>NC_088709.1:2038451-2769076 GCF_963576615.1 Watersipora subatra | reverse complement strand
AGAGGTGCCTTTTTAGCGATGAAGGAAGACATTTCAGAAAATGAGCAACTTTAATCTCTAGCTCTTGGTGCAAGTAAAAAGCTTTATACCACTAGTATGTGTTGTATTTAATGCTAAGCATACAAGGTGCTTCCAACAAGGAAGCCTTAGTACACACATAAGTGGCCAAGTAAAACATACAAGGTACTTCATACAGTATAGCATTAGTACACACATATGTAGTCAAGTTAAACGTACAAGGTACTTCATACAGTAAAGCATTAGTACACACATATGTAGTCAAGTTAAACATACAAGGTGCTTCATACAGTATAGCATTAGTACACAAATATGTAGTTAAGTAAAATTAGACATTTGATGATCATTCACTCTGTCATTTTGTTACTTACATTGCATATTTACTGTAAATGCTTTATCCACTACTTTAGTGAGCATGGTATGGTAGTTTATCATAAGTACGATGAGTGTCTACAGGGTACCTAACTGGTTTACATTATTTCTTTTATACATGTATTCTCATTAACCTGCTTAGTAGATTGTCTCTACCAGAGGGGAAGCAACTCTTCAGTTCAGTCTAACTATAGGTTATAATCTGAGGATATGTTTTAGAATGGTGTAGCATTTTTCTGATGCTGGTAAAAACAAATGGAAGTGGTTGCTACGTAAATCAAGGAACTTGTTTTGGTGGTATGTTTTTGCTGCTAGCTGTAGTAAAGATTGACAACTTCTGTGAATGACAGTGCTTTTTCCTGATTACCTGATTTTAAAACTCTATTTGAACGCCATGGTGATCTACGTTTCAACCTTTCCTTTATAGTAGTAGTGAAATAGAGGTAGCGTTGAAATGGAGACTGGCGTTGTATTTTTAAACACTTCCTCTGAATTTTGGAAGGTCAATTAAGCCCTTTTACAGGCGGAGCGGCAGTAACCCTTTTTGATGTAATAAATCTGCTAACTTATATCCAACTTGTCGTAGATCTCTAAATAAATATGGATTGAGAAGCAGAGATTTATCTCAACCAGTTATATCTATTGTTTGCAATTAACCTGCGATGGTATTGTAGTCTGTGTCCTGCTTTGCAATTTGTTGAAGCTTTCAATTTTTTATTCCATTTTAAATTTGAAGGCATATTTTTATTTTATAACTATATTTAGGAATATTAAATAAAAGCTCATGGCACTTATTGATATGTTTGCTACAGTTTTCAGCCAAAACTGATTTTTTATGTACCATAGTCAGTAGAGTGAAAGTCGAGTTGAAAAGTTTAAAAGTTTAAAAGATGCTATCAAATAATACGCTATAAATCTGCAAATTTATAAGCAATATAATAATAGTCTGTCAAATGCTACAAATAATTATATAATCAAAAACAAGCGACATAAATTAACCATACTTATACTACATGCAAAAATAAAAGTTGACATTTTTAAAACAAAAATATTTGCATCATTTGCTGGCCAGTTGCATTCTGATTGTTGCTTTTGATGGCGCAAACATTTTCTTCTGGCTGTTCAATACCTTCCACAACGTCTTCTGACCTCAACTCTTCTTCTACACTGCTGAGCTAGTCAATATTAGCACCCAAACAATTTTTCAACAAAGCAAAAATTTTACGTGTTGCATATTGCACAAATAATAAACTCACTAAGCGCAACTTTTAGCCAAAAACTAGATACCATCGTAAATGTAAACCGTTTGTCACATACTTCGACTTATCAAGACCGCATTAAACAAGAAACTACTATTAGCCTGATACAGTTATTAATTATTTCTGTGGGGTTGCTTTCAAAGTTTTAATGAAAAAACCAAAAGGCTTTGAAGTTAAAAAAACAGACATCATATGAACAGAAACAACGAAAGAATTTGTTGTTATTGATGTAACTGAGTAATTATTAATACAATTTTGTGGACACTTTTCTATTGATCACTTTTTATTATCTATATATATATAAATGTCAAAGTTTGTGTGTCACTCTGTAATTCTGTACTTCAGTGTGTCCAGCTAAAGCTGTTTTAAAAATTTGGAATGAAGAATTGGTATCACGGAAGATTTGATCGGGGGAGCTCTCGTTCAACAGGCAAATGCTTTACCAATTTAGCTACACAAGATTGATAGAGTCATTGGGCAATATATGTCACTATGTTGGTGAAAATACGCTACCGCTTTCCAGTACGACGTAATGTTATTTTATACTTGCTCCGTCATGAAAGCGAGTAGTTAGCTCTTATTAGTAAGCTTACTCAAATTAGCTATCGGCAATGGGCCAGACTAGTGGCAATTGGCAGACAACTACATTGCCTCTCATTGTTTATAAGCTGATTTTTAATACCCATGCAACGCCAAGCATTCTGCCAGTGGGTTCATAAAGTTCAAAAAATGTCAAAGTTTCGGTCAAATGAAGGTGGCATTCAATTAAAGGGTGACACTCTATTTTCCAACTTTTCTCTCATAGTGGCGGTCCAATAGAGGTGGCATTCAATTAAAGGTGACGTTCAATCAGAGGTGTTACAGAAAGTATACTGCGCGAAAACAGCAGAATTAGCTTTGCTCCAACCAAATTTGGTAATCAACTAAATACAGTGGGTGTTAGTTGGTGCCTGGCAATATGGAGAGTATTCGACTAAAATGCGACAAAGAGCTCAACACGGGTGATAGAGTGAGATACAATGAACTCAACACTGTTAGTAGAGTAAGACACAAGTTATTCAACGCTGTTAGTCGAGTGAGATGCAAAGTTATGAAGTATTTATTTGTGTAAAAATCCACTGACAAACAGACCCGGACATGTTGGTTAGTGTCTGCTAGGAAACAACAAGTGATTTAATTTTTGCAATGGTCACTATTTGTGAGAGGAATGGTATCTGACCATAATTTGCCCATCTGCATGCTCTGAGAAAAGATTGTCACTCAAGAACGACAAACTTTTATTTCCCAAGGAATCTAGTATAAACACCAATTGATATGGGAGTAATTGCTAAATAGATTGTACATAGTTATAGTTTAGAATTGTTTGCCCTTCATGTGGTGTGATGACTCTCTTGTAATTGTTGTGTTATACATTAATGGGTTTTGATTTGTTCTTATACTAAACAAGTACAGCAATGTGTTGCGCTGTTAGCAAAATGCCTTTTCCTGCTGTTATTCTTGTTAAATAATAGCAGATTTTAGGTAAAGTTTAATTTACTATGTTTTCTTACGCTTCTCATAAAAAGTAGTCAAAAATTTTGCAAATGCTCACAGGTACATGAATAATGTGAACCATAGGAAGAATGTTATGAAGACTAGAATAATAACTGGTATCACGGGCATGTCTGTAGTTAGCTATGTAAGCAACAGGGTCTTTCCATGAAAGCCAGCTGTCTTCCCATGAGAGCCAGTCGTCTTTCAATGAGAGCCAGTTGTCTTTTCATGAGATCCAGTTGTATTCCATGAGAGCCAGTTGTATTTCCATGAGAGCCAGTTGTATTTCCATGAGAGCCAGTTGTCTTTTCATGTAAGCAGTCGTCTTTTCATGAGAGCCAGTTGTCTTTCCATAAGAGTCAGTTGTCTCTCCATGAAAGCCAGCAGTCTTTCCATGAGCGCGAATAGTCTTTCTATGAGAGCCAGTTGTGTTTCCATGAAAGCAGTCATTTTTTTCACGAGAGCCAGTTGTCTTTCCAAGAGAGTCAGTTGTCTCTCCATGAAAGCCAATCGTCTTTCCATGAGAGCAACTTGTCTTTCCATGAAAGCAGTTGTCTGTCCACCAGAGTCAGTTGTGTTTCCATGAGAGTCAGTAGTCTTTCCATGAGAGCCCGTTGTATTTCCATGAAAGCAGTCATATTTTCATGAGAGCAGTTGTCTTTCCATGAGAGCCACTTGTCTTTCCATGAAAGCAGTTGTCTTCCCATGAGAGCCAGTTGCCTTTCCATAAAAGTCAGTAGTCTTTCCATGAAAGCCAGTTGTATTTTGATGAGAGCTAGTTGTATTTCCATGAGAGCCAGTTGTCTTTCCGTGAGAGTCAGTAGTCTGAGCTGCTCTATAAATTAAATTTATTATAAATACCTTTTTTTGTAGTTCAATTTAACTAAATTGGAACAAATTGACAGCTGGTTAACTAGTTAGCTGTTTTGAACCCAGCATAACCAGTGCTTTCTTCTGGATAGTCAGTAGTTATTTTGGATTGTAAAATGGCAAACAGTACACTAATACAAACTGGCCACTGGTTGAAAATAGAAAGGAATGGTAGTTGTGGTTACCTCAATTGGGCCGCTAGGTACTGTCTTTAAAAGTTAGCAAAATTAGGCTTCATCTCCTTACAGGCTCTCAATTTGATGGGGTGAGTTCTGGAGTGTGTCCGTTGGTGGTTACACTTGAGTCACTAGTCTGTAAAATAGTGTATTCAGTATAGTTTAATAGTACTATGGCAGTTTCTAGTACTGAGAGAGATCGTTAGACGCGCCAGTGGTGCATGGAAAATAAACATATACACAATAGTTCTAAAATCATAGTGGGTGAATGATTGGGGCATGTGGTAGCTTGGTGCTGAATTTTGCGAGATCGAATCCCATGCGATGCAGTCTTTTTTCCTAACCTCTAGCCATGTTTTTGAACAGAGAAATAGACAAACAGATGGGCAGATGGATGGAAATGGCTCTTATTATAGCAAAGATTTACACAAGAATTACATGTATACGCAGCTTTACCTTGTTATACAATTGTGACAATATACACACTCTCATTCATTAGAAAAACTGTACTGGTAGAACCAAGTTTTTGTCATTTCTCTATAGGAAAGATGATGGTTAGGCACGCAATCTTCATGAAGTGACTTTCACTATAGCCGAACCAATTTTTATCCTTTTTATGAATGTGAGAAGTCTCCATGATTCAATTATTTACTAAGCATCTTAGCAAGTCAGCTAAGTAACATCTTTGAACTCGTGCAACAGTACATGTAAGGGACCGTAAGAGAGCCTGTGTGTTAAAATGTAAGAACATGAGGCTAACATTATCCATTCTTCAGGCTACGTGATGAAGATAAATGTTAACAATGATTTTGCGAGTATTTTGAATCTATTGGGAAATCCCCTAATCAGCATCAACAACTTATCTCTGTTGTTGACACAGTCTTGTGCCTTATTACCATTGTGCTAGTGCACCAGTTAAAAGCAGCAGCAAACAGGTTATTATGACTCATGCTGGCTTGTCAATAACTCTCTAGTCATGTGTTCTCTGGCTGTCTTGTTCTCAAATGATAGCAACTCCTTAAAGGTTTACTTTCAACAAAGTTCACATTTTGTTCACAAAAATGCCGTAGTTTGAATCTAATTATTTGGCTGACGTACTCCAACAGTTTGGTTATTATTTTGACATGTGATGTTATCACTTGAAACTAAAGGTCAATAAAAGGCTCGATATAAAACGTCTGGTAGCACTAGTTTATGACAAATACTTTGGGTTCTACCGGAAAGCCCGTATCAAATATAAATGCTCGCTACTTCACAGTATCGTTTCAGCCTGGTCTAATCATCTAGTCGTAATCTGATCAAGTGACCCATACTTTCTGCCAAATCGGGTGAACAGTTTCTGCAGCATTTTTCGACTATCGCAGGTGACCAACAGGCTCCTCATGTTCATCAGAGGATGATAAGCACTTCTTCGAACTAAGGTTAAAAAAATACAGTAGGTTTTGAGATATCAGTGCTCAAATGACAGCTTTACAATTATGATGAAATACATGCGTAAGGACAATAGACATGGTTTTATTGAACGCGTGAAGTATATTTGTGAAAATATTTCGATGAATGAGGGGGCATGAAAGTGTTAACAAAAGCCATCTTGTTCAACTTCGTCCCATTCGAGCGGTTTTGGAATTGGATTCCAATCTCAATGTTTTCGTGATGGCGGTGATTAACTGTTCGTTTTTGAGCTTTTAAGAGCTTGTAATCACATTTCCACATATTTTGCACCTTCAACACAACAGAGTGAGACATGCTGAATCTGTTGGTATCAAATAACTTTAATGTGAAGTTTGTTGCAAGTCAACCTTTAAAAAATTATTTCGCACACAGTGATGGCTGCTAAAACTACTGTTTCTGTAGTAGTGTATTTAAAAAGTAGTTAACATTGAACAACCTGTTCAGGAATATGCTACAATGTTTGGCATGTGATTCTATGAGTATTCTACATCTGCTAGTTGATTTCTATAAACTGTGCTAATAAGGGCCTTCCTGATACCATCGGAACTGCATGGCAGTGTGCATCAAATGACTACTGACTACTGACAGGACCAACAGGTAGTCCTAGTAGCTCTGCGTTACTATTGACAGGACCAACAGGTAGTATGAGTAGCTATTTGTTACTACTGATAGGACCAACAAGTAGTACGAGTCGCTCTGTGTTACTACTGACAGAACCAGCAGGAAGTATATATGAGTAGCTCTGTGTTACTACTGGCAGGTCCATGAGGTAGTATGAGTAACTCTGTGTTACTACTGACAGGACCAACAAGTAGTATGAGTAGCTCTGTGTTACTACTGACAAGACCAACTAGCAGTATGAGTAGCTCTGTGTTACTATTGACAAGACCAACAGGTAGTATGAATAGCTCTGTGTTACTATTGACTGGACCAGCAGGTAGTAAGAGTAGCTCTGTGTTACTATTGACAGGACTGACAAGTAGTACGAGTAGTCCTGTGTTATTACTGACAGGACCAACAGGTAGTACGAGTAGCTCTGCGTTAGTACTCGCAAGACCAGCAGGTAGTAAGAGTAGCTCTGTGTTGCTATTGACAGGACTGACAAGTAGTACGAGTAGTCCTGTGTTATTACTGGCAAGACCAGCAGGTAGTAAGAGTAGCTCGCACTAGAAGAACATGATAGGTTGATAGAAGGTTTAGTATTGTAAGTATTCCTCGGTGTGTGATTTTTCCATTAACCTGGCTGCTATATGCTGATGTTTATGTAAGCTTGCTTTTACTGAACCTCTGTGATGTCAGAGGCGGGCAGCTGCCTTCTGCTTTAAATGTCTGTATCTGTATGGATACAGTAAAAACTGGAAGTACAATTTATGGTAAGTTAATATTAATTTGTTATGTTTAGTGGTCATTCACAATGATATGCATATGCATGGTTGTTACATGTACTTCAGATTGTTCATATACATTCTAACATGCTGAAAGATTTTGAGCATTGTTTGATACTTTGCCTGGCATGCTTGCTCTTTGATTGGACACTGAACAAATATATAATCTCAAGTCTCTGTTTGACCAAACTGCATTTGAATGCATTCAAAATATAGATACGACGTGCATTGCAAAGATGGTGACCTTTAAATGCACATAGTACCAGTAATTTAGTAAGGTCACAACTGTCTTAGCAGTCAAAAGATGTCTGCTTGGTCGCTGTTTACGCTTTTTGTACATTTTCCATTGGACTTTCCCAACACTTGGAAATCCAGAATAACAACTGCGTTGATCATTCTATATGACTGTATAATATTCCAGGGATTTTCCACTATCTCCTGTTTACATAATCACATTCACGGAGGCTGCTTTAACAATCATTTGTCTTCTGTAGTAACAAATGATACCACTCATGATCAGTATGAGTCATTTCCTCCTGTTTCATTCATTGAGACTACCAAACATCATTCCTGATACAAGCTCTGGTCTTTTCAGCTATACTGAAACTTCTACACTATAGAAATGTTATGTTATACAAACAGTAAAATACATGTAAAATGTCTAATCTGTTCCAAGGTCTTCCCCAATTCATCGCTTTGGCATTTTAAAAAGAGAAAGTCTAAACTGACCTTTTTAATTTACTGACTGTTTAGTAACTGTGATATTATTGATTTGTATCTACAATTATTCTCCTTTTCCTCATCACTTTCACTTGGTTTAGTGTCCATGATTACGGCAATTTTATGTTAAGGAGATGGCACACCTTCAACGTTAGTGTAAATCAAATTTTGCACATTTTCCAGACAGCAAAACCTATGCTTCAAAAAATAAAAAAATTGGATATGCCTAAAATAAAGTAAAACAAAAATATATCTCTACTATAATAACAAAATGTCAATAACAAAAAAACAAATGTCTGTCCGCCTATCCGTAGCCAGGGTAAGAGGCTAAGTTAAAGGTTAGTTTGGGATGAGACTCCGTCACGTGACATTCAGCTTGTTAGACCAATCAGCCTTCTTTAAGTATTTCTGAATAATTGTGCAGCTACCTATTCTCTGTGATTTATTGGCACACCTGATGATCTTTGACAACGCAAGAGACTGCCTGGGTACTAGTATATACTATAGAGATACCCCCCTATATGTTATTTTCTCTTCCGAGTGCAGCAAAAGAGAAAATGATATTTTAAGGTCAACTATGAAACTCTTGTTATTCAAATCGAATTTGAGAGCTTGCACCGACTTCCCTCTTATATGATAAAAAATGTTTTATGTAATACAAAGCAAAACCACATAAATTCTTAACATTTTGTGGAATTTATGTACAAGGTTTAGGTTATAGGAGCGTCTGCTGTATTGCAGTTGAGCAGGAACCCAGCAGGTGAATAGGTCATTAGGCCAGCAGGTGAATAGGTCATTAGGTCAACTCTCATAGATTAAACCTTAATGTTAACTTGTAATCATCACAATCAAAACAGATCAAATAATTATAATCATCACAAGTTTGAGCTCGAAAAATTAAAATATGAAACAATTGTTTCACCAAATGATGAGCAAATTTCTCAAAATATTATTACAAATTTTTATTGAAAAGACTAGATTATGACAGCAAGACAATATTTTTGGCTTGAAAAATTATAGAGAATAAGAAAAGTTGCGATTAGTCACTTACATTGCTGAAATTTATTCCAAAATTTTATCATTTTAATACTGAGGAGAAATTTCAAGATGGCTACTAGCTGGCTCGAAGTACTGCCACTTCACCGCTATGGCAGTCTAACAACACAAGAGTTGTGTATAGCTCAGCCAATCAAGGCCTCTAAATATACTTGACTATGACAGCCTATACATGCTGGGAAAGAACCTGCTTATGCACAAGTACTTCTACCAAACCAACTCAAACATTGGATGTCTTTGCTATTCACAAATGACAGGCAGTGTGAATAAGTGGAATGTAGCCTGGGCATGGCTCTCGTGGGGGATTGGGAGAGAGAGCCTGGGACACATTGCAACACGCGAGGAAGACAACTCTAAAAGTCGACTTCTGCAGTCGCTAATATCACAATCGTTATTTCCGTAGGAGTATCGAGTGACAGTCTTTTTTTATGATCTTCGCGAGTATTATGTATTACATGTACATGTATTTTTAATCTGAATTGGCAGCAAACAAACGCTGGTTGGTAAGTATGAAATGTTGGTTGCATAATAAATCACGGGAGTTATATTATTTTATATGTTTAATTAATTCGGTTTTGATTTAATTGTAATCAAAAATTAAATCAATTGAATAAAAGATTTTCACAATAACAATACAAACGAATAGCAATAGAACAACAAAAATGAATCGTACGCCGCTAATAAAGAAAAGTTTATCTAGGAAAAAGTAATCTCAGTTCTATTTTACTCCTGAGTATTGTGATTACTCGTGACAGTTATTATGAACAACTCGGACCTACCACTGCAAAACGGTATCATCATACCTGCCAACTCTCACGCATTGGGCGTGAGACTCACGCAATCACCCCAAAGAAAAAATGAAAATGCGTGAGATTTTTGCCCCAATTTCCACAATTTCATATATACTATCATTGATACATCAATTGCCCAAAACCAAATCTCACGCATTGCCCCACTCTTGGGTTGGCAGGTCTGGGTGTCATCTGAAAGCAAATACTCTTTCCAAAGCCAGTAGGAAGAACTATAAATTAGTCAAAACCTGCGATAATATGTTGCAAAGCTTGAGACTGTTTTGGTCTCAGCGTGACTATGCCTAGCTCTGATAGATGAATTTTGAATCGCTCCATTTTTTATCAGTATATGAAATGAAACTGCAAACGTGAAAACGCAAGAGAATAGTAACCTATGGTTCTTATCGTTTTGTTATCAAACGGGGTATTACATAACTACCCAGCCTATCAAAAACATAGGGCCTTTCACTAGATCAAGTCACGTTACCGTGACGATAGGCTTTTAAATGCGCCACATCTAATACATCGTGAGATCTGAATCTATCGACACGCTTTCATTAGAATCAGTCTTAGCGTCATATGTAACATATGTCGCTCGTTTTGCAGAAGTTATCTTACCTTTTTTCCGCTATGTGTCCCAGGCTTTCTCTCCCAATCTCCCACGAGAGCCATGCCCAGGCTAAGTGGAATGGGTTGAAAATAGGGACAAGGAAGTTCTGATATTGGATAGCTTATTACGGCAACATGTTGATAAGCAACTTATTGACACATACAACATTTGAATGAAATCTGGTTATTCACTTGCGGTAGTTGTTGATTCGATGGTATAGAGAACTCGTGTACTAAAAGCTGAGCTCACTCAAAACCATTACAGAACACTTCCTGTATGGTGCATCTTTTTAAAGAGGATATGATGACCTCACCAGTGAATAAACTAACTAGAGCCTTTTTGGAATTTTGGCAATCTGTGTGAGATTTGGTAGAGCAACAAATTCGAGTTTAAAGTTCTAATGAAGTATCACATAGAAACAAAACAGACGATTTTATTGTTTTTAGCATTAATCTAATTGGACTCCATCACTTCCGACGAGCAAATCAAAAAAAATTAATCAGCAGTGATAAATTGTGAAACGATATAACTAAATTAGGTAACACAATTTTGAGTTATGAAACTTAGGTTTTGACCAACAGAAAGTGTTACAGGGTTCATTTATTCTTATCTTATTCTATGTTAGTAAAGCAGGCGGAATGGCTTGAGAGTTTTTGTGAGAAAACAGTAATGTAGACTCTGTCAACATACTATCCATTGTTTTTAATAGATGTATTTATTTACCATGAAATGAAACACACTAAAAGGAAAGCAGAAGGAAAAAGACAGCAACATGTTTACTAAAACTTGATACCAACATTTGATATCAGTTTACCTTCACTCAGCCAGGACTTTCCGCTTTCCTTCTGTCAGTTTCACTTTATTCTCGAATTCAATAGGCTCACCTCTTAAGGCTTTTGTGACATCCTGTTTACCACAAACCAACTTTAGAGTAAATGCATTTTAGATTAAATCAACTTTAGAGTAAATGATAAAAAGTTGCTGATAAAACCTATGTAACGCGATTCTGTAAGAAAATTTAGAGCTCTGCCTCATCAAAGTCTTGAATGTAGCTGTTGACGTGTTTGTATAAAAGTAAGTTCAAGCTTGGTGTAGCTTCGCAAGTGTGCTGGACATCTACATGTAGATAGATTTTATGGTGCCATTTACGAAGCTGAAAACATTGAACACATTAAATTCATGGTACATGGTGCACTGCCTTTCATTCATGATAATTTAAGACTGATTATCCTGATATGTTGTAGACTCACTCTTAAGTTTGGCTTAAAATGTAGAGGCTAACTTATTTGTATCATAAGAATGTTAATCGAATTGCTTGTGAGCACAGTTTAACTTATTGGATCCTTATCAGTTCCCTTATAACAAACACGTCTGACAGATGACATATAAAAAATCCAAAAAAGAGAAGTTTTTGGAACGCATGATTTATTGTTACAAGCGGAAATTACTGCTTGGAGTTTCTATTTTCTTGTTTCTAGAACGTCAGCTTCCAAGTGGTGTCTTGCCAGTCATCATTTATGAACTGGATATCCTGATATGTTGTAGACTCACTACTGAGACTGATTATCCTGATATGTTGTAGACTCACTACTGAGACTGATTATCCTGATATATTGTAGACTCACTACATGAGACTGATTATCCTGATATATTGTAGACTCACTACTGAGACTGATTATCCTGATATGTGGTAGACTCACTACTGAGACTGGATATCCTGATATATTGTAGACTTAATACAGAGATTGGATTTCCTGATATGGTGTAGACTCACTACTGAGACTGGATATCCTGATATGTTGTACGCTCACTCCTGAGTTAAGCTTATGCATGTATTAGAGTTTATTATTAGCCCTTGAAGGTTTTTGAGTAAATTAAACATCTACATGATGTGATGCTTTTGAAAATGTATGTATTGGAATTATCAAATATATTTATTTTAGTTTAAATGTCAACACAGACAGTCTCTGTATAAAGCCTGGTTCTATGATGAAACCGATGATGAAACAGTGTCGGTTCTACTGGCAGCATGTCTGCTGATCTTGGACATGTACACATGCTGCCAAATGCTAATTATGTATCCAACCCGACTGACGCTTGCAAAGAGCAGTCCGGCGAATCCAGCCTGAAATAAAAAACATTAACATTATTTTTGTTATTTTCTGTCCTATCGTCAGAGCATTCTTCATTTAATCGGTCAGAGCTTTAGTGATTGTGTGTGTATCATGACCAAGTTTTTCATAAATCTGTTTTTATCTTCTCTTATTCAATTATGGCTGCTGTTCTATTGTCAAGCACTTCCTTTATTGTATTCCAAATTTACGACTGAATCGTTCATTTGTCAAAAATTATAGTAAATATTGGATTTGTTAGTAATGCATTGTCCAATCAAAGATGAGCTTATATGCAACTGATTAAATGAGAGTGAGAGAGAAGTTGTTCAGTTGATTTTATTGGTTTATTCCTTCCGACTAAAACCACCAAAGCCAAAAGCTTTGGTTCAACTGAAGCGTGGCTTCCTTGACACAGCATCTCCATTAAGACGAGTGTAGACAACTCATTTTAAATGCTCATATCTGTGTAAATGAAATGAATGGTAGATTTATGGCAAAAGATTAGAAGTGAACTCTGGTCTGAGTAACTTAACAGGCATGATTAATACTCATCTCTGATGACTCTGTGTTCTAGTCTGCAGAATTGTATAACAGTTTTCCTCTGCAAATTACACCTGAAGACTTGATAATTTTTCATTAGCAGGGCAACCACTATCCTATCAATAGTCGCTTGTTCAGTCGAGCTATTAGCAGGACTGTTCAGCAATAATGATTGGCTTTTCAGGAGCATACTATGAGAATCAAGGAGACCCCGGACAATATCCATTGTGACAGTAAAATTTCTTTTTTTCATATGCGCTTTAAGCAGTGTTTCCCGCTGACCACTGACGATGTTCAGTGACAAGAATATTCATTCTTTGAGCCCAAAAACGATCAGTGAACATTGCTTCATCCTTGTTTCTGTAACTAATGGCTTGCTGGTCTGAATAGCTGTAACAACTGGAATAAACACAATGTTCCATTTTTGTATTTATTTGACAATTGGCACCGGTTACATACATGTACATGTAATATAATACTAATGATAGGCATACTGGAAAAACTTTAACTATTTGTGACGTTAAAATTGTCAGAATTATGTAAAAAAATTGAAACAGGAAGTTATTGAGCAGTAAAATACAATAAATTAAAAAATATTAAAAAAAGAAAATTAAATATAAAGATAAACAAAACATTTGTATTTTATAAGTAAGTAAAAACCAAATTGATGATAAATGGGTATAGCATATATGGGCATACCATGAGAGATTGTTTCAGAATAACTTCTCTTTCAAGCATAGAATACTTTGATAGTCCCTGCAAGAGGGGAGTTGCAGCCAGAATACGGGCATTTTATCAGCTGAATTACACTCTTTTTTGACTCATCAGTTTTGCATGAGTCACAGTAAATAAGGTGTCCACATGGAAGTCCAACATTAGTAGCTGGTACAAAGTTAGTAGTCTTTAGTTCACAAATTCTACAACCGGCTTTATGTTTAGTCCGTCGCTCACTTTGTTGGAGTTGTCCAAGCTGTTGATCTGTAGGCTGTTGTGCAGGTGGATTATGTTCTTGAAGAGGATGTGAAGCAGCACCAGATTTTGGAGTTATTTCACCCTGCCTTATTGGTTCTTCGCCAGCATCTTCCAATGCATGCACAGCATTCACCATGTCTTTTACACTTTCAAATTGGTTGTTAGCTGCCAGAGCTTTAGCGATTGTCTGTCTATCATGACCCAGTTTTTCACAAATCTCTGGCATCGCCTCTTGTTCAGATATGGCTGCTTTTTTCTTCCATTCAGCTCGTTTCTGCAGTTTTGTTTTTGTCGTACATTTCTTGTTGTCTGGAGTCCTTTGGTAAACCAGATCAACATACTCTATCCCTTTCTTGTTTAGCAGATAAGAACAGTCAGGAAACCAACGAGCATGTTCCTCCCATGGTTCATCATGAGCTGTCCATCCTTTGATCCCTCCTAAGCAGTAGAAGCACCGAACCTGGTCATCAAAGCCTGTATAATAGAATCCTGCTTCACAAACTTGCTCTCCAGTGAGGGGGCTGCTGGCTGGCCATCTCTGGAAAGTTCTCAGTCTCACAGAATCTGGAGCATACTTTATAACGGCAGCTCGGTTGGTACAGATCCCCAATGGGCCGCTGTCTGTACCACTTTCTTGCTGTTGTTTTTGTTCAGCATCAGTGAGATTACCAAATACTGTTATATTGGCCATGTCTTCACTCGCTATTTTCTTTGATCGATATTCTCGATTCCCACAGTTTAATCCTTTGACAAATTGACAAAAGTTAAAAAGTCGAGCATGCTCAGTCATGGGAACCTCATGCTGTGACCAGTTACGAAGCCTTCCTCTACAAAATGCACACTGAACTTGGTCTCCTTCTCCAAGGTAGTAAAATCCAGCTTCAGCCATCTTTGTACCAGATAGTGTTCCATAATGTGGCCACTTTATCTGGAATGTTCTTCTCCTCTGTCCTTCATCAACCATTAATGATTCTCGCTCTTCTGTTGTCAGATCATTGTTAATGTAACATAGGTATTCTTTGGGAGTTTTCTGGTCAAGTTCTTTCTGTAGAGTTAGAGGTATAGCTGGATTGTGGTTCTCTGGATACTGAGCAGCTGTGCAAACCCATAAGTTTGGTTTCTTTACCCAGTTACTGTTTCTCATCCATCTGGTTTCATTAAAAAGTTCATCTGGCTCATCAACTTCTTTGCTGATTTCTTTTGTACTAGCATACTGTGCAGTATGGCTGTAGTCCACCACAAGCTGACTTTGTTTGGAGATCTTTGCTGATGACCCATGTTGGTTTATTGGCCATATTGAAGCGATCTTCTTTATTCTATTTGACAGATGTACAAACCATGTTAGACATCTTACATTTGCAGAATATTTTCCCAACAGCTGAGCAACTGTTACCACAAATCTGATGATCGCAAAGAAGGTGAGAGGTAAATCAAGTCCTATGGTAAAACAATCTGTGGTCCATTGGTAGGAATTCAGGCTTTGCTCTCTTTGATGAATAACTTGTCTCTCAAAATAGAGCATCTCTTTTCGTAGAGTTCGTTGCTCAATTGCTGCTGTAAAGGCTGTTTGAAGGATGAAATGTATATCAATGCAATTTCTTCTCCCTGTAATTTGGTTAGATTCATAATTATAGTTAACATACTCATCAAGCAAGAGTAATCACTGTACCAGTTCAAACCCTAACTACAGTTGGGCAGTTTTGCTTGCCTGTATTTGCAATTTCCAGACAGCTCTGAATTTCTTGATGTATCTCTGATGAAGTCAACTGGTGTTGTTTACACCAACACAGCAGAGCGGTTTTATATATACTTATCCGCTATGTATATATATAGCCATCGGTCTAGTTGCGTGACCCAATAAATCATGTTTATTGAATTCTCTGTCACGTAGTACTTGTCCTACAGTGTCAGTGCTATTAGTAGAAGGTCACCTGCTTCCCATCACGTGAACTGCTCTATTGTAATGGACCGCCTGTAAATAGACTTACTCTAGACCTTGCTGTCACTCCTTTAACAACACCTTTACCAATATTAGACTAATTGTTTGAGCTAACAGGCTGTATTGGATGCATGTTAGCAGAGTTTATGGTTGTCTTAGCAGACTTAACTTAGTACACTCTCTATCAACATCATAACTCTCTTTGAACAGTAATCTTACAGTTGCCAGCAACTTCCAAATACTCAAAAGAGCCTTCTGGATGTACTGCATTGTTGTGTGGTTAATGCAAGGAAGTCCCTTACAAGATGACATCTACACAACACCAATGATTGATCATTCCTGCATTTGACTATGCTATGAGTGTGTGATTGCTCATTTCTGTGATGTATTAATCTTACTATCTTATCATATATATAATTATATGTATATATATACATATATATATATATATATTATATATATACATGATCAAATATATATATACTATATATATTTCTCAAATTCCGTCTGTATGTCATTGTATATCTGTATATCTGTTGGTTTTCCGGCTATAGCTATTATTAGAACAATGGAGCTTGACAACAATGCAGAATGGTAAATCATGGCTTATCGTCATTGAAAGCTTAACCTTATTAACTAACTTGGTGGAGTTTTCCATTGGAAATATGCCAGGCTACTAGCTTGAAAGGTACAGTTGTTTGACAAAGTTTTAAAACCTTTATAGTTGTTTTTATTTTTCTCTTAATTTATTTCAACTGCACGACATACTTCTCTCATGATATGTAGTTTGAAAGTTGGAATGGCAAATGTTGTTATACGTTAAATACAAATCAATTTTCTTTCCAAAGACTCTTTACACAGGCAACACCGGGTGACACAGCTAGTATCTATATATATATATATATATATTTCTCAAAGTCCGTCCTTTGGAAATCCACCTATAGCTATTTTTAGAACAGCTGAGCTGGACAACAATACAGACTCAAAGTCATGGCTTACCGTCATTGGAAGCCTAACCTTATTAACTAGCTTAGTGGAGTTTTCCATTGGCAATATGCCAGGCTACTAGCTTGAAAGGTACAGTTGTTTGACAAAGTTTTAAAACCTTTACAGTTGTTTTCATTTTTCTCTTAATTTATTTCAACTGCACGACACACTTCTCTCATGATATGTAGTTTGAAAGTTGGAATGGCAAATGTTGTTATACGTTAAATACAAATCGGTTTTCTGTCCAAAGACTCTTCTATTACACGGGCAATGCCGGGTGACACAGCTAGTATATATACATGTATATATATACAGTGAAACTCGGATAAATCGCCCTCGGATATATCGAACACATGGTTAACTCGAATGGATTTGCTTGGTCCGTTCCCACGCAATGATAAATGGCTTTAGATAACTCGACCGGAAATCCGTTAACTCGAACAGTTTTTTGCCAAACGGCTACCAAAACGGTTGTTACTATCGCTTTAGAATATCACTTTATTCTAAGCCATAGAGATAAACATCGACTTTTAGTAGTTCTTAGGCCTCGTTATTACCAACATCGGCAAATATTTTCATTAACGACTTTTCTAAAGGTTTGCAAAAATCAAATTTTACCAAACGTCCCCTTAGCGATAAGCCCTCAGAATGCAAAGAAAACCCTAAGAATGCAAGAAAAGCGAGGTAAAATTTGGATAACTTTAAAGTAATATCGGCAAAATTGATAATGGGTTTTTAATAGTAAAGCAGTTTTGTAATAACTGACTTACTGCAAAATTGATCTTGGTTAAAACGCTCGGTAAAAAAATACGTATTTATTTTTTTAAGCGTTTTAACCGCGATCAAGCTTTGCCAATTTTAATCTGAGAACGTCCTGGCAGTCACATCACCTAAAGCAACAAACAAATCTCAAGTGATAAAAAAATATCTATACTTTCTGATTAAAAATATTTAAAACTTCACACGAGAGACCCTTTAACTTGCAACAAGCAATCTATGCTTTTGATTGATATATAGTTTGTATATGCACATGTATCTACTGATAAATACGTGCATTTATGACTGTCCTGATAACTTGAACGCTCTAATAACTCGAACACTTTTGCTCGGTCCCTTGAAGTTTGAGTTATCCGTGTTTCACTGTATATATAGAAGTTGTGTATGTAGAAGCTTTTAGTACACGAGTTCTCTTACCATCGAATCAACAACTACCGCAAGTGAATAACCAGATTTCATTCAAATGTTGTATGTGTCAATAAGTTGCTCATCAACATGTTGCCATAATACGCTATTCAATATCCTAACTTCCTTGTTCCTATTTTCAACCCATTCCACTTATTCACACTGCCTGTCATTTGTGAATAGCAAAGACATCCAATGTTTTAGTTGGTTTGGTAGAAGTACTTGTGCATAAGTGAGTTCTTTCTCAGCACGCGTGAGTTGCCATGGCCAAGTATATTTAGAGGCCTTGATTGGCTGAGCTATACACAACTCTCGTATTGTTAGACTGCCATAGCGGTGAAGTGGCAGTACTTCGAGCCAGCTAGTAGCCATCTTGAAATTTCTCCTCAGTATTAAAATGATAAAATTTTGGAATAAATTTCAGCAATGTAAGTGACTAATCACAACTTTTCCTATTCACTATAATTTTTCAAGCCAAAAATAATGTCTTGCTGCCATAATCTAGTCTTTTCAATAAAAATTTGTAATAGTATTTTGAGAAATTTGCTCATCAGTTGGTGAAACAATTGTTTCATATTTTAATTTCTCGATCTCAAACTTGTGATGATTATAATTATTTGATCTGTTTTGATTGTGATGATTATAAGTTGACATTAAGGTTTAATCTATAAGAGTTGACCTAATGACCTATTCACCTGCTGGGTTCCTGCTCAACTGCAATACAGCAGACGCTCCTATAACCTAAACTCCCTTGTGCATAAATTCCTCAAAACGTTAAGAATTTATGTGGTTTTGCTTTGTATTACATAAAAAAATTTTTACAACGTAAGAGGGAAGTCGGTGCAAGTTCTCAAATTTCGATTTGAATAACAAAAGTCTCATAGTTGGCCTTAAAAACATCATTTTCTCTCTTGCCGCCCTTTGAAGGGAAAATAAAATATAGGGGGGTATCTCTATAGTATATACTAGTACCCAGGCAGTCTCTTGCGTTGTCAAAGATCGTCAGGTGTGCCGATAAATCACAGAGAACAGGTAGCTGCACAATTATTCAGAAATACTTAAAGACGGCTGATTGGTCTAACAAGCTGAATGTCACTCACCGGAGTCTCATCAATAGCTAACTCTTATTCTAGCCTCTTACTATGGGGACAAATAGATGGACAGACAGACACATTTTTTATTATGGTAAAGATATATTTTTGTTTTACTTTATTTTAGACATATACAATTTTTTTGTCTAAAAAAGTGTCTGGAAAAAGTGCCAAACCGATTTAAACTAATATTGAATTTGTGTGATCCCCTCAAGGTAGTATTATCGTAATCATGGACACTAAACCAAGTGAAAGTGATGAGGAAAAAGCGAATAGTTGTAGATACAAATCAATAACACCACAGCTACTATACAGCCAGTAAATCAGAAAGGTGAGTTTAGACTTTCTCTTTTTAAAATGCCAAAGCAATGAATTGGGGAATACCTTGGAACAGATTAGACAATTTACATGTATTTTACTGTTTGTATAACATAACATTTCTATAGTGTAGAAGTTTCAGTATAGCTAAAAAGACAAGAGCTTGTATCAGGAATGATGTTTGGTAGTTTCAATGATGAAACATGAGGACGCGACTCATACTGATCATGAGTGGTATCATTTATTAGTACAGAAGAAAAATGATTGTTAAAGCAGTCTCCGTGAATGTGATTATGTAAACAGGAGATAATGGAAAATCCCTGGAATTTTACACAGTCATATAGAATGATCAACACAGTTGTTATTCTGGGTTTCCAAGTGTTGGGAAAGCCCAATGGAAAACGTAAAAAAGCGTAAACAGCGGCCAAGCAGACATCTATTGACAGCTAAAACAGTTGTGTCCCTTGTAAATTACCGGTACTATGTGCATTTAAATCTCACCATCCTTTGCATTGCACATCGTATCCATGTTTTTTTAAAGACGGATGATTTGTCTAACAAGCTGAAAGTCACGCACCGGAGTCTCATCAATAGCTAACTCTTATTCTAGCCTCTTACCATGGTGATATATATATAATATATATAATATATATATATTATATATATATAATATATATATAATATATATAATATATATATATATAATACAGATATAATAATATAGATATTCTCCGGTGCAAATTGTCCAATAAATATTTTATACATAAACTAGTTGTATTCTATTAAAGAGGTATGATATCAAACAATGATGGAGCATTGTGTTTATTCCAGTAGTTACAGCTATTCAGACCAGCAAGCCATTAGTTACAGAAACAAGGATGAAGCAATGTTCACTGATCGTTTTTGGGATCAATGAATGAATATATATATATATATATACATATATATATATACATGTATCTGAGTAATGTTAGAGTGTGTGATATCTTGCAGAGATGAGCCAAACCTAGCGATGTTCTTTAAATTATTTGGACTAAGATTTGGAGTTTACAAGGCTCACTATATTTACAAACCTACAGAATAGAGAGTATTATCTATGCCACTATAATCAGTTGTGATCATGTTTCTGATCAGTTTTTCAAAATACTTGAAAAAAGCTGTTCGTTCCTACTAGTTGATATCTACCAGGTACTAAATACATACTCTTTGGCCTATTTTGGTAAAATTTTGTGAAATGTGAGATTAGATGATAACATTGTAGAGGTCATTGGCTGGTATTTATCTAAAGCATTCAATATTGGCAAAAGCACTACATATTTGTTCAGCAATGGATTTGACACGATAATTAACAATACCCATCAAATATTCGAGACAATCAAACTTCTATCTTCTTAACGGAAACTTTGAGCTCACACTATAAATAAATGGAAATGAATGGTAGATTTATGGCAAAAGATTAGAAGTGAACTCTGGTCTGAGTAACTTAACAGGCATGATTAATACTCATCTCTGATGACTCTGTGTTCTAGTCTGCTGAATTGTATAACAGTTTTCCTCTGCAAATTACACCTGAAGACTTGATAATTTTTCATAAACAGGGCAAGCACCAACCTATTAATAGTCGCTTGTTCAGTCGAGCTCTTAGCAGGACTGTTCAGCAATAATGATTGACTTTTCAGGAACATTCTATGAGAATCAATGAGATCCCGGACAATATCCGTTGTGACAGTAAAATTTCTTTTCTTCATATGTGCTTGAAGCAGTGTTCACCGCTGGCCACTGTCGATGGTCATTAGCAAGAATATTTATTCATTGATCCCAAAAACGATCAGTAAACATTGCTTCATCCTTGTTTCTGTAACTAATGGCTTGCTGGTCTGAATAGCTGTAAAACTGGAATAAACACAATGCTCCGTCATTGTATGATATCTTTACTATTTAATAGAATACAACTAGTTTATGTATAAAATAATTATTGGACAATTTGCACCGGTTACATAATATATTATTAATAATAGACATATTGGGAAAAGAAAGATAAAACAGTAAAAACTTGATTATTTGTGACGTTAAAATTGTCAGAATAACGTAAAAAAATAAAAAAAAGAAGTTATTGAGCACCATAATACGAGAAATTAAAAATATGGTATATAAAAAGAGGAAAATAAAATATAATGCTATACAAAAAATTTGTATCTTACCGATAAGTAAAAACTAAATTGATGATATGTGGGTGTAGCTATGAACATGCCACAAGGGATTGTTTCAGAATAATTTCTTTTTCAACCAAAGAATACTTTGATAGTTCCTGCGAGAGGAGAGTTGCAGTCAGATTACGGGCATTTTACCTGCTGAATTACACTCTTTTTTTACTCATCAGTTTTGCATGAGTCACAGTAAATAAGATGTCCACATGGAAGACCAACATTAGTAGCTGGAACAAAGTTAGTAGACTTTAGTTTACAAATTCTACAACCAGCTTTATGTTTAGTCTGTCGCTCACTTTGTTGGAGTTGTCCAATTTGATGATTTGCAGGCTGTTGTCCAGGGGGAATATGTTCTTGAAGAGGATGTGAAGCAGCACCAGAATGATGTTGGAGTTATTTCACCCTGCCTTATTGGTTCCTCACCAGTATCTTCCAATGCATGCACAGCATTCACCATGTCTTTTACACTTTCAAAATGGTTGCTGTTGTAGGCCAGAGCTTTAGCGACTCTCTGTCTATCGTGCCCAAGTTTTTCACAAATCTCTGGCATCGCCTCTTGTTCAGATATGGCTGCTTTTTTCTTTTGTTCAGCTCGCTTCTGCATCTTTGTTTTTGTTGTACATTTCTTGTTGTCCGGAGTCCTTTGGTGAACTAGATTAACACATGCTGCTCCTTTCTTGTTCAACAGATAAGAACAGTTAGGAAACCAACGAGCGTGCTCCTCCTATGGATCATTGTGAGTTGTCCACCCTTTGGTTATTCCTAAGCAGTAGAAGCACCGAACCTGGTCACCAAAGCCTGTATAGTAGAATCCTGCTTCACAAACTTGCTCTTCATTGAATGGGCTGCTGGCTGGCCACCTTTGGAAAGTTCTCAGTCTCGCAGAATCTGGCGCATATTTTATAATGCCAGCTCGATTGGTACCAACTCCCAATGGGCCGCTGTCAGCACCACTTTCTTGCTGTTGTTTTTGTTCAGCATCAGTGAGATTACCAAATACTGTTATATTGGCCATGTCTTCACTTGCTACTTTCTTTGATCGATATTCTCGATTCCTACAGTTTAATCCTTTGACAAATTGACAAAAGTTAAAAAATTGAGCATGTTCAGTCATGGGAACCTCATGTTCTGACCAGTTACGGAGCATCCCTCTACAAAATACACACTGAACTTGGTCTCCCTCTTCGAGGTAGTAAATTCCAGCTTCAGCCATTTTGGTTCCGGATAGTGTTCCATCATGTGGCCATTGTGTCTGGAATGTTCTTCTCCTTTGTCCTTCATCAACCATCACTGATTCTCGCTCTTCTGTTGTCAGATCATTGTTAATGTAACTCAGATATTCTCTGTGGGTTTTCTGGTCAAGTTCTTTCTGTAGAGTTAGAGGTATAGCTGGATTGTGGTTTTCTGGATACTGAGCAACTGTGCAGACTCATAGGTTTGACTTTTTTACCCAGTTGCTATCTCTCATCCATCTGGCTTCGTTTAAAAGTTCATCTAACTCATGTACTTCTTTGGTGCCTCTTTTCGTTCCAGCACACTATGCAGCATCGCTGTAGTCCACCACAAGCTGACTTCGTTTGGTGATTTTTGCTAATGACCCATGTTAGTTGATCGACCATATTGAAGTGATCTTTTTTATTCATTTGGCATATGTGTAAGCCATGTTAGAAATCTTACATGTACAGAGTGTTTCTCCAATAGCTGAGCAACTGTTACCACAAATCTGATGATCGCAAAGAAGGTAAGATGTAGTTCAGGTCCTATCGTAGAACAATCTGTGATCTGTTGATAAGAGTTCAGGCTTTCCTCTTTTTGATGGATAACTTGTCTTTCGAAATAGAGCATCTTTTTTCTAAAATTTGTCTGTTAATCGCTGCTGCAATTGCTGTTTGGCGGATGAAATGTATAAAAATGCAATATTTTCTATCTGTAATATAATTATATTTAACACACTCATCAAAAAAAATTTAGTTGGGCTAGTTAGTTAGCTAGTTAGTCTAGCTATAGTTGGGCAGTTCTTCTTGCCTGTATTTACAATTTCCAGACAACTCTGAATTTCTTGATGTATCTCTGCTGAAGTCAACTGGTGTTGTTTACATCTAACAAACCTCAATGTATATATAGCCATGGGCCTAGTTGCATAATCCAATAAATCATGGGTACGTCACGTAGTACTTTTCCTAAAGTGTCAGGGCTATTAATGGAAAAACCCTCGCTTCCCCATCACGTGAACTGCTCTATTGTGAAAGGCAGCCTGCAAATAGACCTACTGGTAGGCCTTGATGTCACTCCACCATAGATATAGTAACAACCCTATACTATATCTATGCATTCCACTAGCAACGACGTCACCAATATTAGACTAATTGTTTGAGCTAACAGGCTGGATGCATGTTAGCAGAGTTTATGGTTGTCTTAGCAGACTTAACTTAGCACACTCTCCATCAACATCATAACTCTTCTTGAGCAGTAATCTTAAGCCCAGTTCCCATATACGCCGCAAACCACCGGCGACAGTACCGCAGGCTATTGCGGTAAAATGGGAACCTACATGCCGGGGATCGCAGTGCACCGCCAGTGGATGCCGGCGGTCAACGCAAGAGTTTGCGCATGCTCAAATTTCGCAAACGGCCGCAGGCAAAACATTCCCGAAAAGCACTGTACGAGTAAAGGTCACCATAATAGGAACGGCATGGCGAGCGAAAATTTTATTTGATTACGCACTTATGTTTACGATATTATTAACGATGTAGCCTTGTGTGAACATATCCCGCAGAGCCTAGAATCGCAAGCGTTTTACTGCGCATGTTACCGCCGGAGTCTAGCAATCGATATGGGAACCAGGCTTTACAGTTGCCAGCAACTTTCAGCAACTTCCAGATAATCAAAAGGGCCTTCTGGATGTACTGCATTGTTGTGTGGTTAATGGTTAATGTGTGGTTAAGGAATTCCCTTACAGGATGACATCTACACAACACCAATGATTGATCATTCCTGCACTCTTGACTATGCTATGAGTGTGTGATTGCTCATTTCCGTGATGTATTAATCTTACCGAGATGGTCAAGTGTTACTGGCTTACTCTGTGACGTTTGGTCTAGATCTCAATGCAACCTTAGCTATGTCAATACCACAATAGTGTTTGGCATGTTATGCATTTAGTGTTTGTGTATTTTATCGAGATAAAATACACAAACTCGATACAAGTGTGTATTTGTATCGAGATTAAAACAGGTAAACAAACATTACCTTCTGTTTTGGGCAATTATTCACATTTCTTCTGACCATGAAGAAAAACTCACATTGAGTAAATGCATATTATTATTGTGTTTCATACAAAATAATAATAATAATAATAATAATGTACAGATTGTTATATTAAAATTAGCTTTTACTACATATTAGTATACATTAAACTAAACATTTAGTTAAAGAAGTGTAGCATAGCATTGTACAATTTGTATACAATAATAACTTTTTTCATACTTTAGTTTATGGTAAAACCACAAATAGAGTTGCTTCTCTTGAACTTCTCTTTCCTTTTCAATACCGCTGACAGTGAATCTACACCGCTGCTAATCCAATATTTTGTATAGATATATATATATACAACTAGGGTTCTACTATATTATAAATTAATACAGTACAGTAATACAAAAATAAAAGAACTCTACAAAGAATTAGAGCAAATAGTACTAGTTATGGAAAATAGTTGCACTTATCTTTGTAGCTACTGGCAGTTTTATGACTTCCTCTGTCAATTTTCAGGCTGCTACTAAGGTTCAAGGTGGTGGCTGATTTTCTTCCCCTTTCCTCTGATTGGCTGATGTTCTGCTTGGTTGGCTGGTGATAATGCTTCTTGCCGATTGGTTGACTCTAAAATGAGAGAGAAGATAATTCTTAGAGTGTGGACAAGTTGAGGTAATTTCTGATCGTTTGTTGAGAAACATATACATGTATATATACAATAGCTGTGCTACCCAGCATTGCCCAGGTAATAAATATGTCTTCGGTCAGAAAATTGAATAGTATTTAACATAGTTAACATTTGCCATTCTAACTTTCAAACTACATATCACGAGAAAAGTGTTTTGTGTGATTGAAATAAATTAAGAGAGAAAATAATAACAACTGTGAAGGTTTTCAAACTTTGTCAAACAACTTTTAAACTCATATTTCCTCTATTAAAAATCAGCTTATAAACAATGAGAAGTAAGGAGAGTTGCCTGCCACTTGCTATCAGCCTGGTCGCAATAATGAGAGCTACCAGCTTGACGTTATGCTATGACCCTGCGTAGTAGGGTCATAGCATAACGTCAAGCAAACATCATTCCTTGTAGTACGCAAAGCCGTTGGGTGTTTGCTCCCATATAGCGACATATATCAGCTAGCTATCAAATCAATCTCTGTGGCCTAATTAGTACAGCGCTAATCTTGTGAACGGGAGGGTCTGAGATCAAATCTTCTTCGGTGTAGATTCCAAGATTTTAATAACTCCAGCCGGAATACAGACAGACTTACAGACATACTTTGATAAATACAATGTATATATATACAGATTATATGTGTAATACATATAAGTAAGATGAAAGTTTAAATTCAGTTTTAAACAATTTTATTACTAGTAATCTCATATTGCAAAGCAATAATCATCAGATAAAATTGCTTACACTAATAGCATTGTGTACATCTAGGTTGAAATAAAAGCATACCTTTTGTTCAAAGTAGCGGTTTCAAGTCTGCATATGATGTAAAATTTCTCATATAGAAATAGGTTACATCTGCCTGTTGTTTTATTATACGATGTTGTTCTTTTCGCTATCTCCCATTTGATGTTATAATTTATGTTTTTGTCTTTCAATGTTCATATATTCTTACTTAGCTCAGTGCTTGATCTTTTGCACTCGTTTCTTATGGTTGACATGTGGTTGTGATACGTTGTTTAAATGTAGTATCAGTCAAACTTATGTAATGCTCATCTGGTAAGCTATTATCAGTGGTGACTGTTGCTCTGTATATGATAGACTTTCTCAAGCACTTTCCTTGTAGTGGGCAGCTACTACTATCTGGGCAGTTGCAGTCTCTCGATTCTGTATTCATTGTCGTATTATTATGGCGCTGCAGTAGCCTAGTGTTCTGAGCACTGATGATATTGCTCACATTGTTCATGCAGCCGTAACTACATGTAATTTTAACCAAGTTTCTATTAAAAATTTTTATGTAGATAATGAGATTTTGGGAACTCTATGTCTAGAATATGAAAAAATGTCTTAAGGATGTTACCTGCTACATTCTTGTTGAAAAGTAGATTATACCATAGTACTTTTCTTCGCCTGGTCTTTTTGCTGTTACTTTGAGCATTAATCTTCTGGTCAAGTTGGAGCACAAGGTTGTAATTATGTCCACTCTGATAGAGTGCTTGCTGGTATATGTCAGTTTGGGCAGTGAATGCAGTTTGGTCTGATGAAAATTCACTAAGTCTCTTGTTTATACCAAGTGGTATGTTGTTTATTACTCAAAGTGGATGGCTAGACTTGGTACGTAGATAATGTGGATGTGCATTAGGTTTGGGATTCTTGATGCTAGGTTCTGTGTATACCTGTAGGTAGGTTGTGGTTTACATCTAAAACATTCACCACCTTTGTGTTTGCAGATACGGTTATATGCAGTCCATTTTTAAGAAAAATGAAACAGTGTTTTTTCTTAGTTTTTTCCACGTTTTTTGGTATTTTGTTGGTTATTCCAAGGCCGTTATCGCCGTATAATCCAAAGGTGTTGCTTATTTTGTTATGAATTTGTTTGAGTAATGTCAAATAATTCATTGGATGTTTTCTTTTGCCACGGTGTTTTTTGGCTGAACAACAATGATTTTTTGCTGATAAATGCAATATCCTCTCTTTGTAATTTGGTTAAATTCATAATTATAGTTAACAAAATCATCAAGAAAGCTTTAGTTGGGCTAGTTAGTTAGCTAGTTAGTCTAGCTATAGTTGGGCAGTTCTGCTTGCCTGTATTTGCAATTTCCAGACAGCTCTGAATGTTTTGATGTATCTCTGCTGAAGTCAACTGGTGTTGTTTACATCTAACATAAACTCGACGTATATATAGCCATGGGCCTAGTTGCATAATCCAATAAATCATGGGTACGTCACGTAGTACTTTTCCTAAAGTGTCAGGGCTATTAATGGAAAAACCCTCGCTTCCCCATCACGTGAACTGCTCTATTGTAAACGGCAGCTTGTAAATAGACTTACTGTAGTACTTGTCCTATATTGTCAGTGCTATTTAGCGCAAGGGCCCCTGCTTCCCCTTCACATCAACAGGCTATTGTAACAGCTAGGCCGCCTGTAAATAGACGCTGTGTAGACCCTTGCTGTCACTCCACTAACAACGCCGTCACCAATATTAGACTAATTGTTTGAGCTAACAGGCTGTATTGGATGCATGTTAGCAGAGTTTATGGTTGTCTTAGCAGTCTTAACTCAGTACACTCTTTTTCAACATCATGACTCTCTTTGAGCAGTGATCTTGCAGTTGCCAGCAACTTCCAGCAACTTCCAGATAATCAACAACACTCCTCGGATGTACTGCATTAGAGATTGGCACATTATTACACTGCTCTAATCTTTCTGGAATCGAGATTAAAAAAGGTAAACTAATATTACCTTCTGTTTTGGGCAATTATTCACATTTCTTTTGACCGCATGAAGAAAAACTCACATTGAGTAATTGCAGATTATTATTGTGTTTCACACACAATAATATATATAGAGAGTATGACAAGAGTATAGAAACCATCAGAAAACTGAACGAAAGCAAAACTGGCATGATAAGCCAATGAACGGACAACATCTAAGACAGACAGAGGATCAAGCAGCAAAGGAGACATGACAATGGGTGAAGAGGGGATGTCCCAAACGAGAGACTGAAAGCCTGATCATTACTGCCCGGGATCAAGCATTAAGAACCAACTATAGAAAGGCCAAGAGAGAAAAGTCAACAAACAATCCAAAATAAAGATTGTGCAAGCAGAAAGATGAAACTGTGTCCCACATAGTCAGCGAATGCAGTAAGATTGCACAGACAAAATATAAAGGACGGCATGATTAAGTGGCAAGTGCAGTGCATTGGAGCATATGCAAGAAACATGAGTTGCCCCACACATAAAAATGGTACGACCACCGTGCAGAAGCTGTATTGGAAAATGAGAAAGTGAAGTTGCTATGGGACTTCAACGTGCAGACAGACAAGGTTATTGATGCTAGAAGACCAGACCTTATACTAATAAACAAAGAAACCAAACAATGTCAGGTCATAGACATAGCAATACCGAGAAACACAAAGGTAGTACAGAAGGAAGAAGATAAGATTAGTAAATACAAAGAGCTTGGGTTCGAGATGAACAGACTGTAGAAGGTGAAGACAGAAGTGATACCGATAGTAATTGGTGCATTCGGAACAATATCAATGATGCATATAGCATACCTGGCCGAGGTAGGAGTAAACATGTCTTTTGAGACTATACAGAAAACAGCCATCTTAGGAACAGCTCACATATTGAGGGAGGTCCTGAGACTGATTATCCTGATATCTTGTAGACTCGCTACTGAGACTGGATATCCTGATATATTGTAGACTCACTACTGAGACTGATTATCCTACTATTTTGTAGACTCACTACTGAGACTGGATATCCTGATATATTGTAGACTCACTACTGAGACTGATTATCCTACTATGTTGTAGACTCACTACTGAGACTGATTATCCTGGTATGTTGTAGACTTACTACTGAGACTGGATATCCTGATATATTGTAGACTCACAACTGAGACTGGATTTCCTGATATATTGTAGACTCACTACTGAGACTGGATATCTTGATATGTTGTAGACTCACTACTGAGACTGATTATCCTACTATGTTGTAGACTCACTACTGAGACTGATTATCCTGGTATGTTGTAGACTTACTACTGAGACTGGATATCCTGATATATTGTAGACTCACAACTGAGACTGGATAACCTGATATGTTGTAGACTCACTACTGAGACTGATTATCCTGATATGTTGTAGACTCACTACTGAGACTGGATATCTTGATATGTTGTAGACTCACTACTGAGACTGATTATCCTACTATGTTGTAGACTCACTACTGAGACTGATTATCCTGGTATGTTGTAGACTTACTACTGAGACTGGATATCCTGATAT
Source organism: Watersipora subatra (assembly GCF_963576615.1). Lineage (NCBI taxonomy): Eukaryota > Metazoa > Bryozoa > Gymnolaemata > Cheilostomatida > Watersiporidae > Watersipora > Watersipora subatra. The sequence continues at coordinate 2,739,264 of NC_088709.1, read as the reverse complement.
ATTGTAGACTCACAACTGAGACTGGATAACCTGATATGTTGTAGACTCACTACTGAGACTGATTATCTTACTATGTTGTAGACTCACTACTGAGACTGATTATCCTGGTATGTTGTAGACTTACTACTGAGACTGGATATCCTGATATATTGTAGAATCAAAACTGAGACTGGATAACCTGATATGTTGTAGACTCACTACTGAGACTGATTACCCTACTATGTTGTAGACTCACTACTTAGACTGATTATCCTGATATATTGTAGACTCACTACTGAGACTGGATATCCTGATATGTTGTAGACTCACTACTGAGACTAGATATCTTGATATGTTGTAGACTCACTACTGAGACTGATTATCCTGATATGTTGTAGACTTACTCTTGAATTAGGCTTATGCATGTGTTACAGATTATTAGTAGCCCTTGAAGTTTTCTGAGTAAATTAAACATCTACGTGATGTGATGTTTTTGAAAATGTATGTATTGGAACTATTACATCTATTTATTAATTGTCAACACAGAAAGTCTCTGCATTAGGTAATCAGTAATTTTGATAATGAAGCCATGTCGGTCCTACTGGCAGCATATCTGCTGATCTTGGACATGTACCCATCTTGCCAAATCCTATTATGTATCCAAGGCGATTGATGCTTGCAAAGAGCAGTCTCGTGAATCCAGCCTGAAATATTTTAAACATTACCATTACTTTTGCTATTTCCTGTCCTATCGTCATAGCATTCTTCATGCCTTTTACAGTTTCAAAATGCTTGTGGTTACTGTTCAAAGTTTTAGCGATTGTTTGTCTATCATGACCCAGTTTTTCACAAATCTGTTTCATCTTCTTTTATGCAGATATGGCTGCTGTCCTATTATCAGGCACTTCATTTATCATACACGGTGTCTTGGGTAAGCCGAGTGTAGACAACTCATGTTGAATGCTCATATCTGTGTAAATGAAATGAATGGTAGATTTATGGTGGAAAGTTAGAAGTGAACTCTGGTCTGAGTAACTTAACAGGCATGATTAATACTCATCTCTGATGACTCTGTGTTCTAGTCTGCAGAATTGTATAACAGTTTTCCTCTTCAAATTACACCTGAAGACTTGATAACTTTTCATAAACAGGGCAACCACTATCCTGTCAATAGTCGCTTGTTCAGTCGAGCTATTAGCAGGGCTGTTCAGCAATAATGATTGGCTTTTCAGGAACATTCTATGAGAATCAATGAGATCCCAGACAATATGCATTGTGACAGTAAAATTTCTTTTCTTCATATGTGCTTTAAGCAGTGTTTCCCGCTGGCCACCGACGATGGTCATTAGCAAGAACATTCATTCATTGAACCCAAAAACGATCAGTGAACTTTATTCGTGTTTCTGTAACTAATAGCTTGTTGGTCTGAATAGCTGTAACAACTGGAATAAACACAATGCTCCATTGTATGATTTTTCAACTCTTTAATAGAATACAACTAGTTTATGTATAAAATATTTATTTGACAGTTGGCACCGGTTACATAATATAATACTAATGATAGTCATATTGAAAAAAGTAACATAAAACGGTAAAAACTTTGACTATTTGTGACGTTAAAATTGTTAGAATAATGTAAAAAAATTAAAACAGTAAGTTATTGAGCACCAAAATACGAGGAATTAAAAATATTAAAAATAGGAAAATAACATAAAATGCTAAAAAACATTCGTATCTTGTAAGTTAGTTAAAACTAATTTCATGATATATGGGTGTAGTTATGAACATGCCACAAGGGATTGTTTCAGAATAGCTTCTTTTTCAAGCAAAGAATACTTTAATAGTCCCTGAGAGAGGAGAATTGCAACCAGAATACGGGCATTTTACCTGCTGAATTACACTCTTTTTTGACTCATCAGTTTTGCATGAGTCACAGTAAATAAGATGTCCGCACGGAAGTCCAACATTAGTAGCTGGAACAAAGTTAGTAGTCTTTAGTTCGCAAATTTTACAACCAGCTTTATGTTTAGTCTGTCGCTCACTTTGTTGGAGTTGTCCTATCTGTTGATCTGCAGGCTGTTGTGCAGGCGGATTATGTTCTTGAAGAGGATGTGAGACACTCACAGATGTTGGAGTTATTTCATCGCGTCTCATTGGTTCTTCACCAGCATCTTCCAATGCATGCACAGCATTCACCAAGTCTTTTACACTTTCAAAATGGTTGTTGTTATCGGCCAGAGCTTTAGCGATTGTCTGTCTATCGTGCCCCAGTTTTTCACAAATCTCTGGCATCGCCTCTTGTTCAGATATGGCTGCGTTTTTCTTCCATTCAGCTCGCTTCTGCATCTTTGTTTTTGTTGTACATTTCTTGTTGTCCGGAGTCCTTTGGTGAACTAGATCAACAAATGCTGTCCCTTTCTTGTTTAGCAAATAAGAACAGTCAGGAAACCAACGAGCATGCTCCTCCCATGGTTCATCATGAACTGTCCATCCTTTGATTCCTCCTAAGCAGTAGAAGCACCGAACCTGGTCACCAAAGCCTGTATAATAGAATCCTGCTTCACAAACTTGCTCTCCAGTGAGGGGGCTGCTGGCTGGCCATCTCTGGAAAGTTCTCAATCTCGCAGAGTCTGGAGCATACTTTATAACGGCAGCTCGGTTGGTACAGATCCCCAATGGGCCGCTGTCTGTACCAATTTCTTGCTGTTGTTTTTGTTCAGCATCAGTGAGATTACCAAATACTGTTATATTGGCCATGTCCTCACTCGCTACTTTCTTTGATCGATATTCTCGATTCCCACAGTTTAATCCTTTGACAAATTGACAAAAGTTAAAAAGTCGAGCATGCTCAGTCATGGGAACCTCATGTTGTGACCAGTTACGGAGCCTTCCTCTACAAAATACACACTGAACTTGGTCTCCCTCTCCGAGGTAGTAAAATCCAGCTTCAGCCATTTTCATTCCGGATAGTGTTCCATCGTGTGGCCATTGTGTCTGGAATGTTCTTCTCCTTTCTCTTTCATCAACCATTAATGATTCTCGCTCCTCTGTTGTCAGATCATTTTTAATGTAAGTAAGGTATTCTCTGTGGGTTTTCTGGTCAAGTTCTTTCTGTAGAGTTAGAGGTATAACTGGATTGTGGTTTTCTGGATACTGAGCAACTGTGCAGACCCATAGGTTTGACTTCTTTACCCAGTTGCTATCTACTATCCATCTGGTTTCGTTTAAAAGTTCATCTGGCTCATCAACTTCTTTGCTGCTTCCTTTTGTTCCAGCGCACCGTGCAGCATCAATGCAGTCCACCACAAGCTGACTCTGTTTGGTGATCTTTGCTGATGACCCACATTGGTTTATTGGCCATGTAAAGGCGATCTTCTTTATTTCATTTGACAGATGTGTAAGCCATGTTAGAAATCTTACATGTGCAGAGTGTTTCTCCAACAGCTGAACAACCGTTACCACAAATATGATGGCCGCAAGGAAGGTGATAGGTAGTTCAAGTCCTGTGGTAGAACAATCTTTGATCTGTTGATAGGAAGGCAGGCTTTCCTCTCTCTGATCGATAGCTTGTCTCTCCAAATAAAGCATCTTTTTCCGAAGAATTTGTCTGTCAATCCGGTGCTGTAAAGGCTGTTTGAAGGATGAAATGTATATAAATGCAATATCTTCTCCCTGTAATTTGGTTAGATTTATAATTATATTTAACAAAATCATCAAGAAAGCTTTAGTTGGGCTAGTTAGTTAGCTAGTTAGTCTAGCTATAGTTGGGCAGTTCTGCTTGCCTGTATTTGCAATTTCCAGACAGCGCTAAATGTTTTGATGTATATCTGCTGAAGCCAACTGGTGTTGTTTACATCTAACATAAACTCGACATATATATAGCCATCAGCCTAGTTGCGTAATCCAATAAATCATGGGTATTGATTGGTACGTCACGTCACCTAGTACTTTTCCTATAGTTTTAGGGCTATTTGTGGAAAAACCCTCGCTTCACCATCACGTGATCTGCTTTATTGTAACAGGCCGCTTGTAAATAGACTTGAGCCGTAATTTTACAGTTGCCAGCAACTTCCAGCAACTTCCAAATAATCGAAAACACTCTTTGGATGTACTGCATTAGAGAGTGACGCATTATTACACTTGCTTGATTCTTTTTAGAATCGAGATCGAAACAGGTAAACAAATATTACCTTCTGTTTTGGGCAATTATTCACATTTCTTCTGACCATGAAGAAAAACTCACATTGAGTAAATGCATATTATTATTGTGTTTCATACAAAATAATAATAATAATAATAATAATAATAATAATGTACAGATTGTTATATTAAAATTAGCTTTTACTACATATTAGTATACATTAAACTAAACATTTAGTTAAAGAAGTGTAGCATAGCATTGTACAATTTGTATACAATAATAACTTTGTTCATATTGTTGTTTACTCTAAAACCACAATTAGATTTCCTTATTTTTGAATTTCTTTTTCTTTTTCAATACTACTGACTGTGAGTCTATACCCCTACTGATCTAATATTTCAAATAGGTACTGTATATATCAAAACTACCTCTACGGGTTATAAATGGAATATCCTGGGTAAGCTGTTTTTGTAAAACTTTAGTCAGTATATGATACAGCAAAAATAAGTGTATGACAAGGCTCTACATATCAAATCGATGTATCCCAATGTCTGCTTTGTATGATAAAACTGTTATATGTTGTAGTAAATGTTATACACATGAATACACATTAGTTTGTATAATTCATTCCTTGAATAAAAAATCTATTATAACTCCTTACAAATACTGTTTTCTATATAACGATAACTACAGTATTTCACATTCCATGATTAACTTCCTCTACTGCTTGCGTTTGTCTGCGGCTCGCATTTCTTTACTGTTCGCGTTTCTCTACTGCTCTGGCTGAATAACCATGACTTGTTTCATCAGTAATTTGCATTGCTCTCCTACTCCTGAGCATGCCCTGGCCTCGCACATTTTCTAGTCTTACTCTGCAGCTAGCAAAGATTTTTTGACCACTCGCTTGTGAAAGTAGGAATTATGGCATTGGTGAATTTGATGACACTATGTATCACTTCAATTCATAGATGAAAACTAGCACTGAACTATTGCTTTCTCTAAAAGCTTCTACCACAGAGTTCTGCAATTGAGCTATCAATAGAGCTATCAATATCCGGAATCGGCAGCAGTTGCTCTTTGAATACAGGGCAGTTCATTCCATTGTGCATGTAGTTATATCAGCTGTATCGTGTGAAATCTAAAATTTCTCATTCATTTCATCATTCAGTATAACCTAAAATTATTATAACGGGAATTATCAAAATATCAGTTTTTAGACAGTTAGACAACAGCCGCTAAGGCGACAGACACTTAGGCGACGCTTTCGGTTCGAAAAGCAACAATTCCTAAAAGAGTGACTTTGGGTGCTAAACGCGATCCACCAGGCTCATCAGAGAATTCTAAAGTGTCGCTCAAAAGCCAGCAAGTCTGTATGATACCCAAGGATGTCTACACAGATTCAAGAGATGGTGTAAAACTGCAGTTTGTGGAATCAAGTCAAACTCAACAGTTGAACCACTCTGTCCCTCAACTTTGCCAAAGGGAGCTTGGAAAAGACTAAGAGCAAACTTGTTTGAGATGAATCAAAAGCGCTGGCTTCTACTAGTCAACTGCTCCAGTCGCTGGATAGAGGCTAGGAAACGATCCTCACTTGGCTCGAGAGAGATTATTGAAGCATTCAAGTCCATCTTTGCTACAAATGGTATAAGTGACTCAGTGATTTCTGAAAGTGCACCCCAGCTGGCTTCAGAGGAATTTTTTCAATTTACCACAAACTACGTTACTCATGTAAGCAGCTCACTCCATTATCCAAAGTCTAGTTGAGAGACAGAATGAGCAGTTGGGACAATCAAGATAATGTTGGAAACATTCCTGGCCGTCAAAAAACCTTGAAAACCCAAACTCTCCATTAAAGACCCAGAAAACACAAACTGAGCCAAATTAAAGTCTTTTAGCCTGATTCGAGCGACACCATTTAAAAATGGCTCCAAGGCGATGCATCCAAAGCAAAAGTCTCTATCTAGATCAATTTTTCAAAATTGTTGTTGCTGAAATGTAATGGCAACAAGTGATTGTTAAATTGAGAGTTTGAAATGTTTCTTCATGCTAATGTCAGTAATTTTGTTAATTTTTAATGTTTATGTTCTACCTAATACTGTTTTTGCCTCAAAATACGTGAAATATGTTCAACACTTATATTAATAAAACAGTGAAAAGAAAACGGATGGTAACTGACCCTCTCTTGTTTAACATCTGCTTTGTATCTTAGGTATTTTTGAACTCAAAAATTAGTCAAATATTTCCAAATTCTTATTGTTTTGGCATTTTTGTTAGATGTTAATTGACATCGACAGGTGATTTGATTTAATAAAATCTGTCTGTAACTGATTGGAATTTAGATAAAAAAGTGATTTAGATACAACTCTAATATTGACTTTTGTTGCTGAAATCCAGAACCCTTGAAACATAATTGGTAGGACTGCTGAGACTCATCAGTTAACCTAAATAGGAAGAATAGCAGTCAAGTATATCACTCTCATCACTGTCGGTAGAGTGAAGAGTACTAGCTAATCAGAGCTGTGCACTGCTTGCTGTCTATGATGTGTTCTGTATGCTTTACTGTCTATGACAGGGGTTCGCAATTAGTTTGACTGGCGGGCCAAATTCTTAAGTTCAAGGCGTAGCGCGAGCAGTCACCACAATACATATAATCAATAATTAAAAAGAGAAAAACAATAGAACCTTAAAATATAAAAATCATGTTTATTGAAATGACACTAAACGTATAATTAACATAAACCAAAGTAGAGTCGATATAATTTTAACTTAGGGGATCAATTTGAAAAGTGTCCTTTCTTGGATGAAATAAGTTTTTCAAAATTTGGTTCTTGAGGCGTTGTTGCAGTTCGTAATATGGCTGATAAGTGTCCTTGCGTGAGCTTTGAGCAGTATCTGCTTTTAATATAGCTCATTTTACTGAATCCACTTTCACATATCCACGTCGTTCTATGAAGAGTTAATAATTGAACTCCCATATTTCGAATAGTGGAATAAATTTCCTTATTCATAGTAGAATAGAAAACTTCTAGCGTTTGTAACGTGTGAGTTTGTCTCAATTCGTCATCCTTCTGTAAATTTGTTAGTTCCAACTGAATATTCTTTGTGTCTATATCCGGCACCCAATTTTTAATTGATTGTTTCCACGATCTGCGAATTTCAACCGTAAAAGGACGCCATCTTATAAACTAGGGTACAAAAAAAGACTATTAAGTGTCTGGACAGAATTAACTCTGCATACCTCGCTTTTCACACTGGCAAGCCGACAGAAGCCGCTTTATTGCATGTATTGCACATATTGCAATATTTATTGCACGTATTGCAAAATCTTCTTTGTGGCATCTTTAGAATTTGCCTGAACGGGCAAATTCTACGGCAATTACCACCTCGATAGAAATTCGTCGCGGGCCAAAAAATAGCTTCGCGGGCCAGATGTGGCCCACAGGCCACCAATTGCGAACCCCTGGTCTATGATGTGCTCTATACTGTCTATGATGTGTTCTATATATGATTTGCTGGATAGCCAGTTGGATTGGCAGGTATATATGTGTATTCAGTTAGTATGTACTGCTCCAGCCTGGCCATCAAGTCATGAAACATTCTACCCTTTTTCTATTTTGTTTCCTTTAGGCAATATTAGCTATTTGAAGTTTTCCTTTCCCTCTCACGGTTTCAACACATTTATGTGACTTCCTCTATTATACATTGTTGAAGTTTGCTTATAACCTCCATGAAAACATGACCCCCTCAAGTAGTGAATTAAACTTTTAATGGTAAGAGTTCTCACAACCAGCTAGAGATACTATATGCAATGTTTGCATTATCTGTAGAACATCTCTACTCAGTTTAGAAATGCCTGTTTGGCAGCTGAACAGTACCATCTTGGCAGTCGACTCATTCATGCTTACCAGCACACTTAGGCTGAGAGCTCAATGCTATGATAATTTGCTTTATTTTATTACGCTATTTTGTCCCTTCCAATATTGTGTTTTCTTGCAATGCTCATGACAGGTTTGCGTATGAGGAACCTTAAAGGTTGTTTCTCACCGTAAATAATTGCAGAACAAAAAATTAATGACAATTAAAACATATCTTAAAGCAATTCAAAAGGTTCATGAAATGATTTTGTGAATTGCTTTAAGATGAAAGTTTAAGTTCAGTTTAGAACAATTTTATTACTAATAGTTTCATATTACAAAGCAATAATCATCAGATAAAGTTGCTAACACTAAAAGCATTGTGTATATATAGGTTGAAATAAAAGCATAGTTGTCAAATTACCTGAAAGCATCGCTGATAAGTAGGATTAAAATTACCAAACAATGTGATGATGTACAATGTAATGGGACAAACCTTAACAATTTAGGTGTTAAAAAGTTAAGTTTTAAAATTACTCAAAAGGAATCTGCCAGCATGTCTACATGTTGATACAAGCTCACACGGTTTGTTCAAAGTAGCGGTTTCAAGTCTACATATGATGTAGAATTTCTCATATAGACATAGATTACATCTGCCTGTTGTCTTATTATACGATGTTGTTCTTCTCACTATCTCCCACTCCCACTCTGACAGAGCGCTTGCTGGTGTATGTCAGTTTGGGCAGTGAATGTAGTTTGGTCTGATGATAAGTCACCAAGTCTCTTGATTATACCTAGTGGTATATTGTTAATTACTCTGAGGTTTACATCTAAAAAATCTGATGATCGCAAAAAAGGTGAAATGTAGTTCAAGTTCTATGGTAAAACAATCTGTGGTCCCGTTGATAGGAATTCAGGCTTTCCTCTCTCTGATGGATAACTTGTCTCTCAAAATTGATCATCATTTTTCATAGAATTCGTCTGTCAATCGGCTGCTGTAAAGGCTGTTTTGGATTAAATGTATATAAATGCAATATCTCCCTGTAATTTGGTTAGATTTATAATTATATTTAATATACTCATCAAGAAAGAGTTAGGTGGGCTAGTTAGTTAGCTAGTTAGTCTAGCTATAGTTGGGCAGTTTTGCTTGCCTGTATTTGCAATTTCCAGACAGCTCTAAATTTCTAGATGTATTTCTGATGAATTCAACTGGTGTTGTTTACATATAACATATGCGCTACGCTACGTATATACAGCCATGGGCCTAGTTGCGTAATCCAATAAATCATGGGTATTCATTCCATGAATAACCATTCAAAATTGAATGGTAGTCATGTTGTAATTTTCCTATAGCGTCGGTGCTATTAATGGAAAAACCCTCGCTTCCCCATCGCGTGAACTGCTCTATTATAACTGCCGCTTGTCAGTAGATTTGAGCAATATTCTTACAGTTGTCAGCAACTTTCAGCAACTCCCGGCAACTTCCGGCGCCTCCCAGCGCCTCCCGGAAACTCCCGGCAACTTCCGGCAACTTCCGACAACTTCCGGCAACTTCCGGCAACTTCCGGCAACTTCCGGCAACTTCAGGCAACTTCCCGATAATCAACAACACTCTTCGGATGTACTGCATTAGAGAGTTGCGCATTATTACACTTGCTTGATTCTTTCTGGAATCGAAATCGAAACAGGTAAACAAATATTACCTTCTGTTTTGGGCAATTATTCACATATCTTCTGACCACATGAAGAAAAACTCACATTGAGTGTATGCATATTATTATTGTGTTTCATACAGAATAGTAATAATAATAACGTACAGATTGCTATATTAAAAAAAATTTTGCTACATATTAGTATATTAAACTAAACAGTTAGCTAAAGAAGTGTGGCAAAACATTGTACAGTTTGTATACAGTAATAACTTTTTTCATATTTTGGTTTATGTTAAAACCACGATTAGATTTGTTTCTCTTGATCTTCTCTTTTTTCAATACTGCTGACTATGAATCTTTATCGCTGCTGATACAATATTTTAAATAGATATATATATATATATAATTAAGTAAGATGAAAGTTCAAGTACAGTTTAAAACAATTTTATTACTAATAGTTTCATATTGCAAAGCAATAATCATCAGATAAATTTGCTAACACTAAAAGTATCGTGTATATATAAGTTGAAATAAAAGCATAGTTGTTAAATTACCTGAAAGCATCGCTGATAAGTAGGATTAAAATTACCAAACAATGCGATGATGTACAATGTAATGAGACAAGGCTCAACAATTTAGGTGTTAAAAAGTTAAGTTTTAAAATCACTCAAAAGGAATCTGCCAGCATGTCTACATGTTGATACAAGCTCACACCTTTTGTTCAAAGTAGCGTTTCAAGTCTGTATATGATGTAGAATTTCTCATATAGACATAGGTTACATCTGCCTGTTGTCTTGTTATACAATGTTGTTCTTCTCACTATCTCCCAACTGATGTTATGATTAATGTTTTTGTCCTTCAATGTCCATATATTCTTACTTATGTATTACTAATACAGCTGTAATACAGCTGTATTAGTAATACAGCTGTATTTTTGGCTGTATTAATAGCCATATTACTAGCTATATTACTATCCGCATTACTAGCTGTATTACTAGTTGTATTACTAGCTGTATTACTGGCTGTACTACTGTAACTGTATTACTAGCTGTATTACTAGCTGTATTACTAGCTGTATTACTAGCTGTGTTACTAGCTGTATTACTACCTGTATTACTAGCTGTATTACTAGTTGTATTACTAGATGTACTACTAGTTGTATTACTAGATGTATTACTAGCTGTATTACTAGCTGTACTTCTAGCTGTATCACTAGCTGTATTACTAGCTGTATTACTAGCTGTGTTACTAGCTGTATTACTGCCTGTATTACTAGCTGTATTACTAGTTGTATTACTAGATGTATTACTAGTTGTATTACTAGATGTATTGCTAGCTGTATTACTAGCTGTACTACTAGCTGTACTAGTAGCTGTACTACTAGCTGTACTACTAGCTGTACTATTAGCTGTACTACTAGCTGTACTACTAGCTGTACTACTAGCTGTACTACTAGCTGTACTATTAGCTGTACTATTAGCTGTACTACTAGCTGTACTACTAGCTGTACTACTAGCTGTACTACTAGCTGTATTACTAGCTGTATTACTAGCTGTATTACTAGCTGTATTACTAGCTGTATTACTAGCTGTATTACTAGCTGTATTACTAGTCATATTACTCGCTGTATTACTAGCTGTATTACCAGCAGTATTACTAGCAGTACTACTAGCTTTGTTACTAGCTGTATTACTAAATGAATTACTAAATGAATCACTAGTTAGTAATACAACCAACACATTTTTCCAATTTTTTGCCGAAATAAAACCATTTTTCTCACCTACAGATTTCTTAATTCGAGGAATTTTTGTTAGTTCTTATATGGTCAGTTGTTTTTCTTCCCAGTTACATAATTGGCATCGGTACGTCGATGTTTGTCTCATGGATGACGTTTTTCTTAATTTGCTGTGGTGCCAGAGGCGGGCGTCTATCATTAATTTTATATGTCATACCTGAGCGAAAAACAATATGACTGTATCGTAGCAGATAGCAAAGGTATGATATGATATGGGTTTGATACATTTTACAGCTCCAAGTGGTGGTATTTAAGACTTCATGGTCGTTCGATATTTTCAGTTTAAATGGAATCATTTTTGCTGATTCACAGCCTAGGTATATTTTAGTTGTGCGGCTGATTTTGTTGAGAGCTTATCCACTGTTGTTAGGTTACTCCTGTTGACTAACTAATGCTTGGGAATTCCATATCAGCTATGAAGGTGCGGCAATGCTTTTGCTTTTCTAGACCATTCTAGATAGCTCTTTGAGACTGGGAAATTCCAGCTATGCCTGTGCCTGCCTGTTTGCATTCTTTGATGTTAGCTGCAGTGTGAATAGTTAGTACCACTGTTGGTTTCCTGTTGATACTTTACATCTAGTGGTAATTTCTGTAAACCTTTCACAGCTATAAACATCCTACCATCTTAAATACAGCACTGAGAAATCCAACAGGCCATTTCTAGCTTTTGTAGCAGTCAATGAGTTTGCATAAAATTCTGTGAATAATTAGTCATGAGAGTGGGCGACTACCGTTAATCCTTACGTATAAGCGACATCCATAAACCTAAAGTTTTATTTGAAAGTTTGGGCTACGATTTATACAACTATACAAGTCTTATATGAAAATTATACCTGTAAACTTTCACTACGTTTGGGATTAACATACTGTCGCTTGATAAATTTAACGATATATATAATGAAAAGACATAAATCTATATATATGTATATATATTTCTCAAAGTTTGTCGTATGTGCATTTGTCGTTTTTACTGTCCAGCTATAGCTATTAAAATTTTGAGTATTAAAATTCCGCGTACTGATAGATTTGGATTCACGATGAATCGACAAGTTTCTAACTGAATGCTCTACCACTGAGCTAGGACCGCATAACGATCGGAAACGTTTTAATAACTCATGCGCATGCTAATTATTTTAGCCTGACGACCAATCGTTACGGCCTCCTGTTCAGAAATATTTTGGGACCTATGTATATGCAGCGCGATGCTTTTTCGTCCTTTTTTCGTTAGGGCAAATTTGTTCGACCCATGAAATCAATAATAATTTACCTCGAACTTGAAATTTGGCTATCAGTGTACCGATTATATATGATATTAAAATATCCACGTCACTGAACTAGCCATGGCAATTTATCCGTATCCGTTATCTGGTATATCTGGTGTTCATTATAATAAACGTGATTTGCTAATGTAAATGATAAAAGATTTCTTTTAAAAGTTTAAAAATTACTAAAATACATATTAAAACTTCCTTCAAGTAGGTGTTTAGTAAATTTAATTCATTTAAGTTAAATTCAGCGTTTAGGTTGCCCATCTGTGCCTCAAAGGTAAGAACTCTCTACGTAGTACATTGTAATGTTCTATCTTGCAAATCATAACCACAAAATGCACTAAAGTCATTGTAGGTACCTATAGTTACTAAGGTTAACATAGTATTTTGGTACTATTTTTAATGATCATGATTTTTACCAGGAGGTGATTGCATTAGAAAATTACTATGAGTTTCTATAGCACTCTATGTACGTCTATAGCCTATGATATTAGCCTACACGCCAGTTTTTGCATGCCAACACTGAAACAAACTGAAATCATATAATTGTACAACAAATAATTTTTGATTGCAATCGTAGCGAAATAGACTGTATTTAGCCATTACTTGCTAATGATTTCACATTTACATTTAAACACCTTTTCACCTTTCATCTTTTCTTTCGTGCTCTTTCTGTGTGAGCATGGCACCAATGCCAATCTGAGAGGCATCAGCATGTATAGAAACAAGAAGGCTACTGTCATAGTATTTCAGTCCTGGGGTTTGCTTGAGTTGGGCAATAATATTTAGAACAGCTTCTTCCTGGGGGTTATCTCAACTCCACTGGGTGTCCTTGCGCAGGAGGCGGTACAGAGGGCTGGCTAGTTCTGATAGGTTTGCTATGTAACGTTGCATATAGTTAACCATGCCTAAGAATTTTCTTAACGCAGGGACATCCACTGGCTTGGCTATTGCTGCTATGGCTTGGATCTTGTCTGGGTCTGGTTGAATGCCTTCACCGCTGAATATGTGTTGGAGGAACTTCACACTTGGTTGTCTGTAGGTGCATTTTGTTTCGTTCAATTGTAGTCCATGCTCTGTGATTCTGGTCATTAGCGTGTTAAGTCGTTTGTCGTATTCGTTTGTTTTCATCCCAAATTCCAAAATATCATCCTGATAGACAACTACACCATCCAACCCGTGTAGAATATCCTCCATCTTTCTCTGAAAAATCTCACTCGAGCTAGTGATGCCAAATGGCAGGCTATTGAAGCAGAATCTAACGTGGTGCGTTATGAACGTGGTGTATAAACTAGACGCGTCATCTAGGGCTATTTAGTGACACCCACTGCGAGCATCAAGAGTTGAGAATATCTTAGCGCCGTTAAATTTTGAGGTTAGCTCATCAAAGGATGGTATCGGATGAGTTTCCCTAATTACTGCACGATTGATCGCTCGGAGGTCAATAGAGAGTCAAACTTGCCCAGACTTTTTCTCAACCGGTACTAGAGTGGAGCACCAGTCGGTGGGTTGCGTAACTGATCTTATGATGCCCTCGCTAATCATTCTGTCTAGTTCATTGTTTACTTTATCTAACATGGGAAAAGGTATGCGGCGGGGAGCATATGTACATGTAGGCTTGATGTCGCCGCGGAGTTTAATAGTTGATGGCTTACCCTTAATGACACCTAACGTAATGCTCGACACTGCACCTATGACCGCCATCTGCTCCACCGCACCCCTGGACCATAGATTGGATCTAGTATCAGCTACATAACAGTTCAGAGAGTAGTCATTCTTATCATAAGTAGTATTTAGAACAAAATAATCATAAACAGTAACATCAGAATTGACAGATTTCAATAGAATTTCAGCTTTAGACAACATAGCAATGAATCATAAGTCTGCTTTGAAAGAATGGTCACATCTGCCCCAGTGTCAACTTTGAATTTCACAGTGCAATCGTTTACAGGTTCCCAAGGATCATTGTTGTCGGTTACGTTAGTTACGGCATTCAGGTAAAATACATTGTTGTCATTACATGGCATACTCTGGTCGACGATTTCTGATGCGGTTTTCTGATTTGACATTGGATTACGCCTACTCTTACATACTTTTGAAAAGGGATTGTTCTTGTTGCAAGTGCGGCATTGCTTGCCATATGCAGGACATAGTCGGTGTTGATGGCTACTTTCACATTTGTTACAGTTGGTGATGATGTGAGATGGGGCAGTGGTTGCTCCGGAATAGCTGTAGGAGTTACTGTTGCACCGGCTGTTTGCATTATTGTCGTGCCGCTTTTTGCGGTCTCGGACACTGCGACTGTACTGACTGTGTGCGACTGCTTCTACAGAAACCTGGGTCAAAATCTTTTGTTTGACAAGCTCATGTTGTCGGGAGATTGATACTGCCCTGGCAAGATTGAGAGTGTCTTCAAGTTAAAGTTTAGCAGATAGTTCTTTGTCAATAATTCCTACTACTAGCCTAGCTCTTATAGAATCGTCTCTTTCTGACCCAAAATCACAGTGCTCACTTAGTCGATATAGCTCTCTGACAAAATTCTCAATAGATTTGTCTGGTCTCTGGTTTCTAGCATGAAACTGACTTTTCAAGTGAATCGTGTTGCACTTAGGGGTGAAGTAATCCTGAAACACTTTAATTACATGTACTTGTCAGGGCACACAGCCAACTGACACTTGAACTCGTTTTTGCACACAGCAACAAGTTCTCTACTTAGTTATACTAAGTAACAAGTTTATCTTGCGTAGATGCGAATAAGTATATTTGAGTACGTATATACAAGCATTAGTGAAGGTTGTATACAACAGACTGCTGCATATAAAAAGTGTATTGCCTTTTATAGGTTTGGCAATACCAAAAGTATTTAGGCATCAGATAAAAATAACATCTGTCAGGATGTTGTAAGTATAATATGAATTTGTTATGAATACAAGAGCAGGTTGCGAGAGACACATACATAATTAATTTGCTGTATGAATTTAGTTACAGACACAAGAACAGACAATATCAGTAGAAATCCAGTTGCAAAACAAAGCACTAAACAGGTTATCAGTTGAGTGGAATACCAAGAGATAACAGGTGTCAAACAAACTATAAAATGTTATTGTTAAATATTCCAATGTGGGGAGATAAGCGGATGGGTGGTCTGACAGGTGAATTGGTGATTAGTAACAGCTGTTGATTGCGATGTTTCTCGTTGAACAGAATAAAGGTCATTGTTGGTCGTTTTGATTTAGTTGTATTGTTAATGAGGTATAGCTTGTAGCTATACCTTACATACTACATCAAAATTGCCCTTGTTTTTCTCCGTCGTAAATGAAAAGGTGTCATAGAGTTGCTGGCTGTCTCCACCCATTGGATACAACAACGTTGCGATTTGCACATTTCCATTTTTATTTAAAAGTCCGTTGGCGATTCTGTACAATTTTCACTGCTTTAGCCAGTCAGTGAAGCGGTTCGAGAATAGTCGAATTCCTTTGGTGCGAGTAGTTGAGACATTTTCTGGTCGATTATGATTCAGCCAAACTTGAGAATAAAGAAATATTTATCGATTTAAATTAGTAATAATAGCAATGAAAATGGATCATGCTGCCACCATGTTAAGATCCATGACAGGAAGTAGTGTTTTATTTCCCAGAATAAGCGCATACGAACATATATATCAGCGAATAACAACAATGCTGATGAATATTGAATAGCATAACACTAGGCATAGTCACACTGAGACCAGAACAGTCTCAAGCTTTACAACATATTATCACAGGTTTGGACCAATTTATAGCTCTTCCTACTGGCTTCGAAAGAGTATTTGCTTTCAGATGGCACCGTTTTGCAGTGGTAGGTCCGAGTTGTTCATAATAACTGTCGAGAATAATCATAATACTCACGAGTAAAATAAAACTGAGATTACTTCTTAAATTAAACAAATATTAATTAATATACTAATTAATATATTAATAGTAAATTAATATTATTATAGGAGGTAAAATCAAATAAAAGAGAGATCTAAGAATAATAATAATAGTAAAGGAAAATTGGAACTTAGACGAAATGTTACAATTGTTTCAGAATTCATTAAATGTTTTTATTAAAAGTATTTCTGATTGATCCCTGTCACAAATTTTCGGCTTGGCGATGCATATTAAGTACATGTTGGGTACATGGCTGGTACATGTCTGGTACATGCCTGGTACATGTCTGGTACATGTCTAGTACATGTTGGTGTAAATGTAGTTTTATTACTCACCTTTGCTTATGTTTCTGATAATTTTATTGTGTGACGCTATCACTTTGTGTTGTTTGTGGATATATAGTATGGGTTGCTGTGACTAATGCATAATTTATATGAATTTGCTCTGTACATAACTTATGCATAACTTATTATGTTTCATGATGAGTCATTCTGGTGTTATCATGTTGTTCATTGTTGTCATGTTGTTCATTGTTGTCATGTTGTTCATTGTTGTCATGTTGTTCATTGCGATGTTGTGTTCATTCATGTTGTCCATTCTAGTGATTGCGCAATGGATGTAGAACGCGTGTCCATTCTAAGAGTTTCCTAGAAGTTTTGCTTTTGTTTATGCTCTGCAGTAAGAATCAAGCCTCTTGCAGAAGTTATTTAATCAGGTTACTTGATATTTTGCTGAGACTCTATACGTAAATAAATTAAGTTACATATACTGTATATTCTAGCAACAGATCTACACTGTTCATCTTATCAACCTGGTGACATCAAAAGACTACTGATTGTCATATTATAGCTTCCTTTTTCTAAAATAAACAAGCAACTTCTACTGTATAAAAGCTTTTATTGAACACGACTGCCTCTGATGGGTAATATAATATTAACTATGCATGGAACTGCTAATAAAATGAATCAAAAGTATATAAAAGGATAATTGGGTTGCAATTGAGAAATAAGAATAAAATTTCTATTTGCCAATTTGGATACGAAAGTTGCAGATATATAACTT
The DNA here is from genome assembly GCF_963576615.1 of Watersipora subatra. Classification (NCBI taxonomy): domain Eukaryota; kingdom Metazoa; phylum Bryozoa; class Gymnolaemata; order Cheilostomatida; family Watersiporidae; genus Watersipora; species Watersipora subatra. The sequence continues at coordinate 2,721,602 of NC_088709.1, read as the reverse complement.
TAAATTGTTTCAAAACTTCTAATAAATATAATGGCAAGGTCTTGTGACGGCTAATATTAGCTCAATCAAATGTTTGTAATCAAGTTAGAAATAAATACAATTGTGAACTGGTAAAGTCCAATCAAACTTATAACATCAGTTATAAGTTCAGATCTGCAAAAAAATATTGTGAAGCCAAAAAAGAAATTACTGTCATTACTCTGTATCCTAGTTATCCAAAGAATACTTTGATGGTTCCTGAGAGATAAGAGTTGCAGCCAGAACACGGGCATTGTACTTGCTGAATTACACTCTTTTTTGACTCATCAGTTTTGCATGAGTCACAGTAAATAAGATGTCCGCATGGAAGTCCAACATTAGTAGCCGGGACAAAGTTAGGAGTTTTTAATTCACAAATTTTACAACCAGCTTTATGTTTAGTCTGTCGCTCGCTTTGATCGAGTTGTCCTATCTGGTTATTTGCATGCTGTTGTGCAGGTGGATTATGTTCTTGAAGAGGATGTGAGGCAGTTCCTGATGTTGGAGTTGCTGGGCTCTGGCTCATCGGTATTCCACCCAATTCTTCTAAAGCGTACAAAGCGTTCAGCATGTCTTTTACACTTTCAAAATGGTTATTGTTATCAGCCAGAGCTTTTGCGATTATCTGTCTATCATGCCCCAGTTTTTCACAAATCTCTGGCATTGCTTCTTGTTCAGATATGGCTGCTTGTTTTTTTGAGTCAACTCGTTTCTGCATCTTTGTTTTTGTTGTACATTTCTTGTTGTCCGGAGTCCTTTGGTGAACTAAATCAACATATGCTGTCCCTTTCTTGTTCAACAGATAAGAACAGTCAGGAAACCAACGAGCATGCTCCTCCCATGGTTCATCGTGAATTGTCCATCCTTTGATCCCTCCTAAGCAGTAGAAGCACCGAACCTGGTCACCAAATCCTGTATAATAGAACCCTGCTTCACAAACTTGCTCTCCAGTGAGGGGGCTACTGGCTGGCCATCTCTGGAAAGTTTTCAGTCTAGCAGAATCTGGAGCATATTTTATAACAGCCGCTTGGTTGGTACAGATCCCCAATGGACCACTGTCAGCACCACTTTCTTGCTGTTGTTTTTGTTCAGCATCAGTGAGATTACCAAATACTGTTATATTGGCCATGTCTTCACTCGCAATTTTCTTTGATCGATATTCTCGATTCCCACAGTTTAATCCTTTGACAAATTGACAAAAGTTAAAAAGTCGAGCATGCTCAGTCATGGGAACCTCATGTTGTGACCAGTTACGGAGCCTTCCTCTACAAAATACACACTGAACTTGGTCTCCCTCTCCGAGGTAGTAAAATCCCGCTTCAGCCATTTTGGTTCCGGATAGTGTTCCATCATGTGGCCATTGTGTCTGGAATGTTCTTCTCCTTTGTCCTTCATCAACCATTAATGATTCCCGCTCCTCTGTTGTCAGATCATTGTTAATGTAACTGAGATATTCTCTGGGGGTTTTCTGGTCAAGTTCTTTCTGTAGAGTTAGGGGTAAAACTGGATTGTTGTTCTCTGGATACTGAGCAGCTGTGCAGACCCATAGGTTTGACCTCTTCACCCAATTGCTATCTCTCATCCATCTGGTTTCGCTTAAAAGTTCATCTAACTCATCTACCCCTTTGCTGCCTCCTTTTGTAACAGCACATTGCGCAGCATCGCTGCAGTCCACCACAAGCTGACTCTGTTTTGAAATCTTTGCTGAGAGCCCATGTTGGTTGATTGGCCATATCAAAAAGTTCTTTGTTATTCCATTTGGCAGATGCGCAAGCCATGTTAGAAATCTTTTATGTGCAGAATGTTTCTTGAACAGCTGTGCAACCAGTAGACCTATGAGCACAAGAAAGATGAGGGTTGGTTCAGATCTTTTGATCGAACAATCCTCTGCTGGTTCATAGGAATCGAGAATTCTCTCTGCAGGAGAAATACTTTGTCTGCCGTGATGGTATATATGACTCATAAAACTCGATGTAATATGTCTGATGTCGCAAGTAATGTCCGTTTAACAAAGGTATATCACTATATAGTCCTTTGCTAACTCTTGTCTGTTTGTATGCTTTGCAGAAGGCTTTCACCTTGATGTTCTCCTCGCTGAAGTTGTATTTACTTCAGTGAACACTGCTCTATTTATATGCAAAGTAATGTTTCGTTGTTTAACCAGCAACCGGCTAGTTAAATCCGGCTGTTACTATATTTAGTCAATGACGCATTGCTTCATGCGCGCATTACATCATGGGCTAAACTCAGACCGGCTAAATCCAGTTCAGCAGCCGGCTTAGATAGTTTCATACAATCGGCAAGGCTGATGGAGACAGTGAAACAACACTTTCACTTACTGTGAGCTAAAATGACAATAGCTAAAAATATCTCCTTAGCTATACCTTCTCTTTGATGTTTTAGGAAATATTTCATAAGATTCAAAGTAATAGTTGAAACAGTGTTATAAATGGAGGAGTTATGCATAATTATACTAGAAGTTGCAGTTAGCTTTTAGCTGTTTAGATATAGACTCTATATGTTTATTGTTAGCAGATAAAACCACAGAAAACCTCAAATATTTTGGCAACTTTGCAAATGCTAGGATAAAAGTCTCGCCCAACCTAGTCACACACGAGCAAAACATTTTTCAAAAATACTGTCTGGTAGGTATTGACACCGTCAATCCTTGATATATGAATTTAATGTTCCAATATTTGCTTTGTATGCTGAAACATCCATTTGTTAGAGCAGACGAATTTATAAAAAGACAAAATATTTTGTTTAATTCATTTAGAGCCTAAAAGTAACCATAAACACTTCAAGTAATAACTTGAATTTTTAAGACTTCAGTTTGCAATAGCATCAATTTTATTGAATAATATTAAAATGACTGCATTCTATGAAACTGTAAAAGCAAAAATTGAAAAGCAACTTATATATTGGGACTAAGTGAATGAAGAGAAGTGTCTGATTTAAGATACATGAGCGGAGCTATAGGAATTACAATGCTCAGGTTTGGTAAAGGAGAGAGTGATAGAAATACAAAATTTACTCCAACCTATTATAGCTATAGTTTTAACTAACAAAGATTTATATATGCAATATTATTTTTATCTTTTATTTAACATTTTGCTAGTTTTTTTCATTTTTACTTAAAAATCAATGTTTGGACAGATTTCGGACATCATTTGTTAGAAACTTCGTCGTGAGTCAGAGGAAAATATTTGATTGAATTGTAGATTTTATGTCAAACTAGCAGTATGCAGCAGCGATCATAAACAAAGCTTTGACGGCACTAAAACAAACACTTGTAATATATTATTTGACTTTTTCTTATTAAAGCATGGTTAAAAGATATTATTAAAGTTATACTATTATATATATATGACATTATATATTATTATATACCGTAAAACCTCTAGTGGAACGCCATCATTATCTGAACACCACCCTATTTGACCAGCACCTTTATTTGACCGCCACTATAGGGGAAAAATTGAAAAATACATCGCCACCCTTTAATTAAACGCCACCTTTACTAAAACGTCACTTTGACATTTTTTGATCTTTATGAAACATAATCAAAAAAGGTCAGTTTAGCAAAAATAGTGAGGCTGATAGTATTAATGTCGCTTTGCTTAAAAGAGAGTTCAAAATATTGGTGACATTAGCATCACTCTATCCGTAAAAGGATAGAATTCACATTGGCGGGGGGAGCTGGCCGCCGTCGCACGGCGAGCTCGCGAGAGGCACCCGTACCGAACTGCGCTCGTTCGTCTCGGTTTGACACGAGGACTGAAGCGAGGACCGGGCGAAGACTCGCGCGCGCGGGTGGCGCTGCCTGCCGCCCCGAGCGAGTCGAACGCGAACTGAAAGCGTAGCCCCGACCACGCAAAGCACAACTCTGAGCGGTGGATCACTCGGCTCGCACGTCGATGAAGAGCGCAGCCAGCTGCGTTAGGCAATGTGAACTGCAGGACACATCGATCATCGGCATCTTGAACGCACATTGTGGCCTCGGGTCATCCCGAGGCCGCGCCCGTCTGAGGGTCGTCATTCGCCGACCATTGTCGCTCGAGCGCGCCTTGGTCGGCGCCGCTCGCGACGCCCTGGGACGCTGCCGACCACGCGTCGGCCTCGTCCTCAAGCGTACTACTGGTGCGCTCGCTCCCAAGGGGAGCATGCGCCCGGGCCCGGACGACGCGTGACCGCGCGGAGAGAGAAAGAGGTTTCGGCTTAGCGCGCGCGAACGGCGACGCTCGTCGGGCGCGCGAGGTTTCGTCGAGTCGGTTCTCAACGAGCCTGCGCGGCCGCGACGCGGCAATCGCCGTTGCCTCCGTCGCTCGCGCGGCTACGGAAAGACCGCGCGCTCCCTCTTTGTCGCGCCTCTCGCGCGCGCAACCGCGGTCGTCCGAACTCGCCTAGTACGACCTCAGATCGGACGCGACTACCCGCCGAACTTAAGCATATCAGTAAGCGGAGGAAAAGAAACTAACTAGGATTCCCTGAGTAGCGGCGAGCGAAAGGGGAGAAGCCCAGCGTCGAAGCCCGCGACCCCTCAGTCGCCGTGCAATGTGGCGTTTCGGCGGCGACTCGCGACTGTCGCTCCCGGCACGAGTATCTCTAAAAAGGTCTGCCCGAGCGGGTGTCAGCCCTTTACTCGCCGGACAAGCGTCGGACACCCGTCGTCGTCGCGGAGTCGGGTTGCTTGAGAGTGCAGCCCAAAGCGGGTGGTAAGCTCCATCTAAGGCTAAATACCTAGTGCGAGACCGATAGCGAACATGTACCGTGAGGAAAAGTTGCAAAGAACTTTGAAAAGAGAGTTCAAGAGTACGTGAAACCGTTCAGAGGCAAACGGATGGAACTGGGCGAGTTCGTCGTCGTCATTCAGCCGAGCGGCCGCTCTCTCTCGGGCGGTCCGATCGGTGCACTTGGCGGCGAAGCGCGACGACCGCCTGTCGAGTCGTCGGAAGCCTGGTGGCTAGGTGGCCGACCGAGGGGTTGACCGACTTGGCGGGCGAGGAGTGCCATGTCAGACACGTAATGACATGTTAGACATGTCATTACGCTGGTAATCCTGCCTAGTACGAGAGGAACCGCAGGCTCAGACAATTGGTTCATATGCTTGTTCGATCCGATCAATGGCGTGACGCTACCATCTGGCGGCTAATGGCTGAACGCCTCTAAGTCAGAAACCGTCCCAACGGAATATCGGTTATGATACTCCGCAGCGCGCCGCCGCCCCTGGGAGGCAGCGATAGTCGCGAATTTTTATCCTTTTCTATCGCGAAAAGGATCATGTTGTAGAACATGGCAATGCTTACACACATTTTTACTTTCAAATTTTATCAGCAGCTGCTGGCAAGAAATGACAAACGTTCAAAACAGCTAAGCCTGTATAACTTGGGAAAGAAATTGTAGAAACAGTTTGGAAAACAATGGACAACATTCCCATCGACTCAAGTTTAAAAAGAGGTGCCTTTTTAGCGATGAAGGAAGACATTTCAGAAAATGAGCAACTTTAATCTCTAGCTCCTGTTGCAGGTAAAAAGCTTTATACCACTAGTATGTGTTGTATTTAATGCTAAGCATACAAGGTGCTTCTAACAAGGAAGCTATAGTACACACATAAGTGGCCAAGTAAAACATACAAGGTACTTCATACAGTATAGCATTAGTACACACATATGTAGTCAAGTTAAACGTTCAAGATACTTCATACAGTAAAGCATTAGTACACACATATGTAGTCAAGTTAAACATACAAGGTGCTTCATACAGTATAGCATTAGTACACAAATAATATTCGTGTACTAATGCTATTTTACTTGACTACATATTATGTAGTCAAGTAAAATTAGACATTTGATGATCATTCACTCTGTCATTTTGTTACTTACATTGCATATTTACTGTGAATGCTTTATCCACTACTTTAGTGAGCATGGTATAGTAGTTTATCATAAGTACGATGAGTGTCTACAGGGTACCTAACTGGTTTACATTATTTCTCTTTTACATGTATTCTCATTAACCTGCTTAGTAGATTGTCTCTACCAGAGGGGAAGCAACTCTTCTGTTCAGTCTAACTATAGGTTATAATCTGAGGATATGTTTTAGATTGGTGTAGCATTTCTCTGATGCTGGTAAAAAACAAATGGAAGAGGTTGCTACGTAAATCAAAGAACTTGCTTTGGTGGTATGTTTTTTGCTGCTAGCTGTAGTAAAGATTGACAACTTCTGTGAATGACAGTGCTTTTTCCTGATTACCTGTTTTAAAACTCTATTTGAACGCCATGGTGATCTACTTTTCAACCTTTCCTTTATAGTAGTAGTGAAATAGAGGTAGCGTTGAAATGGAGACTGGCGTTGTATTTTTAAACACTTCCTCTGAATTTTGGAAGGTCAATTAAGCCCTTTTACAGGCGGAGCGGCAGTAACCCTTTTTGATCTAATAAATCTGCTAAATTATCACCAACTTGTCGTAGATCTCTAAATAAATATGGATTGAGAAGCAGAGATTTATCTCAACCAGTTCTATCTATTGTTTGCAATTAACCTGCGATGGTATTGTAGTCTGTGTCCTGCTCTGCAATTTGTTGAAGCTTTCAATTTTTTATTCCATTTTAAATTTGAAGGCATATTTTTATTTTATAACTATATTTAGGAATATTAAATAAAAGCTCATTGCACTTATTGATATGTTTGCTACAGTTTTCAACCAAAACTGATTTTTTATGTACCATAGTCAGTAGAGTGAAAGTCGAGTTGAAAAGTTTAAAAGTTTAAAAGATGCTATCAAATAATACGCTATAAATCTGCAAGTTTATAAGCAATATAATAATAGTCTGTCAAATGCTACAAATAATTATATAATCAAAAACAAGCGACATAAATTAACCATACTTATACTACATGCAAAAATAAAAGTTGACATTTTTAAAACAAAAATATTTGCATCATTTGCTGGCCAGTTGCATTCTGATTGTTGCTTTTGATGGCGCAAACATCTTCTTCTGGCTGTTCAATACCTTCCACAACGTCTTCTGACCTCAACTCTTCTTCTACACTGCTGAGCTAGTCAATATTAGCACCCAAACAATTTTTCAACAGAGCAAAAATTTTACGTGTTGCATATTTCCATAAAATTCAGTTGTCTTTCCATGAGAGTCAGTAAGCCTTTCCATGAAAGTCAGTTGTCTTTCTATGAGAGCCAGTTGTTTTTCTAGGAGAGCCAGTTGTATTTCCATGAAAGCAGTCATCTTTTCATGATAGCCATTAGTCTTTCCGTGAGAGCCAGTTGTATTTTCATTAGAGCCAGTTGTATTTCCATGAGAGCCAGTTGTCTTTCTGTGAGAGTCAGTAGTCTGAGCCACTCTATAAATTAAATTTATTATAAATACCTTTTCTTGTAGTTCAATTTAATTTAATTGGAACAAATTGACAACTGGTCAACTAGTTAGCTGCTCTGAACCCAGCATAACCAGTGCTTTCTTCTGGATAGTCAGTAATTATTTTGACTGTCAGATGGCAGATAGTATGTTAATACAAACTGGCCACTGGTTGAAGTTAGAAAGGAATGATAGTTGTAGTTACTTCAATTGGTCCGCTTGGTGATGTCTTTAAAAGTTGGCAAAATTAGGTTTCATCTCCTTACAGGCTCTCAATTTAATGGGGTGAGTTCTGGAGTGTGTCCGTTGGTGGTTACACTTGAGTCGCTAGTCTGTAAAATAGGGTATTCAGTATAGTTTAATAGTACTATGGCAGTCTCTAGTACTGTGAGAGATCGTCAGACGCGCCAGTGGTGCACAGAAAATAAACATGCACAATAGTTCTAAAATCATAGTGGGTGAATGATTGGAACATGTGGTAGCTTGGTGCATGGGAGGCTGAATTTTGCGAGATCGAATCCCATGCGATGCAGTCTTTTTTCCTAACCTCGAACAGATGGACAGATGGATGGATACGACTCTTATTATAGTAAAGGTTGACACAAGATTTACATGTATATGCTAATTTACCTTGTCGTACAGTTGTGACAATATACACACTCTCATTCATTAGAAAAACTGCAGTGGTAGAACCAATATTTTGCCATTTTCCTATAGGAAAGATGATGGTTAGGCACGCAATCTTTATGAAGTGACTTTCACTATAGCGGAACCAATTTTTATCCGTTCTCATAAATGTGAGAAGTCTCCGTGATTCAATTATTTACTAAGCATCTTAGCTACTCACTTAAGTGAAATCTTTGAATTCGTCAACAGTAAATGTAAGGGACCATAATAGAGCCTGTGTGTTAAAATGTAAGAACATGAGGCTAACATTATCTATTCTTCAGGCTACATGATGAAGATAAATGTTAACAATGATTTAACAATGAGCATTTTTAATCTAGTGGGAAGTCCCCTTATCAGTATCAACAACTTACGTAGCTCTGTTGTTGACAGTCTTGTACCTTATTACTATTGTGCTAGTTCACCAGTTAAAAGCAGCAGCAAACAGGTTATTATGACTCATGCTGGCTTGGCAATAGCTCTAGTCATGGGTTCTCTGGCTGTCTTGTTCCCAAATGATATTCACTCCTAAAAAAATTATTTAACACACAGTGATGGCTGCTTAAACTACTGTTTCTGTAGTACTGTATATAGAAAGTGGTTACTATTGGACAATCTGTTCAGGAAACAACAGGTAGTCCTAATAGCTCTGTGTTACTAATGACAGGGCCAACAGGTAGTCCTAGTAGCTCTGTGTTACTATTGACAGGGCCAACAGGTAGTACGAGTAGCTCTGTGTTACTACTGACAGGACCAACAGGTAGTCCTAGTAGCTCTGTGTTACTAGTGACAGGACCAACAGGTAATACCATTAACTCTGTGTTACTACTGACAGGACTAACAATTAGTAATAGTAGCTCACACCAGGAGAACATGATAAGTTGACAGAAGGTTGATTATTGCAAGTATATCCTTGCTGAGTGATCTTTCTATTAACCTGGCAGCTATATGCTGATGTTTATGTAAGCGTGCTTTTACTAAACCTGTGTGATGTCAGAGGCGGGCAGCTGTTTTCTACACTAAATGTCTGTATCTGTATGGATACAGTACAAACTGAGACTGTAGCTTGTGGTAAGTTAATGTTAACTGGTTATGTTTAACTGCCATTCACAATGATATGCATGGTAGTTACATGTACTTCAGATTGTTCATATACATCGTAACATGCTGAAAGATTCTGAGCATTGGTCCATACTTTGCCTGACACACTTACTCTTTGATTGGACAGTGAACGAATATATATTCGGAAGTCTTCGTTTGACCAGATTGCGTTTGAATGCATTCAAAACATGGGTACTACATGCATTGCGAAAGGTGGTGACCTTTTGCAATGCATGTAGTACCGGTAACTTACAAGGGTCACAACTGTTTTAGCAGCCAATAGAGAAGTTTGTTTGACCGCTGTTTACGCTTTTGTAAATTTTCCATTGGACTTTTCCAACACTTGGAAATCTAGAATAACAACTGTGTTGATCATTCTATATCTCCTGTTTACATAATCACATTCACGGAGGCTGCTTTAACAATCCTTCGTCTACTGTACTAATTAATGATACCACTCATGATGAGTATGAGTCATTTCCTCCTGTTTCATTCATTGAGACGACCAAACATCATTCTTGATACAAGCCCTAGCCTTTTTAGCTAAACAGTAAACGCTTCTACAACGTAGTGATCCATTCTGAAACTTTTACACCATGGAAATAGAAACAGTAAAATGCATGTAAATTGTCTAATCTGTTCCAAGGTATTCCCCAATTCATCGCTTTGGCATTTTAAAAAGGGAAAGTCTAAACTCACCTTTTTAATTTACTGGCTGTATAGTAACTGTGATATTATTGGTTTGTATCTACAACTATTCTCCTTTTCCTCATCACTTTCACTTGGTTTAGTGTCCATGGTTACGGCAATTTTATGTTAAGGAGATGGCACACCTTCAACGTTAGTGTAAATCAAATTTTGCACATTTTCCAACTGCAAGACCTATGCTTCAAAAAATAAAAAAATTGGATATGTCTAAAATAAAGTAAAACAAAAATATATCTCTACTATAATAACAAAATGTGTCTATCTGTCCGTCTGTCCGTTGCCAGGGTAAGAGGCTAAGATAAAGGTTAGTTTGGGATGAGACTCCGTCTGACATTCAGCTTGTTAGACCAATCAGCCGTCTTTAAGTATTTCTGAATAATTGTGCAGCTACTTATTCTCTGTGATTTATCGACACACCTGACAATCTTTGACAACGCAAGAGACTGCCAGGGTACTAGTATATAGGTATTATAGAGATACCCCCTATATTTTATTTTCTCTCCCCAGGGCGGCAAGAGAGAAAATGATATTTTAAGGTCAACTATGAAACTCTTGTTATTCAAATCGAATTTGAGAGCTTGCACCGACTTCCCTCTTATATGATAAAAAAATTTTTATGTAATACAAAGCAAAACCACATAAATTCTTAACGTTTTGTGGAATTTATGTACAAGGTTTAGGTTATAGGAGTGTCTTCTGTATTGCAGTTGAGCAGGAACCCAGCAGATAAATAGGTCATTAGGTCAACTCTCATAGATTGTAATCATCACAATCAAAACAGATCAAATAATTATAACCATCACAAATTTGAGATCGAAAAATTAAAATATGAAACAATTGTTTCACCAAATGATGAGCAAATTTCTCAAAATATTATTACAAATTTTTATTGAAAAGACTAGATTATGACAGCAAGACAATATTTTTGGCTTGAAAAATTATAGAGAATAAGAAAAGTTGCGATTAGTCACTTACATTGCTGAAATCTATTCCAAAATTTTAGCATTGTAATACTGAGGAGAAATTTCAAGATGGCTACTAGCTTGCTTGAAATACTGCCACTTCACCGCTATGGCAGTCTAACAATACGAGAGTTGTGCATAGCTCAGCCAATCAAGGCCTCTAAATATACTTGACTCTGACAGCCTATACATGCTGAGAAAGAACCTGCTTATGCACAAGTGCTTCTGCCAAACCAACTCAAACATTGGATGTCTTTGCTATTCACAAATGACAGGCAGTGTGAATAAGTGGAATGGGTTGAAAATAGCAACAAGGAAGTTACTATATTGAATAGCGTATTATGGCAACATGTTGATAAGCAACTTATTAACGCGAAACATTTGAATGAAATCTGGTTATTCACTTGCGGTAGTTGTTGATTCGATGGTAAGAGAACTCGTGTACTAAAAGCTGAGCTCACTCAAAACCATTACGGAACACTTCCTGTATGGTGCATCTTTTTAAAGAGGATATAATGACCTCACCAGTGAATAAACTAACTAGAGCCTTTTTGGAATTTTGGCAATCTGTGTGAGATTTGGTGGAGCAACAAATTCGAGGTCAAAGTTCTAATGAAGTATCACATAGAAACAAAACAGACTTTTTTATTGTTTTTAGCATTAATCTAATTGGACTCCATCACTTCCGACGAGCAAATCAAAAAAAATTAATCAGCAGTGATAAATTGTGAAACGATATAACTAAATTAGGTAACACAATTTTGAGTTATGAAACTTAGGTTTTGATCAACAGAAAGTGTTACAGGGTTCAATTATTCTTATCTTATTCTATGTTAGTAAAGCAGGCGGAATGGCTTGAGAGTTTTTGTGAGAAAACAGTAATGTAGACTCTGTCAACATACTATCCATTGTTTTTAATAGATGTATCTATTTACCATGAAATGAAAACACACTAAAAGGAAAGCAGAAGGAAAAAGGCAACAACATGTTTACTAAAACTTGATACCAACATTTGATATCAGTTTACCTTCACTCAGCCAGGACTTTCCGCTTTCCGTCTGTCAGTTTCTCTTTATTCTCGAATTCAATAGGCTCACCTCTTAAGGCTTTTGTGACATCCTGTTTACCACAAACCAACTTTAGAGAAGATGCATTTTAGATTAAATCAACTTTAGAGTAAATGATAAAAAGTTGCTGATAAAACCTGTGTAACGCGATTCTGTAAGAAAATTTAGAGCTTTGCCGCATCAAAGTCTTAAATGTAGCTGTTGACGTGTTTGTATAAAAGTAAGTTCAAGCTCGGTGTAGCTTCGCAAGGGTGCTGGACATCTACATGTAGATAGATTTTATGGTGCCATTTACGAAGCTGAAAACATTGAACACATTAAATTCATGGTACATAGTGCACTGCCTTTCATTCATGATAATATAACGGAGAGCTTGTTATCCTTTCAGCAGTTTTTATACCCTAAAAAGTATAAAGGTCAACCCCATCATTGTATGATCGTTCTGCATTGTCCATGTATTTTCTATTAACTCATCATGTATGTATGTAGGATTTTTACCTACAGTGCTAGCCACACTGCAAACAACTCATGCTTCTGAAGTACAGATCGGAATCAACACAACTGATGCTTGCAAAGAGCAGTCCAGCAAATCTGGCCTGAAATAAAGAAATCATTTTTATTTTTGCTATTTCCTGTCCTATCCTCATAGCATTCACCCTGTCTTTGCACTTCCAAAATGGTTGTGGTTATTGTTTAGAGTTTTAGCGATTGCCTGTCTATCATGACCCAGTTTTTCCCAAATCTGTTTCATCTTCTCTCATTCAGACATGGCTGCTGTCCTATTGTCAGGCACTTCATTTATTGTACACAGTGTCTTGGGTAAGACGAGTGTAGACAACTCATGTTGAATGCTCATATATGTGTAAATGAAATGAATGGTAGATTTATGGTGGAAAGTTAGAAGTGAACTCTGGTCTGAGTAACTTAACAGGCATGATTAATACTCATCTCTGATGACTCTGTGTTCTAGTCTGCAGAATTGTATAACAGTTTTCTTCTGCAAATTACACCTGAAGACTTGATAAATTTTCATAGACCGGGCAACCACCACCCTGTCTATAGTCGCTTGTTCAGTCGAGCTATTAGCAGGACTATTCTGCAATATTGAATAGATTTTCAGCAACATTCTATGAGAATCAATGAGATCCCGGACAATTTGCATTGTGACAGTAAAACTTCTTTTCTTCATATGTGCTTTAAGCAGTGTTTCCCGCTGGCCACCGACGATGGTCATTAGCAAGAATATTTATTCATTGAGCCCAAAAACGATCAGTAAACATTGCTTCATCCTTGTTTCTGTAACGAATGGCTTGCTGGTCTAAATAGCTGTAACAACTGGAATAAACACAATGCTCTGTCATTGTATGATTTCTCAACTCTTTAATAGAATACAACTAGTTTATGTATAAAGGATTTATTTGACAATTGGCACCGGTTACATAATATAATACTAATGATAGACATATTGGAAAAAAATAGATAAAACAGTAAAAATATCGTAAAAAAATTGAAACAAGAAGTTTTTGAGTACCGAAATACAAGAAATTAGATATATGAAAAAGAAGAAAATGAAATATAATGATAAACAAACATTTGTATTTGATAAGTAAGTGAAAACCAAATTGATGATAAATGGGTGTAGCTATAAGCATACCATGAGAGATTGTTTCAGAATAACTTTTTTTCAGGCAAAGAATACTTTGATAGTCCCCGCAAGAGGAGAATTGCAGCCAGAATACGGGCATTTTACCTGCTGAGTTACACTCTTTTTTGACTCATTAGTTTTGCATGAGTCACAGTAAATAAGATGTCCGCATGGAAGTCCAACATTAGTAGCTGGTACAAAGTTAGTAGTCTTTAGTTCACAACTTATACAACCGGCTTTATGTTTAGTCTGTCGCTCACTTTGTTGGAATTGTCCTATCTGTTGATCTGCAGGCTGTTGTGCAGGTGGATTATGTTCTTGAAGAGGATTTGAAGCAGCTCCAGATGTTGGAGTTATTTCACGGCGCCTTACTGGTTCCTCACCAGCATCTTCCAATGCATGCACAGCATTCACCATGTCTTTTACACTTTCAAAATGGTTGTTGTTATTGGCCAGAGCTTTAGCGATTGTCTGTCTATCATGCCCCAGTTTTTCACAAATCTCTGGCATTGCCTCTTGTTCAGATATGGCTGCTTTTTTCTTCCTCTCAACTCTTTTCTGCAACTTTGTTTGTGTTGTACATTTCTTGTTGTCCGGAGTCCTTTGGTGAACTAGATCAACATATGCTGTCCCTTTCTTGTTCAACAGATAAGAACAGTCAGGAAACCAACGAGCATGCTCCTCCCATGGTTCATCGTAAGCTGTCCACCCTTTGATCCCTCCTAAGCAGTAGAAGCACCGAACCTGGTCACCAAAACCTGTGTAATAGAATCCTGCTTCACAAATTTGCTCTCCAGTGAGGGGGCTGCTGGCTGGCCATCTTTGGAAAGTTCTCAGTCTCGCAGAATCTGGAGCATATTTTATAACGGCAGCTTGATTGGTACAGATTCCCAATGAGCCACTGTCAGCACCATGTTCTCTCTGCCGGTTTTCTTCAGCGGTCGTGAGATTACTAAATACTGTTATATTGGTCATGTCTTCACTCTCTATCTTCTTTGACCTATATTCTCTGTTCCCACAATTCAGTCCTTTGACAAATTGGCAAAAGTTAAAAAGTCGAGCATGCTCAGTCATGGGAACCTCATGCTGTGACCAGTTGCGGAGTCTCCCTCTACAAAATACACACTGGACTTGGTCTCCATCTCCGAGATAGTAAAATCCTGCTTCAGCCATTTTGGTTCCGGATAGTGTTCCATTATGTGGCCATTGCGTCTGGAATGTTCTTCTCCTTTCTCCTTCATCAATCATTAATGATTCTCGCTCCTCTGTTGTCAGATCATTGTTAATGTAACTGAGGTATTCTCTGGAAGTTTTCTGGTCAAGTTCTTTCTGTAGAGTTAGTGGTAAAACTGGATTGTGGTTCTCTGGATACTGAGCAGCTGTGCAGACCCATAGGTTTGACCTCTTCACCCAATTGCTATCTCTCATCCATCTGGTTTCGTTTAAAAGTTCATCTAACTCATCTACTCCTTTGCTGAATCCTTTTGTTCCAGCACACTGTGCAGCATCGCTGTAGTCCATCACAAGCTGACTTGGTTTGGTGATCTTTGCTGAGAGCCCATGTTGGTTTATTGGCCATGTTGAAGCAATCTTCTTCATTTCATTTGACAGATGTGTAAACCATGCTAGAAATCTTACATTTGCAGAATGTTTCTCTAACAGCTGAGCAACTATTACCACAAATCTGAAGATCGCAAAGAAGGTGAGAGGCAGTTCAAGTCCTATGGTAGAACAATCTGTGGTCTGTTGATAGGAATTCAGGCTTTCCTCTCTCTGATGGATAACTTGTCTCTCAAATAGAGCTTCTCTTTTTGTAGAGTTCGTCTGTCAATCACTGCTGCAAAGGCTGTTTGAAAGATGAATGTATATAGAAGCAGTTTCTTCTCCCTGTAATTTGGTTAGATTCATAATTATAGTTAACATGCTCGTCAAGCAAGAGTAATCGTGGTTCCAGTTCAAACCCTAGCTACAGTTGGACAGTTTTGCTTGCCTATATTTGCAATTTCCAGACAGCTCTGAATTTCTTAATGTCTCTCTGATGAAGTCAACTGGTGTTGTTTACACCAACACAGCGGAGTGGTTTTATATATACTTATCAGCTATGTATATATATATATATAGCCATCGGCCTAGTTGCGTAATCCAATAAATCATGGCTATTGAATGGTATGGCAGGCACGTAGTACTTGTCCTATAGTGTCAGTGCTATATAGTGCAAGGGCACCTGTTTCCCCATCACATCAACAGGCCATTGTAACAGTCCGCCTGTAAATAGACTTACTGTAGACCTTGCTGTCACTCCACTAACAACGCCGTCACCAATATTAGACTAATTGTTTGAGCTAACAGGCTGTATTGGATGCATGTTAGCAGAGTTTATGGTTGTCTTAGCAGACTTAACTTAGTATACTCTCTACCAACATCATAACTCTTCTTGAGCAGTGATCTTGCAGTTGCCAGCAACTTCCAGCAACTTCTAGATAATCAAAAACACTCCTCGGATGTACTGCATTAGAGAGTGACGGATTATTATACTTACTTTGTTCTTTCTGGAATCGAGATCAAAACAGGTAAGCAAATATTACCTTCATGGTGTTTTATGCAATTATTCACTTTTTTTCTGACCACATGAATAAACACTCACATTGAGTAAATGCATATTATTATAATTGTGTTTCATACAAAATACTAATAATAACGTACAGATTGTTATATTAAAATTAACTTTTACTACATATTAGTATATTAAACTAAACATTTAGTTAAAGAAGTGTGGCATAACATTGTACAGTTTGTATATACGATAATAGCTTTTTTCATATTTTGGGTTTATGTTAAACCACAATTAGATTTGCTTCTCTTGAACTGCTCTTTCCTTTTCAATACTGCTGACTATGAACCTATACCGCTGCTGATCCAATATTTCAAATAGGTATATATATAATATATATATATATCATATATATATATATATATATATATATATATATATATATATATATATATAAATAGAATATGTGGTTTACACTGTAAAGTAAAGTGCTCAATAATCGAGTCGATTAGAGCTGTGTGTGAAGTTTATTAAAAACTACAGGTTAAAATCATTACTACTATTAGTTTCATGCAATCGTGTTGCAATCCAGGTAGAATGACTAAAATGAATAATGTACAAGCTATAAAATTACTTAATAAAGCTGAGGGCTTATTACTATTGTGTGAATATATATTATAGCATACAGCAAATTATGTAGTCAAATTATGTTATTGAGCTAATTAGGTGCTTTCTGGCATGCCGGCATGTGGATATCAGCTCACTTCTAGTGTTAAGGCTGGCTAACTTCGGTTCGAATATGATGAAGTACTTTTCCCATAGACATAGCTGGCAAGATTTTGTTGATGTGTTGTAAGACCGCTCTCTTTTGATGATCTTCCAGGTTATATTATAGCGAATGTTCTTGTCTTTTATGTCCCATATGTATTTACTCAATTCTGTTTGTAGCGTTTTAGTAGGATATTTAAAGGATGTTTTGTGGTTGGCTAGTCTTGTTTTAAAAGTTGTTTCGGTGAGGCCTACATATGTTTGTGTCTCTTGCCCATCGCGTTCTTCAGACTCTACGGTTGCCTGATATACTATGCAGTTTGAAAGGCATTCTCCATTTAGAGAGCAATTTTCCCGATTTTTGCAGTTGCATATTCTGTCGATGTTGGTTGGTTGCGATAGCGCTTGTTTATTGTGCCCACTAATTGTGCGGTTGATGTTTGAAGAACAGCTATAACTTAGTTTTACGGAGTTTTTGTTGAAGATTTTGTGTAATTTGTGTTCTGGTGGAAATTCACTCTCCAGGATCTGGAAAAATTGTGGTGATCCCGATCTTGGTGTTAACAGCTTTGTTGTATGGGGGGTTGTACCATATTGTTTGGCGTTTTCTGTTTCTGTGTTGACTGGTTTCTTTGTTGGGGTTGTTGCTCTGGTATTTTAAAGAAAAGTTGTATTTACTGTTAGAAAGTGCATTTTGAAATGGGGCTTTTGTTTCCTCGAAGAGTTGCTTGTTTGACGAAATGTTGGTGAGTCTATTGTTGATGGATTCAGGTATGTTTCTTATGATTGATGGTGGATGATTTGAGTCTTTGTGTACATATGTGGTTGTGTTGTTAGGTTTACTATACGGTTTGAAGCTATTGTTGTTAAGATTCAAAGTTACGTCTAAGAAGTTTACTACTTTCTTATTTATATAAATATATATATATTTATATATACTACTTTCTTATATATATATATAAATTTTTTTTTCTCAAAGTATCGGTGTCCTTCTAGCTATAGCTATTAAAATCTTGAAACAAAGAATCCGTACCGAAGATTTGATCTCGGACCTTCCCGTTCGCCTGTCCAACGCTGTAAATTGATAGGCTCGCAGAAAATCGGCCACAGAAATTGATAGGCTCGCTAGGTCATATATGTCGTTATATGGGAGCAAATACCATGACGCAAAGTCATGGCGTACCATCATTAGAAGCCCCAGCTATAATTAGTAAGCTTACTGAAATTTTTCATTGGCAATGTGCCAGGCTAATAGCAAGTGGCAGGCAACTCTCATTATTTATCATTGCTTATAAGCTGATGTTTAATACCTGGGCAACGCCAGGAAGCACAGCTAGTATAGATCTATATATATAAGTACAACTAGGGTTCTATCATATTATAAATTATTACAGTAAAGTAATACTAAAATAAAAGAGCTCTACAAGAAATTGGAGTAAATAGTACTAGTTATGGAAAATAGTTGCACTTATCTTTGCAGCTACTGGCAGTTGCATGACTCCCTCCGTCAATCTTCAGGCTGCTACTCAAGTTCAAGATGGTGGCTGATTTTTCCTCCCTTTCCTCTGATTGGCTGATGTTCTGCTTGGATGGCTGGTGGTACTGCTTTTTACTGATTGGTTGAGTCTAACATGAGAAAGAAGATAATTCTTAGAGTGTGGACAGGCTGATGTAATTTCTGATCATTTGTTGAGTGTAGATGCTATTACCTTTGCCTAGTACATAACTAGAAATTCCCCTGTCATACAGCCCACGACCTGAAATGGCCTCTGAACATGTCCTCTGTCGGACATGACATTTCCTGACATGACCTCTGAACCCTAATTGGCCACCACACGGAAGGCGGAATATTGACATTGTAGGATTAACCTGAACAATGAGTAACTGTTCTATAAGTGTAAGAGAAGATAAAAATTCAACAGATGGACCTGGGTCTATATTGTTGGCTGCACTGAATTTATTAACACTGTCAGGTCTAACTTGTTGGCATGTATGACATAGTTGTATTTGAGCATCATATGTAAAGGAATGTTTCTCATTACAGCAAGTACATGTGAGTTGTGATATGTTGTTGTGAACTCTGCCTAGAAAGTTGTTACGCAGTTCTTGAAAATCAGGACATATAAAGATTGAAAATGAGGAATGTGATGAAGTTGGGCAGCATTGGGAGAAGCAATATTGTTTTGTGCAATATTCCCATGGTCAATGATGTCCATAAAATCATGATCATCATCTGGAAACAAAGGGGCTGCCAAGTCCGTGTCATTTACATCACCTACAACATCTACTAAAGAACTCTCTGAATCAGATGAGTTTTTGTTATTAATTTGAGTAGCGTGATGTTGAACATTAGCATTTGATGTTGATGGTTGCTGTGAGAACCTTCTATTTATCCACCTATTGAGCTGTAATAACTGAGAGACACGTGGATGGTCACTGCGTCGGCCACGATGTGGTGTTCTTGGAAGTTGTATGTCCATGGTAGTTGTCAAGTTGTTTTGAAATTAATTTCAAAAAGTCAATTATGCAAAACAAAAGATTGTAAAAAATTCACACCTAATCTACTACTATCTCAAACCTATGTTTTACAACAATAAAATGAACATTAATTAAAGCTGTAGGCCTAACCTACTGTAATGCATTAATTTAACAACAGCAATAACGAAATATGTTTATTATAACTCTGAAATGCAATATTAGAAGTAAAATGGCAAGCTGCTGTGTAATATACACAGTTTGAAAGTTGGTGTTGTTGAATGTAGAATGGTTTTGATAGAAATCTTTAACAGAAAGCAAGTATGAGCGTTCACGCATCTGGAAGTTTCCTGCAAACTGGAGCAAAATAAAAAAATGTTCTCGTCATAAAGGGGCACTGTAGTTCGGCCCTAACTTGTACATAAGATGTACAAACAATGTACATCTTATGTACAAGTAATGTACAAATGTACAAACAATGTACATCTTATGTACATCTTATGTACACAGTTTATCAGCCTATGTTTTTTTGTCCAATTACCGACGGTAGTTGGACAAAAAAAACATAGGCTGATAAACTGTGTACCCCAATTTTGTACCTGTAAATCGGTTTACGCCTCAAATGGTCTACGTTTATTACAGAAACCTTCGGATAGATTTGAATAATTATTTTTATAATTAAATCTTATATTAATTGTATAAAATCGAATAATTATTCTTATAACTAAATATTTTTGCGAGATATTAAAAACGAAAAAATATTAGAAACCTTCGGCAATTAAACAATGCCATAGACTAGTAAAATGAGCACGTTTTTCTTGTGAAATGCGCACTGCTTAATAGCTCTACTATCTGTCGCACGGCTTTATTGGCGTATCGTTGGCCGGTCTTAATTATGAATAAAAAAGCTTTTCAAATGTTTTATTGCGATTTTAGGCCAAATTAATCTGTCTATTTGTGTATAATCCGATCAAATGGGTAAGGTTTAGGATATTGTCTACAAATAATAAAGACTTGGTTACATATTTAAATAGGTTTACATGTGTTTTGTATCGTTATTATACTTAAACGACTCTATTGAAAAATGGTTAAATTTGTTGATGAGATTTCGGTACAAGGGTTTGCGACGGTGTTGATGAATAATTTTTGTGAGTTGTGTGCACATATGCATTTATCATAAATCTCCCAAACAATCGCTCCACTCGTGGGAATATATATATACATATATATATATACATAAATATATATACTTATTACCAGATTATATATATATATATATATATATATATATATATATATCTGGTGATATAGGCATAACCCATGCAAAATAAAACTATTGTGAAAGTCTTGGATTTAAATCCCGCAAGACGCCACCAACCGGTGAAAGAAATGACACAGTTTGAGTTAGAACTGTTAGAACTTATTAGAGTTATACAAAATATGGAAATTCAAAGCACTACGAACCATTTTCAGGAGAAACTGAAGAAAGATTAAAAAGCAATAGAAAAAGACAACAACATACTTGGCAAAGCCGACAAAACCACTAATTACTACAAACTAACACCTGACTTTTACAAAAGAAACTGTACTAAATAACATTACCAAAAATTACAAAAAACCTACAACTGACCAACTATCAACAAATTGCACGCAAATTACACCTTGATGACAGAATTGAACAGACTGCAACAAAAGAAGCATTTATAACAGTGAAAGACTATACACCCAACTTTCCCAACAACTCCACTTACAGACTTACAAACCCAACGAAGACCAAAATTGGGAAAATAAGTAAACAGATACTAGCTAATATAACCCTTTTGCGCGATCTAAAACAAAAGCAACTTTATGGCGAAACACCACCGAAGTTACCAACTGGTTTAAAGACATTAAAAATAAACATAAACACTCTTTCATTACTTTCAACATTTGTGACTTCTACCCATCTATAACACCAAAACTTCTACAAAAAGCACTAACTTTTGCCACAAAATATGCAAAAATCAGAAATGATGAACAACATATAATAATGCACAGCAAAAATTTTTATCTCAGCCACAAGAATGACACCTGGACTAAAAAGGACTCTGCCAACATGTTCGACGTGACGACGGGTAGTTTTAACGGGGCCAAGACTTGTGAACTCGTGGAAACTCACATCTTATCTTTACTACCAGACAAACTAAAAGGTAAAACTGGAGTCTACCTGGAGTGACAGACTGGCAATATGCAGCGACACACCTAAATATGTCGAAAACATGAAAAAGACGATTTTCAATACATTTAAAGCAAACAACTTGAGAATAACAATTGAAGCAAACATAAACATTGTCAACTTTCTACATGTGACTCTTGACTTAACCAAAGGCTCATACAGCCCATACACCAAACCTCACAACACTATTTTATATGTACATAGACTGAGCAACCACCTCCCTTGCATAATTAAAAACTTACCACTTAAATTAGTAAAAGACTGAACAGACCTTCTTCTAGCAAACAGATTTTTGACAAAGCGATACAACCATACCAGACCGCTCTGACAAACAGCGGATACAACCATATACTTACGTTTTAAAATACAACCTCAGCTAACAAAAGAAAAAGACAAACTAGACAACGAACCATAACTTGGTATAACCCACCAATTAATTCAAGTGTAAAAACTAACATAGGAATAAGATTTTTTACTCTGATCAACAGGTGCTTCCAAAAGACAAACCCCCTACATAAAATATTTAACAAGAATACCCTAAAATTGGGTTACCCTCACTCTCGAGTCTGTTTATCGGCTCACCACCGAGTCTGTCTATCGGCTCACTCTCGAGTCTGTTTATCGGCTCACCATCGAGTCTGTCTATCGGCTCACTCTCGATTCTGTTCATCGGCTCTCCCAGAAGTCTGTTTATCGGCTCACTATCACGTCTGTTTATCGGCTCATCCACGAGTCTGTTTATCAGCTCACCGTCGAGTCTGTTTATCGGCTCACTATCACGTCTGTTTATCGGCTCATCCACGAGTCTGTTTATCAGCTCACCGTCGAGTCTGTTTATCGGCTCACTCACGAGTCTGTTTATCAGCTCACCCACGAGTCTGTTTATCGGCTCACCCACGAGTCTGTTCATCAACTCGTCGAGTTTGTGTGAACTCGCTCTTGAGTTGGGAGTTGTCTATCCTTGTCGAGTAGAATTTACTTCATATATACATGTATATATATATATATATATATATATATATATATATACATATATATAAGTATATATGTATATATATATATATATACATATATACTATATATACATATGTATGTATATATATATACACATGTGTATATGAAGGATTATCACATTGTAGGTGTGTATTATTGTGCATTGTAGGTGCACTCTTTAGGTAAAATGACCAAAGATAGGTAAAATGTATAAATTACACGATTAACTCTCTTTACTACTCGCGTTTCTTACACTGCTGTTATAAGAAATTTTTTGACGTCACTAAATAACATGTAAGTGAGTGACGTCACTAAATAGCATGTAAGTGAGTGACGTCACTAAATAACATATAAGTGAGTGACGTCACTAAATAACATGTAAGTGAGTGACGTCACTAAATAACATGTAAGTGAGTGACGTCACTAAATAACATATAAGTGAGTGACGTCACTAAATAACATGTAAGTGAGTGACGTCACTAAATAACATGTAAGTGAGTGACGTCACTAAATAACATGTAAGTGAGTGACGTCACTAAATAACATGTAAGTGAGTGACGTCACTAAATAACATGTAAGTGAGTGACGTCACTAAATAACATGTAAGTGAGTGACGTCACTAAATAACATGTAAGTGAGTGACGTCACTAAATAACATGTAAGTGAGTGACGTCACTAAATAACATGTAAGTGAGTGACGTCACTAAATAACATGTAAGTGAGTGACGTCACTAAATAACATGTAAGTGAGTGACGTCACTAAATAACATGTAAGTGAGTGACGTCACTAAATAACATGTAAGTGAGTGACGTCACTAAATAACATGTAAGTGAGTGACGTCACTAAATAACATGTAAGTGAGTGACGTCACTAAATAGCATGTAAGTGAGTGACGTCATTAAATAACATGTAAGTGAGTGACGTCACTAAATAACATATAAGTGAGTGACGTCACTAAATAACATGTAAGTGAGTGACGTCACTAAAGAACATGTAAGTGAGTGACGTCACTAAATAAGAGCTGAAAGAGAAATTTCTGTAGCCATTCCAATTAATCCACAAAAAAAAACCATGTTAACACTTGTTACATATACATGTATGTCTTTTGTTAACATTTGTGAAACTTTGTGTTGACACTGGTTATATATACATGTATGTTCTTTGTTAGCATTTGTGAAACCTGTTGTTAACACTTGTTATATACAGCGGTATGTCCTTTGTTAAATGTACTTGTTAACATTTGTTATATATACACATGTATGTCTTTGTTAAAATTTATGAAACATTTTGCTAACACTTGCTATATGTACATGTACGCCCTTTGTGATCACTTCTTAAACTTCTTATTGACACTTGTTATATACATGTACACATGTACGTCTTTTAAAATATAACTTAACTGAGACAACGTCAATAACAGATGTATAAAACATATAATAAAAGTAATAAAACCCTGCATCTACCAGCTGAGCTCTTGGAAATGTCTCATCAAAAAACTGTGTAGCAAATGGTTCATTCCTTGCATAGAGAAGGTAGTGAGTAGTTTGGTCAATGCGAACGGTCAATGAAAATTCCCAGCTGCTCAGATATCTGAGTGATGATCGAGTGAGGGATGACCTAAACTTAGCGGTGTTCTTTAAATCATTTAGATTAAGATTTGGAATGTATGGTTGGTTGTTACAAGGCTCACTATTTACAAACCTTCAAAATAGAGAGTATTCTCTATGCCACTATAATCAGTTGTGATCATGTTTCTGATCAGTTTTTTTAAAATACTTGAAAAAGCTGTTCGTTCCTACTAGTTGATGTCTACCAGGTACTAAATACATACTCTTTGGCCTATTTTGGTAAAATTTTGTGAAATGTGCGATTAGATGATAACATTGTAAGGTCATTAGCTGGTATTTATCTAAAGTATTCAATATTGGCAAAGGCACTACCTATTTGTTCAGCAATGGATTTGACGCGATAATGAACAATACCCATCAAATATTCATGATAATCAAATTTTTAGGCTCTTGACGAAAACATTGAGCTCAAACTATCCATAAACCCATACCACCTTCTTCCTGGAATCACTCTAACAGATAAGTCAGTATATACAGCGATATATTTGATCATTGATTAGTCACAAGCACATATGAGAAAGGTTGCTCGAAATGTCGCAAAGTAATTTCAAGTTGTGGTTTGCATTCCTCGATTCCTTTGCTTTGAGGTCTGATATGTGTGTTTCTTAAAGGGTGTAACTGCCTGTTCAAATGTATGCAGATTATGGAAAATGAATAGGCTAACTTATTTGTATCATAAAAATGGTAATTGAGTTGCCTGTGAGCACAGTTTAACTTATGTGTTCGTTATCAGTTCCCTTATCACAAACCAGTATGACAAATGACATAGTTATAAAAAATCAAAAAAAATAAAATAGTTTTTGGAACGCTTGATTTATTGTTATAAGCTGAAATTACTGTTTAGAGTTCCTTTTTTTGTTTCTAGAACATCAGCTTCCAAGTGGTGTCTTGCTGATCATCATTTATGAACTGATGATCCTGATATGCTGTAGACTCACTACTGAGACTGATTATCCTGATATGTTGTCGACTCACTACTGAGACTGGATATCTTGATATGTTGTAGACTCACTACTGAGACTGGATATCTTGATATGTTGTCGACTCACTACTGAGACTGATTATCCTGATATGTTGTCGACTCACTACTGAGACTGGATATCTTGATATGTTGTAGACTCACTACTGAGACTGGATATCCTGATATGTTGTCGACTCACTACTGAGACTGGATATCCTGATATGTTGTCGACTCACTACTGAGACTGATTATCCTGATATGCTGTAGACTCACTACTGAGACTGGATATCCTGATATGTTGTAGATTGACTACTGAGACTGATTATCCTGATATTGTAGACTCACTACTGAGACTGGATATCCTGATATGTTGTAGACTCACTCCTGCAACTGATTATCCTGATACATGTATGTTGTCGACTCACTACTGAGACTGATTATCCTGATATGTTGTAGACTCACTACTGAGAATGATTATGCTGATATGTTGTAGACTCACTACTGAGACTGGATATCCTGATATGTTGTAGACTCACTCTTGAATTAGGCTTATGCATGTGTTACAGATTATTAGTAGCCCTTGAAGTTTTCTGAGTAAATTAAACATCTACATGATGTGGTGCTTTTGAAAATGTATGTATTGGAACTATTACATCTATTTATTAAATGTCAACACAGAAAGTCTCTGCATTAGGTAATCAGAAATTTTAATAATGAAACGGTGTCGGTCCTACTGGCAGCATATCTGCTGATCTTGGACATGTACCCATGTTGCCAAATGCTAATTATGTATTCAACGCGACTGATGCTTGCAAAGAGCACTCCAGTGACTCCAGCCTGAAATATTTTAAACATTACCATTACTTTTGCTATTTCCTGTTCTATCTTCATAGCATTCTTCAGGCCTTTTACAGTTTCAAAATGGTTGTGGTTATTGTTCAGAGCTTTAGCGATTGTCTGTCTATCATGATCCAGTTTTTCATAAACCTGTTTTATTTTCTCTTATTTAGATATGGCTGCTGTCCTATTGTCAGGTACTTCATTTATCGTACACAGTGTCTTGGGTAAGCCGAGTGTAGACAACTCATGTTGAATGCTCATATCTGTGTAAATGAAATGAATGGTAGATTTATGGCGGAAAGTTAGAAGTGAACTCTGGTCTGAGTAACTTAACAGGCATGATTAATACTCATCTCTGATGACTCTGTGTTCTAGTCTGCAGAATTGTATAACAGTTTTCCTCTGCAAATTACACCTGAAGACTTGATAACTTTTCATAAACAGGGCAACCACTATCCTGTCAATAGTCGCTTGTTCAATCGAGATATTAGCAGGACTGTTCAGCAATAATGATTGACTTTTCAGGAACATTCTGTGATAATCAATGAGATCCCGGACAATATGCATTGTGACTGTAAAATTTATTTTCTTCATATGTGCTTTAAGCAGTGTTTCCCGCTGGCCATCGACGATGGTCATTAGCAAGAACATTCATTCATTGAGCCCAAAAACGATCAGTAAACATTGCTTCATCCTTGTTTCTGTAACTAATGGCTTGCTGGTCTGAATAGCTGTAACAACTGGAATAAACACAATGCTCCGTCATTGTATGATTTCTCAACTCTTTAATAGAATACAACTAGTTTATGTATAAAGGATTTATTTGACAATTGGCACCGGTTACATAATATAATACTAATGATAGACATATTGAAAAAAGTAACATAAAACGGTAAAAACTTTGACTATTTGTGACGTTAAAATTGTCAGAATAATGTAAAAAAATTAAAACAATAAGTTATTGAGCACCAAAATACGAGAAATTAAAAATATTAAAAAAAGGAAAATAACATATAATGCTAAAAAAACCGTTTGTATCTTGTAAGTAAGTGATAACTAATTTCATGATATATGGGTGTAGCTATGAACATGCCACAAGGGATTGTTTCAGAATAGCTTCTTTTTCAAGCAAAGAATACTTTGATAGTCCCTGAGAGAGGAGAATTGCAGCCAGAATACGGGCATTTTACCTGCTGAATTACACTCTTTTTTGACTCATCAGTTTTGCACGAGTCACAGTAAATAAGATGTCCACATGGAAGTCCAACATTAGTAGCTGGAACAAAGTTAGTAGTCTTTAGTTCACAAATTCTACAACCAGCTTTATGTTTAGTCTGTCGCTCACTTTGTTGGAGTTGTCCTATCTGTTGATCTGCAGGCTGTTGTGCAGGCGGATTATGTTCTTGAAGAGGATGTGAGACAGTCACAGATGTTGGAGTTATTTCGCCGCGTCTCATTGGTTCTTCACCAGTATCTTCCAATGCATGCACAGCATTCACCAAGTCTTTTACACTTTCAAAATGGTTGTTGTTATAGGCCAGAGCTTTAGCGATTGTCTGTCTATCGTGCCCCAGTTTTTCACAAATCTCTGGCATCGCCTCTTGTTCAGATATGGCTGCGTTTTTCTTCTGTTCAGCTCGTTTCTGCAACTTTGTTTGTCTTGTACATTTCTTGTTGTCCGGAGTCCTTTTGTGAACTAGATCAACAAATGCTGTCCCTTTTTTGTTCAACAGATAAGAACAGTCAGGAAACCAGCGAGCATGCTCCTCCCATGGTTCATCGTGAGTTGTCCACCCTTTGATTCCTCCTAAGCAGTAGAAGCACCGAACCTGGTCACCAAACCCTGTATAATAGAATCCTGCTTCACAAACTTGCTCTCCAGTGAGGGGGCTGCTGGCTGGCCATCTCTGGAAAGTTCTCAATCTCGCAGAGTCTGAAGCATACTTTATAACGGCAGCTCGGTTGGTACAGATCCCCAATGGGCCGCTGTCTGTACCAATTTCTTGCTGTTGTTTTTGCTCAGCATCAGTGAGATTACCAAATACTGTTATATTGGCCATGTCCTCACTCGCTACTTTCTTTGATCGATATTCTCGATTCCCACAGTTTAATCCTTTGACAAATTGACAAAAGTTAAAAAGTCGAGCATGCTCAGTCATGGGAACCTCATGTTGTGACCAGTTACGGAGCCTTCCTCTACAAAATACACACTGAACTTGGTCTCCCTCTCCGAGGTAGTAAAATCCAGCTTCAGCCATTTTGGTACCGGATAGTGTTCCATCGTGTGGCCATTGTGTCTGGAATGTTCTTCTCCTTTCTCTTTCATCAACCATTAATGATTCTCGCTCTTCTGTTGTCAGATCATTTTTAATGTAAGTAAGGTATTCTCTGGGGGTTTTCTGGTCAAGTTCTTTTTGTAGAGTTAGTGGTAAAACTGGATTGTGGTTTTCTGGATACTGAGCAACTGTGCAGACCCATAGGTTTGACTTCTTTACCCAGTTGCTATTTACTATCCATCTGGTTTCGTTTAAAAGTTCATCTGGCTCCTCAACTTCTTTGCTGCTTCCTTTTGTTCCAGCGCACTGTGCAGCATCACTGCAGTCCACCACAATCTGACTCTGTTTGGTGATCTTTGCTGATGACCCACATTGGTTTATTGGCCATGTAAAGGCGATCTTCTTTATTTCATTTGACAGATGTGTAAGCCATGTTAGAAATCTTACATGTGCAGAGTGTTTCTCCAACAGCTGAACAACCGTTACCACAAATCTGATGACCGCAAGGAAGGTGATAGGTAGTTCAAGTCCTGTGGTAGAACAATCTTTGATCTGTTGATAGGAAGTCAGGCTTTCCTCTCTCTGATCGATAGCTTTTCTCTCCAAATAAAGCATCTTTTTCCGAAGAATTTGTCGGTCAATTGCTGCTGTAAAGGCTGTTTGAAGGATGAAATGTATATAAATGCAATATCTTCTCCCTGTAATTTGATTAGATTCATAATTATAGTTAACAAAATCATCAAGAAAGCTTTAGTTGGGCTAGTTAGTTAGCTAGTTGGTCTAGCTATAGTTGAGCAGTTCTGCTTGCCTGTATTTGCAATTTCCAGACAGCTCTAAACGTTTTGATGTATCTCTGCTGAAGTCAACTGGTGTTGTTTACATCTAACATAAACTCGACGTATATATAGCCATCAGCCTAGTTGCGTAATCCAATAAATCATGGGTATTGATTGGTACGTCACGTCACCTAGTACTTTTCCCATAGCTTCAGGGCTATTTGTGGAAAAACCCTCGCTTCACCATCACGTGATCTGCTTTAACGTAACAGGTCGCTTGTAAATAGACTTGAGCCGTAATTTTACAGTTGCCAGCAACTTCCAGCAACTTCCAAATAATCGAAAACACTCTTCGGATGTACTGCATTAGAGAGTGGCGCATTATTACACTTGCTTGATTCTTTCTGGAATCGAGATCGAAACAGGTAAACAAATATTACCTTCTGTTTTAGGCAATTATTCACATTTCTTCTGACCATATTAAGAAAAACTCACATTGAGTAAATGCATATTGATATCGTTTCATACAAAATAATACTAATAATAATAATAATAACAACGTACAAATTGTTATATTAGAATAAACTTTTACTACGTATTAGTATACATTAAACTAAACATTTAGTTAAAGAAGTGTGGCATAACATTGTACAGTTTGTATACAATAATAACTTTGTTCATATTCTGGTTTACTTTAAAACCACAATTAGATTTCCTTTTTTTGAATTTCTTTTTCTTTTTCAATACTACTGACTGTGAACCTATACCGCTGCTCATCTAATATTTCAAATAGGTATATATATCAAAACTAGCTCTACTGGTTATAAATGGAATATCCTGGGTAAGCTGTTTTTGTAAAACTTTAGTCAGTATATGATACAGCAAAAATAAGTGTATGCCAAGGCTCTACATAAAAATAATGACAATTAAAACATATTTTAAAGCAATTCAAAAGGTTCATGAAATGATTTTGTGAATTGCTTTAAGATGAAAGTTTAAGTTCAGTTTAGAACAATTTTATTACCAATAGTTTCATACTGCAAAGCAATAATCATCAAATAAAATGACTAACACTAAAAGCATTGTGTATATATAGGTTGAAATAAAAGCATAGTTGTCAAAATACCTGAAAGCATCGCTGATAAGTAGGATTAAAATTAGCAAGCAATGTGATGATGTACAATGTAATAAGACAAACCTTAACAATTTAGGTTTTAAAAAGTTAAGTTTTAAAATTACTCAAAAGGAATCTGCCAGCATGTCTACATGTTGATACAAGCTCACATGTTTTGTTCAAAGTAGCGGTTTCAGGTCTGCATATGATGCAGAATTTCTCATATAGACATATATTACATCTGCCTGTTGTCTTATTATATGATGTTGTTCTTCTCACTATCTCCCACTCTCACTCTGATAGAGCACTTGCTGGTGTATGTCAGTTTGGGCAGTGAATTTAGTTTGGTCTGATGATAAGTCACTAAGTCTCTTGTTTATACCTAGTGGTATGTTGTTAATTACTCTGGTGGTTACATCTAAAAAATCTGATGATTGCAAAGAAGGTGAGAGGTAGATCAAGTCTTATCGTAGAATAATCTGTGGTTTGTTGATAGGAATTCAGGCTTTCCTCTCTCTGATGGATAACTTGTCTCTCAAATAGAGCTTCTCTTTTTGTAGAGTTCATCTGTCAATCGCTGCTGCAAAGGCTGTTTGAAAGATGAATGTATATAGAAGCAGTTTCTTCTCCCTTTAATTTGGTTAGATTCATAATTATAGTTAACATACTCATCACGCAAGAGTGATCACGGTACCAGTTCAAACCCTAGCTACAGTTGGGCAGTTTTGCTTGCCTGTATTTGCAATTTCCAGACAGCTCTGAATTTCTTAATGTCTCTCTGATGAAGTCAACTGGTGTTGTTTACATCTAACATAATATTACACCCTATAGCTATCAGCCTAGTTGCGTAATCAAATATATCATGGGTATTGACTGGTACGTCACGTAGTATTTTTCCTATGGTGTCAGGGCTATTAATGGAAAAACCCATTCGCCATCACGTGAACTGCTCTATTGTAATAGGCCGCTTGTAAATAAGCATACGGGTAGACCTTGCTGTCACTCCACTAACAACGTTGTTACCAATATTAGACTAATTGTGTAATTAGACCAATATTAGACTAAGAGTTGGGTGCACATCTGCATTTATCATAAATCTCCCAACCAATCACTTCGCTCGTGTTTGGTCGTGGGATAACTCCTTACAAATTTTACTTACAAAGCGATTGGTTGGGAGATTTATGATAAATGCATATGTGCACACAACTCCCTAAAAATTACTTACCAAGTGGTTGGTTACAATACTTAATTGTAAGAATAATTATTCGGTTTTATAAGATTTAGTTATAAGAATAACCATTGTTAATTGTCATTGTAATCTAATTGTTGTATTATGCTTACTGTCATGTTTCACACATATCAATTTTGCTTTTCATTCAATATTACTATTTAATATATGTAAATAAATGAACATTATCTTGTGATCTGGTCTTTTCATTCAATATTTAGTAACTAAACCAATTATAAGGTTATGCGCTTTTTTAGCCTGTTTACTGTTAAGAGCCATAAAGAAGCTTTATGACAGCTAAAGGTATAAGTGTATTGTTATTCTTTGCTTAGGCATTAGTCAACTTGTCAAAAAAGAAGTTTTTTAGTTTTCCCGCTTTTTCCCATTTTTGGACAAAAATGAGTTTTTCCCGGGGCGGTAAAAACTGGTATAAACCGGCGGTAATAACCGCCATGGGAAATACTATGCCAACCCTGAGCTGGGGGGCTGTATATCATTGGTCATAGCAACCAATATCAAGAAGTTGTGATATTTATCTAGAATTCTGTATTTATATCTAAAGAATTATGCTGAATTTAAAAATCTAAACAGATTTTAGCTGGTTGTCATAGAAATAGATGTATATCTATAAGAAAATGTAGGCCTATTACTTAATTTTGCAGATATTAAAAACGGCTTGGCAGTACCGCAATATTGAGCACAGCCGTAGTACCATCAACAAAATCTTTAGAAAAATAATAACAGTAACATATTGCACACCAATGTCATGTACATGTAGTACATGTACGTATAACAAGTGTTAACAAAATGTTTCACAGACTGTAACAAAGACATACATGTGTATATAACAAATGTTAGCAAGAAATTTAACAAATATTAACTAAGAACGTACATGTCATGTACGTCCTTAGCCAACACTGGTTAAACTTTTTGTTCACACTTGTTATATACACATGTAGGTTCTTTATGTGTGGTCAAGTGTCTGAGGAATTTTCCTGTCTCTCCTACTTAGTGTAGGCAAGTGTCTGAAGAATTCTCCTGTCTCTCCTACATAGTATAGTCAAGTGTCTAAGGAATTCTCCTGTCTCTCCTACTTAGTGTAGTCAAGTGTCTAAGGAATTCTCCTGTCTCTCCTACTTAGTGTAGTCAAGTGTCTAAGGAATTCTCCTGTCTCTCCTATTTAGTGTAGGCAAGTGTCTGAAGGACTCTTGTATTTAGACATTTAGACGCCTTAGCTCGTCCGCCCATATAAACAGATTGTAATCCATGAACTACTGGGGAACAATGTATATACAAATAGTTGATGGTGTCCATATCTGTTCAACTGACTAACTCGAATTCAAAAAGTCCTTCAGCAATAGTTTTTGAGCGAGAATTATGTAGAGAATAACAGTCAATGCCACACGTGAATGAATGTCATGCATCCTCATCTACAAAATAGACAATTCAACTTTCTGATTGCATGCTTTACACGCAGGTATGATAACACAGCTAGTGCTATGGTAGTCAAAACATCTATTGCTGAAAAGAGGAGCGAGAGTCAACGGTAATGAATAGTGATATTTAAAAAAAAACTCCTTGACAGCTTAGGCACTGGCATGGCACAAAAGCCTCTAATAAGTTAAACCATAACTGCCACGAACAACTTTTATCATATTTACTAGGTAAATCAGACATGCTGATTCCTATTTTGTAATCAAAATAAATATTAGGCCACTAACTTTCAGAGTAATGAAGAACTTTTTATAGCGTTTTAATATCGGTCTCGAAAACAACACGATCGGCATAACAAGCTCCACCCATAAATACTTGACGTAACCTAGCTTTTTAGGAACAGAAGTTACGTAGGGATGTTTAGACCGATTTAGAATAATAGAGATGGGTGTTTTAAAATCCATTAATATCTAAATTCAGCCTTAAAAATAATATCAGTCTTTTCTAAAAGGTAGATAAGCTATTTAGCATTGCATATTTAAAAAGCGCAATAACAACGCTAGCTCGTGATAAAACCGCGCTTTTTGAGCTCATTTTTCTCGGCGTCCAGCCCATTTAAACGTCATGTAACAAGCTGCGAGCAATTTTAAATAGTTTATATTCGTTTCATAAAAAACTGAAACTATTTTACAGGCTGGATTTAGATAATAATGGGTTTTAAGACACCCATCTCTATTATTCTAAATCGGGCTAAACATTCCCAACTTCCGTTTCTGAAAAAGCTAGGTTTCGTCACATATTTATGGGCGGAGCTTGTAATGCCGATCGTGTTGTTTTTGAAACGGATATTGAAACGCTTTAAAAAAGCTTAAATGACTTTGAAGGTTAGTGGACTAATCTTTATTTTGAGTACAAAATCGGAATCAGCGTGTCTGATTTACCTAGAAAATACGATAAAAGTTGTTCGTGACAGTTATGGTTTAAGCTGAACGCTTGCCCGTGTTTAACGAGATGCAACATCTAGCAGGCTGGCTGCTGACAAGAATGTGTGCAAACCTGAAATCTTACATATTTAGTAAAAAATGGTTAGGCGATACTAAATATGATGAAGCAAGCCAATAAATGGTATACACTGATGATGATGCTCCAGTATTCCATAAACAGTAGGTAATATCAACAGAACACTGAGTAAGCTCATTTCCACCTGATTACTCCTAATAGACTTTCCGGTCTACTAACCTGTTACATAATCTGTTTACACCTACTTGAAAAAAGCTGTTCATTCCTACTAGTTAATATCTGTCAGGTACTAAATACGAACTCTTTGACCTACTTTGGTAAAATTTCATGAAATGTGACATTAGACGATAAAATTGTAGAGGTCATTGGCTGGTCATTATCTAAAGTATTCAATACTGGCAATAACAGTACATATTTGTTCCACAATGGATTTAACGCGATAATTAACAATACCTATCAAATATTCGATACGATCAAATTTTTATCTTCTTAATGAAAACTTTGAGCTCAAACTATAAATAAACTCATACCACCTTCTTCCTAGAATCATTCCAACCATAGATATAGTATACCCTAGATATGCGAATAATGACTGAAAATTACTAGACGAGATAGTTTTTGTCAAAGGTTGGTTGAACTAGGCTCCTGCTTTGAAGCGGCATAGTGTATTCTGATTTTAATATAGCGAGTTACTATAGTTTTGAGTAGATTGGTGGCATGCGCTGTGCATGTAAAACCTTGATTGAGGCTATGTAATAAGACATATGTTATGTCTTACTACAGCGATATATTTGATCATCGATAAGTCACAAGCAGATATGAGAAAAATTGCTCAAGGTGTTGCAGAGTAAATTATAAGCGTCTCAATATACTCAGCAAATAACCAACTAGCTTTGCTACTAAGGAAGAAGAAATACAGGAGCGTTTAGAGTTGCAGGAACTTGAGCAGTCTTACTAACTTGTCTGTTGTTCAACTTCAACAATTCACTTGGATCGCATTTCCACACATACTAGTTATTATTATTACTAGTTATTATTATTACTAGTTATTATTATTACTGGTTATTATTATTACTAGTTATTATTATTACTAGTTATTATTATTACTAGTTATTATTATTACTAGTTATTATTATTACTAGTTATTATTATTACTAGTTATTATTATTACTAGTTATTATTATTACTAGTTATTATTATTACTAGTTATTATTATTACTAGTTATTATTATTACTAGTTATTATTATTACTAGTTATTATTATTACTAGTTATTATTATTACTAGTTATTATCAACTGGATCATGAGCTGCTTTGCTTTTAGACTAGAGAAAAATTGTTGTGTATAGTTTTCGAGGGTGGGGAGATACACTTCGTTCCCTCCTTTATTATTACACTAAGATTGATCTCTCAACCTTGCAGGTACAAAACATGCATGACGTGGTAACAACTCAACTTAATTATCAAAGCACTCGTACTCATTCCATGACAGTGACCGGTCAGCCACCAACCATTGCACAAGTACTTGAACAGTATGTCATGTCAGTACATCTAACATGAACAATGTTCAGCGTTACAATGTGTCCTATAAATTTGCAATTCAATTTTACATGAACCAGTCTTGAGCAAAAATGTATCAATTGCGGTATTTCAAACAATACAACCATTGAATGATGAAGGTAACATTGTGTGAGCGATTTTACTGCAACCTGTAAGTTAGAGCTTTCAACTAAATCATAAAAATATAGATAACAATAAGTCTTAACATAAGTATTGAGCAAAGCTAATCACAGATAGCCATAGGTACTGAACAAGAGTCCCAAAAGAAAACTGTACTTTTGAGATTATAATAAATCGGTGACGAAAAAATGTTCGCTGACGCTCTGATGACTTAGGTGAAGCCACTTTAGCAATAACTCGGGGTTCACCAGACTATGCAATAATTATGTTTGTCAGCAAATAGTTATAAATTATCGACTTTCAGTCCGGCATGGCTTGGTTATTGCGGGAGCTATGAGAAGAACACTCTCAGAGTGCAATCAACTTTCTTTTGACACTTGCAGCATGTGGGGGCCTGATGCTTTTGTTCAGATTTAAACTTCTCTTTCTCTTTTGTGTTGCAACTCTGACAGTACAGTAGGTGACCGCAGGGGAGGCTGATGAACTCTGCCTTGATTCTGTTGCATGCCTTACACAACAGTCTACTTTCTCCAAGTATGTCAGCAGACCTGTCATCATCAGAGCAAACATTTTCACTAGTGTCACTTATTCTGATGATTTTATTACCTTCCCGTTTTCCCAGATTCAAGTCGATGGTGGCCGGCTGGTTGTGCTGATTTATTGCGAACGAGCATTCCGGAAAATGACGAATGTGCTCTTTAGCTGGCTCGTCTTCATTGGTCCATTTTCGCAACCCGCCGGAACAATAAAAACAGCGCACAAGGTCATCCTGTCCGGTGAAGAAAAATCCAGCATTAGCCAGCTTATCGATTGAAACACTAGTGTTTGTCCAGTTACCCTTGTAGGTCTTGTAGCGGTTATAAGGGATTGCATATTTTTGATAATCAGCGTGTGATTGGTCTATTCCCAGGGACAGACAAAGGTCGGTTGGATCGCTGCTCTGATTAATCTTTTCAAGAAGGTTGTTATTGAAAAAAGTCATTTGTTGAAGGTCTGCTTGTTTGATGCCAAGTCTGTATGATTTGTTACCGCAGTCTAGTCCAGTTACGAATCTGCAGAATCTAAAATGTCGCTTGTGCTCAACCATTGGATCATCATCGGGCTCCCAGCTGTCCAGGCAGCCATAGCAGAATGGGCAAGCCACGCGGTCTTTTTCGTTTACGTAATAAAATCCCGCTCTGGCCATATTTAGACCAGACAAGTTGCCTGTGTGAGGCCAGTTGGCTGCGAAGGATTTGCACCGCATACGCTCATTGTGCATGAGTGCTTCCCTTTGGGCTCGTGAAATTTTTATCATCACGTGTTCAACAAACTCGGACGATTCCATTGTTTGCAGGTTTCTCTGTATGTCATGAAGGATAACAGGATTAGAATTCAGAGAATATTGTGCTATCACATATGCTTGTATATGCACAGAGGTACCAAAATTTCCATAATGCGATGACTCGAGGTCATTTACCACGGCGAGTTCAGGCGGAGCAATACTTTTACCTGAATTACACATCCCACGCTTCCAGTCCCTGACGAAGGAACAGAATGGAAAAAGTTTTGCATGCTCTATCATTGGATCAGCAAACGAAGGCCAACCATAAAGTACTCCTCCACAAAAGGTGCACTCTACTGCGTCATAGGCCGCATGGTAAGAGAATCCGGCCGCCGCCATTCTCATTGCTGATAATGAGTTGCGATGAGGCCAATCATTTGGAAATGTCTTTGTTCGTTGTTTCACATCAGCCATCTGAGCTTGGTGTCGGCTCTGCGCTCAGATGTTCTAGTAATCACCAAGAAGTGTATGGTGATGCAAAGTTCAAATTTTTCCTTCTCGGATGGGAAAGCTTTAATAAGGGTGATAATTTATTAGCTTCAGTTGAGAACTCGGTCTAGCAAATGTGAACGAGTGTCCGTATGTGTCCGCAGCTGTCTGAAAATATATGGCAATCAGTGGTGTAATTGAATGAAGACACAACAAAACAGAAGCTTTCAGCCTATACTGGCTCTTGTAATGGTAACACTGGTTTAATAACAGTCTGTGCATTCAGATTTGTTTAAGATTTTAAGAGATAGCCGTTGTGCAATAATCTTGTCCATTTTATCTGCTGATTATAAAAACTGTAAGTTATCAGCTGATGGTCGCCAAAAACAATTGTTGAAAGATAAACGTCTGCGTGTGATAAAATTGGTGTTCTAGAACCTTCTTATGCTTAATAGATTAATACTTAAATAGATACAAGCTGGTATATACGCTGTTAGTCTGCAAGTATATATATATATATATATACTTGCAGACTAACAGCGTATATACCAGCTTGTATCTATTTAAGTATTAATCTATTAAGCATAAGAAAGTTCTAGAACACCAATTTTATCACACGCAGACGTTTATCTTTCAACAATTGTTTTTATATATATATATATATATATATATTCTGGTAAGGTCAATGAAAATGACCGAGCTAAGATCCTCTGGGACTTCTACATCCGAACTGACAAGCATGTCCTAGCAAACCAACCAGATATAGTGGTGGTAGACAAGGAGAACAAGAGGGCTACTATAATAGATATAGCAGTACCCAATGACTACAATATAGCCAGCAAAGAAAAAGAAAAGGTAGAGAAATATCTCCCTCTTGGAGAAGAAATTGAGAAATGCTGGAATGTAAGAACAACTGTAATCCCAGTAGTCATTGGGGCACTGGGCGCAATAACACCGGCGCATAAAATGTGGCTTGCCCAAATACTAACAACAATCAACTCAGGTGAGTTGCAGAAAAGTGTGCTATTGGGAACAGCTAAGATCTTGAGGCGAGTGCTCAAACTCCCAGGTCTCTGGTAGGAGACCCGAGTTAGAGCAGAATTTACCACCCATACGGGGTATCTGGGGTGAGGAAACAATTTATATATATATATATATATATATATATATATATATATATATATATATATATATATATATATATAGCAGTTTGACTCCTCTATTAAACCAGTGTATTAGTTTGGACTATACCAGGACTGTACCTTAACCAGGATAACTGAAATACGAGTATATAAATAATACAAGGAAAGCTTTTTCTATAGAACTTTATTCCTTTGATTTGAGGTCTGAAATGTGTTTCTTAAAGTGTGTAACTGAGTGTTCAGATGCTTGCAGATTATGGTAAATGAGCAGGCTAACTTCTTTGTGTAATAAAAATGGCAATCAAGTTGCCTATGGGCACAGTTTAACTTATGTGTTCTCTATCAGCTCATTTATTACAAAGCCAAATGATGAACAGTAAATAAGAAATCCAAGAAAAAAATAAAAAATCTTGTGGTAAGCATGATGAATTGTCACAAGCGGAAATTACTGCTTGGAGTTTCTTTTTTCTTGTTTTTAGAATGTCAGCTTCCAAGTGGTGTCTTGCTGATCATCATTTATGAACTGATTATCCTGATATGCTATAGACCAACACATGTGACTGATTATCCTGATATGTTGTAGACTCACTACTGAGACTGGATATCTTGATATGTTGTAGACTCACTACTGAGACTGAATATCTTGATATGCTGTAGACTCACTACTGAGGCTGATTATCCTGATATGTTGTAGACTCACTACATGAGACTGATTATCCTGATATGTTGTAGACTCACTACTGAGACTGATTATCCTGATATGTTGTAGACTCACTACTGAGACTGGATATCCTGATATGTTTATGGTTATGATATGGCTTATGCATGTATTAGAGCTTATTAGTAGCCCTTGAAGTTTTCTGAGTAAGCTAAACATTTACATAATGTGATGTTTTTGAAAATGTATGCATTGGAACTATCAAATTTATTTATTTTAGTTTGAATGTCAACACAGAAAGTCTCTGCATTAGGTAATCAGTAATTTTGATGATGAAACTGTGTCTGTCCTACTGGCAGCATATCTGCTAATCTTGGATGTGTACACATGTTGCCAAATGCTAATTATATACTCAATATTACACCTTTAGCTGTCAGAAAGTTGACGCCGAGGCAGCAATAGCAAGTCTTACACACGCGTTTTGTTTTCTGTGGTTGGTGAGATGACTGGCCTTTCGACCTTGACATTTGGCCTGACTAGCAATGTTGAAAAGTGAGTGAGCAGTAACAATCGTGACCTCATTGACAAAGCAAGTTTTCATGATAGTTCAATAGAAATGTTTTAGACCTGACTTGGTTGCAAGTAATGCCCACTAAAGCACACGCATGTTGAAGCGGTTGGCTAAGATGCTTGATTAGCCAATAACGTTTGTCAACTATTCGAAATTGCACCCTACTAATAAAGAAGTGAGATGATTTTGTACTTTTGCCGATATATCAATCAACCTTGTCACACAGGTTTCGTGTATCATAATCTGTATATTCCAAAATATGTATAGACATGAATACTATTCAACTTTTGTGAGTAGCATGGTTTCTGAATAACTCACCGCCAAAACTTAGAAAGATAATGTTTGTTATAGATGTTTAGAACATGATATGGTCCTTGGTGAAACAATGCGGCAATGTACAGTATATACAACCTTATCAATCAGTTATGAAACAAAAGATTATGTACCTAAAGCTAATCTGCCAAAGACTAAGGGGCCTAAGGCTAATATGTCAAAGGAAAGAGGCCTAAGGTTAATATACCAAAGTCTAAGGGGCCTAAGGCAAATACGCCAAAGGCTAAGGGTCTAAGGCTAATATGCCAGAGGCTATGGGGCCTAAGGCAAATATGCCAGAGGCTAAGGCGCCTAAGGCTAATATGCCAATGGCTAAGGGGCCTAAGGCTGATATGTCAAAGGAAAGAGGCCCAAGGTTAATATACCAAAAGGTTAAGGGGCCTAAGGCAAATACCCCCAAATTCTAAGGGTCTAAGGCTAATATGCCAAAGGCAA
Organism: Watersipora subatra; assembly: GCF_963576615.1. Lineage (NCBI taxonomy): Eukaryota > Metazoa > Bryozoa > Gymnolaemata > Cheilostomatida > Watersiporidae > Watersipora > Watersipora subatra. Next base: position 2,681,211 of record NC_088709.1, on the reverse strand, counting down.
AGGGGCCTAAGGCAAATATGCCAGAGGCTAAGGTGCCTAAGGCTAATATGTCAATGGCTAAAGTACCTAAGGCCACTTCATACACGGCATGAACAATTATAGTATATTTCAAATGAACAAACAGTGAATGAAACTGCATGAACCCACCCAAATTATGAAGCTATGTAGATCAAATTTGGATGCTTCTTTGGTGGTTTCTATATACTCATATCTGCTAATGTGTTATCTTTAGATCCTGACCTCGCTAGCAAAACTTGGCTCTAATCTTTATATGTAAACTATGAGCACAGAATGTCGCTCAGCCATAATAGATGAGATAAGATAATGGCGAGGACTTTACATTCAGTTAACATATGTGGTTACTAGGTATGTATACTAAACGCATAGATGATAATATATATTGTATTGAGAGACTATGAGACAGCTGTGAAATGTACAAATGTTGTTAGCAGATGCTCGCAACATTGTACAGCAAGTGCATCGCTTAATATCTATCTACTGTAATGGAAGCGGTGGGATTATTTGACCAATTACTCGATGCAATACTTTGGAATTTTGACAGCTGGTTTGGACTCATCGGTTATTCCCAAACAGTCATACCGGAAACACTAGTGCTTAACAAAGCGTATTTTCAATACATTAGTCGGTAGTGTAGTGTAATTTAAACTTACAAGGCTAAATTGAAGTGATTGACCAGCAAGTTATGACTCGTCTGCTAGGCATCGGTTCTTGAAACAGACACGCACAATCAAAAGTTTGAGCACTTCTCTGAAATGTGTCAGAACTAGAGTTATATATAGATTCTACATTCTACTTACTCTCTCTTATTAGGGATGTGTTGATCGCCCTATATACAGTTTACTGGTCACTAACCATTTTTATATCAGATGAATAATAGACTAATTAGTAGGAGCCAATTTGAGGTGCAAAAAAAGACTGGTTTGTATCCCTAAAACATATGTACTTTCCAACAGATTGAATCACTGTTCAGCCAAACATGGCCAACTTCTAACTACAGTAAGATGCTTCTCACTATGTATACGTATTTAAACAAGTCAGATATCTTACTTACCTGTTTAGTGTTAAGCGCTGGCTAGTGACACCGACACATATGATACACGGCTAACAACTGATATTGGTTGACCAAAAGATAGGCTTAGTTTTTATTGCCAATAACAAAAGGTAGGGGATCAGCAGTAATGCCCGATAATTATTGCATTAAGTCTTGGTATTTACAAAGTGCAGGCAATTGAAAAACTTCCTTGTAGAGTTCATGTACACTTAACGAGTAAATCGATATTAGCTTGTGATAGCAGCTTGTACTAGCGCTGAGCATAGCTAGGCATGTTAGTCAGCCCGTTTACTAACCAGATGTCGCCCTACAGTAACACATTCATCATTCTAATTTCTCAAGTCATCATTAATTTCTATAAACTGTAAACTATAAATATCAAAAGCATACATCCATAGAACTAAAATAAACATTTTATTGAATAAAACAAATATGAGTGGTGGCCAGTCATCAATGCTACTAGCTAGAACTACATGTACTTGAAATGAATCTGGATGATCAAGGACCTGTCTAGAGAGCACCATAGAATATTCCGAATAAGCATATTAGGGCATGAAGAGTGAATAACCACATGGAATGACTTATTTCCTGGAAGCGAGAGACAGCAGTCTTCCTAAAACTGATACCGTGCTGAGCCAACCAACAAATGCCAGAACGGAATGTCACAGTCCTTGAAGGGTTTGCTGGTTTTAAACAGCTCAATGGCCAAAAGAAGTTGAGTTCAAAGGAGTGTCTGACGATTAACTGCCCCGTTGTAAAGTAAGTAAAGGCAGTAATGGGGTTCGAAAAATTCCGATGTACAGAGCTTGCGCGATATCAGAAGGCAGCTTTCAGAATATTCCTGAAAGTGTGTAATAAGCAAGGAGCTTGTCCAAGAATATCGTCCCAATCACATGGCCATACGGAGAGCAACTCCATGACTTATGGCTTGGATGAAAGCAGCCGGCGCTGGGCGACTCTGCAACATACACAGACTAGTGAAGTTTCCTCAGAAACATCTTACTATATATGTGACAAGGCTAAGCGGATGCATGCTTTGGCTGCTAGGGAGCAAAATCAGCGGATTATTGCAAGTTGCGCTTGGCAAATTGCAACTGTGAATCAATTTGCAACTGTGAATCAATTTGCAACTGTGAATCAATTTGCAACAGGGTATTACTATTAGTTGGATCACCCAGACTCCAGTCTCACAGACAATTGGGCCACACTCAACTCTGCCAACTGAACGTCATTCGCTGGCTCTGGATTGCTGAATTATTGTCTGACTCGGAAAAGTTGAATAATAAAAAATGTTGAAAACTTCACAGATGTCAAGTTAAGCTGATGGAGGAAAATTGTTCATACTGATCCCAGTCAGCTGTTATTAGATTATCTCGGTAGTTTAGTTTATTACAATCTATCAGCCCCTGCCCATGACCAAACTTAAACTTCTCAAAGATTAATCTGGGCGACATTTGACAGTTGGTTTTTGTGACAGTTCGATTGTATCATATCTTATAACACTAGCTGATGAATATCAAAATAATAATTGTAATGGTATTGAAAACAAAGTGTCAAGGTCGGTAGCAATAATAAATGACTGTTTCGAGTGTTCGCAAATAATCAGTCATATTTATTGCCTTGCGGCATTATGACTATTTCTTTGTGCAATCGACTGGTTCTTTCATGGCTAACTTTCTTCTATAAGTAACATTACTTTACAGGATCGATCTATTTACATCGACCTGTTTACATTCATCTATTGTTTGTAGGTATCGATCGACTGGCTATATTTTTATCGATTCAATCTGGCACGGAAAGTGATATTAAGAAAGCTGCGCAGTACCCCAGCTTTTGTGATAAAATAATAACTTACAGACTGTTATTGAGGTTATTATCTCATTGTCACCTATGCAAACTCTAACAATCTTCATTGACAGTGTAACAAGAACACACAACAAAGCATTGATAGAGAGCTCTGAAAAGGCCGTGCACAGCCTCTATCAAAACGAGGAACGTTTATTGATTTGGAGATGTGACCTTGTCATTTAAATCGTATGATTTATAAGCAAAAACAACTATCAGATGTCTTGCTGGTAGAGCACAGACACCGCAGTTATTAACTGTTAACAACTGCTAGTGGTAGAGCACAGACACCGCAGTTATTAACTGTTAACCACTGCTAGTGGTAGAGCACAGACACCGCAGTTATTAACTGTTAACAACTGCTACTGGTAGAGCACAGACACCGCAGTTATTAACTGTTAACAACTGCTAGTGGTAGAGCACAGACACCGCAGTTATTAACTGTTAACCACTGCTACTGGTAGAGCACAGACACCACAGTTATTAACTGTTAACAACTGCTAGTGGTAGAGCACAGACACCGCAGTTATTAACTGTTAACCACTGCTACTGGTAGAGCACAGACACTGCAGTTATTAACTGTTAACCATTGCTACTGGTAGAGCACAGACACTGTAGTTCTTAACTGTTAACCACTGCTACTGGTAGAGCACAGACACACAGTTATTAACTGTTAACAACTGCTACTGGTAGAGCACAGACACTGTAGTCATTGCTGTTAACAACTGCTACTGATAGAGCACAGACACTGTAGTCATAGCTGTTAACAACTGCTACTGATAGAGCACAAACACCGCAGTTATTAACTGTTAACAACTGCTAGTGGTAGAGCACAGACACCACAGTTATTAACTGTTAACCACTGTTACTGGTAGAGCACAGACACTGCAGTTATTAACTGTTAACCATTGCTACTGGTAGAGCACAGACACCACAGTTATTAACTGTTAACCACTGCTACTGGTAGAGCACAGACACTGTAGTTATTAACTGTTAACCACTGCTACTGGTAGAGCACAGACACACAGTTATTAACTGTTAACGTCTGCTACTGGTAGAGCACAGACACTGTAGTCATTGCTGTTAACAACTGCTACTGATAGAGCACAGACACTGTAGTCATAGCTGTTAACAACTGCTACTGATAAAGCACAGACACCGCAGTTATTAACTGTTAACAACTGCTAGTGGTAGAGCACAGACACCGCAGTTATTAACTGTTAACCACTGCTACTGGTAGAGCACAGACACCACAGTTATTAACTGTTAACAACTACTACTGGTAGAGCACAGACACCCCAGTTATTAACTGTTAACCACTGCTACTGGTAGAGCACAGACACTGTAGTTATTAAATGTTAACAACTGCTACTGGTAGAGCACAGACACTGTAGTCATTGCTGTTAACAACTGCTACTGATACAGCACAGACACTGTAGTCATAGCTGTTAACAACTGCTACTGATAGAGCACAGACACTGCAGTTATTAACTGTTAACAACTGCTACTGGTAGAGCACAGACACTGTAGTCATTGCTGTTAACAACTGCTACTGATAGAGCACAGACACCCCAGTTATTAACTGTTAACAACTGCTACTGGTAGAGCACAGACACGGTAGTCATTGCTGTTAACCACTGCTACTGGTAGAGCATACACACTGTAGTCATTAAAGGTTGACTTGCAACAAATTTCACATTACAGTTATTTGGTATCAAGAGATTTACCATGTCTTACTCTGCTGTGTTGTAGGTGCAAAATGTGTGAAAATGTGATTACAAGCTCATACAAGCTAAAAAAACAAATGATTAATCGCAATCATTCCAAAAGTGCCACAGGCTAGAATCTTTTTAATTTGCTGATGTACTCAAGCCAACTTGGTTATGTTTAGGACACGTGGTGTTATCAGGTGAATTAAAAGGACAATAAATCAATGACTCAAGGACAATGACTCAATTTAAAACCTATCGTAGCACTAGTTTATGGCAAACACTTCGGGTTCGACCGAAAAGCCCGTATCAAATATAGATGCTCGCTACGTTACAGTTTTGTTTCGGCTTGGTCTAATCATCTAGCCGTAATCTGATCATGTGACCTGTACATCTTGCCAAATAGTGTGACCAATTTTTGCAACACTTTTTGACCATCCCAAGTGACCAACAGGCTCGTCATGTTTATCAAAGGATGATATGCATTCCTTCGAGCTAAGGTTAAAAAATTAAACGAATTTTTACAGTAAGTTATAAGATATCAGTGCCACAAGTGACAGCATTACAATGACGATAAAACAGACGCGTAAGAACAATAGACATGATTTCATTGAATGCGTGAAGTATATTTGTGAAAATATTTCGACGAATGAGGTTAAATGAAAGTGTAAACAGAAGCCATCTTGTTCAGCTATGTCCCATTTGAGCCGTTTTAGAAATGAATTCCAATCTATGGCTTTTCATGATGGTTGCGATTGACTGTTCGTTTTTTAGCTTTTAAGAACTTGTAATCATATTTCCACATATTTTGCACCTACAACACAACAGAGTAAGACATGATAAATTTTTTGATATCAAATAACTGTAATGTGAATTTTGTTGCAAGTCAACCTTTAACTGTTAACCATTGCCACTAGTAGAGCACAGACACTGTAGATATTAACTGTTAACAACTGCTACTGGTAGAGCACAGACACTATAGTTATTAGCTGTTAACAACTACTACTAGTAGAGCACAGACACTAAAGTTATTAACTGTTAACCATTGCTACTAGTAGAGCATAGACACAGTCGTCATTAACTGTTAACAGTTGCAAACTTATAACATTAGCTCTACAGACGCTTAAATGCGCGAAACAATAATTTTAACAATTTTCTGCTAAGATAATCTTTTCACTCTGAGGTTTAAGCCAAATCGAATTGTGTAACTGTCTTCCTCAGTGGCTTTTGATGCGTTTAACAAAGTGTAGACTGAGAAAAATAAATTTATAATTGGCTTTAGCATAAATATATGTAGGAAGATGCTATGGATTCATGAAAGTATTAAACTGCTACACTTTTTGTGAAATGAGGCCTCAGGCTCAGGTAAAACATTATGTTAACACCATGTCGTTAAGCGCAATTGTTTTTCATGTGCATTATTAAATGACTGTTTAAACCCATAGTTGTTTTTCAAATTGTGTCCATATATGAGTGTACATTCCAACCATTCACAAGTAAACATGCTTCAAAGGACCTAAAATTATTATACGATCTTATGTCAAAGACTGCTTAGCAACATGGTGTTAACAATGAGGCGTTAACACCATGGTATTAACAACAGGATGCTAACAACATGGCATTAACAACATAGTATTAACAACATGGTGTTAACAACGTAGTATTAACAAAATGGTATTACCAACAGAATATTAACAACATACTGTTAACAACATAGTGTTAACAACATAGTATTAACAACATGGTGGTAATAAATTGTTTCACTTCAGCATAGATTAGCAAGACTTTTAATGTGGTATAAAACACCAAATGGATATGAAAGCGACCCTTGACCCAAGCCATGGACAGCATTATTACACCAGTCCCTGCACCAACCTCACAATATTCGCAGTTCATGAGAATTTCAGCTAAAATGATGCTTTAAATATTGCACCAAACAGAAAAAGTCACAACAGCTTACACTTGGTTGGTGTAGCAGATGTAATAAGCAATGGCAGTCAAGTTTCCAATTGTGACACCGCAATTTTAACATGACCCAATTTTCAAAGCTACGCGGCTACTTGTCCTCATTCCTAGCGTTTATGGGGCATTTATAGGGCATTAACTAAACCTCTTCCTCTACTATAGTATTATGTCAAGGTGTTATTTAATGCAACAAATTATTATTAACAAAACATGAATTAATATAGCAAGTAGGTATTTATTAGTTTAAAACCGGATAGCATAATAATTTACCAGACTTTTGCAACATTATTTGTAGGTTTAAAAATGCTCACAGAATCAATCACTATGTTTCCATGGTGCGCAGTACTGCGAAGCAGCCCCCTTCGAAGTCGAGGGGATTGTAGGTTTCCATGCTGCGCAGTGGTTTTCAGCAAATACCGCAAATTAGCCAAAGAAGAGAAAGTGTATAAATCGAATCGCCTGATGGAGAAATAGAATCGATCACGGATACCGAACGTCATAAACGGTCTTTTTATGATTCTGTCGTCATTATACGTTTATTTACAATACATATTCACAAGGTTTTACAAACCTTAACACAGTTTTTACATAGTAACATATTTTTAATAAGTATTTTTGAGTAATATATTATTTAAACATTAATTTAGGACTTACCACCTATTTTTCGAAAAGTGTTGGCATCGATAACAAAGTCCAGGAAAATAATCACCTCATCATCCTCGTGAATGTATACCATAATTAAATTTAGGTGAAAGAAGATCGGAAGAATAGTAAAAAACAAGATTAGCAGGACAACCTTTGTACTAGTTTATGGCCCTCGAAGAATTCGTCTCCACGGCATGAGAGCTATGTGCAGCCACTGCGCAGTCGCTGTTTCCTTGCTGCGAATTTGCACTGGCTTCGCACTGATCAGTGCGCAGTGATTTCAGTGCAAAGACGCCGTTTCCATGATTCGGAGATAGCGCAACTCCGAAGCACTGCGCATCATGGAAACATGGTGAATGACAATTATTTACGTTGATTTTCGCTTTAACTGTATTTTCCCTAGTTACCCTAGGACACTTATATTTCGCTAGTATTTAGTTTCGTGAGTAGCACACAGAATAAAATTTCGCTACAACTTAATTTCGCGGCTCTGATGAGTGCGAAAATATAGTGATGTGAAAATAAATGCAGTGGAAAAAACAGATTACATTCCTCAGGTCCAGTTTGCTAATAAGAAAAAAATTCAATTTGGGACTAGTTCATATTTGTAAACCATAGGTTGAAATGTGTGGGTGAGATCGGCAATTCAATTTGATCACTTGCTGCCATTTGTTTTTTAGACTATCAATGACGTCTAGGTCCCTCCCGCCGTGACTTTCACACTCGAATCCCAAGAAGAAGAAAATAGATAGGTAGCAACCAACTTCACAACCAAAACTGTATAACCCTTACGCTGCCATAAACGCATTTATGTGTTTTCTAAGGGCCACTGCCATAAACGAATTTTTGGACTTTCCCAGCAATTGTCTGGTAACCTGATTTTATTATTTGTTGACCACATAACCCACGGTCTTTAAGTGTTTTATGAAATTGACTGTGTTGTCCGAAGATTTCTTTATAAAATCAGCCTAAAACAACGAAGCAATTTTAAACTTTTGTTTGAGAATTTCTAATCTAAAAACGAACATTTTTCTGTGAGTTCATTAACTATCCAGCGCGAGTCATAAAACAGGTAATTAGTTGTTGATGACATAATAGCCAATTTAGATTTTCGTGATTATACAGATAATTAAAGTAGAACTTGAAAAAATACTGTATACATATCATGAAGCAATATCGGCAATTTCGGTAAAATGGCTGGCACTAGGCCGGTAGCTAATTTGTACATGGTTGGCAGTCATACCTGCCAACTCTCACGCATTGGACGTGAGACTCACGCAATCACCCCAAAGAAAAAATGAAAATGCGTGAGATTTTTGCCCCAATTTCTACAATTTTATATATACTATCATTGATACATCAATTGCCCCAAAACCAAATCTCACGCATTGCCCCACTCTTGGTGTTGGCAGGTCTGTTGGCAGTGGAAGAGATAATGTGGTTAAACTGATGAGGGTTGATATTGTTTTTGGTTGGTAATAAAATTCATCGCTACAATAATTATTCTGCAATTTTATGACTTCACCTACCAGACTTTCATCCTCATCAGTTACAAATTCGGTGACTGAACTGATATAATCTTAATTTGCTTTGCCATGCTGCTCAGTCGGTGTATTAGCTATAATGAGTTTACCAGAAATTTCCCATTGATCCCAACCACAGACGAAAATTGCCTGCATTTCTAATATGACGATTTTATTGTGTATATCAATGAACAAAGCGTTTTCGCTCGTTCGTTATGATAGTTTAGTTTCGCTCATTAAATTTTAGCGAGAGGATGACACCGCGAAAACGCGAAAGTTAGATGCCGCGAATACATAAGTGTCCTAGGGTATCAATGAGTAAAGCACATAAAAAGCTGCCGAGAATCAGCATCCTAGCCCTGATTAAGAGATATCAATCACTAAACTATTATTCAACAAGCTCAGCACAAGATGGAGAGATCAAAACTAACTAGCCTATCACACGCACACATGAGCTAACTTATCATCTGCTGCTTTCAACTCTTTTTACCGTCTGACGACGATAAAGATGTGCGCTGAAGGAAGCGCTCAGTGTGTTTCTTTTTCAGCGGTTTACACCGACTAGAAAGACTTATTTTTAGCACCTGCAGAAGTTACATGTTGACCTATGTAATTATTAAATAACATTTCACCAAGTTTCATAAACAAACAACAGGAGACCGCTGTAACCAAAATAACTAATGAGATGAAATTTATAGAGACACATTCAGGTTCTAACTGTTAGCTTTGGTAAAAATGTCCGCCCCAAGTATATTGCAATGGGTCAAATAAAATCCCTATGAAAATTACTTCTAGTAGCTTTCCATACAGCGATAGCAGCACCCTCTCATCAGCACTGCAATACCGTCATAGAAACAGCCGAGCCATCATCATTATTGTGGGATCCAGTGTCCGCTGTTAAAAAGCGAAAGACCCGTGCGATGCGCCATCTTTGTGCCATCTTATGCATGTGCATAGGTCTCGCTTTCCTGATGCTTCACACGCAGAAATCTTTATTCTTAAAAGGTCTACTCGGTTTTTATACGAAACTGAAAATGGCAGAAGAGATGGCAGTTTGGACTAACACCGAAATCGAAACAGTCCTTGATTACCTGATCAAACCCGACACTTACGCAATCTTATAAATAGTAAAAGCAGTAAAATTTAGATTTGTGTCAAGATGTCGAAATTGCTAGCCGACAATAATTATATTAAAACTCTGAAGCAATGGAGGATAAAGTTTAAGGCCATGAAAGCTAAGTATTACAAGCTGCTAAAAGAAGACAAGAAACCTGGTAAACAAAAAAATTAATACTAATATAAAAATTATTACCATTAATAATAATAACTTTTATTATATCATAAAAAACATTATATAATTGTATTCAATATTATAGTATAATTAATTAATCTCAAACAAATTTTATGATTATAAATAATTGATTACCAGTATTAATGAATAAAGGGTTATCGTTAAACACCGCCATTACTATAAACCCTTGACATAAGGATATAAGGTATCGGTCGCACAACAATCACTTTACTAAACCGCCCTGTTGAAACATGATTTGCTAGTCAGCCTAGCATAGGCTTGGATCCTAGCAAGCAAACAACCAGGTGTCACTACACCATCACTGTATGGAAACTTGGTATTTACATTAGACAGACAGTTCCATAACTTATCAGAGAGAGAGTAAAGGTGTTCTGAAAGAATAATTTATGCTGCAAGATTACCTTGAAACACGCTTCTTGCCATTCTAAGGATAAACAGACAAGCTGGCCTAGAGCAATGCTTTCAGACAATGTAACACGCAGAATCAAATATCCCAACTATGAGCTACAGTTACTTCTACACAAGCTGCCTCACGATGTATAAACTATGTATATACCATATATATAATCTAATGTATAGACAAACTGGAGGGTTGGTATGATTTTGCAGTTTACGCTGGTTCTGAATACTGAAATGCATTGGATGGTATCTACACGGAAATAATATGCATTTACCAAAGTACTTAATGTAAAAGAATGAATGCAAATATTTAAATGGCCCACTAAATTATTTCTTAAACACAAATTAGATTTATGCAAGTTGTATTTTAATACATTTACATGGGCCTAAGGCTATTCACCATGTCTTACTCTGTCTTACATGGGCCTAAGGCCATTAACCATGTCTTACTCTGTCTTACAAGGGCCTAAGGCCATTAACCATGTCTTACTCTGTCTTACATGGGCCTAAGGCCATTAACCATGTCTTACTCTGTCTTACAAGGGCCTAAGGCCATTAACCATGTCTTACTCTGTCTTACATGGGCCTAAGGCCATTAACCATGTCTTACTCTGTCTTACAAGGGCCTAAGGCCATTAACCATGTCTTACTCTGTCTTACATGGGCCTAAGGCCATTAACCATGTCTTACTCTGTCTTACAAGGGCCTAAGGCCATTAACCATGTCTTACTCTGTCTTACATGGGCCTAAGGCCATTAACCATGTCTTACTCTGTCTTACAAGGGCCTAAGGCCATTAACCATGTCTTACTCTGTCTTACATGGGCCTAAGGCCATTAACCATGTCTTACTCTGTCTTACATGGGCCTAAGGCCATTAAAGGTTGACTTGCAACAAATTTCGCATTACAGTTATTTGATATGAAAAGATTTACCATGTCTTACTCTGTTGTGTTGTAGGTGCCAAATATGTGGAAATGTGATTACAAGCTCTTAAAAGCTCAAAAACGAACAGAAAATCGCGGCCACATCAGACCGCCGTAGTTTGGATTCCCTTTCCAAAACGGCTCAAATGTGACGTAGCTGTGAGAGATGGTTTCTGTTTACACTTTCTTGCAACCTTATTCGTCTTTTCATATCAAATAACGGCAATGTGAATTTTGTTGCAAGTCAACCTTTAATGAAGCCATATCTTAATTTACCGTAAAACCTCTAATTGAACGCCACCTTTATTTGACCGCCACTATGGAAAAGGGGTTGAAAAATAGAGCGCCACTCTTTGGCTTTGACATTCTCAGATCCTTATGAAATCGGATGGTCCACAAAATCGTATTTATAATGAATCGTTTCGTTTACATCAATAACTATTAATTCTCTCGTAGTTCAACTCCAAGGCTTCTCGATGTTTTACATTAAAACTTGGAAAGCGACGACACTAGAAATAATTAATTAATAACTGTCTCAGGCTAATAGTAGTTCTCTGTTTAACACGGTCTTGATAAGTTGAAGTATATAAAAATGATTTACATTTATGATGGTAAACCAACGACAAGTTTAATGCTACAAGTTGCAGTTAATAGTTCATCGTTACATGTAATTGTGCGAAATGCAACGCCTAAAAGATTTGCTCTGCTAAAAATTGTTTCGAAACTAATACCGACTAGTTCAACAGCGTAGATAAAGAGTTGAAGTCAGAAGACATTGTGGAAGGTATTGAACAACCGAAAGATATTCGTTCAATCGGAAGCAACAATCAGAACGCAACTGGTCGAACGAACAATGCAAATATTGTTTCAAAAACGTTAACTTTTGTTTCTGCATGTATTATAAGTATGTCTCATTTATGTCACTTGTTCACTAATATATATTTTTGGCATTTGATAGATCATTGTTATATAACTTGTAAATTTGCAGATTTATAGCATATTATTTGATAGCATCATTGCGGTAATCTGATCTTACATTGGATCGAGGCTCATAACACCTCTTATATTACACATTAGAAGCTAGTTTTGGTTGATATCATTATATCAATGAGTGACATATGACATATGACATATTAATGAGTGCAATGAACTTTTAAGCAGCATTGTTAAATATAGATATAAAATAAAAATGTCTTCAAATTTAGAACGGAATAAAAATTGAAAGCTCCAAAAAATTGCAAAGCAGGACACAGGCTATAATATCATCGTAGGTTAATTGTAAGCAATAGATACCGACGGGTAGAGATAATTCTCAGCTTCCCAATACATATTAATTTAGAGATCTACAACAAGTTGGAGGTAAGTTATAGCAGATTTATAGCATCCAAAAAGAGTTACTGTCGCTCCACCGAAAGGAGTTTGCAAAGTATGGTCAAGATTCACTGCGCCTGTAAAAGGGCTAAACTAACCTTCCCCAAATTCTGACGAGGTGTTTGAAAAATACAACGCCAGCCTCTATTTCAACGCCGCCTTTATTTGACTGCCACTAAAGAGGAAGGGTTGAAAAACAGAGCACCATGGCGTTCAATTAGAGGTCTGATCTGAAATAACTTCAGTGGATACAGCTGTTTATCCACAGAATGCAAATGGCTGTGAAAATGAGTTTTCTTTTAGTGAAACTGTAAGCACAGTGTAATCAATCATTCACTGCCGTGAGAAGCAGTCAATGACGAGCAACAACTTTAGAATGCTGTATTCACTTCACTCACTCTTATATTATATTGTTGCGTTAACAAAGGAGCGTGAATTGTGCATGCAGCTGTCAGTGTGTTTCATAAGAGTTGTGCAGGAGGAGATAACTAGCGGGTTATACAGTCGGCATGCATAAAAACTGAGTTAGCAAAAGCCAAGCAGAGAAAAGATCTGGAGTGTGATATGAAGGTAGTTGAGACAATGAGATTTACACCCTACTGTTATCACTTCCCAAAATACTGAAGGCACGAAAAGGCAACCTGAGAGAGAAACATTGTAAAAACGTCTTCCTCGAAGATTATTTAATCAAGATGAAAACTTTAAACAAAATGCCATTTCAAAAACAGCCATTTGTCATAACGAAATTAATTATTTTGAATATTTTATTTAAAAAAACAAATTTATCGAAGTTGCCGATCAATTTTAATAAAATTGTTTATTGGTAATTATATGACATATACATATAGGCCCACACCATACACCATACACATCCCATGTGTATTTTTCATATGGAAACAGACCAAGTTTATACGCGCTATCTATAGCGTTGCCAGACTAACAATAAGTATCAACGAGGTTGAAGTGTTGAAGGTAGAAAATTACTAGTAAAATAAAACTAAGTATTTCTTAAGAAAAGGCAACTCCAAAATTTTCATTTTTAGAAAGTGCAAATATGAAAAAATATTTCATTTGTAGACTGAGCCATTAACACTTTGGGAAAATGTATAATACACCTTTCTGCCTTTTTTTAAACGCCCCTGCAATAAGGAAAACTACAACTACATGTATATGTTTTCATGGTTCTATATAAAGCTTGTCAATCATCGACTAAAAACCCTGTAACTATGTTTGTATAGACCGAGCCCACCTGTCAAAGGCAGGTCCCACAGTATAGCATAGCAAGAACACCAAAGGATAGACCTGGTGACATGAGAATATTCAGATACAGATGAATGGAAGACCACAATCAGCTGGATAGGTAAATTCTCTTAGCACCTGATGTTTACTAAACACAAACTAAGGAAAGCCAGTATCATTTTAATCAAACAAATTATATAAATATAAACGTTTGATAGTTCATCTTATATCTGTGTTTGAGAGAAGGTGGAGAAGTAATCACCAACTAGAGACAAGTTGTATGCTTGCTCATACGCTCGAGATGTCAGCTTAATTTGGAATATGAAGATATATTTAGGCTTGAACATGGTGGTGATGGTTAGAAACTAGTACAGTGCACCCTCGAGATACGATGTTAATCCGTTCCAAGGCTGGCATCGTATGGCGAAAAAATCGTATGTCCGGGTATAGAAACCATCGTAATTATACAATGAAAAAAAGAAAGGTAAAAATCGTTCAAAATTTTATAAAAATGTTGTACATATTGACAATTAGTAACGAAATAGTATGTTAACTTTAATAACTATAGTTACCTACAGTAGCTGCATTGTATTAAGTGCACCTAGTGATTATAATCTGCAATACTATAAAATTGTAATCTGTGTACCAAATGCAGATCGTATGGTAACAAGGTCTTACCTTCAAAAGGTACGCATAACATAAACGTTGAATTCACTTCAAATAAGTTTAGCTTGCCAAACTCACCCTTAAAACCAAGTTTTAGTATGTATTTTGAACTATTTTAATGAATTTCAACTGTTATCACAAAATTTTATCCTTCATAAGTTTCTGTCTTCACTTTCATTATAAAATTTAGCGTGTCTGGTTGAAACCTTTTTTAACCAGAATTCAATAAGAAAGGCCGAGCGATGCAGTTATCGAAAGCGGCCTCTCACACACCTGACTATTTAATGGCTACCGAAAAGAAAAGAAAAATGAAATTTTATTTACTATACAGGACGTACATACCTTTGGAGTAACGTGACTTTAGCTGGTATATTGTAGCGAATAAAGCAGAGAGGAGGCAAAAAAGTATCAATTATGATTATGTTGCTGTACACTTGAAGATTAATTTAATACGTAATAAAATGGAATTTTTAGCAGGCTAAAGAAGGTTGTCTAGTCCTGTCCAATTTTTATCCTGGTTTAAAAGAAAAAAATTCTGGTGCAATGCAGAAAACTGCTAGCTAGCTAAAGCTTGTAGAAGGATCCAGAGAAGGTGCTACAGTAGTTTTTCTTGTATGAAATGTGCACAAGAATCAATGTAACCATACGTACAAAGCTTGTACGTATTTATACCCTAGAAGAAAGGGCTTTAACAAGTTTCAGAAAGTAATGTAAATGCGTCAACTATCTTGAGTAGCTAGTTATATGAATTACATACATACGATGAATTGTATTCACATAGGAGATTACAAGCCCACCTGCAAAGACATGGTTAAACAAGAAAATAAAACATAAAATCAAAAGGAAACAAATAAAATGAATAAAATATGACAAACATGCCACACAAGAGATAAATAATATATATATATTATTATATATATAATAATATATATATATATAATATATATATATTATACATGCATTGTTTTAATGTACTAGTCCACATCAGTAAATTAAACACTTGAAATATTTCTGCCAATGTGGGGTTTTCTGTATCTTCTACTTCCTCGCCTTTACTAAATGGTTGCTCCTTTTGAATGTTGATCGCGTGCATGACCTAGCTCCTTCAAATCTTCAGTTGTATATGCTCCTTCTTGTGCTTGCTTTAATGGAGTTCTTGTTTTAATAATAATTGCAAATACTGATTGGTTGCGATCATATTCCTTGACAATGTTAATAATATGGGTGCCGTCTTATTTACCACATCCAACTTTGCTGACATGGAAATTTTTCCTTCGTTTTGTAACATTTGTATCGGTCTGAGATTCCATAGCTAACGAATTAAATGTAGATACATGTAGTTATATACGTATGCTGACTTAAAAGTTCATAGTAAATGATATAATAACGCTACAAATGAATATTTGCTCTCACTTGTGTATTTTACATGAAATTTTCCACGCGGAATGCTGACATGAGAGAAGTCGATCATCGTGTCTCTTCTAAACGTTCTGAAAATGTTTTCGGCACACTATGTTTCGGTGTCTTTTTTATTTCGACGTGCGTTATGAGCACACCGACCGCCAAATTTTAACTCGAGCGAAACTTTTCTCAAAATCGTATGGTGAAATAAAATTTGTATAGCGAGGTGAAGATATCGCAATGTTTGACTTCGTAAAGTGAAAAGATCGTATATCAGGGTAATCGTATCTCGAGGGTGCACTGTACCGGTATATGAATCGAGCATTGCTTGATCAGTTGTCCTACTATATGAATGACTGATATAATACCAAATGGAAGACAACTAGAAAAATGCCAGGATGCTACTCTTGCTAGAAACCAATAATGAAGACAAAAGAGAAACTTCCCATCGAAACCAAAGAGCGTGTACACTAGTGAGTAGAGATATATAGAGACTGTTGGCTGTCTAATGCCTGAGATATGGAGAGAGGTAAAAGCATGCAGATATCAAAAAGTCTATCGTCTATGAGACAGTACGTGAACGATATGGCTGCGCCTAATCAGGTCTAACCATGCTACACCGATGGCATCACCGGTCTTCCCACTAGGATAACTTAAAGGAAACTGACAGAGCGAAGAGAGGTCTATGAACAAGCGGAGAATGCAAAGAGCTAAAACTATGGAACAGGCGATACAAGCCAACCAATAAGCTTTTGTTTACCATTTTCTGTGCAGTAGAAAATGTAAGTAAGCGAGTGCACGATGCGAACGAAACAGTGTTTATAAGGGTAATAGAAATGTCCTTACCTAGACCTTGCCTACAGACAACTGTCTGGGCATAGGTATGGGCCTCGCAGCTCTATCAACGAGGTACAGAACATTTGATACGAGACTGATGGACTCACGTAGCAATTTACTTGATCAATGTGCCTGTTGAGATTACACTAAACCAAGGACAGAAGTCATTATGGCACCTCCCCCAAACGCGAGCAGCCATCTTTATAGAACTATGGCTACTCAAATGTCTGCGTACGGCAATGCTTCGGGTAAGTAAAAACCTGCAGAAAGAGCAGCTGGTAACGAGTGTAATGCTGAGCGCAAGCAAATGTTCAGCTGAGCTTGCAATCTTTATGTCAGCTGTAATCATGCGGAGAAGTCGACTTGCTGACAGAGTGTTGAGCATACAACAGCTCTAGCAATAGCAAGAAAAGGAAGAATTTGCTTTGGAGGTTGATATGATCATACAATCATTGAAAGCCTTTTCTATCAGAAATATCTAGTGAATGAATTTATGAGTCATAGTGATCTACATGTAGTAGATATGAGTAATACTATAAGGCGTTTCTAGAAGGCAACCAATGCAATCACGATACACTTGCAAAATACTTTTGGCCTTTATAACTACATGTATTTTTTCTAACAGTTCAGTCAAACGTTTCTTACATATAATAATAAGACTCGATAGACTAGATATAAAAACAGACTATATAGAAACACTATAGATTATATAGAAACACTATAGATTATATAGAAACACTATAGACTATATAGCATCAGGTTATAGACTACATAGAAACGCTATAGATTATATAGAAACACTATAGACTAAATAAAAATACTATAGATTATATAGAAACACTATAGATAATATAGAAACACTATAGACTATATAGAAACACTATAGACTATATAGAAACACTATAGACTATATAGAAACACTATAGACTATATAGAAACACTATAGACTATATAGAAACTTTATAGACTATATAGAAACAGACTATAGACTACATAGAAACACTATAGACTATATAGAAACACTATAGACTATATAGAAACACTATAGACTATATAGAAACCTTATAGACTATATAGAAACAGACTATAGACTACATAGAAACACTATAGACTATATAGAAACACTATGGACTACATAGAAACACTATAGACTATATAGAAACAAAATTTACTATATAGAAACACTATAGACTATATAGAAACAGCTTAGATAAAACTGCTTTATACAGAGAGGAGCCGATTCAAACAAACAACAATAATTGTTTCAAACAATAACGGTAAATAACCTAGTAATTGGACTATAATATATCTTGTGAATTAATCTATATAAAAATATAATGATTAAACTGTTTGCCTTGTCTGTATAAAAATAATTACAACAAAGAATGATTCAACATTATTGATTCAGTTTCATTCAAGTTGTTCCCCAGATACTGGTTACCGTAAGTAAAGCATTCAAAGTGTTCCATAACTGAGTTTTTGTTAAGTTTGAAGAGCACTAATAGTATTACATGAAACATTCATTAGTTTTCTCACATCAAATATTTTTGTACCATCCTTAAAGTACCTGAAGTCATTATGAAACAATATGTTTCAGCAACTTAATCAGATATGGTTAAGTTTTTACACCATCTAGTCAGAATCTAGTAGTAAGTGTAAACAGAAGAAACAGGCTAGGCCAGCATTTATAACGATTGCTCCTCGTGTTGATGACTGACACTACAGTAGGAATGACTGTGTAAATACAATGATTTGAGTGAGAGGAAGTGAAGAGCAGCGATACATACATGATGCAACCTCTCTTACCTCGACTTTCTTTGCTTATCAGCAATAGACCTTAACAAAACGCATAGGAAAACCATGAATTGGTTTCAGATATGCTTAACATACTATCATTTACCACTATGCTTGTCTATACTATACCTACTGCTACTCATATTACTACTACTATTACTACTACTATTACTACTACTGTTACTACTACTATTACTACTCATATTACTACTACTATTACTACTACTATTACTATTACTACTATTACAACTACTATTACCGCAAGTCTTCATGCTCAAGCCGCGCGGATTGTCGTTGGGCGCGGCTTCTGGTTCAAGGTCATCGACCGCGGCTAAGGCAAGTTTTTTAAAACTTACATGGGGCTCAGGGCGGCTTCTCGATGAATGCGGTCTCTGCTAATTTATATTTCATCATATAATATCACCGGTATGTTTTTTTCTTCTAATTTTCATTAAAATATGGGACTTTTCTTTCAGCCGAACGACAGACAGAGGCAAACCGGATAAGCTAACCTCACTATCTTATTCAAATTATCAGTGAAGATTTTATTTAGTTTGAATTCATGACATTAAATTTCTTGGGTGTTTTTTTGTACCTTTTTTTAAATAAATTTAAATTCCAAACGAAACATATATCTATGAAGATGATGAGGTATGTTTAACTCACCACAGTCATAAGTTATTAACACCTTTTCATTCTTGACCGGCATCTTTTCATAAACATGAAGCCCTCTAACGGTGCAATAAAAATCTAGCTGAGATATGGCAAGTAAGTTCTTGATGCAAAGGTTCAGAAATTTTAATTCGAACTTGGAAGTAAAAGAAAATTATTTTCACATGTACTGATGTAGCCTGTTTTCTTATTCAAGAGGACAGGGGTATAGCGAAACCCGTCTCGACACTCTCGCTCCCGAAGGGGGTCAAGGACGACAAAACCTCAGTCGTTAGCCGCGGTCTGTGAGCATATGCGGCTTGTTGGTAAGGGCGGCTAGATACCACAGACAGCTTGTTGGAGGGTTATTTTTTTCTTCGTAAGTCATCTGTTTGTGAGCACAAGCCGCGTGGCTTGAGCACGAGGACTTACGGTACTACTACTATTACTTCTACTATTACTACTACTATTACTACTACTATTACTACTACTATTACTACTACTATTACTACTACTATTACTTCTACTATTACTACTACTATTACTTCTACTATTACTATTACTACTACTATTACTACTACTATTACTTCTACTATTACTACTACTACTACTATTACTACTCCTATTACTACTCCTATTACTACTACTACCATCAACTATTTAGATATAAAATATATTATTACACGGTTCTAATACATAAGTTGAGGCAACACTAGTTATAAATTCTATTACTGCCAGACCATTTAATCGATCAAACACATGTAATAGCATATAGTCGAGACCATAGAGGTATCCACTAAAGATACACTCCTTCAGGGGTAGTTTTCTGTTATGAAAATAGTTATCCTTCAAACAATGTCAAGCGTTTTGTAGAGGTAAATATAGAAATACATGTACATGTACCTATCAGCCCTTGAATCCTATGGTTTGATGGCATATTTTATGATTAGCGTCTGTACGAGTAACTCAAAATATTTAACTGTAAGCAAGCTGAAGTTTTGTTGTTATTTTAAACTGTTTGGGTATTGTGCTGAGCTGCATTAGAGTTTTACCAGCTATCATGTCTTAGACAGGTGCAGACATTTGATTGGTTGATCAACAAATAATTTGTAGCGATTTTAGTCATTTTTTCTTCCATAAGCAGTTAGAATTTAGACTTCAAGTCCCTTATGGAACATGAAACATTAATAAAAAACTGAAACTCATAGAAGTACTACTGCGGGCAGTTAGGACTCGTGTGATAGGCAATCCTTCTAAAATAAATCCTAATGGTGCAGACAACAGAGAAAAGTGTAATACACGACTATCCACACAACTGACAAGTGGCAGCAAGTGGCAACATGTAGCAGTAAGCAGCGGAGCATAGGAAGTTACCTCTTGCGCCTGTGGTCCAACTGCTCATCGATCCTCGAGTTAACATCCATGAGTTTCTGCTGAAGCGCTGTCTGCTGCAACTT
The DNA here is from genome assembly GCF_963576615.1 of Watersipora subatra. Taxonomy (NCBI): domain Eukaryota; kingdom Metazoa; phylum Bryozoa; class Gymnolaemata; order Cheilostomatida; family Watersiporidae; genus Watersipora; species Watersipora subatra. The sequence continues at coordinate 2,660,401 of NC_088709.1, read as the reverse complement.
ATCAGCAGCGTCAAATACACTTTCCTCTATCGTACGCTTCTCCTCTCTCAAATCGGAAAGGACGGAGTAGATGCTTGAGTATTCTGTTTCCTGTAAGCGATGGTTAGTAAGGAAATGGAGCCATAAGCAAACTGCAGATTTTCAGAAGTGAGCTAGTATTTAGTGACCGGAGATCAGGGGTAAGAGATCTATGATTAAATGAGATGCAAATCACTAGTAAAGAAGGTAATCATCTAAACAGTATGGTTTAAGTTCAATGAATAGCTAAGAGTATGAGAGTAACTAGGTATGAGAGTAACTATGAGTATGAGAGTAACTAGGTATGAGAGTAACTAGGTATGAGAGTAACTAGATATGAGAGTAACTAGGTATGAGAGTAACTAGGTATGAGAGTAACTAGGAGTATGAGAGTAACTAGGAGTATGAGAGTGACTAGGAGTATGAGAGTAACTAGGAGTATGAGAGTAACTAGGAGTATGAGAGTAACTAGGAGTATGAGAGTAACTAGGTATGAGAGTAACTAGGAGTATGAGAGTAACTAGGTATGAGAGTAACTAGGTATGAGAGTAACTAGGAGTATGAGAGTAACTAGGAGTATGAGAGTAACTAGGTATGAGAGTAACTAGGAGTATGAGAGTAACTAGGAGTATTAGAGTAACTAGGAGTATGAGAGTAACTAGATATGAGAGTAACTAGATATGAGAGTAACTAGGGGTATGAGAGTAACTAGGTATGAGAGTAACTATGAGTATGAGAGTAACTAGATATGAGAGTAACTAGGAGTATGAGAGTAACTAGGTATGAGAGTAACTAGGAGTATGAGAGTAACTAGGAGTATGAGAGTAACTAGGTATGAGAGTAACTAGGAGTATGAGAGTAACTAGGTATGAGAGTAACTAGGTATGAGAGAGTAGTCGGCGATCATTTAGTAAGAAGGGTTGTCACTAAAAGCCTGCACACCCAAACTCTCAGATTATTGCTAAGACTTCTACACTTACGTTGGGGTTTACAATCTCAATCTTTACAAGGAGAGAAGCTAACTCCAGTTCCTCACTGTACTCATTTAGTAGAGGGATGCTGCGATAGCCTGCAAAAGCAGAAAGACCAAATGACAGATGCTTGAGGCAGTTGACTACCAAATGATTGGTATATTTGATTTCTGCTACCAGCCTTTACAGCGTTCATAGGGTAACTAGATTGCATCAACAAATCTTGTTCAATACAGCCAGCGCCAAGGACCTAAAGCTATAATTCTTTAGAAAGTGATAATCATGTGATATGAATACTTCGATAGAAATAAATGGAATTATGGCAGGAAATAATGAAAAAATATGTTCCATCATTGAACAGGAATATTTCATGATGAGATATGGCCTTGGATTTGACCTGAATATTATATTTTATAAATGTGCCTTTATTTAATATAAACATTCTATATTAAGATGCCTTATTGAGAGTGATCCCTCTGGTCAGCGGAGGTGATTCAAAGAATTTTTTCATAGTTATTCTGGTGCTGACTCAAATACCTGCCAAGGTAAATAATGACCACGTTTAGAGATGTCGATGACCAAATCACTAAGCCAGCGATTCCAGGTAGCATGCAAGGATCTGTGTGCGGATCCAGCAACAGTAGGCTCAAAGACTGTATACCTCAGGTAATTAATAGATAACGCCTGTAACAAGTTCCATAGGCCAACTACAATTACCACCTTCCATTGAAGGTGGTAACAGTAGGCTGGTCAACAGCTGGTCATGTTTGTAAAAACAAGACTCTGTTGCGGCCAGTCGAGGTGAGTAAGACTGTCTATGGTTGTGTTCCATAGAGTGCTACATAGAGCTGCATGAGAATGTTGAATTGATGTCTGGCTTACAACAGACCAAATTCACCCTTTTGAAATGAAGGATATGGTATCCAGCAGGCAAGAACAGGTCAAGACACGCTATCAATTCCCTCCTGTCACAGCCGCTGACGATAGGTAAATTTGTATATCCTCACCCTCTAAATACTGCCATGGTGCATCGCTAGTATAACACAGTGCTTTTACAGATGTTGTTTTTGGTTTTGTAAAGATGTCCAGTTCACCTCTCCTATTTGTATGGGGGTTGACGGTTTAGCCACGTCAGTCTGAGCCATGTACAGGTGGTACCAGATTACATGGATTACCGGTAGCAGGTTTATATAGCCTGACCTGACTTTACACCTAAATATACACGTAAGACACAAACCGACACATTCAATGCGCCGTTTGAGGCTGATTTGACACTGAGTAACGAACCATTATTCCTTCTTTGTAGTCTTTTCAAGGGGTTTAAGTTCTATTAACACAAAACATGTTAACACCATTTTGACCTTGAATCTTAATGGATGAAACAAGAGTCAGTGTATTAGAAGCAAAACCTTTCCTCTTGATATTTATTCATCAGCTAGTAAAAGGATAATAATGACCCTGATTGAAAAATGAATTACACGAGGCACTCACCCGATTTAATACAGCTGACAGGAATTGTAGCTTGGCCAAGGAAGTTAGGGTCACCAAAGACATCTTCATCTTGAACACAGAACCTAATCATGGCCAGCTGAGGATTGACAATGTCAAAGTCTGTAGCTTCATTCCAGACTGGCGCGAGAGCATTCTGGGCTGAGAAACAATAAAAAGTGTGATACAACCTAGTTATTCAGCGATAGACAAGTATATGTATATCACTCTGACACTGTTATAGAAATTGCCTTTATAACTAGACCAGTAAGCGTCTAATGAGACCAATAGAGCTAGCATCGCAACAATGAAATAGAAGCCAACCTTCTTATTACCTGTTAAGTACTTCATTTAGCTGTAAAAGTAAGGAGAGATAGAAAGCTCTTGGTAACAAAATATTGTCGTTAGATAGACAAACGTTGACAAGCGTTAATACCTAACAAATAAAAACTAAGAACATGTTTTTAAAACTCCCTTTAAACATGCCTTTTGATACATCAAATATAGGCATCAGTTTATCTTGCACACAAACATTACTATAGGCCCAACTATGGCATACAAGAGAAGCACCAACATCGCTCACTAAATCTGCATGATAACACTCATGGATAACTCTGTGGTACGGGCTACGCTAATTATAACAACACTGGCTGGCCCAATCACAGGAGCACACTAAGATTAGCTAGACCAATCACAAAAAATTACCAATCACATAACGAGTAGCTGACCCAATCACAACAAGTCATCATGAGTAGCTGGACCAATCACAACAAGTCATCACGAGTAGCTGACCCAGTCACAACAAGTCATCACGAGTAGCTGGACCAATCACAACAACTCATAATGAGTAGCTGGACCAATCACAACAACTCATCATGAGTAGCTGGACCAATCACAACAACTCATCATGAGTAGTTGGACCAATCACAACAACTCATCATGAGTAGCTGGACCAATCACAACAACTCATCATGAGTAGCTGGACCAATCACAACTCATCATGAGTAGCTGGACTGATCCCAACAACTCATCATGAGTAGCTGGACCAATCACAACAACTCATCATGAGTAGCTGGACCAATAAAGTTTCAGTCAGCTAACTTAGCTATACATATTCAGCAGTAGAAACTACAACATGTCAGTCTGAAGTGTGTACTAACTTTTTTTTTCTGTTTTGAACTTTTTAGTATCCTCATAGTAAGCCCCAAGAATCTCCACCTCAACGAATGGGCATGGGATTCCTTTGCCAGAACGCAGCAGATGCCTTCCGCCTAATATCTAACAAAAGTACTAGCAATGACAGGCTCACCGGGAATCCACCCAATCAAACAAACTGTATTTAGTACCTCGCGACACATGATGCGCCAGTCAAACTATTCGTATAACGTAACGGCCCTGCATATCTTCTTACCGTCTACCAAAATACTCCTTAGATCTACCAACACGTCACCACATATAAGTTAAGGAAAAACTAGACCATCAAATATTTCGAAAACATTAATTAAAGCGACTATTAAAAATACAGTATTCAAGTGAATAAAAAACTACATGGAAGCGATGAGAAGCGTTTTGCGTTCTGAGAAAGCTGTAGAGTTGTACGTTGTGTTAGTGCAAACAACAGAGTTGACTGTGCGTTCTACCATAATAATTGTGTTCAATGACAAAACATTAAACCAATAACAAAAGCAACTGTTTTAATCATCCTACATATTCTCTAGAACTGGTCCTGTTGGAAAACAGCACTAACAGCAAATATAGCAAAAATAACAAAACAGACTATAATTAGTCATTACTTACTAATGGTTTTACATTTACATTTAAACACTTTTACAGTTTTTTTTCCTCCCAACTTATTTCAACAAAACACGTTTTTCATGAGATGAAATTTAAAAGTTACATTTCTTTGAAACAGTTTGAAAACCTTTACAGTCGTTTTATTTTTTCTCTCAGTTTCTTTGAACTGCCCAAAAAACACTTTTCTCATGATATGAAGTTTAAAGGTTAGAATAGTAAATGTTGCATATGTTAAATAAAAATAAATTTTTTGCCAAAGAATTTTTTATTACTCGGTGTTCAATTAGTTTGAAATATATAATAGATATAGGGGTACAAAAAAATGTGAACCAGTACATACGATTAAAGAAATGGTCATTGGGTCCACATTCGCAAGAGATCTCTTCTGAAATGGATCATAAATGGTGTCATTAAGACATCTGGGCTGATGGACGTAGCCACACCTGCAACAATAGAAATCTATTATCTATAATCCTGATTTATCACACAGATTTCAAGAGAATAGACTTGCTGCCTGCTGCCAAAAGCCTGAGCTGAAGGTTACAACTAAAAATGCTTTTCGTCTTGAACGAGGCAACCAGAGTCAACGATCCTCTAAAATCTGTTCTAAACACTGTTTTATACAAGCAAAAACTTTAATTTGTAGAGCTATGACACTTTTGACCTATGACCTATGACAAACACACCAGGTTTCACCTTGTAGCGCTACTTGATAACCGCAAAGTATAAACATTTCTCAAGTAAACCCGCGGTGATCGACACCTTCAACCATCTATGATAACCAGCACTTGCTGTGAGAACCTCTAACACACAAACGAACTTCGTGGCAGCGATGTTGGGCAGTGTGCACACACAGTACGAAAGGGGCAGCGATGCTGGGCAGTGTGCATATACAGTATGGAAGGGGCAGCGATGCTGGGCAGTGTGCACATACAGTACGAAAGGGGCAGCGATGCTGGGCAGTGTGCATATACAGTATGGAAGGGGCAGCGATGCTGGGCAGTGTGCACATACAGTACGAAAGGGGCAGCGATGCTGGGCAGTGTGCATATACAGTATGGAAAGTTGCAACTCTAACATGATACTCACAGACCGTTTTGCATGAACCTGCCCTGGTTGATCTGCATGGATTTGTCTGGCGTCTGATAGTTAAGGGCAAGGAGATGGGCTCCACAACTCCATGGAAAAATAGGGTCATAGTTGGAACTGTCGATCCTCTGACCTGAAGTAAATGGCGGGGAACTGTTGCAGATATTATGAAATATAAACACACTAGAAAGGAAGGGAAAACTTAACCTTAAATATCACACCAATGAGTGTGAAACAACCGAGTCAAAGCTTAAAAGCATATAATAAACATAAGGAAAGAATTTAAAGAGAGAGATAATGTATATAATGATCTTGCATCATACACAGACTCATATCTAGAGAATGAGCAGAACAAGCAGGGTATCTTCTGAACATTATTCATGCTGATCAATGACATATAGGCAGTTGGGAGGCAGTTGGTAAGCAGCAGGTGGTAGGCAGCAGGTGGTAGGCAGCAGGTGGTAGGCAGCGAGTGAGAGGCAGCGGATGGTACGCAACAAATGGGAGGCAGCGGGTAGTAGGCAGCACATACCCTTGGGATAGACACGACTCATCTGGTGCATATTGTAGTTCATATATTGCTTCCCTTTGTTATCCTTCTTTGCGCAGATTTTCTCAGCCTTTAGCTCGGAGAAAGACGACATCTCATAATAGGAACTTTTGGCTGTGACAACAAATGCAAATGAGAGTCAGCCTCCAAAACTGCACACAACTCCAAAACTTATATCAGCACCTATGTAGTAGCAGGCATACACTGATGTGTCAGTCATCGAGGACATATCGGGAAAATTTACCAAGCTCACAAAGTGTCATAAAATGTAAACAAAAAATACAGACAGCTTCCCATTCAAGAAGACAAATAGTAAATTAATAATAGGGCTGAAAAATGTGTTTTGGCATTTACTAACAAGGCTTTAATAGAAAAGTGCATTTTAGCAGCAATAGCCTTCATAGAATGTACTCAAAATCCATCGTAAGCAATTTACAGACAATCCAACCCTTTAGAGCCTGTTTGACAACCCATATCGTTATCTAAACTAAGCTTGCAATGAATGCAGGCTCATTATTTAAGTTCCATTGTACATAAAATTATGTTTGTTGAAAATTGTAATGAACATAAATGAGTTCAATAGTATTTTGTTCAACACTGTTAAATCTCTCTCTCTATATATATATGTTTATATATATATATATATGTATATATATATATATGTATATATATATATATAGATATATATAACTCAGTGTTGGTCTTTTTGTTGTTCCTGTGTCCAATTATCTCGAATAAAATCTAGCAATGAAAAGTCCGCTTCGCAGAGGGTTTAAGATTTAAGGTTTAAGATTGGTTCCGTTTAATCTTGGTAGTTTAATCTTGGTAGTTTAATCTTGCTTGTCTGTAGACAAGCAACCTAAACCGCTACACTACGACCATTCAACTAATCATAGTAATGAATAATTGTGATTATATAAATTACAACAGTTAAAATACTCACACTTAAAGCGCTTGAGTTATTAACCAGCGCGGTTGATCATTACATGTAACGATCATTAAGCTGGCTTCAAACACGGCTATTGTTTTAGCAAAGATTCAGACTACTAGCTTACCAGGTAAGTTACTCAAATTCATTACTTATCCCACGACCAAACACGAGCGAAGCGATTGGTTGGGAGATTTATGATAAATGCACATGTGCACACAACTTCCAAAATTTATTCATCAATAATGAGGCGAACCCTTGCCTCGAAGTTTCATCAACAAATTTAACCATCGTTTTGTAGAGTCGTTAAAGTATAATAACGATACAAAACACATACAAGCCTATTTAAATATGTTACCAAGTCTTTGTAAACCGTCGTTATTATCTTAAAACTTACCCATCTGATCGGATTATACACAAATAGACAGATTTATTTGGACGAAAATCGTTATTAAAGCTTGCTAAGCCTCACTTTTATAAAAGTTAAGACCGGAAATTGAAACGCCGAGTGACAGAGAATAGAACGATTAGGTCGTGCGCATTTCACGAAAAAATAACGTGCACTTTTCACCAGTCTATAGCATTGTCGAATTACCGAAGGTTTCGGTAATTAACGTAGGAGTACTGAAATCGTTTCATTTTTGCTGATTTCAAATTAACTTACATTTTAGACAATTTTGAGTACTTTGGTATTCTAACTGATGTGCAACGCAGTGTAAGTAAAGGAAATGACGATGATATTTTTTCTAACGATTCTTATGATATTATTACGATAATTAATTATAAATTTGGATATTCTTCTTGATACTTCTTGATATTGTTAGCTATGACGTTTTTAAATGTAAACAAAATTGTGCACAGGTTTTCTACTACTACTGTATTACTATATTAATAATATTGGTTATTCTAATAATATCAGTGCATTCTACTTCTAATATTGCATTTCTCCTATTGCAGGGGAGAGATACAAACATATAATCTTTTCCTTTCATTATTGCTGTTTGTCATGACCAAACATTTTTTTAAATAGATTTTCTAAACATCTATATAAATGTCCCTTCTTGATATTGTTAGCTATGACGTTTTGAAATGTAAACAAAATTGTGCATTGGTTTTATATTATTACTATATTAATAATATTGTTTATTCTAATAATATAAGTGCATTTTACTTCTGATATTGGCCTATATTGCATTTCTCCCATTGCAGGGGGAGAGATATAAACATATAATCTTTTCCTTTCATTATTGCTGTTTGTTGTATATAATAACACCCACACCCAGTACATTACAGCTACCATTGCAGTTATCCTATTGCACTGCAGTGCCATTTGACTGCTAATAATGCATTTCTCAACCATCAGTACACTTTCTTTTTTCCAATATCACTTTGGTCGTGGGCTGTATGACAGTGGAATTTCTAGTATTATTACTCGAGCAACGCCGGCCATTTGGCTAGTATATTGATAAATTCAAAATGCATTGAAATTTAGCAAATCAAAAAGAATTAATTTGATTGATAAAATGGAATTAAAAACAGCCTGATTTAATAGCTCCAGCTACCTGTAATTGCAACTTTCATTAGAAGATCTTCAGGTGTTAATTGCAAGCAAAATATACCAGGTTGTAGAGAATTGTTCGGCTTCACTCTGCTTATTTATTTATTTATTCAGTGGTCTACTACAATTTGAAGGTAAGATATAGCAGCTTTCTGACAGCGATGTCTGAGATACCCATTGCGCTGCTGAATAGCATCAACTTCATAGCATTTTTAGAACCATGCGAGCTAGGTCAAAAAAATTTGAAAGCAATTCCATTGTTATGCCTTTAGCTTCCATTATTATCCATTAGTATGGGCATAGCAATATAATTAGTATTAACTTGCTGTTATTATGTGCAGCTTTTACACTAAGGAAAATAAATGTGGCGAGTTTGTTAATACATGTTTGAAATATGAACAGCTTATAATGGAAATTGTAGCCACTATAAGCAGAGGAAATGAAGACTTGATGGTTCTCACACTAGATTTCTAGCTCAACATAAAAAGGTACCTTCGGGATCATAACGTGTTGAGCGGCAGTATATGACGAGATCAGAAAATTCTTGAGCTATCTGAAACTTCTTCTGCAACTCTTTATTCCGTTCACTCTGCAATACAGTGTAATAACTGTATGTACCAACTATGCGCAACCTTCAACTCACTATCAAACTTACAACAACTCATTTAAGGATCTATACAGTGTACTAACTTCAACTCACTATCAAACTTACAACAACTCATTTAAGGATCTATGCAGTGTACTAACTTCAACTCACTATCAAACTTACAACTCATTTAAGGATCTATACAGTGTACCAACTTCAACTCACTATCAAACTTACAACTACTCATATACGGATCTATACAGTGTACTAACTTCAACTCGCAATCAAACTTACAACTAATGATTTAATGATCTATACAGTGTACCAACTTCAACTCACTATCAAACTTACAACTACTCATATACGGATCTATACAGCGTATAACTTCAACTCACTATCAAACTTACAACAACTCATTTAAGGATCTATACAGTGTACTAACTTCAACTCACTATCAAACTTACAACAACTCATTTAAGGATCTATACAGTGTACTAACTTCAACTCACTATCAAACTTACAACTACTCATATACGGATCTATACAGTGTACTAACTTCAACTCACTATCAAACTTACAACAACTCATTTAATGATCTATACAGTGTACTACCTTCAACTCACTATCAAACTTACAACAACTCATTTAAGGATCTATACAGTGTACTATATTCAACTCACTATCAAACTTACAACAACTCATTTAAGGATCTATACATTGTACCAACTTCAACTCACAATCAAACTTACAACTACTCATATACGGATCTATACAGTGTACTAACTTCAACTCACTATCAAACTTACAACTACTCATATACGGATCTATACAGTGTACTAACTTCAACTCACTATCAAACTTACAACTACTCATATACAGATCTATACAGTGTACTAACTTCAACTCACTATCAAACTTACAACAACTCATTTAATGATCTATACAGTGTACTACCTTCAACTCACTGTCAAACTTACAACAACTCATTTAAGGATCTATACAGTTACCAACTTCAACTCACTATCAAACTTACAACTACTCATATACGGATCTATACAGTGTACTAACTTCAACTCACAATCAAACTTACAACTCACTTAAGGATCTATACAGTGTACCAACTTCAACTCACTATCAAATTTATAATTACTCATTTAAGGATCTATATAGTGTACCAACTTCAACTCACTATCAAACTTACAACAACTCATTTAAGGATCTATACAGTGTACTACCTTCAACTCACTATCAAACTTACAACAACTCATTTAATGATCTATACAGTGTACTAACTTCAACTCACTATCAAACTTACAACAACTCATTTAATGATCTATACAGTGTACCAACTTCAACTCACTATCAAACTTACAAAAACTCATTTAAGGATCTATACAGTGTACTAACTTCAACTCACTATCAAACTTACAACTACTCATTTAAGAATCTATACAGTGTACTAACTTCAACTCACTATCAAACTTACAACAACTCATTTAATGATCTATACAGTGTACTACCTTCAACTCACTATCAAACTTACAACAACTCATTTAAGGATCTATACAGTGTACTAACTTCAACTCACTATCAAACTTACAACAACTCATTTAAGGATCTATACAGTGTACTACCTTCAACTCACTGTCAAACTTACAACAACTCATTTAAGGATCTATACAGTTACCAACTTCAACTCACTATCAAACTTACAACTACTCATATACGGATCTATACAGTGTACTAACTTCAACTCACAATCAAACTTACAACTCACTTAAGGATCTATACAGTGTACCAACTTCAACTCACTATCAAATTTACAACTCATTTAAGGATCTATATAGTGTACCAACTTCAACTCACTATCAAACTTACAACTCATTTAAGGATCTATATAGTGTACCAACTTCAACTCACTATCAAACTTACAACAACTCATTTAATGATCTATACAGTGTACCAACTTCAACTCACTATCAAACTTACAACAACTCATTTAAGGATCTATACAGTGTACTAACTTCAACTCACTATCAAACTTACAACAACTCATTTAATGATCTATACAGTGTACCAACTTCAACTCACTATCAAACTTACAACAACTCATTTAAGGATCTATACAGTGTACTAACTTCAACTCACTATCAAACTTACAACTACTCATTTAAGGATCTATACAGTGTACTAACTTCAACTCACTATCAAACTTACAACTACACAATTAAAAATGTATACAGTGTACCAACCTTCTACTCCATGCAATTATGAAGCATCGATAGACAAAACATGCTGTGGCCAATGTGAGACAAATAAAATATGACCTATTGACCTATCATAAAATCAGTAATAACCTGTCTGAATGCCTCTTCTGTGCATTGTTTGATCTCGAGCATCCAATCCTTCACCTCCTCAGCTGTGTCAGCAGCGATCTTGATGATCTCAGAGTCATCGTGTTGCAGCTCAAACCAGTACAACCTCTTCTTCTCTATGGAATCAGATGTGGAGGCAATGAGGGTCCCCTTGGGCACTGCAAAATATGACAGACAACAAAATAGTTTTGTTACTCTAGCTGAACTGAGACATACAAAATTCTAACAGACAATATCAAATTAGGCAAAGATTTTCTCAAAAGTCAATGTGATTTCCAATGCATGAAATTTCAAGTTTCATGAGACAGCAGTTTTGTAAATCATTGCACAGTGCACCCTCAGGATACGATTACCTTGATATACAATTTTATCACCTCACAAAGTAGAACATGATGTTTTTTCACCTGACCATACGAATTGCTTTTCACCATAAAAAATCAACAAAGTTTTCGCCTGAGTTCAAATTTGGTAATCCGTGTGCTTATTACGTACGTCAAAATAACAAAGACGCCAAAATGCAGATCTGCAAAAATATTTTCACAACGCCTGAAAAAGACAGATGGACCAATTTCTCTCAGTTCAGCAATTCTCATGCGTAAAACGATAATATTATCCCTTTGAAACCAGTAGCAAAGCTGGAGTTGCAACCCCTTTAGACCAAAGTTTTACTGGTCAGACAACTTCCATTAGCACGCTAACAAAAATCCTCTTCATTAGGAAAACAACATTGTTTGGGTTTTCTGGCCGAAATAGGTTGAAAATGTTTTAAACAGGTTCGCTGAAAGTAACAGTAAAAGCGAAGACGGAAACTAATAGGCGATAAAATTTTAGTGATAAAATTTAGTGATAAATAATTGAAATTCAGTAAAATAGTTAAAAGTACGTACTAAAGCTTAGCTTTAAATGTGTGTTTAGTAAGCTAAACATATTTTAGGTGAATTCAAAGTTTATGTTATACATACGTCTGTATTGAAGGTGAGAACTCCCTATCGATAAATTATAATGTTACATTTTAATGCAGATCATAACCACTAAATACAATAAAATTACTGTAGGTAACTAAAATTACTAAAGTTAACATACTATTTCGTTACTAATTTTTAAAATGTACAGCACTTACATAAAATTTTGACGATTTTTACCAGGGAATGTCCGCATTATATAATTACTATAGTTTCTATACACCTACATACGATTTTTTTCATCATGCGATGCCACCCCGGGAACAAATCAAAATCGTATCTTGAAGGTGCACTGCATATATACTGAGTTCTCCTTCACATAGTTTAGTTCTGTGTAGCTTGAATGATATTAATCAGTGCTTTTGTTGCCTTCAGTTTCAAAGTCATATATTTAATGGAAATCAGTGCAAGTGGTATAAATGAAAGGAGGCAATGCAATAGAATAATAGACTAACTAACATCAGGCTAGCTAACATCAGACTAACTAACATTAGACTAGCTAACATTAGACTAGCCAACATTAGACTAGCCAACATTAGACTAGCTAACATTAGACTAGCTAACATCAGACTAGCTAACATCAGACTAGCTAACATCAGACTAGCTAACATCAGACTAGCTAACAGCAAACTAGCTAACATTAGATTAGATAACATCAGACTAGCTAACAATTAGACTAGCTAACAATTAGACTAGCTAACATCAGACTAGCTAACATTAGACTAGCTAACATTAGACTAGCTAACATAAGACTAGCTAACATAAGACTAGCTAACATTAGACTAGCTAACATCAGACTAGCTAACATCAGACTAGCTAACATCAGACTAGCCAACATTAGACTAGCCAACATTAGACTAGCTAACATCAGACTAGCTAACATTAGACTAGCTAACATCAGACTAGCTAACATTAGACTAGCTAACATCAGACTAGCTAACATCAGACTAGCTAACATTAGACTAGCTAACATCAGACTAGCTAACATTAGACTAGCTAACATCAGACTAGCTAACGTTAGACTAGCTAACGTCAGACTAGCTAACATTAGACTAGCTAATATCAGACTAGCTAACATTAGACTAGCTAACATCAGACTAGCTAACATTAGACTAGCTAACATCAGACTAGCTAACATTAGACTAGCCAACATTAAACTAGCCAACATCAGACTAGCCAACATTAGACTAGCTAACATCAGACTAGCTAACATTAGACTAGCTAACATCAGACTAGCTAACATTAGACTAGCTAACATCAGACTAGCTAGCATTAGACTAGCTAACATCAGACTAGCTAACATTAGACTAGCCAACATTAGACTAGCTAACATTAGACTAGCTAACAATAGACTAGCTAACATTAGACTAGCTAACATTAGACTAGCTAACATCAGGTTAGCCAACATCAGACTAGCCAACATTAGACTAGCTAACATCAGACTAGCTAACATCAGACTAGCTAACATCAGACTAGGTAACATTAGACATTTCATAAATTGTTTGTCCCATTTATCGTCTGTCTGTCTGTCTTAAACACGGGCCCCAAGTGATAACACAAAATTTTGTTTGGTTATTATTTTCTTTGCTAAGTATTTTGATTTATATAAAGTTTCTGTATGAAACATTTGCTTTAATGCTAGACACAAGTACTTGAGAAATTTATGGGTAGCCTAAGTATTTAGCTGTATAAATGGATTCTGTGAAACAGAGTGTATTGTTGTCTCATGGTGGAAGAAAAGGCGAACAAGGGATAAGACTCACCACACTGAATAGAGCGAGAGAAGTTAACTGAGCCCTGCTGGAGTGACCCCAAACCATCTTCTATCTGCTCCACGTGATTGCTGGGAAACCACTTGAGTGTCTGATCACCGATCTCACCTTGCCACCTAAAAGCAGTGTCATACCAGGTGCCTCACACTACCAGCTTTGCTAAGGCAGACCCTCTTAGTCCACACATAATGCACTCAAATCGTCACGTGATGTGCTTATAATGAATATGTCATACATATACAGCTGTTGTATGTAAATGATGCACTCACAACCGCCATGTGATATACCCACGCAATCCTGAGTTATCTTAATAAGCGTGTTTCATTTTGTATATTTTACATGGTGAAAGTTTGAAGAACGTGTTACACCATTTTAACTTATCAATATCTACATGTATATCTATTAGATATATATATAAAATTTCCATTGACAATGTGCCAAGCTAATAGCAAGTAGCAAGCAACTCTCATTACTTCTAATTCTTTATAAGCTAATTTTTAATACCCAGGAAACGCCGGGAAGCACAGCTAGCATATATATAAATCTGAAACTATGTGCGTATGTAGTTCAGTATGTCCAGTTATAGCTATTAAATTTTCAAAATGAAGAACTTGTATCACAGAAGATTTGATCTCGGAACCTACTGTTCATCAGGCAAATGCCTTACCAATTTGGCTAAGTGAGATTGATGGATTCATTAAGCGATATATGTCGCCATGTCTGTGAAAATATGCTACGGCTCTCAATTGCGGTGCAATGAAATTCTTGCTCTCCTGTGAGAGCAAGTACTTAGCTAATATTAGTAAGCTTACTCAAATTAGCCATTCCAATGTGCCAGGCTAATGGCAAGTGGCAGACAGCTACATTACCTCTCATTGTTTATAAGCTGATGTTTAATACCCGTGCAATGCTGGGCATTCCGCTAGTTATACATTGTTATACATATAATTATATAGTTATACATATAAAAGTTTGAGAGTAATGGTATAGCAGATGCTATAGTGGCAACCACTCGGATAGAGCTCTTACCAATCAGGAGTCTTTTTTATTACATTGACGATCATGTCACCCTTGGTTAGTCGGAGCTCATCCATTCGCTCTGGTTCGCGGTCATACAAAGCCCTGCACTGTATGCTTGACGTTTGCACCTCATTCGGCTGTGTGTATATGCCGCAGCCATAGATAGATACCTCTGAAGCGTCACTCTAAGAGACAGTTACAGGTATTTGAAATGAGCTCACTCAAACCCTATCAGTACCAAGTAAGTTAATGAAAAAGTAAAATTGAAAGAATGGAGTTGGCACGCACCTCACCACACTTGTCAACAAGTGCCTTGTTAACAGGATAACGCAGCTTCATGTTACGATATAGAGGCCGTTTCTGATAGTAGGCAACAAGTTCTGGCAAAGAGTCAAAGGTAGCCGTGCCGACAGAGAATGATGAGGTGTCAGGTATGATGCGACAGTGCTTTATCTTGTTCTCTGCTCTGTAACGATTACATGGAGCTAAGCCTATGCTACTGGTGGAATGAACACATATTGCAGAATGAGCATCTGGCACACAATATGTTTGATTTTATGTTAACTGTTTCCTAACAAGCTTCAGAAAAGCAGATGCCCATTATTAGAAACCTTTTTTACCCATGAAATGTGAAAGATAGATGATACTCGTACATTTGGAACAGGTATGCTAACAAGGGTTGTGTGACATCATTATAAGCTTGTGTAGTAAGCAGTACCAACCTAAAGGATATGGCGTAGCTGACATCTGGCGGACTGCCACGCTTACGTATAAGGAAAGCACCATCCTTAGGGATTCTAGCTAGCCACTCCTCTGCTTCTTTTCGTCCCAAATTCTCATGATACCACCTGTAAGACAGATAAATACAATAACATTCTATAGTTTGTTGTGCACTGTTTGTTTTATGCTGACCCCTATAAATGTTCAAGCTGGTCGCAGAATGTCACAGAAGATTAAAGCTTCACAGAAGTGGAGCATTATATAATTGGCAGTGTAGCTGTTATGTACAGAAAAGAATACAAACTTATAGACGCGCAATAAGTGTCTTATAGGTTATAATATTTATAGTTTCATTTAGGAAAGGAATACATGATATACTCTTCAAAAATCTAAGCCTGAGTCTTACAGAATGCATCAAATTTATCAATCTGGATATGACAAGATTTTAAAAGTGCACAACGAACTTGATACTTCTCGAATCTAACCAGCAGTCGCAGTAGCAGGGCTATATAGCGAGTGTAAGCCAGTAAAGGCTATTTACAGTGACACAAGTACAATGAGCTATTAAAGTAAGTACACCACATAAGAGACAGCGGTACAGTCAAACTTCAATATACGAGATCTCTGAAAACAAAAGTTTTAATATATGACATCAAATTGGAGTAAATATTTGTTTTGACATGCAAAATATTTTTCAAAGAATGACACTGAGGTTTTTCACAGCATTGTAACGTTGTAAATCAGTATGTAATACTCTTTGAGATAATTTGTTTCTACATTACTCGAACATTTCCATTCAAGATTTATAATCATGGATTCCCAGAGGAGAAGTGTGGGTAGTAGAGAGACTAGTAGTAGAGAGACTAGTAGTAGAGAGACTAGTAGTAGAGAGACTAGTAGTAGAGAGACTAGTAGTAGAGAGACTAGTAGTAGAGAGACTAGTAGTAGAGAGGCTAGTAGTAGAGAGGCTAGTAGTAGAGAGACTAGTAGTAGTGCAGACTAGTAATAACTAGTAGTAAAGGAAGGAATTGGTTGTTCAGACTGTGAACAATAATAAACACAAATACATGAGCAACCATCTTTGGACCAAATCTCTAAGAATAGCTTTGACGCTGTCTAGTAGTCAGAGGATTAAGTGATGTAGAGAAACGGAAGCAGGAAATCAGTGATAATGAAGCAGGCCATGATAGTTAAAGATAACATTAATATAAAATGACACATAAAAACAAATATACATGTATACAAGTTATGATATTTTATAAAGATCATGTAGTCTATGTTATACTAGCTCCATATCTCTTATCCCAAGACTTTGACCTTTGACCAATGCAACATTTAATGTAAAGGTGGCTCCGTATTTCTTATCCCAAGACTTTGACCTTTGACCTATGCAACATTTAATGTATAGGTGGGTGATAAAAACTATTTTTGATCTATGATTAATTTATTTAGTTATCACAATACATTGAAATTTTTAAGTTTAGATTCTTGACCCAGGTTCCCACTATGCATTTGTTTTAATGCTGGACGCAAATACCTAATATATTGATCGTTATACTTTTAAACTGTGGAACGAATTAAATTAAACACATTTCATGCCTTTGCAACCTTAACAACCTTTGCCCTGCCATACAACGATCTCAACATGAATTATGGATCACTGTCATATGTTAAGGAGGTTTGACTGTCCACTACATTAGAAATGAGAGTACACTACATTAGAGATGAGAGTACACTACATTAGAGCTGAGAGTAAACTACATTAGAGATGAGAGTACATTACACTAGAGATGAGAGTACACTATATTAGAGATGAGAGTACACTACATGAGAGATGAGAGTACACCATATTAGAGATGAGAGTACACTACATGAGAGATGAGAGTACACTATATTAGAGATGAGAGTACACTATATTAGAGATGAGAGTACACTACATTTGAGATGAGAGTACACTACATTAGAGATGAGAGTACACTACATTAGAAATGAGAGTACACTACATTAGAGATAAGAGTACACTATATTAGAGATGAGAGTACACTATATTAGAGATGAGAGTACACTATATTAGAGATGAGAGTACACTATATTAGAGATAAGAGGGCACTACATTAGAGATGAGAGTACACGATATTAGAGATAAGAGTACACTCTGTCACTCTGTTAGATAAGAGTACACTAGGTTAGAATTACAAATATGACAAGTTAAAATGCATATAAGTGAAGGTTAGGTAGAGACTTACTCTTTGCCTCTGGGAGATGGAATCTTGGGCACCGGCTCACGAAGGCAGAGCTCAAAGTTTTGACTGCGCAGCTTGTTGTGCTTGTAAAACTCTATGAGTTCATAGAGACTGTCAAATACGAGGTTCTCTACAAGAAAGTACTTGACCCTTCCACCTATGTTCCTCGACTTTATGCGACAGTGGTTTGCCTTGTCGTGCTGCCTGTACGAGGAAGAGGAGAGGCTTAACTACTGCGTGGGACTCTAGAATGCTATGGCTCAACCAAGGCTAGTGTTCAGCACTTTAGCCATATCTAGGAAAAATTTTGGGTGAGCAGGCATCAATCTCTTCTGAACAATAAACGGAATAAGAAACCATTAATCGCACTCGTTCATCTGAGATGGATTTTAGTAAGGTTAGAATCAGAATATGTAAAAATCAAAACATGAAAGCTATCATAAAAAGGCATGTGTTTCATTGAGACTGCTGCAGTTGTCTCAGCTCTGATTTATAGAAACATAATGAACAATCGACATGACATCTTACGAGGAAGGAATAAGATAGCCAACAGTTAAACAATAGCTGCTGCCAGACAGCTGACAATGCCACAAAAGGTCATCTCGCGAAAGGTAGGGAGCCCAGGTTAGAAGCATATTATTTATGCAACCTTTGATCCAGTACAGAGTCCGATAAGAAACTTTTAGCTGGCAATGTGATCATTCCAATGACTGGGAGGGAGGCATTTGAATGGATGGCAAATGTCCAGGGTTGCTGACGTAACAAAAGAAATGGATTGCTATATATATATGAAAGCTAACTGGGTGTAAATTTGAAATGAGAGAAGGTAGTGAATGATGTAAGCGTTGTCATTTATGTGTACCAACTAAAAATCATCAGAGCTAACCAGATAACTAAAAGCTATCTGCGAGTAAACAAAGTGGAAACCAACAAATTCCGGTCTTGCAAAGCAAATAAAGGGAAGCGAGGATTATCGTTACATGCGAGAGTGAAGAGTAATCAGCCTTCTAAACGTATCAAAAGCCAACTTAAGTCACTCGGAGGAAGAAAACTCCAACAGAAGATGGTTAGTGTTGATTTTTAATTATAGTTAGCAGCGGGAAAACAAGCCTAGTGACCGGTCACGTGCTACCTACCAAAAGCTTAGAGTATAACTGCCAGGAAATGTGTCACTTTCTCGCACTAGAAAAGTTGCAGGCCCTAGGTGCTGATGTGCTTTCAGCAGTTCATCACCGGTTGATCGTCCATCAGGGAGGCGGCCATGATACCATGGCTCATATAGATGACGCTGCTCTAGTGGAATATTCTAAAATCAGCCAATAAGATGAGATAAAACATAATACAAAACACCTACCAAAAGCTGATTGAGTAGCCTCCCTTTCCTCCTTCCCGGACAAGAAAGCAACCGGGTCCAAGCTGAGCTTGGTGGGTATGCAATAGAGAAACGGCAGTGTTTTTCCCTTCAACTAACTCATCGTGGAACCACAACTCCTCTAAGTGCTTCGTCTGAAATATTCAGCGATGCAAGGAGACAAGAAAATAGCATAACATCAAAACCCTGTAACGATCGCTTGATACTAGTTTAATATGAAATGTAAATGGATGGGCATTCTTCACATTCTTTTACTTGACATTCAATTAAACAAAAAGCTGTTTTAGGATTTGGTGCTGATGTTAATACGTTGACAGTGAAACACTGAGACTCAAGAGTTGAGACTAAAAAGTTGAGAGTAAAAAGTTGAGACAAAAAAGTTGAGAGTAAAAAGTTGAGAGTAAAAAGTTGAGAGTGAAAAATTGAAAGTAAAAAGTTGAGAGTGAAAAGTTGGGAGTGAAAAGTTGAGACTAAAAAGTTGAGAGTAAAAAGTTGAGAGTAAATTGCTGACAATAAAACAAATCGTTAAGAAACTACCGTAAAATCTCTATTTGAGCGCCTCCTTTCTTTGAATGTCACCTCTAATGAAATGCCACTATAGGAGAAGGATTAAAAAATACAGCGACACCTTTATTATACCACCACTTTGAAATTCTTTGATCTTTACAAACCCATAATAAAAAATGATTGGTAGAAAATTGTTCCAAAAATGGCGATAATAATGGCTCAGTTGCGTCAATAACAATTAATTCTTATGTTGATGTTGCAGTGATTGCCATGGTTTTAGTGACTGTGTACCTGAAAAAGATTGTTATGACAATCATTAGAACTAAACTCTGATTCGAAATCATTATGGTCTAAATCTGATCCATTGTCGTCAGATCTGTCCATATGGTGGTTTACAACATCATCCTGACTTGAAGACTGTAAAAAGTTTCTATGAATGATTAGAATACTCTTCAGGAACACCCTATGACATAATAGCAGCCTTTGTTATGACACAATCGCAGCCATCGTTACGGTGTATTGAAGCCCGTTTTTTAAAGCTTTCCTTGAAACTTTGAAAGCAACACCATCGAAATCAGTAATAACTGTTTTCATCCAATATGTTTTACTCAAAGTAGTTCCCTATTTAGCTCGGTCTGATACCTCTACGTATATGAAAAACTGTTTAGCAATAATGATGTGGTTAACGACATTAATGTCGCTCTGCCAAAGGAGAGTGCAAAATATAGGTGACATTAGCATCGCTTTGCTCGTCAAAGGGTTAAATTTATCTTCCTAAAAGTCTGACGAGCAAGTCGACGCTGACGAGCAAGTCGACGCTGACGAGCAAGTCGACGAATAAAGCGCCGCCCTCTATTTTAATGTCACCTGTAATAGAACGCCACTAGCAGGGAAGGGTTGAAAAATACAGCACCAAAGCGCTCAAGTAGAGGTTTTATGGTAGTTCAATTGGTATCTTCAGGCAGGCTCCAGTAGGTGATTAATGAGTTCAGGTGGCTGAATCCGTATGACCACACGAAATTCTCAGGTAAAATTCTACCAATGTAAAATTGAACAAGCAAAAAAATGAGGGGAAACCCATGAAACTAAATTGAAGGTGTTTTTAGTCCCTAATATGGTGGAGTACACATCTGACGCTTGGGTTCAAATGGCATCCTCAGCCCAGTTGCCGAAGAACACATAATGATCGACTCAAGCAGAGTTCAATGGATCAGTAAATCAGCGTATGCGTAACGTGAGATCTTTATAAAATTAATTAACACTGGTTGGCTATGTTAGTCGAACAATTGCAGTAAAAGAAAAGTATTTGATAAATGCTAAAATATTTCCATTGGCTTTGCTTGTGGGTAATTCCTTTAATTGATAGAATAATTCACATGTAGATTAATTATCATTGCAAGCAGCATGCAGAAGACAACCCCCAATTTATGGAAACATGTGTTAGTAAGGTACCAAGTTAGCAAGGTGAGCGTTAGTAAGGTATATCAGAGTAATTATACCCTAGTAACCTACACCGCATAATTATACTAATTTTACCCTACAACTTCCTTGGTAAAGTATATTTCAGGCATCGTTTATCTCTTATTGTCGTGTTTATGTGTCAAACACATGTTCGACATATGCTATCCGCTGTAGACGCTGCTTCTCATTACCTCGAGGTTTCCGTTGATCTCTAAGCCTGCTAGAGAATGATTGTCATCATCGTCATCCTCCTTCTTTAGTGAGGTCTGATCAGTGAAGTAGAGGCCAGTCCTACTCAGCATAAAGAAGTGCTGGTTCCACTCCTGCAATGAAAAGAATAACTATATGGACTCATGCCCAATCAAAGCAAAGAGCCATCTAAGAGCAGCCATTAATCAGCTATTGCCAGTGTACCACATACAGCAGAAAATCAACTACTGTAGACATGCCTACAATGTAAATAATCCATCCCAAAATCTTTTTAAACTCACCCCCTTGGTCCTTGAGAAAGATAATAAGCTAAACTCAAATTTTTAATTTATTGGCTGTACAGTAACTGTAGTATTATTGGCTGTACAGTAACTGTAGTATTATTGGCTGTACAGTAACTGTAGTATTATTGGCTGTACAGTAACTGTAGTATTATTGGTTGTACAGTAACTGTAGTATTATTGGCTGTACAGTAACTGTAGTATTATTGGTTGTACAGTAACTGTAGTATTATTGGTTGTACAGTAACTGTAGTATTATTGGCTGTACAGTAACTGTAGTATTATTGGTTGTACAGTAACTGTAGTATTATTGGTTGTACAGTAACTGTAGTATTATTGGTTGTACAGTAACTGTAGTATTACTGGCTGTACAGTAACTGTAGTATTATTGGCTGTACAGTAACTGTAGTATTATTGGCTGTACAGTAACTGTAGTATTATTGGCTGTACAGTAACTGTAGTATTATTGGCTGTACAGTAACTGTAGTATTATTGGCTGTACAGTAACTGTAGTATTATTGGCTGTACAGTAACTGTAGTATTATTGGCTGTACAGTAACTGTAGTATTATTGGCTGTACAGTAACTGTAGTATTATTGGCTGTACAGTAACTGTAGTATTATTGGCTGTACAGTAACTGTAGTATTATTGGCTGTACAGTAACTGTAGTATTATTGGCTGTACAGTAACTGTAGTATTATTGGCTGTACAGTAACTGTAGTATTATTGGCTGTACAGTAACTGTAGTATTATTGGTTGTACAGTAACTGTAGTATTACTGGCTGTACAGTAACTGTAGTATTATTGGCTGTACAGTAACTGTAGTATTATTGGCTGTACAGTAACTGTAGTATTATTGGTTTGTATTGAAGACTGATTTTTTTCTTATCACTTTCACTCGGTTCATGGTCCATAATTGCGGTAATTTTACAATAAGTTAAGGAAGCGCACACCTCTAACGTCAATTTACAACAATTTGCTCGTTTCTTTCTAGACAGAAAGGTCTATTCTGCAAAGGAAAAGTAAAAAGAATTATTTTTATAAGTCTACAATGAAGCAGAACAAAAAATATTTTAGCTATATGAGCAGTGTTTATTGATCCATCCGTCTATTCGTCTCCAGGGTTCAAGGTTGTGATAAAACTTACGGTAGCTTGCAAAGCTATTGCAACTGTTGACATTCAAATTGGTAGACAGACACCTTAACACCTCCATCAATCAATTGTCTTTTAAGTATTTCTGAATAATTGCACGGCTACTGATTCTCTGTGCTTTATCGACACAACTGGTGATCTCGCACGATGAATTTATTGTTTAGCTTTTAATGCTTTTACTCCATGTTTACACCATAAAACGGAAAAGGTGTGGCATGAATAATGATTTAACTGCTGAGAAAACAAAATTACACTTTTGCAAGGACAAAGTAATTTTGGCGGTTTTATGGCGTATAAATTGTTATTAGGTGTACTACCTGTATTAGTGTTGTTGTTTGTCAAGCCAGCTTTACTAGATTTCTAATTGTTTAATTTGGTTCATTGATATAATATCAGAAGGTATCTCGTATCTGGTCTTTCACGCGAATCTGGTCAACGTTTTTCTGTACTTTTATGTTATGATCATGTAATAAGGTACTAATAATAATACAACATAAATGATGACGCATAATAGACGACAATGTTTGATAGATCATCATAATCACAATTTTTTAAATTATATTACAAAATCTAGTGATAAAGCTTCTATATTTTTATGAATTACTTGGCATATGGTAAAAAAAGGAAAAAGTCCAAGGGAGCCGCAGCGAGGAGATGAAAGAGCTGCATGCGGTTCTGGAGCTGCGAGTTGCCAACCCCCGGCCTAGCAGATCTATCAAGCTCATGTGGCTGAATTGGTAGGGCGTCCGGCTGGTGAACGAGTGGTTCCGAGATCAAATCTTCTGTGATATGGATTCTTTATTCCATGATTTTAATAGCTATAGCTGGACATATTCAACGACGACAAACTTTGAAAAATATGTATGCATCTATTTCTCAAAGATAGATGCATCGTTTTCTCACCTAAGTGTGGCAAGAAAAAAGGCCATATTTTTATGGCTAACTGCGAAATTCCCGTTATTCAAATAAAATTTGAGAACTTGCACCAACTTGACACTTTACGTTAAATGGAGGTTTTCACGTAATATGGTGCAAAAACTTTACATAAAGTCTATATTTTATTTGGAATTTACATTATAGGAGGTATACATTATAGGAGGGTCTACCATAAAAATTTCAATTACTGCTCATAACAATAGCTAAAGATCTGCCAATATTGTCATGGCTAACTTGAGCATATATAAGTAGCATTCTAGGCAAGAAGCCATTAAAATTGCTTATTCTGTGTAAGGTTCAATCATGTCTATGAAATTACACAAATATTTACATTGTTTGGAGTTGTCTTCTCTTAGCATAGAGCTTTGCGCACAGACTCAACATTTAGGCACAATCAACGAGATGATAGGTCAACAATTATTACATGCGAACTAATAACATGTATGAAGTTAATAGCCAGCAATATGACTGACAAGTTAATAGCCATACATACAGTATGGCCTTATCATACGGTAATATGTATGATAAGTCAATAGCCAATAATATGTATTGTAAGTCAATAACCAATAATATGTATGATAAGTCAATAACTAGTAATATGTATGATAAGTCAATAACCAATAATATGTATGATAAGTCAATAACCAATAATATGTACAAGTCAATAACCAGTAATATGTATTGATAAGTCAATAACCAATAATATGTACAAGTCAATAACCAGTAATATGTATGATGTCAATAACCAATAATATGTATGATAAGTCAATAACCAGTTATATGTATGATAAGTCAATAACCAATAATATGTACAAGTCAATAACCAGTAATCCCACGACCAAACGAGCGGAGCAAAGTTTGAGAGTTTTTATGATAAATGCATGTGCACACAACTTACAAAAATTATTCATCAACTTCGGAAACCCTTGTATCGAAATCTCATCAACAAATTTAACCATTTTTTTGTAGAGTCGTTAAAGTATAATAACGATACAAAACACATATAAACCTATTTAAATATGTTACTAAGTCTTTGAAAGGTTACCGCAATATCTTAAAACTAACCCATCTGATCGGATTATACATAAATAGACAGATTAATTCGGCCAAAAATCTTTATTAAAACTGGCCAAGCCTTACTTTTACCAAAATTAAGACCGGCAAACGAAACGCCGAGTGACAGAGAATAGAACCATTAAGTCGTGCGCATTTCACAAAAAAATAACGTGCACATTACACCAGTCTATAGCATTGTCAAATTGCCAAAGGTTTCTGTAATTAACGTAGAAGTACAGAAATCGTTTCTTTTTTGCCGATTTCAAAGTAACTGACATTTTGGAAACTTTTGAGTACTTTGGTATTCTAACTGGTGTCCAAAGCAGTGAAAGTAAAGGAAATGACAATGATATTTTTTTCTAACGATTCTTATGAGATTATTACAATATTTAATTATAAGTTTGGATGACTATTGAAGGCTTAAAGTCACACTAACAACATCGATGATTATGTTACTGTTATTATTTTTTCTAAATAGTTTTGTTAAATAGATTTTCTAAAAATCTGTATAAATATCACAACTTCTTGATATTGTTAGCTATGACGTTTGGAACTGTAAACAAAATTGTGCATTGGTTTTTTATTATTACTATATTAACAATATTGGTTATTCTAATAATATCAGTGCATTTTACTTCTAATATTGGCCGATATTGCATTTCTCCTATTGCAGGAGGAGAGATATAAACATATAATCTTTTCCTTTCATTATTGCTGTTTGTTGTACATAATAACACCCACACCCAGTACATTACAGCTGCCATTACAGCTACCATTGCAGTTCTCCTATTGCACTGCACTGCCATTTGACTGCTAATATTCATTATCACTTTGGTCGTGGGCTGTATGACAGGGGAATTTTTAGTATGTATGATGTCAGTAACCAATAATATGTATGATAAGTCAATAACCAGTAATATGAATTGAAAAGTCAATAACCAATAATATGTATGATAAGTCAATAACTAATACATCTAACAAACACCAAGCAATAATCGCACGCCTATTACCAGAAAGAATTGTACATTATAATATTTTATTAATTATTGTAATATTGTATTGCTGTACGTTATTTTCTCCTGACTATATACTGTAGATGCTAGACAAATAAGGCCAGTAGTCTGTGAATTTCATGCAATGGCCATGAACGGGTTAAAAGTTCTGAGGGAAGAATTTTCGCAATGCGCAGCAGTGTGAACTACGTGTAAAGTAGTATATTTTAGACTTTAGAGTTACATTCTAAAGTTTGGACCATAAGGTGTGCCAAGTGAAGTAGGATGAACAGTTACCTCTTTGTTGACAGGATCTTGTAAGTAGAGAAGACCAGTTCGTCGGCTCTGACTGATATCTGAATGACTGAACTCTCCCATTTCTATCACATCCTCCTCATTATGTCCTAGCTTCCAGTCCTTGCCTATTTTCTTGTGCTATAGCAATAAAGTGCAACCAATTAGAGACCCTGCTACTAAAGTGCAACCAATTAGAGACCCTGCTACTAAAGTGCAACCAATTAGAGGCCCTGCTATCAAAGTGCATCCAATAAGAGACCCTGCTACTAAAGTGCAACCAACTAGAGGCCCTGCTACTAAAGTGCAACCAATTAGAGACCCCGTTACTAAAGTGCAACGAATTAGAGGCCCTGCTATCAAAGTGCATCCAATAAGAGACCCTGCTACTAAAGTGCATCCAATAAGAGACCCTGCTAGTAAAGTGCAACCAACTAGAGGCCCTGCTACTAAAGTGCAACCAATTAGAGACCCTGTTACTAAAGTGCAACCAATTAGAGGCCCTGCTACTAAAGTGCAACCAATTAGAGACCCTGCTACTAAAGTGCAACCAATTAGAGGCCCTGCTACTAAAGTGCAACCAATTAGAGGCCCTGCTACCAAAGTGCAACCAATTAGAGGCCCTGCTACTGAAGTGCAACCAATTAGAGGCCCTGCTACCAAAGTGCAACCAATTAGAGACCTGCTAACAAAGTGAAGCAAATAAGAGACCCGCTAACAAAATGTAGCCAATTAGAGATTCGCTACCAAGCTTCATCAGAGACACCGGAGTCATTCGTCTACAACTTTAAACTCTTTCGAGTAAACACTAGCTATCAGTCTGCGAATAGAGAGATAGACACCGACCTTAAGAATGAATTTACGTCTAAGCTGATTGGGAGAGGGAAGTCTTTCAGCCGCCTTATCCACGGGTGCAGTCAGAAGTTCATCTAGAATAAAAAGGAGGAATCTCAGAGGAAATAATGATAACAATCTAATAACAACTAGAAATTCCCCTGTCATACAGCCCACGACCAAAGTGATAATGAATATTAGCAGTCAAATGGCAGTGCAGTGCAATAGGAGAACTGCAATGGTAGCTGCAATGGCAGCTGTAATGTACTGGGTGTTATTATGTACAACAAACAGAAATAATGAAAGGAAAAGATTATATGTTTATATCTCTCCCCTGCAGTAGGAGAAATGCAATATTAGAAGTAAAATGGCAAGCCGCGGTGTAATATACACAGTTTGAAAGTTGGTTGTGTTGAATGTAGAATGGTGTTGACAGCGATCTGTAACCAAAGTGAAGAAATGGGTCATGATCACAGAAACCATGGTTAAGTCGGGTGTGTGAGATTTACAGTTATCTACATTAGCAGAAGGAGAAAATTCTCAGTTATTTTGCAAAAAAAAATTTGATTCCAGCTTAATTACAGCAGATTTTATGGTCAATAAACTGAATGCCTTTTTTCCATTAGTGCGAAAACATAGTTCTGAGAGAACTGGTGTTAACGTTTGAGAAACGAAAACCAATGCACAATTTTGTTTACATTTCAAAACGTCATAGCAACCAATATCAAGAAGTTGTGATATCTATCTAGATTTTTTTATGTATATGCAAAAAATTATGCTGGATTTAAAAATCTAAACAGATTTTAGTTGGCTGTCATAGAAATAGCTGCATATCTATAAGAAAGTGTAGGCCTATAACTTAACTTTGCAGATATTAAAAACTACTTGGCAGTATCGCGATTTCGGGCACAGCCGTAGTATCATCAACAAAACCTTTAGAAAAATAATAACAGTAACATATTGCACACCATCGGTCACTATATACTTCGATCTTATAAATTCGAATGATTATTCTTATAATTAAATCTTATAATAATCTTATGAAATCGAATTATTCTTATAATTAAAGACTGTAATAATCTTATAAGAATCGTTAGAAAAACATCATCGTCATTTCCTTTACTTTCACTGCTTTGGACATCAGTTGGAATACCAAAGTACTCATTATAAGTGTCCAAAATGGTCAAATCGGCAAAAAAGAAACGATAACTTTTCAGTACTTCTACGTTAATTACAGAAACCTTCGGCAATTGGACAATGCCATAGACTGGTGAAATGTGCACGTTTTTCTCGTGAAATGCGCACGACTCAATGGTTCTATTCTCTGTCACACGGCTTTATCGACGTTTCGTTGGCGGGTTTTAATTTTGATTAAAAAAGGCTTGTCAAGTTTTAATAGCGATTTTAGGCCAAATTAATCTGTCTATTTATGTATAATTCGATCAGATGGGTTAGTTTTAGAATATTGTCTACAAATGATAAAGACTTGGTAACATATTTAAATAGATTTATATGTGTTTTGTATCGTTATTATACTTAAATGACTCGATACAAAAATGGTTAAATTTGTTGATGAGATTTCGGTACAAGGGTTTGGGTACAGCATTGATGAATAATTTTTAGAAGTTGTGTGCGCATATGTATTTATCATAAAGCTCCCAAACACTCGCTTCGCTCGTGGTTGGTCATGGGACAACTAAACATCTGATTGAGGCATCTATAACTAGGGATACAAATTGATGATTCAGCCCGAAACAATGAGGGCACAATTCCACTTAATGAAAGTCTAGAAATATTTGTGGATCAGGGTTATGAACGACTCACCTCCTAGGACCTCCCTGAAAACCTCGGCCATCTTCTTTTGCTGGTTGATGCTGCAGTGATTCTCTATGGATAGGATTATAGGGAACCTAAAGCATGCAGCAAACTAGGCCTTACTCACTATAGCCTGTGAACTTTAGAAGTGAGCGACTCAAGTGGGCCATCAATACATGCCCAACTGCACAATTAAAGATTGATCATGCTAGATGAGATGGACATATCCATAATTATTGTGAGGTACCATTAGCTAACCAAAATGAAACCTTAAATATGGGACATCTTGAGTCTATTTCAAGTGTCCTCATAACTGTTTTCTTTGCTATTTTTACAGAGAGGTTAGTAGGGATGTTTTGCCAATATAAGCATTAGTATTGAACGACAAAAAGTAGTAATGAATTTTTCATGTTTCAGTTTTGGGGAATAAAAGATTTCCCTGAGGAGAATATATCGTGCACAGATTAAACACAGATTGAGAAAACAATGTTCTGTTTAAGCATAACAAGTGATCAGAGAAACTATGGTCTTTTTATTTGAGCTTGAAACATGACAAGCAAGCAGAAACTAACTAACAACTATAACTCCGTACTGAAACTATCCCCCTTTGCAAAATTTATTTCACGCGGTTAAATGTGAATAATCCTGGCCTTGCATATTCCATTAAGATCTCATTCAAAAACTACAATGATGAATTTGCAAATCGAAATGGTAAAAGAAATCAAAATGAGAGTGAACAAAAGTCAAAAGTCTGAGACTTTTGACTTTGAGAGTGAGAGTCGCAAAAGTCTGTAGACTACCAACGCTTGCAAACTACCAAAATCTGTAAACTACCAAGGTCTGTAAACTACCAAGGTCTGTAAACTACCAAGGTCTGTAAACCACCAAGGTCTGTAAACTACCAAGGTCTGTAAAGTACTAAAGCCAATTGTAGAGAGTTTGAAGAGAGTTATGTCATAGCTATGCATTCCAAGTGATGTCATCACAGAATGCTCCTACCAAAGATTAATACCTTTGTATTGTAATATAGTGAATACTATCATAAACAATGGCTGAAACTCACTCAGAATGCTGCCAAGCGTACTTCTTGATACCTTTAACTACATCATAGAATTTAATTTTGCTAGTCAAGGTTCTGCCATGAAAGATCTGAGGGTTGCCATCTGCTCCGTCCCAACAATCCACTGAAACAATCGGGCTATTAGATATAAGCGACGCGCTTATATTTCCAAAAAAATACTTTTAAAGGAGTTGTGACACCTTTTGCAAAACTTATTACAGAACAAATAACTCACTTGAATCATAAGCTATTTCTACAAGACAAAATTTATACCAGTTTATTACACTTGTGCACGAACAGTAGCATAGGTCAATGATGAATCTGAATTATTGTCGTTATAGTTATGAAGCTGATTCTACACGTTATAAAATATTAATATAAAATATTAATATAAAATATTAATATAAAATATTAATATAAAATATCAATATAAAATATTAATATAAAATATTAATATAAAATATCAATATAAAATATTAATATAAAATATTAATGCGGTCGGAAATGCAATATTATCACATCTTTTATGGTTTGAAAATTTGGTGAATCCATGTTTCTGATTACTAAATATTCTTAACAGAAAATACCATAAACTCTTGTGCAAAATTGTTATGGGTGAATAGTCTCACTCAAGAATTCTGCAATGCATTCGTAAGGCATGGAAGTATATTCTGTGCTGCTGGATGACGAATAAAGCTTATCTGGAGAAATACCTCCAAGCATAAAAGCAACCTAATGAGGGAAGTATTGGACAACATTGTTCTTCTATATACCGTACTTTTCGGACTATAAACCGCACCTCTACATAGCCGCATCTGCTTTATTTTCCAAAAAACGATAATCAAACATTACATAGGCTGCACCTTTGTATAGGCGGCAGAACTCAGGACGGTGCTTTTTACCACGGCAGCAACTTTGCTATTTAAAACGGAACAGTGCCTAACGGCACAGTTTCGTATTAATCGACGCTTTTTAATCTAGTGCCTAACGGAACAGTAACGTAAGGCATTGTTTCGTTTTTTCTTTCACCGCTAAAGGTGCACTAACCGGAGATTCCTGTTAATGCACCCTAGCGGTGAAAGAAAAGGCCATAGAATAGCCGCACCCTTATATAAGCCGCATGGCTCAAATCATCAGAACAAAGTAGCGGCTAATAGTCCGAAAAGTATGGTACATAAATTTGAGTGTTTGTAGTTTATTGGTCTGTCTATCGTGTGCCCAGTTTTTAGCGAGTCGGCAACAAAAAATCTGCTTCGTACTGGAATTGAACTATGAAGAACCTCCAGTTCTTTGACAAGCGTACTATCCATTACACTACACGTCCACTTGGCATTACTATAGAATAATTGTGCACATACTTATGCACTCGCCAATCTAATGCCGATTAGTGAAAATAGCACGCCTCATGCTTCAGCTAGCACTCTTGAAGATCATGTTTGCGTGAGAGATCACGACGCGATCATTTTTCATAACGCTGGCTTCAAAGGGAGACACACAGCTCTTTTTACAGTAAAGATTTAGACTAGCTTACGTTACTCAAATGTATTGGATTAAAAAACTTAGCCAACTAGAAACTAATTTTGTATGCAAAGATTTTTTTATTACCCGTACAACGCCAGGAATTCAACTAGCTATTTAATAACTCTCTAGAGATGAATAACTCTCTAGAGATGAATGCACACTAAGTGGCTGGCTTTGTAATGCAATTGATTTAAGCTCTAGGAAATATGAAACAGCAACATGTGAGATGAAAGAGTGACAAGATCAATAGCGTAGACTTACACTCAATGCAGCGAGCACCCATTCTGAGGCATTGTATGTAGGCTTCAACTGATGAATTGCTCATGAACTGGTCCCCTTGCAGGTATCTATAATCAAAACAAACCTGCTAACACTATGGACGACAATGCCGGCACTATGGCAGACATGCCAACACTATGGCAGACATATTGACACTATGGCAGACATGCCGACACTATGGCAGACATGCCGACACTATGGCAGCCATATTGACACTATGGCAGGCATGCCGACACTATGAGAGACATGCCAACACTATGACAGGCATGCCAACACTATGACAGGTATGCCAACACTATGACAGACAGGCCAACACTATGGCAGACATGCCGACACTATGGCAGACATACCAATACCATGAAAGACATATTAATAGTGTGACAAGCTGCTAAAATAGCAAATCTGCAGTAAATGATCAAACACAAGCTCTGCTTCTGGAATATTAGTTAAAAAAGCTTCTACAAGTATAGAAAACTCTATAAATGGTCTACTCGCGGCTAGAGGCAAGAAACGTGATAGTAGTGAGGATATGTATGACTACATATTTACCAAACAAGAAGTAGACACTGAAATGTATGAGGTTGTTCATCGTGAGAAAAAGGTGTAACATAACATAGCCTCAAGTCCAACTTGCTGGCAAAAGCTCTCTAAGATGATGATGAGATAAAACTAAAGATAAAGACTACGACATCAAATTGGTTTGATATATCTTTATAGAAATATGTGCAATATGCGGATGAGGGTAATGCTTGGGGTATGGAATACACAGAAAAGACATGAAATGAAGACAAGCCAAGTATGCACACAGATGTAAAAGAAAACAAGTGTAATATAGAATCAGGTGTAACATGGACATTGGTAATGTACAGACCAGAGTAATGCGCGTACAGACCAGAATAATGCACATATAGACCAGAGTAATGCATGTACAGACCAGAGTAATGCGTGTACAGACCAGAGTAATGCGCGTACAGACCAGAGTAATGCGCGTACAGACCAGAGTAATGCGCGTACAGACCAGAGTAATGCGCGTACAGACCAGAGTAATGCGCGAATAGACCAGAGTAATGTGTGTACAGACCAAAGTAATGTGTGTACAGACCAGAGTAATGCATGTACAGACCAGAGTAATGCGCGTACAGACCAGAGTAATGCGCGTACAGACCAGAGTAATGCGCGTACAGACCAGAGTAATGCGTGTACATACCAGAGTAATGTGTGTACAGACTAGAGTAATGCACGTACAGAGCAGAGTAATGCGCGTACAGACCAGAGTAATGCGCGTACAGACCAGAGTAATGCGCGTACAGACCAGAGTAATGCGCGTACAGACCAGAGTAATGCGCGTACAGACCAGAATAATGCGCGTACAGACCAGAGTAATGCGTGTACAGACCAGAGTAATGCGCGTACAGACTAGAGTAATGCGCGTACAGACCAGAGTAATGTGCGTACAGACCAGAGTAATGCGCGTACAGACCAGAGTAATGCGCGTCCAGACCAGAGTAATGCACATACAGACAGAGGGTGTAATGTACAAACAGATGCAATGTAAAAGCAGCTGCAATGCGAAAAAAGGTGCAATGTACAGACAAGCGTAATGTACAGACAAGTGTAATGTACAGACAAGTGTAATGTATAGACTGATGTGGCATACAAAGATGCTTGACATAACAAACAGATGTGTAAAGCCTGGTTCCCATATACACCGCGAAGCACCGGTGACAGCACTGCAGGCTATTAGCGGTGAAATGGGAATGTACTCGCCGGGTACCGCCGAGGACTGCCGGTAGTTGCCGGTGGCATCGCAATAGTTTAGCGCTGTTCAAATTTCGCAAACGGCTGCAGGTGAAATCTTCCCGAAATGCAATGTACAGTTAAAGGTCACCCTTATAGGAACGGCATGGCGAGTGAACATTTTATTTGATTATGCAACTATGTTTACGATATTATTAACGATGTGGCTTTTATGTGAACAGATGCCCCGAGCTTAGCGTCGCAAGCGTTTTGCTGCGCATGCTTAAGGTAGTGAGAGCTATAATATAAATAGCGGATGTAATATAGAGACAAGTGGTATGTGGAAACGGGTGTAATATGGAGACAAGTGGTATGTGGAAACGGATGTAATATAGAGACAAGTGGTATGTGGAAACGGGTGAAATATGGAGATAAGTGGTATGTGGAAACGGATGTAATATAGAGACAAGTGTCATGTGGAAATGGATGTAATATAGAGACAAGTGGTATGTGGAAACGGGTGAAATATAGAGACAAGTGGTATGTGGAAACTGATGTAATATGGCGACCAGTGTCAAGTGGAAGCAGGTGTTCTGGGACTGAGCTCGTATGTTAATTTACTCGTGCCTCAAGGCACTATTTCCTCTATAAAATCACTAAATACAAATTAATCTATTACCCTGCCATGAAAAACCACATAAAACATGATACTACGGTGGAAGAATGTGTTTTCTACTGTTGTAATTCAATACCGACGCTAACAAAGTGACAAATAAATACAGCTAAACAAAGTAACCGAACATTTTAACAGCTAAATACATATTTAGTTGTTAAAATCTGCCATAAAATGTGACATTATTATGTACGCTATTGTAACTTTTTGCCTTTCAGATAGATATAGTAACAAACAGCGGTCTGAGAGACTTGACAGCAACATGTTCGGTGCAGCAAACTTTTGTGATGCTGTGTGACAGAAACTTGGAATTTAACTTAAATGAATTTAACCAATGATATACAGCCCCCCAAGGATAGTCGACGGCTATCATATGGGCGGGGTTTAATGATGAAGCTCTGTCAGGATTGCGCTAGCCTGGGTTTCGGAGCAAACACAACTCTCGCGGGGCAGTCGCGTTGCCTTGTTAGGTTTTGGAAAACACGACTCACTGTTATCGTTTCATTAGCTCATTCAGTCAGTAGGCCCCGCGGCTCACAATAGCAAACCTTGAATTTCTACAATGTAGGGGTGATACCTAACCAAAATAATAGATCCATGCAAAATAAAACATTTCAAATTACCTACTTTTAGTAATTTTAAAATTGGTAAAGGTCGTAGTATATGCTTAAAGTTGAATATAATTACCCGAACAACGGCATTTTTTTTCTAGTTTTTGATTAATATTTTGCCACCCCTAATATTAAATGACAAAGTCTTTTATCTTTATCACAATGTTTTACCTGGCCAATAAGATGGGACAGCAGGCAAAGTTGTGCAGTGTAGTTTTCATACTCAAAATCTAAATGCAAAACCGAATTTGAGCTATTTTACGATTGTGACTATTAATATCACGAATGCTTGTGAACGGAACTGACTGATCATAACGGTGACAATATTGGGATACTATATTTATTTGACAACAAAATGAATTCAACAGATAAGTAAAATAACCACTATAGTTCATAATATTTGTAAATTTACAAGGTGCTTTATTCAGCATATTTGTTTGTTCGGGTGCCGTGTTCGGGTTAATCCCAACAGAGCTCGATCATTAAACCCCGCCCATATGAGAGCCGTCGGCTATCCTTGGGGGCTGTATATCATTGATTTAACTTACTAAACACACACTTAAAGCTAAGTTTTAATATTTTACTGAACTTATTTTAATCTTGTTGTCTTAATTTTTTTAACTGTTTTCGGGTTCGTGCTCTTTGTCTTGTATTCACTATAGCTTTTAGCCAATTTTTAAAGACTTTTTTCAAACTGATTTGAGGAGAAAAACCTAGAAACGCTGTCTTCGAAAGCACCGTCTCACATACTTGGTCATATGGTGGCCACAAAGAACCAGCTTGCATGCTCATATCTCAAAGATTACTCGTATCTGATTTTTTCGTATGTCGAGGTATGACTGTGTATATAGCAAAGTGATATGTTGAACCAAATGTAATATAGAGGCAGATCTGCGGCCCCATACAGATATGCAGCTAGATGAACAATTGTCACATAGCAACAAGGTAAAAGGAGGAATACTCACGTATTATGTGATGATGCTATAAAGTAATGGGAAAGAGGATGATCCATATCTTGGTATAACTGAGTTGTCTCTTCATTCCAAATTGAGTTATCCGTAGAAAATAAATAGTTCAAAAACTAAAATAGAAGTAACGACATAAAAACCAAGAGATTGGGAAGTGGTCGGCATAGAAGTCATCAGTACATTGATGACAATTGATTGAAACGAGATGACGCTCAGCTTTTTATAGATTGTTTAGTTTATTGTAAAAAAGTATAACCCTTTCGCATGGCACTAATCATTTCGCTATGAGCAGTTTTACACCAAATAAAGTACACCCACAATTCCAGACCATTCATACTCTAACCACAGCCTATACTAGACACAGCAAATATGTTTCATTGAACTTATTTGCATGTCATCAACAGAGAAATTACTGCATTGAACTGGTTTTGCTGAAAGTGGCATACAGTTACTAACTACAAGTTTGCGGATATGCATCACCCTTGAAATGAGAACTTTTCACATACCAAAAATAGATATTTTGCTACACTTTGTTGCACGCACCCTCCTATGTTGCACATACCCTCCTATGTTGCGTGTACCCTCCTATATTGCGCTTACCCTCCTATGTTGCGCGTACCCTCCTATGTTGCGCGTACCCTCCTATGTTGCGCGTACCCTCCTATGTTGCGCGTCCCCTCCTATGTGGCGCGTACCCTCCTATGTTGCATGTACCCTCCTATGTTGCGCGTACCCTCCTATGTTGCACGTACCCGCCTATGTTGCATGTACCCTCCTATGTTGCGCGTACCCTCCTTTGTTGCGCGTACCCTCCTATGTTGCGCGTACCCTCCTATGTTGAGCGTACCCTCCTATGTTGCACATACCCTCCTATGTTGCGTGTACCCTCCTATGTTGCGCGTCCCCTCCTATGTTGCGCGTACCCTCCTATGTTGCATGTACCCTCCTATGTTGCACGTACCCTCCTATGTTGCACGTACCCTCCTATGTTGCGCGTACCCTCCTATGTTGCGTGTACCCTCCTATGTTGCGCGTCCCCTCCTATGTTGCGCGTACCCTCCTATGTTGCATGTACCCTCCTATGTTGCACGTACCCTCCTATGTTGCGTGTACCCTCCTATGTTGCGCGTCCCCTCCTATGTTGCGCGTACCCTCCTATGTTGCATGTACCCTCCTATGTTGCACGTACCCTCCTATGTTGCACGTACCCTCCTATGTTGCGCGTACCCTCCTATGTTGCGCGTACCCTCCTATGATGCACGCAGCAAATATGAAAGCGCCCTATAACTCAGTGCAAACCTACTCATAAAAATTTCACATTCCTTTTTCAGATCACTTAAGCAACACGCAATGAAAATTTTGCCGTCAAACTTTGGATGAAAATGTTGAAAATTTTGATCAATTTGAAAGAGTTCATGGTTGGCTAGGGTAGAACTAATTGTACAACCGACCCATGACATAGTTTTATGTGTGTGTAGTTTCATTACCAATTGTATGAGCAACTCCTATTATTCATTTTGACCTAGCCATGAAAAATTTTACTAATTTAGTGGCTTGTCCCTCATTCCTATAACAACAGTAAATTACCTCTATGTAAATTGATATAAAACAAGAATAAATGACTACAGTTTAATTTCTCTTCTCGCTACATATGAAAAACTTGCATAGACCGCTTCTATTATATCAGATAGAAAAACAAAATGACGACTTCTCAGAAATGATTTGGGATAATCTTGACTTTGGTGGCCATCTGTTTGAGAACCAATAAACCAAGCAAAAAAATGTGCTCATTCTTCACCGCCCTAAACATAAATTAATAAAATATCAACTTGAATTACTAGCTATATAAAGAAAGATGGATTACAAGTGTTAAATGAACCTCTTGTTTAGTAAATGAAACTTCAGAGGTGTGGTGGTTGTCAACAGACTCCATGATGAGACGTGCGGCACCTTCTGGGTCTATTGACTCTTGATTTTCACTCAGTAGAAACTCTGCTAAGTGACTAGAACCCACAACAGCTTGACCTCTGCAACAGAATCGCCAACAATGTTTTTCATATCACAGATCAATAATTGTATGTATGAAGTAAACACGATAAAGGAGATTACACAGCGATACTGCAATGACCATTTGCATTAGCCATATCTACTACCCAATTGCGCTAGTTATATGTACTAGCCATCTGTACTAGCTATCTGTACTAGACATCCGTGCTAGCCTTCTGACTAGTTATCTGTACGAGCCTTCTGCACTAGCTATCTGTATTAGCTATATGTACTAGCTATCTGTACTAGCTATCTGTACTAGCTATCTGTACTAGGTATCTGTACTAGCTATCTGTGCTAGCCCTCTGTATTGGCTATCTGTATTGGACATCTGTACTAGCTATCTGTACTAGCCATCTGTACTATCTTTCTGTACTAGCTATCTCTACTAGCTATATATACTATCCTTCTGTACTATTCATCGGTGTGAGCTACATAAAAAGAATCTGCATAAAACCGGTAGTGCTAGCAGCAGATGATTGTTAGTAATTATCTCCCTCAGGGCTAGAAGGCTATACATCGAACTTTTAACTCATATAAGATGTAGTAATTACAGTCTGATCTCAGTTTTCAAATGTCTAGATTCTCGAACAAACTAAAGATCAATCAAATGCAAGAAGACATTTTTGCTTTGAATGCCAAACAAAAAACTGGGAAAGGTGCGCACCCAATATAAGACAAGAAAACTGGGAAAGGTGCGCACCCAATATAAGACAAGAAAACTGGGAAAGGTGCGCACCCAATATAAAATAAGAAAAATTGACCAGTTGCTCGTTTGCCAATTGACAATCTTTTCCGCCATCTTCATTATACAATTGTTTTAATGTGGTGGTCGCCACTCCGATGTTTGGAATTTTCCCCCTCGCGATATGCCTATTCAACTACTTAAACTACGGTAATCATATATACAAATGTTATGATATCATAGTTGTTCAGATTATATATTGTTAACCTTGTTTTATCTTTCATTTTAAAACTTGTTTATTACATTTTTATTACTTGATTGAGTGTATTATATTATATTATATATTGTATTATATTATATTATGTTGTATTATTGTTTAACTTTTGCTTTCAAGGCTTCTCTTGCGCAAATATTGGACATGGAATGCTGTGTACACTTGCGGTCAAATATATATATTGGACATGGAATGCTGTGTACACTTGCGGTTTCATATAAATATATATATTAGACATGGAATGCTGTGTACACTTGCGGTCTAATATAAATATATATATTGGACATGGAATGCTGTGTACACTTGCGGTTTCATATAAATATATATATTAGACATGGAATGCTGTGTACACTTGCGGTCTAATATAAATATATATATTGGACATGGAATGCTGTGAACACTTGCGGTCTAATATAAATATATATATTGGACATGGAATGCTGTGTACACTTGCGGTCTAATATAAATATATATATTGGACATGGAATGCTGTGTACACTTGCGGTCTAATATAAATATATATATTGGACATGGAATGCTGTGAACACTTGCGGTCTAATATAAATATATATATTAGACATGGAATGCTGTGTACACTTGCGGTCTAATATAAATATATATATTGGACATGGAATGCTGTGTACACTTGCGGTCTAATATAAATATATATATTGGACATGGAATGCTGTGAACACTTGCGGTCTAATATAAATATATATATTGGACATGGAATGCTGTGAACACTTGCGGTCTAATATAAATATATATATTGGACATGGAATGCTGTGAACACTTGCGGTCTAATATAAATATATATATTGGACATGGAATGCTGTGAACACTTGCGGTCTAATATAAATATATATATTGGACATGGAATGCTGTGTACACTTGCGGTCTAATATAAATATATATATTGGACATGGAATGCTGTGTACACTTGCGGTCTAATATAAATATATATATTGGACATGGAATGCTGTGAACACTTGCGGTCTAATATAAATATATATATTGGACATGGAATGCTGTGTACACTTGCGGTCTAATATAAATATATATATTGGACATGGAATGCTGTGTACACTTGCGGTCTAATATAAATATATATATTGGACATGGAATGCTGTGTACACTTGCGGTCTAATATATATATTGGACATGGAATGCTGTGAACACTTGCGGTCTAATATAAATATATATATTGGACATGGAATGCTGTGTACACTTGCGGTCTAATATAAATATATATATTGGACATGGAATGCTGTGTACACTTGCGGTCTAATATAAATATATATATTGGACATGGAATGCTGTGTACACTTGCGGTCTAATATAAATATATATATTGGACATGGAATGCTGTGAACACTTGCGGTCTAATATATATATATATATTGGACATGGAATGCTGTGTACACTTGCGGTCTAATATAAATATATATATTGGACATGGAATGCTGCGTACACTTGCGGTCTAATATAAATATATATATTGGACATGGAATGCTGTGTACACTTGCGGTCTAATATAAATATATATATTGGACATGGAATGCTGTGAACACTTGCGGTCTAATATAAATATATATATTGGACATGGAATGCTGTGTACACTTGCGGTCTAATATAAATATATATATTGGCCATGGAATGCTGTGTACACTTGCGGTCTAATATATATATATATATTGGACATGGAATGCTGTGTACACTTGCGGTCTAATATAAATATATATATTGGACATGGAATGCTGTGAACACTTGCGGTCTAATATAAATATATATATTGGACATGGAATGCTGTGTACACTTGCGGTCTAATATAAATATATATATTGGACATGGAATGCTGTGAACACTTGCGGTCTAATATAAATATATATATTGGACATGGAATGCTGTGTACACTTGCGGTCTAATATATATATATATATTGGACATGGAATGCTGTGAACACTTGCGGTCTAATATAAATATATATATTGGACATGGAATGCTGTGAACACTTGCGGTCTAATATAAATATATATATTGGACATGGAATGCTGTGAACACTTGCGGTCTAATATAAATATATATATTGGACATGGAATGCTGTGAACACTTGCGGTCTAATATAAATATATATATTGGACATGGAATGCTGTGAACACTTGCGGTCTAATATAAATATATATATTGGACATGGAATGCTGTGAACACTTGCGGTCTAATATAAATATATATATTGGACATGGAATGCTGTGTACACTTGCGGTCTAATATAAATATATATATTAGACATGGAATGCTGTGAACACTTGCGGTCTAATATAAATATATATATTGGACATGGAATGCTGTGAACACTTGCGGTCTAATATAAATATATATATTGGACATGGAATGCTGTGTACACTTGCGGTCTAATATATATATATATATTGGACATGGAATGCTGTGAACACTTGCGGTCTAATATAAATATATATATTGGACATGGAATGCTGTGTACACTTGCGGTCTAATATAAATATATATATTGGACATGGAATGCTGTGTACACTTGCGGTCTAATATAAATATATATATTGGACATGGAATGCTGTGAACACTTGCGGTCTAATATAAATATATATATTGGACATGGAATGCTGTGAACACTTGCGGTCTAATATAAATATATATATTGGACATGGAATGCTGTGAACACTTGCGGTCTAATATAAATATATATATTGGACATGGAATGCTGTGAACACTTGCGGTCTAATATAAATATATATATTGGACATGGAATGCTGTGTACACTTGCGGTCTAATATAAATATATATATTGGACATGGAATGCTGTGAACACTTGCGGTCTAAT
Source organism: Watersipora subatra (assembly GCF_963576615.1). Lineage (NCBI taxonomy): Eukaryota > Metazoa > Bryozoa > Gymnolaemata > Cheilostomatida > Watersiporidae > Watersipora > Watersipora subatra. The sequence continues at coordinate 2,618,705 of NC_088709.1, read as the reverse complement.
ATAAATATATATATTGGACATGGAATGCTGTGAACACTTGCGGTCTAATATAAATATATATATTGGACATGGAATGCTGTGAACACTTGCGGTCTAATATAAATATATATATTGGACATGGAATGCTGTGTACACTTGCGGTCTAATATAAATATATATATTGGACATGGAATGCTGTGAACACTTGCGGTCTAATATAAATATATATATTGGACATGGAATGCTGTGAACACTTGCGGTCTAATATAAATATATATATTGGACATGGAATGCTGTGTACACTTGCGGTCTAATATATATATATATATTGGACATGGAATGCTGTGAACACTTGCGGTCTAATATAAATATATATATTGGACATGGAATGCTGTGAACACTTGCGGTCTAATATAAATATATATATTGGACATGGAATGCTGTGAACACTTGCGGTCTAATATAAATATATATATTGGACATGGAATGCTGTGAACACTTGCGGTCTAATATATATATATATATTGGACATGGAATGCTGTGAACACTTGCGGTCTAATATATATATATATATTGGACATGGAATGCTGTGTACACTTGCGGTCTAATATAAATATATATATTGGACATGGAATGCTGTGTACACTTGCGGTCTAATATAAATATATATATTGGACATGGAATGCTGTGTACACTTGCGGTCTAATATAAATATATATATTGGACATGGAATGCTGTGTACACTTGCGGTCTAATATAAATATATATATTGGACATGGAATGCTGTGTACACTTGCGGTCTAATATAAATATATATATTGGACATGGAATGCTGTGTACACTTGCGGTCTAATATAAATATATTATTAGGCTCAAAACTCTGTAAACCCTATAATATTAGCTGCGACTGTGATGTAAGGGCTATGATATAAAAATATTGTTTAAAATGTTGTTTTCTACACTTGGAATAGATTTAAATTATTTACATTATTTTAAACGAAAAAAATTGATTCAGAATTTGAACAGAATACATTTTGAACAGTTTGTCTGAACGGATTCAGGTCAAACACTGAGGTAGAACTGTATCATAAGATGCTGTCATAAGATGCTGTCATAAGATGCTGTCATAAGATGCTGTCATAAGATGCTGTCATAAGATGCTGTCATAAGATGCTGTCATAAGATGCTGTCATAAGATTCATTGTTAACTGTATTTAGCAACCTAGCAAGAACATATTGCCGACATAGGTTACACAAATATCTATTTCGTAACTACACAAACATCCAACAGTCCATTTTCAAAGCTGAAACCGATAAGTGCAACAACTCTCAACCAAAAGCTTATTTCTATTTTCCACGGATTATATGGCTTCTCATTGGGCACCATCAAAAACAGGTCATCAGAAAAAATGAGGTATTCAGAAAAAGACTCGAAGAGAGTTCCGAGACGAGGCTCAGTTCTAGGGTAATAAGCTCCAAGTTATATTATATGTTATGTTACATTTAGAATCTTGGAGTGTCTTTCAGTTTACTTAAAAGATCTAAAACTCCATAAGATGACAAATGTTAAATTAAATTTTAATTCGCAATGCTATTAGAATTTGCATTGGTATTCTGAATCAAAATGTTACAATTTCAGGTTTAAAGTTGAAAGCATACAAACCTCATTAGAAAGCAGAACAAATTCATTAAATGTAAACCTATTGACCATACAACCTACAACAACCTTTCTTGAATGGATGGTAACTGGTAGTACATGTATAGCTGGTAAGAGTTGTCTCACCCTAGTCGCTCCTGTCTCGTGTAGTAGCTAAAATAGTCACCAAACAGCTTGCTTGGATGCATGATTCTCTGATAGATTCTTGCAAAATCTTGGAAGGATAGTAGAGCATCAGGATTGATATTACACTCCTAGATAAGTAGGTGTAAAACAAACACGACATTAGTGAAAATAAGAAGGGGCAGACTGCTGAAAGGAGAATCAATGCAATTGTAAGTATCAAGCTATAACTCGTGCAATGCACTCTCTTCAGGCTATTAAAGCTTGAAGATTTTCATGGAATGTAACTGTTCACACAGATGTACAACTTACAAAGGCGTGCGATGACGACAATCATTGAACTATGAATTGCGCATTCAAACAGATAAATATTAAGACTACAGACAACATGTGCTGCCAAGGTCAAAAGTTCATACCGGCTAAAGATTAGCAGACAACTCAAAAGCAATAAACTAATGATTCAAAAGGAAATAGGCTGAGAATAGAAATAGGCTGAGAAGTATTATTTCAATGCTGCTGAGTAAAATATTGCAGTGTTGAAGACTATCCTCCCATCAACTGGTTCAGCTACTTATGAACAAGTTTTGCAAATATGATTGTTGCTATAATCTATAGACTTATTCTGTTCTGACCTCTCCCTTGATGATTTGTTCAACTGATTTATCAATTCCCCATGCTGGTAAAATTACAATTACTATTTCAACAGCAATAAATTTTCTGTCCAAGAAATAAACTTCATGTATTAAAATAATGCAAAAACATTATTTTTGACAGCTTTGTACAATAACTGTAAATTGCATGGAATTTTTTAGCATCCTATTGGAATAATTTTGGTCATGAAAGACGAACTTCCTACATGATGGCGTGATGTATATTATATATTTTGTTTGGCTAATCTCATAAGGACGACTACGTATGAGTTGAGCCAGAGCTGAATTGATAGAGCTCATAGCAAAATATTTAGCTGAACCATAGATATATAAACCTTATCTATGAGCTATGTTTATTTATGTTTATCTATGGTTTATATATCTATGAGCTGAACATAATTAGTACTATTTAAAAACACCTTGCAATAGGTTGCCTAGCAACAAAGATATGGCAACTTTAGGAACACTGTCTACATGAACAACAACTAAAAAGGAATTAATAGCAGGTCTTTCATGAGTGAGACAGCGTTGTTCTTTACGCATAGCGCAAGGAAACCACACTCGCCAAATGTCACCTCAATACTTGTCTTGTTCAATAACATTTGCCAAGATAAAACTTCCTTCTGAACTAATAACAGCTCCAGTTTTAACTTGTTGAATGTGGGAGAGAACACATGCAGCCTAATAACAATCAGCAAGAAAATGGAAAAACACAAAATGGCAGCAAACAGCTCAACAAAGCAACAGCGCTACGATGAAAAGGAGCATAGACATCGCTTTAGAAGAAACAACGACGGGGTGAAGGATAATGACAACAGTAACATAAGCTCAACAAGCGGATATGGAGACCTGTGGTTGTTGCTGAGACAGTGTGACCAGCGGAGTTATACTAAAAACAGCAATCAAGGAAAAGATCACATCTATGAAGACGTTTGTGTGGAATCCGTGTAGACATAAATAGTAACTAGATGAAAAGGATATGAAACAAGCTCTAAAATAAGAGAATTATCTATATCCTACTGATTAACACACAAAACTCTTGACTGGTGACTGAAGGTAGGCGTATGCTCTCGACAAAGTGTAGGCTCTCCTTCTCTACAACGCTTGCCCGCGCAGTATACAACAAAGAAATTGGAAACACTTTCAGGAAAATGCTTTTCCCTTAAAAAGTAGTTCGATGGACAGAACATGAATATATTGTAAATGTACATTACAAGCTGCAAAACACAAAATTGAAGACTGTTTCCACTTCTATTGTAACTCGTACCAAAGAAAAATTTGCACTATCATATGCATTCTTGATTTATGCCTTTTTATATAGTTTTTTCTTTCCTTTGGTATGTAACGAAAAACATAATTTTGTTGATGATTAACAATGTACCATGAAACTCGGATAACTCGCCCTCGGATAGCTCGAACACATGGTTAACTCGAACGGATTTGTTTGGTCCGTTCCCACGCAATGATAAATTGCTTTAGATAACTCGACCTTAAATTCATTAACTCGAACAGTTTTTTGCCCAGCGGCTGTCGAAACGGTTGTTATCGCTTTAGAATATCACTTTATTTCAAGCCATAGAGATAAACATCAACTTTTAGTAGTTCTTAGGCGTCATTATTACCACTATCGGTAAAATATTTTCGTTAACAACTTTTCTAAAGGTTTGCAAAAAATCAAATTTTACCAAACATCCGCTTGGGGATAGCCTTCCAAAAGCAAGAAGAAGCAAGGTAACTTCAGATGAACGTAAAGAAAAATCGGCAAAATTGGTTCTTGTTAAAACGCTCAAAAGAAAAATAAGTCTTTTTTTCTGAGCGTTTCAACCGCGATCAAGTTTTGCTTATTTTAATCTGAAAATGTCCTGGCAGTCACATCACCTAAAACAAATAAACAAATCTCAAGTAATAGGAAAATATTTATACTTTCTGATAAAAGTGTTAAAACATTACATGAGAGGCCTCTTAACTTGCAACGAGCAATCGATGCTTTTTATTTATATATAGTTTGTATATGTACTGATAAATACATGCACTTGTAACAGTGTTCTCATAACTTGAACGCTCTGATAACTCGAACACTCTCTCTCGGTCCCGTGAAGGTTGAGTTAGCCGAGTTTCACTGTACATGTATGCCAACAAAATATTACCACTAATTAAAGGAACAGATATTCTAAAAACCGTTTGTTTAGTTTGTATGTTCCATGGGCAGGCCTTAAAATTTCCAAAGAAACAAGCAAACTAAAATTGCTTAAATAGATAGTTATATTTAATTTGCCCTTCCACTCAAGAGTATGTGACCTGAGCTAGTTCATATTTCTTGAGACAACATGTATCCATCAAAAACGCCCAAAGAAACAAGCCAAAGAGCTTGTTTCCTTAGTTTGTATTGAATACCTTGCAATACTCTCTGAGCTTATTAGCTCCTAGTCTGTAATAAGATTTAGAAAGCCATTTCTTGATATCAGCCAAAGTTATCGTCTCATGGCGACCTCTTAACTCATAGAACTCCTTGTGCAGCCACCTGCAACCAATATAGTACAATGTACACAGCCACCCATAACCAATATAGTACTATAAACACAACTATTTACAATTTTCAATCTACTTACAGTTTGGGGCCTGCATTACACATTTCGAGGCTTGCTCTTCACATTATGAGGTCTGCATTTCACATTTGGAGGCCTGCAATTTACAGTTTGGGGCCTGCACTTCACAGTTTGGGGCCTGCATTTTACAGTTTGGGGCCTGCAATTTACAGTTTGGGGCCTGCATTTTACAGTTTGGGGCAAGAGCTTCACAGTTTGGGGCAAGAGCTTCACAGTTTGGGGCCTGCTGCATAAATTAGAGCATACAGTTATTCATTACATGTATTGAAAACACAGCTAAAGTTAATGACCTATTTGTTTTTATCAGAATGTTTAGCCATTTAGGTAATCAAGAAATGCAAATAGCAAAGACATGAGGAAGACTGCTTGTGCCTCCTAAACAGAAGATGCAGAAAAAGACAACCACTGTTGAACGCTCCACGGAACACAACAGACAATACTATCTGAACAGTAGGAGCTCAAAACTCCGTGATCTACTAATAACAGCTACTCAACAATAACATGCCAGCATGAAATTCAACATGCTCCTCTTAAAATGAAAACACAAAACCAGGAAATCAGAAAATCAGAGTCTGTTCCCTTCTTTAAGGTTGCTGAAGCTTCCTATCCCTCTACACTGGTCATAAAGACCACTCCAAACTTACGCTTTGCTGAATGGATGGAAACTACTGTCATTTAACGCTGCAACGTGACAAGCCAATTAAAATAACTGTGATAGAACCTGAGGATGTCAGCGGGCTAGGGATGGAAGTCTGATAATCATACACAAGGGTTCATTTAGAGAAGATCTAAATCGTATGCAAGTCAGTCTTCAAGGCCGTCAAAAAACCATGACTCTTTGAAACAGCCAAATTTAACCAGAAGCCTGAACCCAGCTAGTGAAACAAGCTGACAAACAATGGAGTCATAACGACCAAGGCGGCAGGAGAAGACAACCAGGCAAGACAGTGCTAGGTAAAACATGAAAAAAGCATTGGTGTGCACCTACACACTCTTTCAACACAGACATACTTAAAGGTTGACTTGCAACAAAATTCCCATTACAGTTATTTGATATCAAAAGATTCACCATTTCTTTATTCTGTTGTGTTGTAGGTGCAAAATATGTGGAAATGTAATTACAAGCTATTAAAAGCTCAAAATTGAACAGTTATTCGCCGCCCTCACGAAACTGCTGTAGATTAGAATCCTCTTCCAAAATGGCTCAAATGGGACGTAGTTGAACACGATGTGCTTCTGTTTACACTTTCATGCAACCTAATTCGTCGAAATATTTTTAGAAATATACTTCACGCATTCAAAAAAAACCATGTCTATTGTCCTTGAGCATCTATTTCATCCTCATTGTAATGCTGTCGCTTTGAGCACTGATATCTCAAAACCTAACCTAAAAATTTGTTTTTAACCTTAGTTCGAAGGAGTGCATATCATCCTCTTATAAACAGGAGGAGCCTGTTGGTGACCTGTGATTGTCGAGAAATGCTGCAGAAATTTTTGGCGCCAATTGGCAGGAAGTATGTGTCATATGATCAAATTATGACTAGATGATTAGACCAAGCTGAAACGAAACCGTAAAGGAGCGAGTGTCTATATTTGCGAAGGGTTTCCCAGTAGAACCCGAAGCGTTTGTCATAAACTAGTGCTATGAGACTTTTTATATTGAGCCTTTTATTGGCCTTTCATTTCACACAATAACATCACATATCAAAACAATAACCACGTCGAGTTGAGTACATCATCGAAATAAAGGGATTCTAACCTACGGCGTTTTCGTGATGGCTGCGATTAACTGTTCGTTTTTTAGCTTTTAAGAGATTGTAACCACATTGCCACATATTTTGCACCTACAACACAGCAGAGTAAGACATGGTGAACCTTTTGATACCAAATAACTGTAATGTGAATTTTGTTGCAAGTCAACCTTTAACAAGATGCTCTTGTCATCAAAACAGAAGGAAGACAAAAAGTGGCTGTGGATGCATCACCCTCCAACTTGAAGTAAAAGGAAAAAGGTCTCTGCGCTAAACTAGGACATGATCAACATAATCCTTCACTATTTACAAACGGGTAAAGTATCATTACCCTAGGACACTTATGTATTCGCGTCATCTAACTTTCGCATTTTCGCGGTGTCATCCTCTCGCGAAAATTTCATGAGCGAAACTTAACTATCATAACGAACGAGCGAAAACGCGAAATTAAATAGCTTTGTTCATTGATATCCACAATAAAATCTTCATATTAGAAATGCAGGCAATTTTCGTCTGTGGTTGGGCTCAATGGGAAATTTCTGGTAAACTCATTATAGCTAATACACCGACTGAGCAGCATGGCAAAGCAAATTAAGATGATATCAGTTTAGTCACCGAATTTGTAACTGATGAGGATGAAAGTCTGGTAGGTGAAATCATAAAATTGAAGAATAATTATTGTGATGATGAATTTTATTGCCAACCAAAAAAAATATCAACCCTCACCAGGTCCAACCACATTATAAAGTTTTGGTTGTGAACAGACACATTAAAGACAGTGCTGCTACTTTAATTATCTGTATAATCACGAAAATCTAAATATTGATTAGCTATAATGTCATCAACAGCTAATTACCTGTTTTATGACTCGCGCGGGTAGTTAATGAACTCACAGAAAAATGTTCGTTTTTAGATTAGAAATTCTCAAACAAAAGTTTGAAATTGCTTCGTTGTTTTAGGCTGATTTTATAGAGAAATCTTCGGACAACACAGTCAATTTCATAAAACTCTTAAAGACCGTGGGTTATTTGGTCAACGAATAATAAAATCAGGTTATCACGCAATTGCTGAGAAAGTCCGAAAATGCTTTTATGGCAGTGGCCCCTAAAAACACATAAATGCGTTTATGGCAGCAAAAGGGTTATACAGTTTTGGTTGTGAAGTTGGTTGTTACCTATCTATTTTCTTCTTCTTGGGATTCGATTGTAAAAGTCACGGCGGGAGGGACCTAGACGTCGTTGATAGTCCAAGAAACAAATGGCAGCAAGTGATCAAATTGAATTATAGATCTCTCCCACACATTTCAACCTGCGGTTTATAAATACGAACTAGTCCCAAATTGATTTTTTTTTCTTATTAGCAAACTGGACCTGAGGAATGTAATCTGTTTTTTCCACTGCATTTATCTTCACGTCACTATATTTTCGCACTCATCAGAGCCGCGAAATTAAGTTGCAGCGAAATTTTACTCTGTGTGCTACTCACGAAACTAAATACTAGCGGAATAAAAGTGTCCTAGGGTATGTATTACATATGTTGTCTTACAGCAATGTGTTTAGAGCCTCTACTCAAAATTGCCTTAGCATATACACTTCTCAGCAGACGATGTCTATTTCGAGCAAATATGTGACGATATACCCAAAGAAATGTTTAACATATGGCATTCTTTGTTTCTGATAGTTGCCTTACACCAAGCATTTTTTGTGACAATGATAATAGAGAAGAGTATAAAACTCTTCATGTGCTAATACATGCGTTCAGTTAAACTAGCTTATAAGTAACTGGGTAACTAGTTACCTAGTAATAACTAGTTACCTAGTTCCTAGGGTAACTGCTCATAAGGTAGCAAGAGAATAACAAAAAAACCTACTCCTACATTAGTGCCAATTATATTTCACTCTTAACTTAAGATTGGAGAAAGATTCATCTGCTACCCTGTTATTATGTCATAGAATGTTTCATACAGGTTCTGTGAAATGTAGTTTTTTGTATTTCTAGAATATATATAATATGTGGTATATAACAACATCTCCCACTCAAGTTGAAACCATTGGCGGGCAACTCTTCTACAACATTTTTTGAGTTATTCCCTTTTGTCGTTCACACTCCTCAGTAGTCAGGGTCTGACAAATTCACTAGAAATGTACTATTGCCAACAGCATTAATTAAAATCCCTTGCTAATGCGTCACTATAGGTCAGAATAACATTAATATGTATTTAATAAAAATAATCCTAAACTCAAGATCACTCCATGCATAGAAAAAACAACTTAATTTACACTCTTAATTCATCTAATAAAAATAATTTTCTCACCAACAAGAAAAAGCTCAGTGTATTAAGCTGATATGTGTCTCTAACACTTTTTGCACTAAATTCACCAGCTGATTCAGATACCGATCTGATACACCGATTCTTATTAAAAAATAATCCGATTCTTACCTTTTGTGTTGCATAGATAATTGTTCTTTTTATTATAGAAAATATAAATATTCATGTATTTATTTGTTTGTAACCATTTAGGGAGAAAAGAGATATATAATTATTCACATACTGACATATCGTGCATGTTGTAACAAAACAGTTCATGATTCTTGTATTTAATAACATTAACACCTGTGAAAGAACAGCGTTTTGTTTAATTTATAGTAAGGCCTGCAATAGTTTACTCACAAGAACTAGCTCATCAAAGATCTGTAGGACTATAACTATTTAGACAAACTTCAAAAGTTAATGTGTAAACAAATATTATAAAAGAGAGAAACAAATTGCATTCACAACACAACACAACCAACCCAACAAACAAGCGATTGTACGATACAAACGATACATTGTATTGTCACGTTGAAGAGGGCGATGGATAACTTTATGCATCGTCTGCTCAAAATACTTTCGTAATGCTAGTAAATAGAAATACTACACTGCATTCTTGTTTCCCTTCTTTATTATCGTGTTTATGATTGGCTGCAATAAATCGCATCGCCGTAATTAGGAAATACCACACTTTGTGATCACGTCCTGACTAATGCACAAAGGTTCCTCAGCTGCATTGATGTTGATCAGGTTATAGACATAAAAGAAATAGCGTGGCAAGCCCGGAATTCACTAGGTAAAAGTAAAGAACCCGCAGCTGATGATCTTTATTAGTGTAGCGGGCTAAAATACTGTTTTCTGCTAAATAGTTGATCTGTAAAAAGTATCTGAAATTTCAGGTGTTTTAATAACAGATTGGCCGATACCGATTCAGATACTTAACACCCATATCGGCATCGATACCGATTCAGATACTTAACACCCATATCGGCACCGATACCGATTCAGATACTTAACACCCATATCGGCACCGATACCGATTCAGATACTTAACACCCATATCGGCAACGATACCGATTCAGATACTTAACACCCATATCGGCACCGATACCGATTTTGATACCAAAATCGTTGCAACTCTATCGCAATTTATATAAATATATGTATATGTATGCAGGACTGCAGTCCAGATGATGGTCAAAGCATGAAAAGCATTTCTGTTTCCACAACAAGTATGGCTTTTTGAGGTACAACGATAAAATTCCTAGATGAAGCTGTAGTTACAATGAACCATATCCGAGGATACTGGTGTTGGATGATGGGTGTCTTGCAAATGCCAATGTTTTTTTGGGTACCTACACCTGCTGATCATATATGCCGTGTTTTATACACTCTTGCTATTATGTTCGATGCCTTTTCTAAACATTGGCCATGAAAGCTTAAAGGTTGACTTGCAACAAAATTCACATTACCGTTATTTGATATGAAAAAATTCACCATGTCTTACTCTATCGTGTTGTAGGTGCAAAATATGTGGAAAGGTGATTACAAGCTCTTAAAAGCTCAAAAACGAACAGAAAATCGCAGCCACACGAGACCGCCGTAGTTTGGATTCCCTTTCCAAGACGGCTCAAATGTGATGTAGTTGTGAGAGATGGTTTCTGTTTACACTTTCTTGCAACCTATTCGTCGAAATATTTTCACAAATATACTTCACGCATTCAATAAAACTATGTCTATTGTTCTTACGCGTCTGTTTTATCGTCATTGTAATGCTGTCACTTTCAGCACTGATATCTTATAACTTACCGTAAAAAATCGTTAAATTTTTTAACCTTAGCTCGAAGGAGTACATATCATTGTCTGATAATCATGACGAGCCTGTTGGTCACCTGTGATAATTGAAAAGTGCTGCAAAAATTATTTGCGAAGTATTGGGTCACATGATCAGATTACGACTTGACGATTGAATAATGCCGAAACAAAACTGTAAAGTAGCGAGCATCTATATTTGATACGGGGTCTTTGGTAAAACCCGAAGTGTTTGTCATAAACTAGTACTATGATAAGTTTTATATTGAGCTTTCTATTGGCCTTTCAATTCACGTGAGAACATACGTGACAAGACGATAACCAAATTTCGTGGTTGCGTCATCGAAATAAAGAGATTCCAATCTACGGCGGCTTTTCGTTTTTGAGCTTTAAGAGCTTGCAATCACATGTCCACATATTTGGCACTTACAACACAACAGAGTAGGACATGGTGAATCTTTTGATACCAAATCACTGCAATGTGAATTTTGTTGCAAGTCAACCTTTAAGGTCGTTTTAATGATAGCTTTCATGAGACCCGATATAATTATCACAATGGCGGTTTGTTTACACAAAATATAAAAAAACAAAAATGGGCCCTTGATGCAACATAAGAACAATGAGCTTAGCATGTGCCCAGCAAATCAATGCCTACATTGGTTCCAAGCACAAGCCTGTCTAGTCATGAGGTCAGAGGTCAGAGGCATGGATATCAGGCTATCATTGGATATCAGGCGATTGTACCAGACTTACCGGTCAATCTTAACAGAGAAAGGAGCATTTTGTACGGCATTCCTGAGATGTTCTAGGCTGTTGATGAATATGTCAAACTGATCTGGAGTCTGAGCTGTAATAAAGTACAGGAATTGTACATATTATTCAGACTAGCGTCCTTTGGTAGGTACTAGCACACTAGTCTCATATGGTAGGTCACCTAATTATGAGGAGCATGTGTGGTAGTCATTAGAATAATGTGCAGTGTGTGTGCAGTTGGACAGGAAAAGGACATGGTGGAAAAGATGGCTACCACTAGACAGATAGACGCTATGCATATACAAAGTAGATTTATGAACACTAGTGCTGAGTCATCCATTAGCCACTATAGCTGATGATGCAAGAGGTGTGTCAAGGTCGGCAGCAATAATAGATGGCTCAGTCGCTTATGCTTGAGAGTTGTCCTCTATGTTTATCGCTTTGCGATGTTATGGCTACTTTTTGCCTAATAAGGTCAATCTTTAGGGGCCAAATTTCTCCTCGAGGATTATTTTTTCAATAGAGTTGATCTATCAAATTGTATTGGTCCGTGTGAATCTTAATTTCCGTCAAGCTTTGCTGGCGCATTGATGATTGGAGGTTATAATGCTATTTGTGTCATGAACAGTCGCATAATGATAGCAGCATAATGATAGCATTACATTCCCGATAACAAAGCACTAGATTTACTAAATAGTACATTTTGTGTTGTTATCCAATTTTGTAGATTAGTGTGCTGAGCACAGCAAGGCCAATAACTAAACATGCGATTTCATAACCTCCCGTTACACTCCTCAACCACTTACACTGCACACACTGATTCAGTCACTACTGTTGCCTGTAGCCTAATCATCGTACGCAGGCTTGTGACGACCCGCTTAACCTTTTAGCCAGAGCATATCAATTGTTGATGGGACTTTAAAATGAAGTTTCGTGCACATTCGTGAGTTTCTGATGAACATTATATCTTCCAAAAAACTGTCAAAAGAAACTTCTAAAATGCTCTACTACAAGTACACATGCCATCTGGTATATGCCCAAATGGGAAAACAAGTGATTCCTGCCATGTAGGAAATAATTTGTGTGCACTTTCACTCTTTAGATTAGAAGGCAGTTTTATTAAAGTCCATTTATTAATTTTTTTTAGTAATTTTATCTGAAGGACCATATTTCCACTGCTATAGTACGGCAAAAGAAAACAAACTAATGCCTACTGACGTTTAACCTTACAGTATGAACAGACCCATATCATTCACAGGACTTGTTTTGAACTTGACAGAGAAACCCGACATGTTAAGTTTTCCTAGATAGTCTTTCAGTGAGGTATCTGCTAATCAGTAAACACCAAAGAGTTCCTTGCTGCAAAAGTGAAGGCGAGTTTCATAGTGGTGTACATGAAGATCTTGACTGACAAAATAGATATTTGTTAGCAAACATCTTCCCCATGGCCCTGCTATACATTACTCTCAATATAAATACATATATTGTACCATGATGAAACTACGTGTCTAACCAGCTTACCACAGAGTATCATAGCGACTGAGATAATCCAGCGACTCCATCTGGCTGTCACACAAATAAATGACTAAGAGATGTTGAAAGCCGATAGTCATGTCATGGGAACAAGAAATAAGCGTTTTTTGAACTAAGGGTCTTACATAACACGGAAAAGAAAACGTCCTTTTTTAGCAAGTCTAAAACAGATTTATCACTAATCTGGGGCAGAGCCAACAGATATTTGTCATCAGCTTGCCATGTTTACGCACTGCTATTATAGTGGCAGTGGGTGAAGACTGGAGTGTCAACAAAACGATGGCATTTCGACTTCCATTATTAAATCTACTGCCAATGGGACCTTGAAGGAGAGTGCAACTGGATGTTGTACGGTGTCATGGTCATGACAGAATTGCTATGATCACAGCAAGTGAAATGGCATAATGTACAAGCCCATCTCCTGGGTCGAGCTGCGAGTAAATATGAAACTGAAATTCGGAGTGAGGGCGACTTCATAATGCACACCCCAAATGACACTCGGACAAGCAAAAACTAATATGGATAACTGAATCAACTCTAACTCCATAAATAAAGCAACTTCTTGCAGTTTTAGCAAGGATTAGCTGAATGCCCGAAGTTGCTCGAGTAATAAAAAGTCTTTGTGCAGAAAACTTATTTTTATTTAACATATAACAACATTTACCATTCTAACTTTTAAACTTCATATCATGAAGCTTTTTTATGCAGTTCAAATAAAATAAGAGAAAAATAAACAATCAGTACATGAAAGTGTATAAAAAGGTTACTGTAGCAGTAGAAGCTCGCTGTATTCAAGAGTTTTGATGGATGATACTGGTACATCTCGACACCGGTACAAATGTGAAAATAAGATGTCAGACTTTCCTTATCCTTATAACATTACAATGTACTACGTAGAGAGTTCTTACTTTCAAGACAGACATGTAACATAAACGCTGAATCTAACTTAAATGAATTTAGTTTACTAAACACATATTTGAAGAAAGTTTTAGCATGGATTTTAGTAAACTTGAAACTTTTAATAAAAATTTTATTAGTCCGTTTGCGAATGGTTTTTATTATAACGGATACCGGATAACGGATACCTCGCCATAGCGAGTTCAGCGACGTATATCTTTTAACAACATACAATATATGATCACTACACAAATCGCCAAGTTTTAGGTTGGAGATAAATTATGACCGTGGGGCGGAAAAAATTTGCCCTAATGAAAAAAAAGATGGAAAAGCATCGTGTCGAGTATACTTAGGTCCCAAAATATTTCGAAAACTTTCGAAAAAAATTTCGAAAATATGTTAGAAAACTTACGAGAATTTCAAGCGGTGAGGAATTCGTCATAAAGGCAGCGTTTGAATTTTGTATTTTTTGCATAAAATACTTGTACCTGTTTTTCTAAAATGCTTCAATGTAAAAAGTCTATACAAAGCTGGGTTTACAACAAATAATTTGACTGCGATGTAAAAAAAAAATTGTGAGATGAAATGAAGATGTGACAGCCATCGTAGTGACTGCGATTTCACTTCCAACCCTTACTTAATATTGACGCCCTTTTTTGATAAAAGTTGCTTTGTAACCTTTTATGATGTAATTCTAAGGTTCTACAAAGTGTCTTTACAACTACACAAATCTCTAGTACATTGGATATAATGTCCTTTCAGTAACTACTCTAGTACATTGAATATAATGTCCTTTCAGTAGCTATTCTAGTACATTGAATATAATGTCCTTTCAGTAGCTACTCTAATACATTGAATATAATGGCCTTTCAGTAGCTACTCTAGTACATTGGATATAATGGCCTTTCAGTAGCTATTCTAGTACATTGAATATAATGTCCTTTCAGTAGCTACTCTAGTACATTGAATATAATGTCCTTTCAGTAGCTACTCTAGTACATTGAATATAATGTCCTTTCTGTAGCTACTCTAGTACATTGAATATAATGACCTTTCGGTAGCAACTCTAGTACATTGAATATAATGGTCTTTCAGTAGCTACTCTAGTACATAGAATATAATGTCCTTTCAGTAGCTACTCTAATACATTGAATATAATGGCCTTTCAGTAGCTACTCTAGTACATAGAATATAATGGCCTTTCAGTAACTACTCTAGTACATTGAATATAATGACCTTTCGGTAGCTACTCTAGTACATAGAATATAATGGTCTTTCGGTAGCTACTCTAGTACATTGAATATAATGGCCTTTCAGTAGGTACTCTAGTACATCTTTAGAAGGTCTTTAGACAACAAGAATAATGCTTGCATGAAACCAGCTCGGCAAGTTATGAATTATTAAAATAGGAAAGAGGAAAGAAGAAGCTGTGATGGCTAATAGACAGCTCATTCCTGCATAGCTAATAATGATTACCAACTGAAACAGGTTGCGTTGCAGTAATCAACAAACAAATGAGTGGTGAGAACAGAGGAAATATGATAATTCTCAGGTGCTTGGTACCACATACCATATTAGCAAGAGACCTGCCTGTGGCCTTGAGATGTACTATTACTACATTCAAATTACAAGTTGGCTCACATTCGCAAGTCACTGTAGCGCGGTATTACGGTAAAGTGTTCTTAGGTTTTGCTGTCTTGTAACACTCCATTAATGAAAACTCACCAAAAGGAAAGTTTCTCTCAACACAGTGGTTGATAAGCGCAAGGCAACAGTCAAACAAAAAACCAGACTGCGCCGAGTCAAGGATTGATGACGTTATTTATTATCTTGCATTATCAGCTGTATTGAAGATCATCTATTTTATGTGAAGAAAATAGCGGAGTGATCTGTTGATAGAGGGAAGGGGTGGGTTGGGTGGGAGGAGGTGAGGTGACATGGGGTTATGAGGAGAGGGATTCACCTGGATGTGTCGAGTGCATGTGAAGAGGCGAAGCGACAAAGGCTACAAGGGGAGGCGGCGAAGCAAAACGGAAAAGAAGTTGACAAGGAGAAATCGGGTAGACAACACGAGTAGGCGACAAGGTTAAACAACAAGGGGAGATGACAAAGTGATGAGATGAAGCGAAGATGATAACGAGGAGAGTTGGCAGAGGAAGGTGGCAAGGGGGAGGCAAAAAGAGTGGTGACGAGGGGCAGAGAGGAGGAAAAGCAATGAGGAGAGCGACAAGAGAAGGTGAAAAGGAGAAGTGATGAGGGGAGGTAACAAGGGGAAGTGATGAGGGGAGGTAACAAGGAGAAGTGATGAGGGGAGGTAACAAGGGGAAGTGATGAGGGGAGGTAACAATGGGAAGTGATGAGGGGAGGTAACAAGGGGAAGTGATGAGGGGAGGTAACAAGGGGAAGTGATGAGGGGAGGTAACAAGGGGAAGACGACAAACATAGGTGTACCAAAGAGACTACAAGGCTGGCCACAGCATATAAACTACCTTGCAAGGAGAGGTGCTTGAGTACAAACTCATGTCCATAATGGAGTGAAAAGCAGAGGGTATTATTTCTATCATTCTCTGACAACCACTTGTCAAATTCTTTGGTCTCTTTGTCATCTGGGTCTTTGGGCCGCACTTCCTTCAGTTCACGCAGGTCCACTGCAATAAATGCGTACAACATATTCCGCAACATGTAGGTTTTTCAACAAAGATCGAGACATGGCAAATACCGTAAAACCTCTATTTGAATGCCACCTTTATTTGAACGCCACCTCCATTAGGCAGCCACGATAGAAGGGTTGAAAAATAGGGCTCCACCCTTTAATTGGACACCACTTCTACTTGGTTGCCACTTTGGAATTCCTTTATTTTTACGAACCCATAATAGCAAGTGATAAGTAGAAAAGGGTGCACAAAATGGTGCTAACAATGACTCGGTTACATCAGTCACAATTCTTTGGTGGTTGCTGTTTGTATCCAAGTCCAGTTTCTAACTTCAAAGCTTATAATTTTTTCATTAAAAGTTTGAAAGCAACGCCATAGAAATAATTAATAAAGTTCTGTATCAGGCTAATAGTAGTTCCCTGTTTAATGCAGTCTTGATACTTAGACGTATGTGAAAAATGGTTTTACAAGTATAATGGAATCTATACTACTATTTTCGGGCTATAAACCAGCGCATGTGGCTAAAGTTTATCATTATTTTTATGAAAAGTTTTCCAAATGGCAGCGTGTAAAAGTTTTGCTCAACTAAAAAAAATTGTTTAGCCGCTAATACAGACTAGTTCAGCAGTGCAGAAAAAAAGTTGAGGTCAGCAGACACTGTGGAAGGTATTGCAAAGTCAGCTCTTCATCTGCACTGTTGGACTAGTCGACATTAGCTTTCAAACAAAACTTCTACCAGTGCATTTAGCACAAATGCAACGGCGTAAACGTTTGGGCGTAAACGTTTGCTCGCTAAACGTAACCTTTGACCCGAAACTTGCAAACTGTTTTGTATGCATGTTCTTCGAAGTATTAGGACCGCGTTAAACAAGGAACTACTATTAGCCTGAGACAGATATTAATTATTTCTAGGGTGTTTCTTTCAAAGTTCATCTACTATCGTAAATTTAAACCGTTTTTATATAGGTACATGTACTTCCAAGTATCAAGACCGGGTTAAACGAGGAACTACTATCAGCTTGAGACCGTTGTTGATTATTTCTATGGTGTTGGTTTCAAAGTTTTAACGAAAAAAAGCGAAAAGCTTTGGAGTTGAACAATGAGAGAATTGACTGTTATTAATGTATAAATGATTCATTATTAATCTGTTTTTGTGGACACTTCTCTACTGATCAGTCGGTATTATGAGCTCGAAAAGATCAAAGATTGTCAAAGTGGCAGTCAAATAGGGAGTGGCGCTCTATTTTTCAACCCTTCTCTCGTAGTGGTGGTCAAATAGAGTTGGCGTTCAAATAGAGGTGGCGCGCAATTAGACTTTTTACGGTATTCTGGGACTGAGCTCTATGTCAATTTACTTGTGTCTCAAGGCACTATTGCTTATATAAAACGACTAAATACAAATTAGTCAGTCGCTATACTATGAAAAAACACATAAAACAGGATATTACAGCGGAAAAAAAGTATTTTTAACGGTTGTAATTCAGTGCTTACGCTAACAAAGTAACATGCCAATTTAGTTGTTAAGATATGCAATAAAGTATAACAAAAATGTAGCATTACTATGTACACTACTGCAGGTTTTTACCTTCGAGACAGACGTAGTGGCTAAAAGTAGTCTGACAGACTACTACAGACTTGACAGCAACCTGTTCAGTACACTAAGCCTTTGTGACACTACGTAACAGAAACTTTGAGTTTAACTTCAATGAATTTAGCTCACTGAACAAACTTGAAGCTGAGTTTTAATCTGTTAGCAAACTTACTTTAATTTTGTCGTCATATTTTTTATTTCCAGTTTGGCATTTTTTGCCTCGTGTTCACTATGACTTTTCGTCAACCTTTTAGAAACTTGTTTAAACTGATTCGAGGAGGAAGATGGAGCCATGCTGTTGTCAAAAGCGGCCTTCCGCATACGTGGTCCTCGAGAAGCGACTCATGCGCTAGTATCTCAAGAAAGTTGATCAACATTATGCTCGTATCTCAATTTTCTCGTATGTTGGGGCACGTGTATGTCGAGGTATGACTGTAGTGCTGAAGTGAAAACCTGTGAGTGCCACTGGTAACTGCGGGCAGTCCACACAAACGTTGAGCGCTATTCAACTTGAGCAAGGGGCAGCAGTCAAAACATCCCATAATGCACTGTACAATTGAAAACCAGCACGTTGGCTGCGCAAGGCTGTGAGTGGGCTCATGCTGCCAGAAGAGAAACCACGCTTGATCGCATTAGTCTTCTCTAGAGTGCAGCCATTATCAACGTGAACTTGAGATTCCGTAGCAACCAAGCCAAGCACAAGTGACTGGTTTTGAGATCTCACATTTGACTTGGAACCACAGAAACTTACGAGTGGCTAGGAGATAGTTACGAGTGGCAAGGAGATAGTTAAGAAGAAACAAAATAGAAAGTTTATAAATAGAAATGAGCATTTAAACGTTAAAACAGAAAAGTGCAAAAAATAGCCCGAGTTGCCACAATGTGGATGTATCGTATGTTGTGCCGCATGTTGTACCGTATGTTGTACAGTATGTTGTACCATATGTTGTACCGTATGTTGTACCCTATGTTGTATCCTATGTTGCTGATAGCTTAGATTAAATAAAGCTAATATGAACAGCACACGGATATTTATTTAAACACTCAAAACAAAAACTTACGAAAAACAATTTCTATCCTAACATAAAATCAGAGGAATCTTCTGACAACGGGCAAGGCACCCTTCACTGCACAGCTTGCGAGTGTTCATGGTTGTGACTGAGCAAAGAGAGAGAAAAAGGGTAGGTGATCAAGCAGATATGTAAACAGGAAACACTAACCCGTGCCATCAGGCTTGACCTGGCCCTCAGATCTAATCCATATTAGTTCGCCCGTATGCAATCGAACCTTAAAGGTCAGTTTCTCTGGTCTCTTTCTCACGTAATAACTACAGCATAGAAAATAGGTGATTGTTCTGATGGTTGATATTGTTCATGGACACCAGGCAAAATATGGTACAGTGATTAAATGATAAGTTCTATACCAGACAGACCCTTCATTACCACAATAGTTGCACGGTCTATTATAGCGTGTTAAGGACGAATGAAGGGGGGAGGAGGTGTACTACGCAAGCCACATCAATCACTCCCCAGCCTAATGCCATGCTAGTCGAAATGTCACGTAAAGACTAGCTTGTCACTGATGAGCCAACAGTCATTGTTATAACAGCATATTGACCATCTACCCTAATCGTATGCTACCACGCAAGCTCTGTCTGTCTGTCTTCACATCATATTCAAAATGCTAAGAACCAAACAAAAGATAAATCGGCATTGTCAAAGCTATAATTACAGACTATGGCTTTAGATAGGCAGTAAACAGTTGTATTTCTAAGGCTAAACAGAAGCGTTGTGTAAGCATATGACTGCTTTGTAAAGGTTTGGCCACACGTAACGATTTTATTGTTGGTTCTGACCGAAACCACGAAATAAACAAAAAACACAGAATTATTCTGCCGAAATTCACAGAATTGTCAAAGCAGTGTATGCACACCGAAATCGTCGACTAAACGCTTTTAATTGGCTAAACAAATTATTATCGTTCATGACTCTAGCAGCTTTTTAATTTATATAGTCCGAGGCACATAACGCGGCACGCAAAAGAATACTAACGCAATTTGCCATAGTAAATACGATGCAACTGACTTAATTGCACTAAAGATGGCAACTTTTTTTACAAAGAAACTTTTGCTTTTAAAAAAATTGTTATTAAAAAAGAAACAATTTGTAGCCATGCTGTCCGAATGATAAAGAACCAACAATATCGCAATCAAATCAGTTGTATCGCATTTACTATTGCAAAATGCGTTAGTATTTTTCTTGCATGCCTTGTTATGTGTTTTGCACTGGATATAAATTGCAAAAGCTGCTAGAATCGTGCTCGCTAAAAATTTGTTTAGCCAATTAAAAGCGTTTCGTCGACGATTTTGGAATACATGCACAGCTTTGACAATTTTGTGTATTTCAGCCGAATAATTCTGTGTTTTTCGTTCATTTCGTGATTTCGGTCAGAACCAACGATAAAATCATGACATATGGCTGTACCTTAAGGTTACCCAACATACTGTGTGAGCATATGACTGCACTCTAAGGCTAACCAACATAGTGTGTGAGCATACGACTGCCCTCTAAAGCTAACCAACATACTGTGTGAGCATATGACTCCCCTCTAAGGCTAACCAACATACTGTGTGAGCATATGACTCCCTCTAAGGCTAACCAACATACTGTGTGAGCCTATGACTGCCCTCTACGGCTAACCAACATACTGTGTGAGTATATGAATCCCCTCTAAGGCTGACCAACATACTGTGTGAGCATATGACTGCACTCTAAGGCTAACCAACATACTATGTGAGCATATGACTCCCCTCTAAGGCTAACCAACATACTGTGTGAGCATATGACTGCCCTCTAAGGCTAACCAACATACTGTGTGAGTATATGAATCCCCTCTAAGGCTGACCAACATACTGTGTGAGCATATGACTGCCCTCTAAGGCTAACCAACATACTGTGTGAGCATATGAATCCCCTCTAAGGCTAACCAACATACTGTGTGAGCATATGACTGCCCTCTAAGGCAAACCAACATACTGTGTGAGCATATGACTCCCCTCTAAGGCTGACCAACATACTGTGTGAGCATATGACTGCCCTCTAAGGCTGACCAACATACTAGGTGAGCCTATGACTCCCCTCTAAAGCTAACCAACATACTGTGTGAGCATATGACTGCATTGTAAGGCTAACCAATGACAAACGTACCGTGTAAGGATAAGACCATTCTCAAGAATTCTAAGTCTTTCCTCTAAGGAGGCCATGTTGATTAGCGGATGATAGTCGAATCACATGGCAGTCCTCTCAAGACAATAGCGCTATATATCCACAGTAGTTGTCAGGTCTTTTGGTTTTAACACACTGAGAAACAAATTAACACTAATAGATATATATCGTAGTGAGTGAAATCACCCAAGCAAATGACTACAGCCAACAACTATCATCATGGTAGAAGTTTTGACAAACAAAAACTAAAATTCTTTGATTTTTACTTGTCAGATAGTTTTTAGAGGTGCTGGTGATTGATACTACAGTATACATGGAAAGTTTCTGATTATTATTCAAGTAGTACCAACATCAGCAACGTAGCGTTATAACTTCCTGACATGCGGTTCTCGTTGAAATACATTTGTTAGGACAAAATCCAGTCAAGAGCTAGACACTCTTAATGTGCTTGAATTGAGAATAAGCTTTTAACGAGGAAGTGAAAACAAAACACTTTATTGTTCACTGCATATATCTACATGTCAATATCTATTGCGTAGTGATAAGGGGCTCAGCGTGTAACCGGTGCATCAATCCTAAAGCAGATGAAATCGCCTATGTTCAGCAAGTACTTGCTAATAGAAGATGACAGCTTATAAAAATATGCTGTACTGCGAGACACACCAACATGATCTGCACTACACAGCTATCTCCAAGCAGTGAATCTATAGCTGTCGGATGGCCAATACATAGTCAGTGACTTGACCTTCAGAATTAATTGCTTGACAGCTAGAACAAGTAGATGTCAGAAAAGTACACACAAGAGGGCATAACTAACTGTTAAGTGCTAGCGGTCACCATACGCACTTATTTCAATGTTGCACTGTGTCACCTTCTGGGACAGGTTATGAGAGGTATGGGGAGTACGTTGAGCCAAGCAATCACCATGAGATAAGTCAAAAGAGCACCTCCAATGAAAGGACTCTGAACCATTTAGTACAGCAAGATAGTCAGGAGGGAAAAATGATTCTGAGGCCATTATGATCGAGCTGACAAAAAAATCTACCAGACATTTTTCTTGTTGAATTACAATATTAGAACCAAGTACGAAAGTGCCTTCTTGGACATTCAATAACAAGATTAAATGTTTGCACTTCCCATGTTTTACCAGCAGTATAAACATTCTGTTATACATTCATACTCATTATTTGCATTAATATAATTCATGAAAAAAGCAAATCGGATCAATTGCCTATTCAAGACCGTGCAGCAAGGCATACCAATTAATCAATATATCGGACAAAAGTTCTGGGTCTATACTCACTAAACCAAAAGGTGGGTTTATAAAAAAACAATCACAAAAAGCATAAAAAGTCTCTACAAATTTAAGATAGGTTAAAATTCAAACAAGTGCTTAAAGTTTATCTAGACCTGGTTCAACCTGACCAATAGGAGTTTGCCTACAGCAGTAGAAAGGAACTGCTTTTAAAGGAGAGTGCTGCCTGTGATGCCTGAGGCTGCAAAACTTGTGATAACTTGAGTCCATGAAACTTAATTACCAAATGAATCTACTACTATGAAAATGATCTTCTTGATTTGAAGATAAAGCTGAGCTTAGGCGGATACACATAAATCAGGCTTGTTTACTGAAAGAGCAGAATTTTGAGCCATTAATTAGTGTTAGGATTATGATCCCATACAAAGAAGATGAAGGTCATACCAAAAAACGACGTCATACCTAAATACAACCATTAAAAGGTTGAATTTTCTGCAGTCAGAAACACAGGAAAATTACTTTTCAACATACGTACCTACAACTCCCAAAATATTTCAAAATACTAATTCAGTTCAAATGTAGGCAGTTTTCAATCACTAATTTGATTCTATAGAACTTTCATAATATTAAACTGGGCTTCATTCCTTTTTAGTTTTAAGATCGCAGACATTATGACTAGAATGTTCAGTTCATTAAAAAAACCGCCAAAATACTGCTTGAAGCTGTGATAAAATAAAAAGTGAAAGTGATCAAAAGGCAACAGCCAGAATCTAATGAAGGGAGGGTGGCCATAGTAAGTAAAACAAAATAAAAAACAATATCCAGTACAAGAAAATGTAAATGAGTTGTGCTAATCTCAAGTTTTTAGTCTACACTAGACAAGCTCTCCATCTCTATAGGCACATCCACCTGCACACCATTTGTCTACCTGCGCACCATCCGTATTCAAAACACCCAGAAGTTGATGATTTGGACTATATATGGCACTTAGTTAAACGTTCTTCTTTGATGTAAAGGCCGTGAAGCAATATAAAACGCTTTTTATAGATTATTGCTTTATTTATGTAGTTTTTCAAATATATTCTAACATTTATATATAGCTTTAATATAGTTTATATAATGGATTTATTTTAATGCTTTATGTAGTTATCAGACATATTTATTCTCAAGTCTTTGAGTTGCAGAGATGGGTACTCATGTTAACATGACTGTTCAAGCAAGCCTTATGGCTCAATCCCAAATGAGTTGAATCGATTCTCCGGTATCTTTTACTTGCTGTAGAATAGAATTAACTCAATTAATCTTACCAGTAAGAATATAATTGGCTCTTTACTGTCACAATAGACGAATTGACTTGAATCTCTATTTTCAATAAGCAAATGACTAGAACCAAAATGCACCAACACTTCCCCTTATCATTACTCTGTGATCATTACTGCGTTGACGAACAAACCATCACAAACAGTGATGTTCTAAGTAAACCAATATATTACTTGGTATGCAACAAAGCGAAGACGTCAGTGCAGACCATTGTTGCTAGCTGTACACATTTCCACAAGACCTCGATACCATTGCATATTTGTTATTGGTCGATAATATGTACTATGGACCAATATAGTACTGTTCTATGGTTTGTCTTCGCACTAATCATCCAGAAATGTATGTTTATTTTATGCTTATATTGTCACGTTTATATTTATTGTTTCGTATTTATAAATACTCACCTGACTCTTTTCCAACAAAAAGCCTGTATAACGGCTAACATATATATATATATATATATATATATATATATATATATGTATATATATATATATATTTCTGCCAAAAAGCCTTAGTAGCTATACAAAAACATTGATCACAGATCAAAGAGTTAACAGACCCACCCAAAACTGCCAAAATAACTTTAGGATATTGGGTTATAAGTTTGCCAAAAATATGAACCAGGTAATTTTTTTCTTTTACTAAAAAATCGCATCAAAAAATCACAGTTTCTGATTTCTTTTATTTCGGGTTTAAAACGAATAAAAGGAAAAGTCATAAACAGCGACCTATATGTATTTATGCTAGTGAAACTTTTTAACACTGAACGTAAGATATTTCAAACCGCTATATTTTTTATATTGGAGAATGCATGTCTTGCATTTTGGTCAAAATGCAAGAACGAAAGCGTTTTTCTTTTGCAGCTGGTCTCACTAAACTACAAAGATATTAATAATTCCTTTTGTTTGTCAAATGCATGTATTCTTGTGCAGAATTATTTTCTGATTTAAAAAACTTTCAACTGCATTTGATTTCACAAACATACAATGTTACCATTTAAAGATGTCTGGAGTTTTGGTAAGAATTAGCCATGTAATCAATCGATGTCAATCGTCTTATTTAAGCCATGGTAATGCCAAGTTGCTATATAACTTAAATTCTACCAAGCAAAATGTCCAACATGCAATCACTAGAGCCTTGCTTATACATTTATAATTAGAATTAAACACCGAAATGGGAAAAATCAGGACATGGGTGTCAGCAAGGAGGTAAAGCTAAAAATCTTAAAAACGCAGCCTGACTAGGGAGATTTGGCAAGTACGAAGTATGTACATTACAATTGCAAGTAACCATAATCATACTTGTGTAGCAATACAAGTATTCTTTGGGACCAATAATTGTGGTAGCTATTTTACACCGTGGGTTCATTAACAAGTTCTGATCAGCATACTCCCTAGATCTTTTATGTGAATTATTTGGTCTACAACCACGTGAAGCTAACTGTTATTAAAAGCAAAAGAGGCCACATCACAGCCCTCAGAGTGATTCTTTTCGACTAATATATAACAGAATTTAATTACTATTCATGAAGATGTTATTGATATTAGAACTTCTGCTAGCTATTCAACTGATCAACCAAAAGTAAAACAAAACTTATGTTCGTCGTTATAAACCAGCTGCGTCGGCTCGAAATACCCCTTGAGCCCAAGAATCCTAAAGTTATAACAGTGCGTATGTAATTATCAACTAATGTCTTCTCTTCCGCGATTAATGCGTCAAAAGCATACTCGCAAGAATAAATAAACAGTCCACTACAATTAAAAGCAATTTTTTACTTTGCACTTCACTATAGCACTCGCAGTCTTATTATATTTTCTCCATATTCATTTTAATCAATTCTAGGAAACAAGCATACAATAACGAGGTTGATTTATTCTGTATCAGAAAACATACTCCCAAGAAAAAAGATACACCCAAAAAACTAATGTGCTATCAATACGTACTCGCACAAAACCAATCCCATTTTGGGCAATCAATAGAGACATAACTACTTGAACCAAAGAGCAAGATAAGTGATACAGAGCATTATTTAATGCCTGGTTTTAGTTACGTGTAAGCATCTAAACAGAAAGCAAGATAAAACAACTAGTGAACAAGGTCTTATTGAAAATGTACCAATAAAAAGTATAACTTTCGCTATTGTTACCAGCGGTTAGCTTAGCAAATGACGCTATTGCCACAGGTTCTCAGAACATGAGCTAGTACTACACGAAAAAAAAAACACATTATCCCACTTCCGCTATTGCGAACTTTGAAAAACCACTGTAGTTGCGATACGCAACCTTTTCGAATTCATAGAGCCGTTTTCCTCCATAGATGTGTAAATACGTAATACACGATTTTTGACGTCAGAATATTTTATTACCTATACATATTCAGAGTTAACGATTATCATTTGTTGGATCTCAGTTTAGGTTGTAAACTGGCAAGAGCGTACAACTCTTTCATAACGCATACAAATAGAGTACCAAATCCATACTACATGTACTTTGATATTATATTAATAAAAATGAAAGAGAAAAAATTTAATGACAAGTCAATGATTTTGTAAGCAACATTAAAAAAATGTGTCGTATAACTTTTGGTTCATATGTACTAGAATTAGTGTCTTTTACAAAGAAAACACCAGGAGAAGGTCCACAGGTTTGTCTTGACATGAGGTGTATTAAAAAAATACATATCCTATTAGAAATGCAAAAATAAGGAAAGCATTTTAGCTGCACCTATGTTTAACAGTATTACATAAAGTTCCGATCTGAGTAGACATATAGATAATCTAGAACATAATGTAAAGCTGTGTAAAAAAGATATGAATAAAATATGGAGATCCAAGTGTTGAAAGATTTGAGCAATTGCAAAAACGCCTAATTAAAAATTGCAAACGAAGGCATCCAAGCAGACAAATCTTTTAGTATGGAAACTAAAAAGGAAAGTGTTCCAAACAAAAAAAGTTATAAAATCAAGATATTATCTTCTAACAGACATTTCAATAAAAATAGCGCAGTTT
Source organism: Watersipora subatra (assembly GCF_963576615.1). Lineage (NCBI taxonomy): Eukaryota > Metazoa > Bryozoa > Gymnolaemata > Cheilostomatida > Watersiporidae > Watersipora > Watersipora subatra. The sequence continues at coordinate 2,591,579 of NC_088709.1, read as the reverse complement.
AAAATGTTTACAAATGCACATGTTGATGCGTCTTGACGTATAATGCTTAATACGATCAACCTGGAACGAACGCACAAAATTTACGACAAACAGTCCCAAAAGGAGCCAAATAACAATTCCTAGAGATATGAAAACTAGTACATGTGAAATTGCATCTGGGAGCCTTCATTATTACTTCAAGCCTAGATTCTAAAAATATTTCCAAAAATAGAAAGATAATTAGACTATATACATGTGCAGGTAATGTCATGTTTCAGTCTTGGAATCTTGTCTCGTTATGTCAGGTAAGGATATAGGGTCAGCATTGGTGCCATATGTAGGCAGCTCGCCAATTGATGAGTCAGATATTGGAGCAATATGTGAGACACTTCCGTTCACATTGCTCTCATTGACTGCTATATTGGTAATTGTCTGTTCATGCTTCAGGTAGGAAGGCTTCCAGCGCGCACTTGGCTTGGTTAGTCTCAGCATTCTCTGCAGGAAAAGAAAGTCAGATGAACTTCAGACCGACTAAGAAAACTTTGCTCCTTTCTTTTATAAATTAAACTCTGTGAACAACCTTGAACTTACTTGCATATAATATATGCATGTAAGATAATTTATTATTTTACTCCGATGATCACAGTGACGAGCTAACTAACATCCGGGCATCAACTAACATCCCAGTACATTAATCTTTAAGTCATAAAATCAGTACAAAACACGGTAACGAGTACTGGTAACTGTAGACATTCCTACAACATAATTAATCCATTCCGAGAACATTTACGTTTTAGGGGTTTTACATTATACCAACAGTGACACACACGTAAATTGTTAGATTCATTCCAAGAATGTCCAAATTCACTACTTTGGCCTTTCAAATCAGAAAAAAACTACACTTGACTTTTTTATTTAATGGCTGTATCAGTAAAAGTAGAGTGGGCAATTAGTCCGTCAGGTGATTTGCCTATTAACGGAACCCTATGAAATCCCTAAGCGGTGCATTTGTAGAACAGCTGGGCAATCAGCTGGCATACAAAGAGGCAGAGGCAGGTTGTTCTCTACAAACACAAACAAGACTTATTTGAAATAAGAACACATACACACTGTCATTGACAACCGCCAACTCACCTGTAGCAGTGATTCTGCAGAGTAAGGATTAGCGCGTCTGTCAGCTTTAACTGTGAATATGGCAGCGATTGGGACCATGATGAGAGGCACCCAGACAAGCAGCCAGCCAAAGGCTTGTGCCCAATCAGGTAGCACATACCCATGGTAATCAATCTTGGACACATGAATGAAGTTGAAGACAAAAATGATCTGCAACAAAGATGTAGTTAGTAATTAGCCATAGGAGGAGTGAGTGTTACAGTACAGACTAACCCCTGGTATTAAAGGTGAGAAGATGAGTCAACAAAGTGCAGCTATCATGGAAACTTCTCAACAGTCTATCCACAGAGTGGGTTCAAATAGCTTTAAAAACTGAGCTATCTCATTGCTTATTAAGACCATTTAAGTCAGCTAAAAATTGCCAAGTAGATGTATTAAGTTTCATTGTTTAATAACAGCATGGACTGTGTAAACCAGCTGATGGTGTTTATATCTAGCGTAGGACTAACAATGATAAAGATTATAAAGATTTTCATCGAAAAAATTGCAAATTTAATCTATGACCGATAAAACGAGTTAACCTTGCATCAAAAATGTACCATTCATAAATTGTAAATAATAACTGAATAAGCAAAAGCAAATGACAAAGAGTACATTATTTACAGCGAAGAATTATCTTCTCTCTACACAAAAGAGGACAACTTGGTTTGGCATAGAGTTGAGAAGGCTAAAATAACTCAAAATAGGAAAGTAATATAAACTTAACTAGTTAAAGGCTCAGCAGATCTTACCACTATTATTACAGGTGCCAGAACCTTCCAGAGGAACATCAATATCCAAACGAGGGTAATGGGAAACTTGCGATTTATCATATGCTGAAGGTGGTCAATGAGCCTGCCAGCACCTGCGAGGTAACAATTCAACAAATGGTCAACAATCTAGGAGTAAACCAAGAACTTTTAACAAATTGGAAAAAAAACTTTTATATATGAGATCCAAATTATGAATTGATATTCAGCGCATAGGTAGACAAACTGCTGCCTACAGATCTGATGCATTATTTTTTTAACTGGCCTACCATTTCTCCAGAATTAAGGTCCGATGTACACTCAATTGATTTTGATTTGTAATGACAGGTTAATTTCGACAGGCATTAGATGCCAGGCAGTGTAGCAGACGTGTTAATGCGTCCTCTCAGGGTAAAAACAGCAATAGAGATATATGGTACAATTTACTCTCACTGAAACTAGGTCATGTCTAAACTAACTTACACGTAGTTTCTACGTTTTTGTTAGTTTTACTAGACTTACTATTTTACTAAACTTACTATTTTTTAAATTGCTTTAAAAAACTTATAAAGTCGTACTGTAGATATTACTTTGAGTGTAGAGCTAAATATCACATCGTATGCTGAACAATTTATATGTCAAAGTCTTCAAAAGTAGAGGTTTGATTTTCCTTCAATGGATTTGTCTGTCAGTCTGATATGCATGTTAGTTAATAAATACAGTTTGGTACATGTATCATATCTTTCGCTGACCGGGCCCATTTGGTACAGTCATACCTCTACATACGAGTTTAATGCGTTCTGGGACTGGCTCGTATGTCAATTTACTCGTGTCTCAAGGCACTGTTTTCTATATAAAATAACTAAATACAAATTAATCTATTACCATACTATGAAAAAAAACATAATACAGGATATTTCAGTTGAAAAATATGTTTTTAACTGCTGTAATGCAGTACATACACTCATAAAATAACCAATACCCATTTAGTTGTTAAAATCTTCAATTAAATGTAACATTACTATGTACAATACTGTAAATTTTTACTTTCGAGACAAACATGGTGGTGAACGGTGGCGGTCTGAGAGAAACTTGACAGCAGCGCATTCAGTACACTAAACTTCTGGAACGCTATGTAACGGAAACTTTGAATTTAACTTGCCACAAATTCCAGTGTATAAGTTGAGGTCTAAAGTTCAGTTTAAAATCCTGGTTTTGACATGTACCTGCCGTATAAGTCGACCCCTTTCTCTGGCTCAAATCATTTGATCGCAAATAGTTCAGTCGACATCAGAGGCAGTTGATGCATAACTGAAGAAATGGCATTCAAAAACGCCATCAGCAAAAACACTCATGTTTTTGTGCCGCCGGCAATATGTACAATAACTAACAAAAGAATTCTAGTGAAGACCTCAAGGCATAGAAAACAATACTTCACCGTTGTATTGGCCAGCCTCACAAATAGAACGAAACTGCCACCTTTGATAATATGTACATTTTTAACAGAAAAGCTATGCCACAAAACAGATTATGTCAGGAATTGTAATTCTTGTACAAGAAAAAGTATGGATGAACGATAGTAGATATGTCAAAAAGATTACCAAGGTGTGAGTTTGTAGGCAGATACCACGATAAAAACATTAAATTCGTATAAAACTCCAGAAGAGAATCCTAGCAATGATAATTTGAATTGTGAAGAATGCAACTTTGTTTCTGATTCATCTCGTGTTGAGTAGGATTACTAGTATTCTACTATTTGATAACTAAATTCCTATGTCATATCATGTAATTCAATGTTTGCAATCAAGTTTTTGATGGTTTTTTGAAGTTGAATTTTACTAGAATTTATGTCATGAAAAACATGATCGTCGCATAAGTTGAGGATGGATTGTTAAGCTTAAAATTTGGTGTCAAATTTTCGATTTATACGTAGGAATTTACGGTAAATGAATTTAGATTATTAAACACACGGTTCAAGCTAATTTTTAATCTTTTACTAAACTTACTTTAATTTTGTCGACTTTATTTTTTATTATACATTTTCGGTTTGGCGTTTTTTGCCTCGCATTCACTATAACTTTTAGCTAACCTTTTAAAAAACTGTTTTTAAATTGATTTGAGGAAAAAAATCGAGCGATGCTGCTCTTAAAAGCTCCTTCTCACATACTTGGCCATATAGTGACCATCAAGAACCGGCTCATATACTCGTATCTCAAAAACTACTCATATCTCAAACATTACTCGTATCTCAAGAAACTTGCTAGAAATTCTGCTCACATCTCGATTTTCTCGTATGTTGGGGCACGCGTATGTTGGGGCACTCGTATGTTGGGGCACTCGTATGTTGGGGCACTCTTATGTTAGGGCACTCGTATGTTGGGGCACTCGTATGTTGGGCAATCGTATGTTGGAGCACTCGTATGTTGGGGCACTCGTATGTTGGGGCACTCGTATGTTGGGGCACTCGTAAGTCGAGGCACTCGTATGTCGAGGTAACTGTTTTTCTAAAAGTCAATATGGAGTCGGAGACAGAAAGTTTGCCGACCCCTGATCTAGAAACTACCCGGTAGGGGTATGTTTTGGGAAGATGTAGCATTTGTTACGAAATGGTACCTTACATACACTACAGTACACAAACTAGAAACAAACTGATGAACATAACTACAGTCAAACGTGGATAACTCGTCCACGGATAGCTCGAACACATGGTTAATCCGAACATTTCCTTTGGTCGATTCCCACGTAATGATAAATTGCTATAGATAACTCGAACTCAACACTGTTAATTCGAACTGTTTTTTTGCCCAACGGCTACCCAAATGGTTGTTATCGCTTTAGAAAATCACTTTATTCAAAGCCATAGAGGTAAACTTCATCTTTTCGTAATTCATAAGCGTCGTTATTACCACCATCGGCAAAATATTTTTGTCAACGACTTTTCTAAAAGTTTGGTGAAATTTGATTTATACTGCGATACGATGAATAGCACGGGCTAGCCGGGTCACGCGCGCAAGGATTTTCGCCACGCACATACAAAACAAAAATCGCATGTTGTTTTTGTTTTGTATGTACGTGGCGAAAATCCTTGAGTGCGTGACCCGGCTAGCCCGTGATGAATAGTTTTCCGACGTTGATTCCGTGTTGAATCAACGTCGGAATGTTGAATGTTTAAAACGTCTTAAAAATTGTTGTAATTAAACGTATACGTTGTCTGAGCTACAAAAAAACTATTCATCGTTTGACCTAAACACAGAATACGTGTGTACATTCAATAAGTATCTATTAAAAAAGCGTGAGTGATATACAATGTACCATAAAACCTCGTAAAACTTTTAATTGAACTGCCTCGGAGTGTTGCTCTTAACCAATCCCAGGTAAAGTAAGGTAATCTGCATAAACTTCAAGAAAAAACGGCAAAATTGATCGTGGGTAAAACCCCAAAAGAAAAAAATGTCTTTTTTTTTTAGCATTTCAACAACGATCAAGTTTTGCCAATGTCAATCTGAAAAACGTCCTGGCAATAACATCACCTCAAACAACAAACCAATCTCAAGTGATAGAAAAATCTCTATACTTTTTCATGAAAACGTTTTAAACTTTACATTAGAAGCATTTAATTTGAAACAAGCCATTTGTGCTTTTGATTTATATTATAGTTTGTATATGTACATGTATCTACTAATAAATAAGTAAATATATGGACTTGTGACAGTGCTCTGATAACTTGAACGCTCTGATAATTCGAACACTTTTGCTCGGTCCCTTGAAATTCCAGTTATCCATGTTTGACTGTATATCAATATCTAGCAGTATCTCAATGTACCTATATTTATGCATTTAAACAGTTTACCTACCGTATATCCAGCAGTACACAAGGGAATTAATCAGAGCAAGGACTACTGTAGCAAATCCTGAATAGTAGCTGAGCAACTCCACCCAGTACACTCCGGCCTAAAGTATACATATATAATAAGTATATATAATTGAGTACACTCCAGCCTAAGGTGTATATAATTGAGTACACTCCAGTACACAAAGCAAAAGATAAAACATATGAAAGGATGTACAAACATCAAAAAGAGATTGAAGTTATATTTGAAGAGTATTGAACACCAAGAGATGGAAGCGATATTTGAAGACTATTGAACACCGAGAGATAGAAGCGATATTTGAAGACTATTGAACACCGAGAGATAGAAGCGATATTTGAAGAGTATTGAACACCGAGAGATGGAAGCGATATTTGAAGACTATTGAACACCGAGAGATAGAAGCGATATTTGAAGAGTATTGAACATCGAGAGATGGAAGCGATATTTGAAGACTATTGAACACCGAGAGATGGAAGCGATATTTGAAGACTATTGAACACTGAGAACAACAATAAGAGTCCATCGAAGCTGATGAAGTAGAATATCCATTTGGTGCAGTTACAGAAGTAAGAGAGCAAATAGCAAATATGGTGAATGGTAATACTTAATACTCAAGGCCGAATACTTTCAATAGAGGTAACAAGGATGTCGGAGAACTGCAATAGAGTGTGCAGCAGCCATGGTGACTGATGTGCTTAGAAGTAAAACCTCATTTTATAAAGAGATAGGTTGCTTCCTCTAGCAGTAGGTGGTCTTCATTTCGCTGAAAGAGATAACAATTGGAAGCAGCTATTATATGCTAATAGTGCCCTGGCAGTCTAGTGTGCCATGAGAGATCATCAGGCGTAATAACTATGAGTACAAATATTCAAAACTAGTACATTTGCCAGTCTCGGCTCTGTGAGAGATCGTTATGAAAAATCTGTAAGTCAGTAATTATCTTATGAAGTGCAAGGTGAGGGATTAGTGCAGTAGTGGTAGTGTGCTCTGCCGGTGGCGCCTTGGGATTGATTCTTATGTGAGGTTGTCATTATTCTAATGCTTTTAAGGTGGCTTCAGACAGACAAGGCTCTTATTATAGTAAATATTAGCGGCTGCGTGGCTCAGTAGTTCAAGTGACTGTCTACCATGCTAAAAGCTGTGGGTTCAAATCCCATACCTGAGCCATCTTTTTTCCAAACTATCAACTGTGGCTCCTATAGTAAGCTTGTAATCGAAATTGAATGGGCGTAGTTTCATATTCAACAAGAAAACTTGTCACCAAAGACAAAACTTTGCAAAGCGGCATGGCAAGTCTTTTCATCATTTTATGGAAGAATGATAATAGCAAATCGACAAATATTTTTGCAAAATGATTTTAAGGGAGTGGAAAGACAGGAGCAACTATGGTTTAGCAACAACTGAGTGAACTACTGAGAAAGCAAACTGCTGAGTGACTGCTTGAAGCTGCGGGAGAGAATTGTGAGAATAGACTGAGAAAGACAGTAAAGATTTCTGCTTGGCAACAAGAACGCCCACAAAAAAAACAAAAGGTACAGCCCAAATTCTGAGATGAGGAAATTCAATTAGAAAAAGGCCTATCTCACACAAAAGGAGTAGACGCCACAGTAATGCATATACAGAAGGAATTATATTAATAACATCAAATGGGAGGATCACGTTGAGAATGAACGCATATAGAAGTGGGCAAAACTAACAGAAATTTGTTTCGACACGAGTAAGTATCGATTACAGTGGTAAGGTCATTAAGCAGAAAATTACATCAAAAAGGAAAACGAAGATAGACGGACACAATTGATGATGGTAAAAAGTGATGGAACCTTGCGAAGGATAACATGAGTGATAGAGATGAATGATGTTCCATGATTGGTTGAAAGAGTCTGTAAAATAGCCACAAGGATGAGCAGGACCAAGGCCATCTAGTTGGGGCAAATCATACTACAGTTGCGGAATTAAAAATGACTGTTAACAGGGAGTATGAATGGTGGGGGCAGATGTAGAATACAGGCATTTGTAAACAGATGTTAAATTATAGACGTTGAACTGTAGAAGCAGGAATTTTCCGCAGATGGTTGGAGAATAAATCAAGTAGAGCAAGACTACCCTACAAGTTTGCAATTAGGTAGTACAAGTTAACAAAACACATTATGGTATTTTGGTAGTCTGGAAATGAACACAGTGAAGTTTGTCTACTCAACTGAGTATATACAGCTATTACGTATATATAATATATCGTATATATATATATCTTCATATTTATAAAGGTAGAGAAATACCTCCCTCTCGGAGAAGAGATTGAAAAATGCTGGAATGTAAGAACAACTGTAATCCCAGTAGTCATTGGGGCACTGGGCGCAATAACACCGGCGCATAAAATGTGGCTTGCCCAAATACCAACAGCAATCAACTCAGGTGAGTTGCAGAAAAGTGCGCTATTGGGAACAGCTAAGATCTTGAGGCGAGTGCTCAAACTCCCAGGTCTCTGGTAGGAGACTCGAGTTAGAGCAGAAACTACCACCCATACGAGTTAACCGGGGTGAGGAAACAATTTTTTTAATGTACATATTCTGTGATATATAATATATATATGACAGAATAGAAACAATTATTATGCAGAAAGCCACAGCTTGACATCCTAAACACTGTCTAGCAATTTTCCTGACAACAACATTGACATACCAGAGATCAAACAAAAGCGTGATGTTGTCACTATTACGCTATGAGTATATTGAGATGTGAGAGCTGCATGCATATTAATAGAAACACGACTTACCATAGAGACAGTTGAAAAACCAATCACAAACATGCAGGAGCAAATTGCAAGAGCTACAAAAGGCTTCTTAGGCAGGAGTTTTGGCTTCTTGTCCAAGATTGCGGTCAGAATAGTTTCAAGGATCCCAAACTAAATAAGAAGGTGTCTCTGCGTACAATATGCATGTGTCTCTGTGTACAATATGCAGGTGTCTCTGTGTACAATATGCAGGTGTCTCTGTATACAATATGCATGTGTCTCTGTATACAATATGCATGTGTCTCTGTGTACAATATGCATGCATCTCTGTGTATAATATGCAAGTGTCTCCGGGTACAATACGCATGTGTCTCCGGGTACAATACGCATTTGTCTCCGGGTACAATACGCATGTGTCTCCGGGTACAATACGCATGTGTCTCCGGGTGCAATACGCATGTGTCTCCAGGTACAATACGCATGTGTCTCCGGGTACAGAACGCATGCATCTCTGTATACAATACGCATGTGTCTCTGTGTACAATATGCATGCGTCTCTGTGTATAATATGCAGGTGTCTCTGTGTATAATATACAGGTGTGTCTGTGTATAACATGTTGTCAAAAGATCAGAGATCCCACACATATCCTCATTACCAAAGAGTAGAATTGGCCGCGTAAAATAAAAAGCTGGAAATTCGTGTCAACCCTCCATTCAATACATAGTTTAGATGGATGTTTACATGTTATAAACTTGTTAACTATAATGTTTAAGTTTAACTAAAAGTAACTGTAGCTCAAATTTAAACTATTTCGATCCAAGGTGACTTTGTCTGAACACCAAAAGTCTAGACTTGCTCATTCATCCTTCCAACAATAAGGAAACGTTGAAGACAACTCTTGCAGTGAAAACAATTCTCACTAAGACCCTTCATTTATGTAGCCTCCGATAGACAAGACAGTCCAACCTTGTTTGTTTCATAAATATAGTAGTTGATCTGAGAGGGTCACCAAATGAAAGCTTACTTTTTAATTTGTTCAAACCTTTGTCGGACTTATATTGATTTCATCATCTCTCCCCGTGTCATGCGCGATAGGACTGCGGCTATTGAAAAATCTGCGATGCTCAGAGACCAAAAGAGATGAGGCGAAAAATTTTGAAGGATCACTGCAAATAGTAAATTATACAGCTCAATCAAATGAAGACTGTCGCTTGTCGTAAAAGCGATCAGGAAGAAAGATGCCCTAATTAAGACGCTAGTAAACATGATACGCAAGCAAACTATATGAGCTGATAGCATCACGAACCTTATAGGCAAAAGCGGTACAGTTAAAAAGCATATCTAATAGAAACATTCAACGTGAAACTGTGGCCTTCTGGGTGAATGATTACAAGGCCTTCTGGGTGAATGAATCAGTATTTGGCAGAGATCAAACTAGACTTACCTGACTGTCAAGGCCCAGAGAAATGAGCATTAGAAACAATAGGAAAGACCAGAATGCTGCAGCTGGAAGTTGATCCAGCACCTCGGGGTACACGATGAACACCAGAGCCGACCCTAAAACAGCATTAATTTAGATGTGACTATGCTGACATGAAGTAACAATCGGCGATGTAAAAAGTAGCTTGATTAAACGACAACAGATAATGACATTTAGCAGTATCGTAATAGTATAGTTTTAAACAAGGAAGGCCTTGAGTCTGCAGGAAACAATCCTATGATGCAACATACTCCTTGAAAGCACGATGGTTGTGAAAATAATAGTAAAACTTTCCATATTTAGCACAAAAGCTAATCTATACCTTTATAAAATGTTCTTTGATACAGTGTAGCGCGAAACGTATCGCCGAAAGGATCATGATCTTTAAAATAACAATGAGATTTTCATTAAATGTCAGCACATAGAATTATGCATAGATGTGCGGTGAAAACAATGTGATTGCAAACTTACAAAAAAGTCTTTGAGTCATAACGGCACTTTGTCACTTCTACTTAATATTTGTTTACAAAATGAGCAATACTATTTTTGTAATTGAAGACTAAACCAAGAAGCTGAATGATATGCCTCGGGACTAAACAAATAGTGTTAAAGTGTTTTTACATTTTTGGTGAGCACGCAATGTTCAGCAAAAGATATTTAGCTTGCGAGCGAGAGCATTGTTAAACAGAAGCTGACCTTGAGTGACTCTAAAGCGCTTACCTGACTTGACAACATTTCTTATATCAGTGCCCATCCTCTGAGCCATGTATCCAGCTACACAAAACACTGGGAAACCGGCAAAGAAGCTTGTCAGTGAGTTTCCTATTCCCACAATCAGACAGTCCCTGAAATAATCAAAGTATCCTTGATGGGACGGAAAATGTCGTGTCGAAGAGAGTCGCGTCGAAGAGAGTCGCGTCGAAGAGAGTCGCGTCAAAGAGAATCGCGTCGAAGAGAGTCGCGTTGAAGAGAATCGCGTTGAAGAGAGTCGCGTCGAAGAGAGTCGCGTCGAAGAGAGTCGCGTCGAAGAGAGTCGCGTCGAAGAGAGTCGCGTCGAAGAGAGTCGCGTCGAAGAGAGTCGCGTCGAAGAGAATCGCGTCGAAGAGAGTCGCGTCGAAGAGAGTCGCGTCGAAGAGAGTCGCGTCGAAGAGAGTCGCGTCGAAGAGAGTCATGTCGAAGAGAGTCGTGTCGAAGAGAGTCGTGTTGGAGAGAGTCACGTTGAAAAGAGTCATGCCGAAGAGAGTCCTGTCGAAGAGAGTCGTGTCGAAGAGAGTCGCGTTGAAGAGAGTCGCGTCGAAAAGAGTCGCGTTGAAGAGAGTCGTGTCGAAGAGAGTCGTGTCGAAGAGAGTCCTGTTGAAGAGAGTCATGCCGAAGAGAGTCGCGTTGAAGAGAGTCGTGTCGAAGAGAGTCGTGTCGGAGAGAGTCGTGTCGAAGAGAGTCGCGTCGAAGAGAATCGCGTCGAAGAGAGTCGCATTGAAGAGAATCGCGTTGAAGAGAGTCGTGTCGAAGAGAGTCGCGTCGAAGAGAGTCGCGTCGAAGAGAGTCGCGTCGAAGAGAGTCGCGTCGAAGAGAGTCGCGTCGAAGAGAGTCGCGTCGAAGAGAGTCGCGTCGAAGAGAGTCGCGTCGAAGAGAATCGCGTCGAAGAGAGTCGCGTCGAAGAGAGTCGCGTCGAAGAGAGTCGTGTCGAAGAGAGTCGTGTCGAAGAGAGTCGTGTTGGAGAGAGTCGTGTCGAAGAGAGTCATGTCAAAGAGAGTCGCGTCGAAGAGAGTCATGTCGAAGAGAGTCGTGTCGAAGAGAGTCGTGTTGGAGAGAGTCACGTTGAAAAGAGTCATGCCGAAGAGAGTCCTGTCGAAGAGAGTCGTGTCGAAGAGAGTCGCGTTGAAGAGAGTCGCGTCGAAAAGAGTCGCGTTGAAGAGAGTCGTGTCGAAGAGAGTCGTGTCGAAGAGAGTCCTGTCGAAGAGAGTCCTGTCGAAGAGAGTCATGCCGAAGAGAGTCACGTTGAAGAGAGTCGTGTCGAAGAGAGTCGTGTCGAAGAGAGTCGTGTCGAAGAGAGTCATGCCGAAGAGAGTCGCGTTGAAGACAGTCGCGTCGAAGAGAGTCGTGTCGAAGAGAGTTGTGTCAAAGAGAGTCGTGTCGAAGAGAGTCGTGTCGAAGAGAGTCGTGTCGAAGAGAGTCGTGTCGAAGAGAGTCGTGTCGAAGAGAGTCGTGTCGAAGAGAGTCGTGTCGAAGAGAGTCGTGTCGGAGAGAGTCGTGTCGAAGAGAGTCGTGTCGAAGAGAGTCGTGTCGAAGAGAGTCGTGTCGAAGAGAGTCGCGTCGAAGAGAGTCGTGTCGAAGAGAGTCGTGTCGGAGAGAGTCGTGTCGAAGAGAGTCGTGCTGGAGAGAGTCGCGTCGACGAGAGTGAATTAATAGTCTCAAGTACGTACATAGAAAATGATGGTAGTAAGCTATACTGTTGAGGTGATCTAATGAACCTTATACAGAACCATGTTACATTCATGAAATTACTCTTCAATGCATGATTTATTTGTATCTTTCAAAAGAAATTAGAGAGCCCAATGCAACAAATTTTTAAACTGAAAGATATTTTGCTGCAGTAAAACTCCCATGCACATCTGTAGCTTTCACCGGTTTCTATGCATGAACCCAAACGTGTAGTGAAAAGAAGAATTCTAAGACAACGTGCAACAAGCCTATTGGCTAACTAACTGGTGCATTATACGATAAGATGCTAGTGCCTGAGATTTAATTTAAAAATAAAAGTAGAACAGCAACAGCCTAGTAAGTCTTAGCAACAGAGCAGAAGTATGGAAAAATAGTAGGAAGATTCTGGATTGACCAAAGGAAGCATCACAAATAGAACTGCAAATTTGAATGCATCTTAGTCAAGGTAGGTATCAGGTAAGGGTCATCTCTATGTAAGGGCGAGGTCTCCATAATGGTAATTAGAATCATGGCAGATATTTAGGCAAGCAGTCAATAAATAGCCCCAAACCATGTCCCAGATGTTTATAAATCGTCAACGAAACAGCGAGTGGCAAGCATGCAGTGGTCAAAGAATGCATGAGACAAATTGTAAGGCATGCGGTCAGGTGAAGGTCATAACGACCTGGCATAAAATCATCTTGATTTACAGCAATGTGACCATGCTTACCCACGACCTGCATAAGCATAAAGGGCAAACTGTATTCAATATACATGAACCTGTAAGCGATTACAACAGAATGAATTTGATATAATTAAAAAACTGAAAGATAGTAGAACAAAACATGCTGATATACAATCAACTCCTACTAGCCAGCTAGTAAAACACCAGCTAGTAAAACACTGGCTTTAATAATTTGCTCATTCGGCTTGCTTTGACTTTGTTCAATTGGCAAAAGTTATAAATAATAATGGAACTCTGTCGTATCAAATGTTTTCCAAGTATTTCATCACTTACACCAATATATGTCAGAGTACTGAGCATTTCATCACTTACACCATATGTCAGAGTACTGAGTATTTCATCACTTACACCATGTCAGAATCCAACTGTCGAGGGTTAAGCGTAACCTTGAAAGATGTTTTTACAAACATATACAACTCACCTTAACACATTATTGTTATATCTGTTGTAACTCGCGTAAGTCATGACAGAGCCTCCACTTAGCCCGAGTGAATAGAATATCTGGGTGGTAGCATCAACCCATATCTGTTAAAAATATTACCCGCGCTAGATAAACTGCTAGGGGTAGTCTTTGTCTCAAAAAACCAGATAATAGGAAATGTTTGTCATAGTCTGAAGAAATGCTGAACAGTGGGAAGAGTTAACTTTCACGATGTGCACTGCTCAGCAACAGGAGGTAAAGCAACCTGTCAATTCTGGCCAAAGTAATTGACCAATCAGTATAATCAATACATTACTCTACTTCTGATAAGCTGTGTACCTTGGGATGAGCGAGGGTTGACATGTTCGCAGGAGGTGCAAGGTAGAAATTAATTCCATCGGCAGCACCAGGTAGTTGAGCAGCAACTATAAGTAGTCCTGTGATAGCAAGATAGGGGAAGAGTGCAGTAAAGTATACCACCTATAAAAGTAAATTAGCTGGCTGTTTGGCAAGACTGGCATTTCTACATCTCTCATATACACTATATAGACTCTCATATAAACTATATAGACTCTCATATACACTATATATAGACTCTCATATATACTATATAGACTCTCATATAAACTATATAGACGCTCATATACACTATATATAGACTCTCATATATATTATATAGACTCTCATATATACTATATATAGACTCTCATATATACTATATATAAACTCTTATATACACTATACAGACTCTCATATACACTATATAGACTCTCCTATACACTATATAGACTTTCATATACACTATATAGACTCTCATATGCACTATATAAACTCTCATATACACTATATAGTCTCTCATATACACTATATAGACTCTCATATATACTATATAGACTCTCATATATACTATATAGACTCTCATATACCCTATATAGACTCTCATATACACTATATAGACTCTCATATACACTATATAGACTTCCATCACTCATGTGTAATATGTAACACCACCTATCTCATATGCATACGTAACCTTCATCCTAACGTATATACTACATAACCTTCCTTTTACTACATAAGTTTTGTACTATCACAGGTATATGTAACCTTCCCTCACTCATATTTGCTACATAACAATCCTCTATCATGTGTACTATATAACCTCACTTCTTTCATGTGTACATGTAACCTTCCATCTCTTGTGTGTACTATGTAGCCTCCATCCCATCACATGTACTATAAACCCTTCCTTATATCATGTGTACTACTTCTCTCATTTGTACATGGTAACTTTCCTTCTATCTTGTGTACAACCCAACCTTCCTGCTCTCTGTGTACTACTAAACAACCTTTTTTCTTTCTGTGTACTATGAAACCTATGTACTTAGAAAAAAACTTTAGCACTTGTATGAGAATTAGATGTAACAGGTCATGGTCCAAATTTGACAAAAGCATGGTAGCTGCATATGCAGCATGCTGTGTACTGTCACATACCTTACCAGAGGACTTAATGCCTTTGCATATGCACAAGTAGGTTACAATCCATGCAAGGAGCAGTGTTAATGTTAGATCCCATTTGGGAGGTCCCGTGTTTGTCATCCCTCGCTGAATGTTGTCTTCAGTGTATATGCTGTACATTTTACGGCTGAAACATATAGAGACAGGAGGTTGACACACGGCATACTAAAGGTTCTCATATAAAGATATGGAGTTGACATGTATGATACTAAAAGTATAGTAAAAATGTTGAAAGTAGAGCAAGCCAGCCTGTGGTCTAGTGATGATAAGTGAGAAGGGGTACTAAACTATTGTCTGCAAAGGTTGACTTGCAACAAATTTCACATTACAGTTATTTGGTATCATAAGATTCACCATGTCTTACTCTGTTGTGTTGTAGGTGCAAAATATATGGGAATGTGATTACAAGCTCTTAAAAGCTAAAAAACGAATGGTTAATCGCAGCCACACGAGACCGCCGTAGTTTGGATTTGCTTTCCAAAATGGCTCAAATGGGACGTAGTTGTTACAGGATGGTTTCTGTTTACACTTTCATGCAACCTCATTCGTAGAAATATTTTCACAAATATACTTCACGCATTTAATAAAATCATGTCTATTGTTCTTACGCGTCTGTTTTATCGTCAATGTAATGCTGTCACTTTTAGCACTGATATCTTATAACTTACCGTAAAAATTTGTTAAACTGTTTAACCTTAGCTCGAAGGAGTACATATCATTGTCTGATAATCATGACGAGCCTTTTGGTCACCTGTGATAATCGAAAAGTGCTGCAAAAATTATTTTCGAAGTAATGGGTCACATGATCAGATCACGACTTGACGATTAGATAATGCCGAAACCAAACTGTAAAGTAGCGAGCATCTATATTTGATACGGGGTCTTCAGTAAAACCCGAAGTGTTTGTCATAAACTAGTGCTATGATAAGTTTTATATTGAGCTTTTTATTGGCCTTTCAATTCATGTGAGAACATCACGTGACAAGACGATAACCAAACTGTAATGACTACGTCAGATAAATAAAGAGATTCTAATCTACGGCGGCTTTTTGTTTTTGAGCTTTTAAGAGCTTGTAATCACATTCCCACATATTTGGCACCTACAACACCACAGAGTAAGACATGGTGAATCTTATGATACCAAATAACTGTAATGTGAATTTCTTTGCAAGTCAACCTTATTTTAATGCAACTTGAAACATGTGACAGGGCTGACGTATCACCAAACAGCTAACACTTCCTTTTCCTGTGACTGATTGAGACAGCAAAATACAAACAGCTGTGACATTTTTTTCATTAAACGTTTCAAATTCATCCTTAAACATCGATTACCTTTAAAAATAACCGAAAAATTACCGAAAAATAAACTGCCTCCAATCTACGGCGGCTTTTCGTTTTTGAGCTTTTAAGAGCTTGTAATCACATTTCCACATATTTGACACTTACAACACAACAGAGTAAGACATGGTGAATCTTTTGATATCAAATAACTGTAATGTGAATTTTGTTGCAAGTCAACCTTTAAGCTTTGCCGATAAGCGAACTCGCTTCTGCTGACCCAATACATACAATTTCACAAGAAAAAAAGCTTGCAAAATGTTTTTCAATATGCATGAAGTATAAGAAAACAATATTATTGCTAGCAATGAATGGTCTAAACAGTACATAATGAGAACTACAATGTGTGCACGATATGTACTTTCTGCGGCGTGGCATCGTGTTGCTGGTCAGCGGTTGGTGACCAGGTCATAACAGGCATGACTGCTACCAGATCTTGCGGTTCAGTTAATCAATTAATACTTGTCTATAATTGGCTCATTTGGAATAGCTTTCTCATGAAGCATACAGATGCGTCATTAGTGGTCGCAAGTGTTGTCCATGTGATTTTCCTAAAAATGCGTTGTTCATTCGTGGTCTGCATTGTATTTTCTATTAACAGTTTAACAATAACCGACCAATGAGGTTTGCAAACTTAATTGCACTGGTTTTCATGTTTTTTCAGTTTTTATCTGTATATAAATGTATCTTTATGCCTGCGTGTAGAGTAGGTTACAATATTAGTTGCCTTACAAATATCAAATAGATACATGTATGTACATGTACATGTATGTGTATATAGAGGATATAAGGATAAATAAGCTGACCATTAAAAATATAACGTAACAATTGGTGACCCAAATATATTATAAATACATAAATATGTATACTGACATTAGTATGAGCCACAATAAACCACTTAAATAATATCTTGGAATTTTGGAATTTTCAAAGAAGATTCCAAAATGTGAAATTTAAGAAAATGCAAAAAACATTTAGGTGAGTCATCTATCATCAAAAACCACAGCATTTCACTATTTTTGTCACAAACAAAGATGTTAAATATATTTCACTCATTAAATATGAAACACTAACATGTGCGTGTAGGCTCAAAAGAAAAATGTTAGAAACTATGTTCCAGACTACGTGAGTGAACTTACTTGAAAAACTCTTCAGCAGCTGAGATATGCTGCCCGTAGGTCTGCCAGTTTTGGGTAGAGTTGATGACACACTGATGATTCACATAAATCGTGTTATTTTGATCAGACAGACATTTTTCCTCGGCATCTTTGCTGAAGCAACCTACAAGAACATGAGATTATTTTTAATCCAACATGCATCTACGAGTGTGCTTGCTTACATGTGCATGAAAAACACATCGCTTGACATGAATAGCTTGACATGAATAGCTTTGACATGAATAGCTTGACATGAATAGCTTGACATGAATAGCTTGACATGAATAGCTTGACATGAATAGCTTGACATGAATAGCACAATGCTAATCATACAAGGCTGGATTTCAATTATTTGCACAATGGTGAGAGAACTCATACAGCTATATTTTGCTAACTGCATTGTCATAGATTTTAGTTCACTAAATCAGATTTGAGGAATTTCACATAGTACTGAAAGTCTGTGTAATTACTGTTTTCGCAAGTCAAAAGGAATATGAACACGAGTTAAACTATTTATGTAACTGTTACATCATGTGAGGACTGATAATCCTTGTAAATATATATTAGATGATGCACTCATGTATCAGCTTCAAGCTTGCATTTCATGACATTTATGTAATAAAATGCTGCCTTACTTTTACTTCCAAACAAAACACAAATGAGAAAGTTACTTCAAACCGACACCGTTACAGCTTAAGCAGCATACATAGTAACATATTTGCTAACTTCCTATTAGAAAGCATGATTTGGTCAATTTTTCATTTGGTCAATGATTTGGTCCATATTTTTCCATGAACATGCTACTCCATGCAGCAGTTATAAAGACGCATAAGCAAAATCTTACAAAACTCTGCAGACCTCATACAAAGCTAGATAGCAACATACTATATTACAACTGATAAGGTAGACTTATACAGTTCCACAGTCCCACTTCCAGTAAGGGTATCAAGAAAGAGAGTCCTACCTAGAGAGTTCCATGTCTGTTCGCAGTGGCTCCAAGGCAATGGTGAGACAAAGGAGGAGAATAAATAATAGAAGGCCCAAGTAATGACAGTGATGTAGTAGGCTCCATTCACAAATGAATTGGCTAAGACACACCAGCCCAGCCCTAAAACATAATGGAACTCTGGTACTAACTAGCACCAACGATAGCACCTTCACTAGCACCTTCGCTAGCAACTCCATTGAATACTAACCATAATATATACCTGGAGTACTAACAGTGGTACCTGCCTAGAGTACTAGTCATAGTTAAAAAGTTAATATAATAAATTCATGAGTAAAGTTGCATAAGATAAAACTAGATATTTTTTCCACATCTTTCAATTATCATTTGATGGCAAAACATTTGAATTTTATTGTTTTTTGGTTGCCAAGCCTTAATAATAGCTTGCTCAATTTGTACCTTGTGCAAGCTTATTCTTGGGAAGAATCTGGGAGCAGCAGCCTAATGCAAAATGATGTGTAAATACAATAAATATGATCGTATTAAAACCAAATATGATCGTGTTAAAACTAAATATGATCGTATTAAAACCAAATATGATCGTGTTAAAACCAAATATGATCGTATTAAAACCAAATATGATCGTATTAAAACCAAATATGATCGTATTAAAACCAAATATGATCGTGTTAAAACTAAATATGATCGTATTAAAACCAAATATGATCGTATTAAAACCAAATATGATCGTATTAAAACTAAATATGATCGTATTAAAACTAAATATGATCGTATTAAAACCAAATATGATCGAATTAAAACCAAATATGATCGTGTTAAAACCAAATATGATCGTATTAAAACCAAATATGATCGTATTAAAACTAAATATGATCATATTAAAACTAAATATGGTCGTATTAAAACCAAATATGGTAAAATCAAATATGATCGTGTTAAAACCAAATATGATCGTGTTAAAACCAAGTATGATCCTGTTAAAACCAAATATGAATGTGGTAAAACCAAATAACATATAACAAATATTTATTATATATTAGTATCGCATGACACGAAGAATTAAGTTAGTCCATATTACTCTCTTATGAACATTAACTATAAAAGACGCAGCGGATTCATTTTGGAGTTGTTTATATTAAAGCCCGATATATACAGCTTAGTTGAAAGAGACGCTACTAGCAGTTCCTAACAAACACCTCATCATAGTAATTTGTCTGTCAATCGAGATGGTCATACAGTGGGTTAAAGTTGGTTCAACTAGTATTTCATCCAGTACTGTATACTTACTCTTAAGTACTGTACACCTACCTTTAAATATCGGAGACAATTCAAACACATTTCCCGGCCCAGCACCTGAGTACTGGCCGACAATTAACTCGATGAGGAAGAGGGGGATCCCACAGAAGAGCAACATAAAGAAGTAGGGAATAAGGAAAGCACCTACAAATGAACATCAATAAGTATGTCAGAAGAGTCACAATTCATTAGAAGGCTGAATAGCATTCACACATCAACATAAATATACGAGAGTGGTTGTCATGGTATGATGCAGCAAAACAAATGTGTAATAGAGATATAGAATTGGTAACAGACAACTTCTGATCACAACTGACAACAGACAGCGGGTGATGCAGCCTACCTCCACCATTAATCGCTACCATCCAAGGAAACCTCCAGATGTTTCCTAAGCCTACAGCCAGTCCGAGCAAGGAGAGGACAGACTCGGCCTCATTGGCCCAAAATCCTCTTGCTGGTTCCTTTACACCTGCACCTTCTCCCTCCCCATTCTAACGGTGCAGAGAAAAGAGTGGCAAAAGTGTCTACCCTTGTGTCACTGTTGTTTGTAAGGAACTTAAATTTCCTGAAAATTCTTAGCAATCGTGATAATTGAATGAATAATTTAGCTTTGGAAAAGTACGCCTTCACATTTCTGACAACGTGAAGTAGCAAAAAGCGTACGACAGCCATGGATCTCAAATGAAAAGTTGGTGAGATTAACTGGGTCTATAAAACTGTAAATTGTAATATCAGCCTTGAAGACTTGCTAATGAAATTCTAACAAGCGTAGACATCCAGTGAACAGTCTTGCTCGAATATATGAGTGAATAGAGATAACAAACAACGGGGTGTCAAAACAGCCAGCACTGTCTAGCCTAATCAGCTAAATTTACCTTTGGCATCGGGGTTCTCGACTTGAGTCTAAACTTTCGTTGTAGTAGCAGACGCCACCATGAGGTTTTGGCAAATTGCACCTCGTCTTGGTCCATTGCAGCAATGACAGGAGCGGAGTCTGCCATGTTGTTTAGACGCTAGAATGATGAAGTATTCATTTAATACGGAAGTTAAGTACAATTATATTAAACTCTACATACAACAAATGTCTTCAGAATATATACATAACTGTTATATTCCAGATAATCTATTGTATTCTGGATTGTCTAACTGAAATAATTGACACGGCGTGACTTGCATACAAAAGCATTTATTAAAAATTATGGTGCTAAAAACCTTTATTTGAAAGGGCGAGTAACTCCTACAGCAAGTCATAGAATGCAACCTCATGATCGATGCATAGTTAGATCAAGTAAAAGACTACAATAATAATGATATACAAGCAGTCAATGGCCTAACAGATAATGACAATAGTTCAAACATGAAAACAAAAATACATGTGGATGCAACTTTTTCTGAAGGTGCTGCCATACTTCTTACATTAACCAAAAAAATCCAAACATAATATACACTCAGACACAAGATAGGCAGGTAGGGAAGGTCCCGTTACAATGGATAACATGATATACACTCAGACACAAGATAGACAGGTAGGGAAGGTCCCGTTACAATGGATAACATAATATACACTCACAAACAAGATAGACAGGTAGGGAAGGTCCCGTTACCATGGAGAACATAATATACGCTCAGACACAAGATAGACAGGTAGGGAAGGTCCCGTTACAATGGATAAACACAGAGAAATAATTTTCGGAAGAACGTATTAAATTGTTGCAGGAACTGAAACACAGAATATTCCCTTAACATGTCAGAGTTCAACAATGTTGAGATGAATAAAATTGACCAGACAAGGTGATTAATCATAAACAAGCCCAAGAGATCCAGAAACAATGAGATACAAAAGTGTGTGATAAGAAGAGTGCCTCATTTGATCCGCCGCCAAAACTCAAAGAGTCCCAGTCAGGCATAGAGAACTACATTCACTGGCTATGATCTCTAAAGTTAGTCATGATACTACTATTAGACCAACGACAATATAGAATCATGAAGTCAATAATGAGAATTCGGACGTTTTAAACGATTGGCTAGATACAACCTTTAGCTGTTAATTACACTGTCTTTTCAACTTAAATGGCAGCCGTTAATAATTTATATTTGGGCTTAAATCAACTAAACTCAGTCAAATAATAGAATTGGTCACAAAAACTTAAATACAAGCAAATTCAGTCTGACTTCCAACCAGAAAACGTCATACATACAAACACCGTGAACTACCCCAACATGTAATCTCATGGAAAGTGTGACAAGACTCATACAAGACTTTAGAAAGGGACTTAGATATATATCCTGCTTTTTTATACAGCTAAAATATCTCCTTAACAACTGAATGCACAAGAAGTTGGTCTGAAAATTGGTAGTCCATTGGGATGTCTAGGTGAAGTTTCCCATATTTTTAAACTGCCATTCAATGGTTTTGAACTAACAGAATGAAGCAAATTGAGTAACCCTGTGTATTTTATATCATTTGATGCAAAAGTAAGCGGGCTGAGTTTTACCATTCTGCGGCCACTTGCAAAAACATAGTAACTAAATTAACTCGCAACAACTTCAGAATTACTTATTCAACATCAAATATTGGGATCTAAGATCTCTTTTCTTCAATCAGGTAGCAATACCCAATTATCAAAAACTTTGCTGCATTATTTAATAATATCAACTGGTTAAAACCCATTATGTTCCATACAAATGTTTAGAACACGGCACAAGCATTGCTTCAGTTAGTTTTTACCTAAAACTTTTTCTATAGTTTCTTAAATGACAGAATTTTCATTGTATTGCTCAAACTAGCTATTACGAAAAACTCTCAAGGAGAAGTGGTGATCTTTCTTTCATTGTCTTATAAACCTCTGAACCAAATGAAGCAGTTTTGCAAGTTATAAACATTCTATTCGTATGAAACTGATAAAAGTAAACATTGAACCAAGCGTTCTGATAAATAGAAGAAGCTATAACTACAATAGCAAATATATAAAACTAGGAATCCAACGCAGCATATAGCAGATTAGCAGCATCAAAGCTCAGAGTTCATAACAGCAACTAGTAGGATTTTCACACCTTCGAACCACTAGGACAGCATATAAAATACATTAGCAATAATTCAAAAGTTGCTAATGCATTTTATATGTATTTATAATTTATAACGTATTTTATTAATTAGCAAACGAACACTTGAGTTTAGCAAGTCACGACTTTATAAATCACTAGTTCCGATTTTTACTAACAACAAGAAAAGTACTAGGGATTTAAAATGTACCTATATTGCTACCGGAAACGGCTGGGCAACGTTGCAACTCCACGAGCGCTCAACCCCCTCGAGGGAACTAAGGCCGATAAGCAAATTAGTGTACACGTATTGTTGTAGAAGAGACAACTCCCACGTCAATATACATGTACATGTATGCGCCGCTCAGAGGTTATTGAACCAATTTCAAACTAAAAATATTCATTTCATACTCGAAATTAAGTAAAACATGAAAGTTTCTATTAGGTACGTTTAAAATTAACCTAAAGCAACAAGTATCTACATAAAAAATTTTCAAATTCAAGATAGACAGTGTGCCCTCAGCAGAATACAATAAATTACATGAAGAGTTTGCAACGCCCAGGAGCAGAAGGGCCTGTGCAATTTTTTTGAGGTGTATGTTTTTATATTGCTCTGATGTTTGGTTTATTTATAAATATCTGCTTTTGCATACTAACAAGACGTTCTTCATTGATATCTTTATGAATTGAAAATAGCAGTTTCATTTATATTTAAATGTGCTTAAGAATATCTTCTGCAGCTTGCATTTCAAGCCTGTATAAATAAAATTTCAGCTTTGTGCCATTTTATTCAACAAATAGGTATGTTGATTTAAAAAGTTTTCTTGGTCATTTTGTAGACATATTAATAGTTTAACAAAGCAAATGCAACCTATAGAACATTCAATGAATATTTTTTTAATTTAAAATGAAATATTTTATAGAAAGTATTATGTAATGTATATTTAACATAAACTGTAGGGTACCTACTATAATAGCAACAACACAATTTAGGAACAGGGTTAATACTCCAGTCAGGTACCATGATTCGATGATTCGGATTTGAAGTGCTCTTCAGCACTCACAACAGTTAGCTAGATATCGTAGGTCTCTAACAAGCCTTCCAGTGGAAAGATGAATTCTTTGAATAAATTAAAATCTTATAATTAAGGCACTGTTTAACCAGTAAGTTAAAAAGCTGGGTAAACTGCCAGCAATGATGTAGAAGATAGAAAAAGAAAAGAGCCATTCATATCGTAGGTGTAGAGATCCGTAGCACTGTACGTCCCACTGGTCATTATAATAGTTCACCATCTTCACTTATAATAGTTTACCATCTTCACTTGAGATGAAAGCCATGGAGCCATTCATATCGTAGGTGTAGAGATCTGTAGCACTGTACGTCCCACTGGTCATTATAATAGTTCACCATCTTCACTTATAATAGTTTACCATCTTCACTTGAGATGAAAGCCATGGAGCCATTCATATCGTAGGTGTAGAGATCTGTAGCACTGTACGTCCCACTGGTCATTATAATAGTTCACCATCTTCACTTATAATAGTTTACCATCTTCACTTGAGATGAGAGCCATGGAGCCATTCATATCGTAGGTGTAGAGATCTGTAGCACTGCATGTCTCACCGGTCATTATATTAGTTCACCATCTTCACTTGAGATGAAAACCATGAAAACACAGTTATGGTGAACTAATTCTCAAATGAAGTAGAGAAATCTTGCATGAACTTTCCAAACAAAGAAGTTGTAATGCGCTGAAGATCATTTTAAAATATGGTCATTATGCTTCTTGTGTTCACTCAAATTAAATTTAAATTTCTTAAATCATATTAAAGGTCAATCCATCTAATCGCACCACAGTAAGATTGTTTGTGTATTTTATGTTGATGCCAAGCCGTTGTATCTCAATGTCATTTGGGCCCAAAGTCACTTCCCCTAAAGCCACTTTATGTTCTCCAATGGAAAAGCTATGAATTATTTTCCCTTTCCACGTTACTGCAGTGCAAGATCTCGATCAGTGCCTAGCTGTGATTGCCTTCACCACACTTAATTAAGTAAATACTACCGAATGCATGTCAATACATTGTCAGTACAACAAATAGGGTGTTTACTACCAAAGCTTCTGTTGGGCCGCAAGTATCTCACATACTCCCTACATATACCTCTTACACATATCACCATAGGGAGCAGGCTAGTGGTCTAGAGTGCGAACGACAGGTTGGGATTCATATCTCAAAACAGGCCACTGATGGTGACATGAATAACATCCAACCTCAAATTGCTCTCTGCAATTACGCATGTGTCCTTTGCCACTAGACTCAGACATGTCCAGCCTAGGTAACAGACCCACTACTTGTGCAACATGACTACATAAAACACATACAGCTTCTGTTTGCAGGAAACTCAGCAGCCATACTAGTTCTCTGAGAGATTGCTGACACACCCCCTACACATACTCCCAACCATAGGGAATCTGAACACATCTTTAGTTGCCGGCTACATTTGATGAAATGCACGATAATGGGTTTAAAGCATAGGTATATACTTGAAGCCAATTATTTGAGCTCTGAACAACAGAAACTGCATATAAAGACACTGGTGAAGGTAGAATGTGCTTCAGCCATGGTCTTTTCTAATGGAATATATCAGTAACTACCATATGAGCTCATCTTCTCTAGTATTAACTCAATTAGTGATGTGACTATAATAAACTGTAATATAATAAACTATTAATAATAAATTATTAATATCACTCTATAATAATCATGAACAAACTCAACGTTTATAACATAAAACCTGCGCTTAAAAGACAGGTGCAAGATTGGAACCAATTTAATGGGATGTTTTATTATTTGAAATAGTTTTGCTTGCCAGCTTTGTTACTATTTACATCGAGATATTGGAAAACAGTTGCTATGGTTACTGTACGCAAACGAAACTCTTTCAAAGTCATCATCAATACTAACAACCTTGTAATTTGATTTCCAACTAGGAGACATTTTCAATACATAATTTCCCAAATTATAATCCTTGCTTTTATCCATAATTGAATGGGTCGAAGCTTTGGAGAGATCTATTAGTTTCTCATTCTCAAAGTAGAATCACTCCTCTGGTTCCAAAGGGCTCCTTCACATTTTAATATAGATCTAAATATAGTTTACAACTGTTTGCATGTGCAGGAGCAGATATATATGGCTTGACTTCAACTGACCAGCAGCATGGAATTTGCATGCAGTATCAAGAGGAGATAAGTCAAAATCTTTAGTTGTTTCTGAATACTGGGATGGCGTATCATTGGCCGCTACATTTGGCATAAGTATGTTATATGTAGACATTGATTGGCTGTATGCTTATACATATATGCTATGTTTACGTACCAATATTCTAATAGTGCACTCCGGTGCGCTATATGCAAGTTTTGTTATGATGCTACATATATAGGTAATCGTACCAATGTAATCATGTGCCATGATTGCTGCTGCCGAATGAAAGAGCCTTGTCGATATTTTTGCATGTTTTAGTTTTTTGACAACCATAACATACAATATTAGACACTTCAACAGAACTTGAGGTTTGAGCAGGTTCAGCGACACGTTGCCAACAAACTGACCAATAACAGAGAACTAACTACCTGAGGTTTCAGTCTACCACTGAGGGTCGGATCGTTTTAAAATAGGTATATCCGGACAAAATATGTGATTAGCATGCATTACTTAAAGTATTCTGATATATAGGCGTGGCTTATTTGTGACATATAGGTGTGTCTTATCTGTGATGTATAGGTGTGTCTTATCTGTGATATATAGGTGTCTTATCTGTGATATATGGGTGTTTTATCTGTGATATATAGGTGTCTTATCTGTAATATATAGGTGTGTCTTATCTGTGATATATAGGTGTGTCTTACCTGTGATATATGGGTGTGTCTTATCTATGATATATGTGTGTGTGTATTATCTGTGATATATAATAAGTGTGTCTTATCTGCGATATATGGGTGGGTGTGTCTTGTCTGTGATATATAGGTGTGTCTCATCTGTGATATATAGGCGTGTTTTATCTATGATATATAGGCGTGTTTTCTCTGTCATATATAGGTGTGTTTTCTCTGTGATATATGGGTGTGTCTTATCTGTGATATATAGGCATGGCTTATCTGTTATAATTATTTGGGCCTATCCTAGCCAGGAAAATTATGAGTGAATTTTGGAGCACCCAATGACACCCCTATTTATAGTTTGAAAAGTGATAAACTACAACAGCTATTTAATCCTAGAATCATACCATAGCCTTAGAAGTGTACAACGGCCCCAAAACTAGATATTAACCAAAAAACTGAACAGTAGTAATTAAGCTAACTACTGTAATCTTGTTCTGATGTAAGTGTTACAATGAAAAAGTCACATACACAGGAAGATATTGCCAGTTTTTTCAAACTAGTAGAAGTTGAAAACCAATGATATATCAAATGAACTTGGTGCTACAATAAGCAATAGAATGAATAGATACTAGCATAACGATTAATTACAGGAGTCAAAAGGTTTCAATAATTTGGAGCCGAATATTTCCAAAATTAGAGTTTAGTAGCAACCAAAATTGCTTATAAAATAATTCAAACAGGAAAACAATTTTGGAACATAATTCAACTAAATATATTCTATACAAAAAGTAACAGTTTATTTGCCTTTTGCCCACCACTGCTGACAACTGCTGACTGCACACAGCGTACTTATTAAATATCGAAAAGATTTACAATGAGGCCAAATTAGTATTAATACCTAGTAATAAACCTTATACAATTCAATTCCAACTGCATCTCACATGTCACAAACATCATAACATAGACACCTTACACAAATACCTCACGTGTAACACCTAGCATGTCAAAGATGTCTGAACATGCATATTTCACATATACATCTGTCACATACCACCTTATGTAGACATCTTGACAAATAGTCAATGACCTCATGACCTCATGACATCTCAATATTATTGTGCTACCTCATAAAATTTCCTGGCATAGACATCCAATATGCATGTCTCACATAGACATCTAATATGCATGTCTCATATAGACCTTTTATATGCATGTCTCATATAGACATATAATATGCATGTCTCATATAGACATCTAATATGCATGTCTCACATAGACATCTAATATGCATGTCTCACATAGACATTAGTATGCATGTCTCATATAGACCTCTTATATGCATGTCTCATATAGACCTCCAATATGCATGTCTCACATAGACATTAGTATGCATGTCTCATATAGACATCTAATATGCATGTCTCATATGGACATCTAATATGCAGGTCTCATATAGACATCTAATATGCATGTCTCATATAGACATCTTATATGCATGTCTCATATAGACATCTAATATGCATGTCTCATATAGACATCTAATATGCATGTCTCACATAGACCTCTTATATGCATGTCTCATATAGACATCCAATATGCATGTCTAATATAGACATTAATATGCATGTCTCATATAGACATTAATATGCATGTCTCACATAAACACCCAACATGCACATCTCACATAGACATCTTACATGCACATCTCACATAAACACCCAACATGGACACTTCACATCGACTCAAAAGCCTGAATAGACACGAGCGAAAGTCCATCAATGAGTATCCGTTGGACAAGCTTGAGTAGCCAGAGTCGGGCCATCATGGTTGGCATCAGGTGGGCACGACTCTCCTGTAATACCATAGTTCGCTAATACTAGTTAGGAAAATTGTACGATAGAATTAGCTCACAGGTAGTTTGGTTACCTAGTAAGAAGACAGCTTAATGCAACTGAACACAGTCATAACACGAAAGAGTAAACTATATGGTACGGTCAAGTATGGAGTAAAATTCAGCAGAACACAAGTAAAGCCTGCTAAGAGGTTATTTTATCCATACTGCATAACATCCAACTCAGTCAGCCCTTAGGTTCTAGCTATTGCTTTATCTGTCTAGCTCTCCTGTGAACTGTGATTATATTATTCAATGTCATTTCATGAAGGTTTTAGTTAGAGGACAAATAGTTGCACTAAAAGAAAAACAAAATGTAATTGGGCTATGCATACGGAATTCAGTGCAAGGGTGCTTTGAGACTCCCTATGTATGCCCCAGGGAGCTTTGAGACTCCCTATGTATGCCTCAGGGAGCTTTGAGACTCCCTATGTATTCCCCATGGTGCTTTGAGACTCCTTATGTATGCCCCAGGGTGCTTTGAGACTTCTTATGTATGTCCCAGGGTGCTTTGAGACTCCCTATGTATTCTCCAGGGTGCTTTGAGACTCCATATGTATGCCCCATGGTGCTTTGAGACTCCTTATGTATGCCCCATGGTGCTTTGAGACTCCCTATGTATTCCCCAAGGTGCTTTGAGACTTCATATGTATGCCCCAAGGTGCTTTGAGACTCCTTATGTATGCCCCAGGGTGCTTTGAGACTCCTTATGTATTCCCCAGGGTGCTTTGAGACTCCCTATGTATGCCCCAGGGTGCTTTGAGACTCCTTATGTATGCCCCAGGGTGCTTTGAGACTCCCTATGTATGCCCTAGGGTGCTTTGAGACTCCTTATGTTTGCCCTAGGATGCTTTGAGACTCCCTATGTATGCCCCAGGGAGCTTTGATACTCCCTATGTATGCCAAAGGGTGCTTTGAGACTCCTTATGTATGCCCCATGGTGCTTTGAGACTCCCTATGTATTCCCCATGGTGCTTTGAGACTCCTTATGTATGCCCCATGGTGCTTTGAGACTCCTTATGTATGCCCCAGGGTGCTTTGAGACTCCCTATGTATTCCCCATGGTGCTTTGAGACTCCCTATGTATTCCCCATGGTGCTTTGAGACTCCTTATGTATGCCCCATGGTGCTTTGAGACTCCTTATGTATGCCCCAGAGTGCTTTGAGACTCCCTATGTATTCCCCAGGGAGCTTTGAGACTCCCTATGTATGCCCCAGGGTGCTTTGAGACTCCCTATGTATGCCCCAGGGTGCTTTGAGACTCCTTATGTATTCCCCATGGTGCTTTGAGACTCCTTATGTATGCCCCAGGGTGCTTTGAGACTCCCTATGTATTCCCCATGGTGCTTTGAGACTCCCTATGTATTCCCCATGGTGCTTTGAGACTCCTTATGTATGCCCCATGGTGCTTTGAGACTCCCTATGTATTCCCCAGGGTGCTTTGAGACTCCATATGTATGCCCCAGGGTGCTTTGAGACTCCTTATGTATGCCCCAGGGTGCTTTGAGACTCCCTATGTATGACCCTCTGAGGTATGGATGCAAATATCTGACATGAACAGTAAATATGCAATGAGCATTGAGCAATCACCAAGTCCAACACAGCCAGATACTCTGCCATTTACTCACGATCACTATGGTAATTGTGCTACTGAGGAGATGTAAAATTATATAATATGACTTTAGTAATCATTTGTCTGTAGTACTGCAGGTGATCAGCTATTCTAGCTTACAGACATTGAATATTGATGGAACCTCAAGGCATCTCATCAGTGATGCATTATGGAGACCTACCCATTGTCTCTGTCAATATTCCGTCCTTCCCTCCCCTCCCGTACCATTGTGTGTACACCTATTACTATTATCGCAATGCTCGAGGGATAACCATCTCAAATGTAAATGGAAACCGTCTACACATACTATCTACAGATACCTCCTACACATGATGCCTACACACTCTTCCTCTACACGGACTTCATACACATACCCACTAAAGCTAGGGAGTGACTTATCTAATGCACGCCGAGTGCATCAGGTAAAGCTCCATGTATGAAGTTGTCTATGATGTACATATTTTACTATAATTTGGGGCAGTAACAGTATTCTGAAGCTAGGTTGCTATAACAACGAGACTCCCGGATGTTAACAGTTATATTGTTTGCAAGAGCTGCCATGTTTTGTCTCTGATACTCACCCCTAGAATATGAGTTCTGCTGTAGTAGGTACTCAGGTCTCTACTCAGGCTATGCAATAACTTCACAACCTGTGTAACAGCTCAATAGTGTTGACACCGATTCATAGATATAACATCTGCTGTCTCATAGAGCTAACATATTCTACGCACCTCATATATGAGTTCAGAGACAAAGATCGATAAAAGCTTAGAGTAATTATGTCCAAAATGTTATAAGAAAATTATAAAGAATCATAAAATGGTAATGCAACCGATCATGCATGTTGTAGTCCCAACCGGTTGGTAAAGTCCTCTGGATAACAATTCAAATAACAGTTCAGACTATGATTGTTAGCAATATAGCTTGCTTTTCACCTCCGTACAAGGTACCAGTTAATGCCACGCTTCATCATGCAATAAACTATTTCATGCAACAATTATCACTGGTTTCTGAAGACTATACTAGAAGACAAGACTAAGAAATAAACTGGGCATGACATGATCACAATGTATGACATGGGTCAAGTATGCTAATGAAGCTTACTACCATGAGAAGGCAACTTATAATAGTGTTGAGTACTAATGGCAGGAGAGGGCAAAGTAACCAGAGACCAGCAAAATAATAACATCCAGTTTAGAACAACAATTCAAGTCTTAGGAAAGTTTCAACCCAACACATACGAGTATACATACGACACATACAATGCATACGAGCAGGCAGAGCAGTAAGGCTTAACAACGCTCCAAGGATGTGCCTGCAGTACCTGAACATTGTTCCCATAGTTCGGACTATAGTCTCAGACTAGCGGGTTATCCACATAGACATGATATGAAGTGAGTGAGGAGTTTTGTTCGACTTGCTAAGTACTGTGTTTCAGCTCTAGGATACACAACTGAGTGAGTTATTGTGGATACCTGGGAAAGTTGAGCTGAGCATAAAGTTGCCTCCTCTGTCACACTGATGGATAATTCCTGTACCAGCTGAGGGTACACTCCAACATAATGGAATACGAGCCCCCATTCATCCTGAAGAATTAAGGCTATATAAAAGGTAGCATAGACATCAAAGAGATAGCAATATAAAACGAAAAACAGATCTGCATGGAAGTCAGTGGCTTCAGAAGTCATGAAGTCTTCTGACTTCAGTGGATGTCAGTAATAAGCCTAAACGATAAGACACTCATTGTCGAAATGATCGACTGCAAGAGAGAAAGATAAACATCAACATACTCAAACCAATAATTTCGCCAATTTTAGAAATACAATAAATCATGCTCAAAGATAAAGAAGAAATAAAAACCATCCTTCATGAAACTATGCGTTTGACAAGACCAACAATTCCATGTAGCATTGTCAAGACAACCAGTAAACACCCTAAAGGTGCCACTATTATACAATCATCCTCTATTACTACTTTCTATCCCCTCTCCTCACCTACACCTGCCTATCAGCTACTATCACATCCTACTGCATGTCACCTATTTTCTGTCACTACCTACTACGTGATAATATCACCTACTATTATTCTTCATTTCCTACTACCACCTACATGCTCCCATTATTGGTTGATAATAGCACTTTCTGTCCTTGAAAGACTTTTTCTTAAATGTTTGGTAGCTATATTATTAAAGGCATTCTACTCCAAGCTATACTAGCGACTAGATCAGAGGCTTTCGGAAAAAATGTTTCCCTTAGCATGAGGCCAGCACTTACCTCACTTTTTAATAAAGACAAATCCACATCCTCCAAAGCTGGTAAAGCAGGATACACACCTATAATTATACAAAGCAACAGAGGCTATGTACAGCAAAGAACATGCTCACAACCAGAATCAGTAAAAACTATGTTGCCTCTTTTCAGTACAGAATTAAATTCAACATGCCAGCACTTTTACAACGCTTGCCACTCTAAGCACCTTCATACCATGTCTTGAATACTAAGAGGTGTTCACTATTGCTCACCATCCTTAACTTGTTGCTCAAAGTTCTTAAAGAGAGTTGCAAGGCGAGAGCAGTTGTAGAGAACGAATGATCCGATTTTGATGTCACTTCCTTTCTCCCAGTCAGTAGCCAAAGAAGCTGTTTGTTTGGGTGATCGTGACAGCAGCTCAAATTTCAATGAGGCCAAAGCTAGTTCAGCTATCCTTTCACTCCAAAACTGTCCTTCTGCATGAGACAAAAATGCAAGCAAGTACACCAAACATGACCAAGATAAAAGCTTGTAAGTGAAAACTTGTTACCATAAAGTGCAAGTTTTCACACTTCGGAAAAACCTTGAAAAATAAAGTTAATCCATTCTGATATTTGTTTTGCATGTTGAAAGAAACATACAGATACAGTATGTTGGAGCAAATATATATACAGTATGTTGGAGCAAATATTCTTCTGAGAGCTGAGAGTTGTATTTGGTTTGATTAATCTCAAAGCTAAAAAAACAAAAATAAATACTTCAAGTAGATACTTATACCAGTAAAAGGAATGCGTTATATAAAACAACGTGAAACACTAAATGCTAAAACCTATATTGATGATCAGTAAAAAAGAGGTTTCTAACGCTACTTGACACTAGAGGGAAGTGTATGAAATAGATTCAGAGGTAGAGTGAGTGGTAGATTCAGTGGTAGAGTGAGTGGTAGATTCAGTGGTAGAGTGAGCGGTAGATTCAGAGGTAGAGTGAGTGGTAGAGTCAGAGGTAGAGTGAGTGGTAGATTCAGAGGTAGAGCGAGTGGTAGATTCAGTGGTAGAGTGAGTGGTAGATTCAGTGGTAGAGTGAGTGGTAGATTCAGAGATAGAGTGAGTGGTAGATTCAGTGGTAGAGCGAGTGGTAGATTCAGTGGTAGAGTGAGTGGTAGATTCAGAGGTAGAGTGAGTGGTAGATTCAGTGGTAGAGTGAGTGGTAAATTCAGAGGTAGAGTGAGTGGTAGAGTGAGTGGTAGATTCAGTGGTAGAGTGAGTGGTAGATTCAGTGGTAGAGTGAGTGGTAGATTCAGAGGTAGAGTGAGTGGTAGAGTGAGTGGTAGATTCAGTGGTAGAGTGAGTGGTAGATTCAGTGGTAGAGTGAGTGGTAGATTCAGTGGTAGAGTGAGTGGTAGATTCAGTGGTAGAGTGAGTGGTAGATTCAGAGGTAGAGTGAGTGGTAGATTCAGTGGTAGAGTGAGTGGTAGATTCAGTGGTAGAGTGAGTGGTAGATTCAGTGGTAGAGTGAGTGGTAGATTCAGTGGTAGAGTGAGTGGTAGATTCAGTGGTAGAGTGAGTGGTAGATTCAGTGGTAGAGTGAGTGGTAGAGTCAGAGGTAGAGTGAGTGGTAGATTCAGTGGTAGAGTGAGTGGTAGATTCAGTGGTAGAGTGAGTGGTAGATTCAGAGGTAGAGTGAGTGGTAGATTCAGTGGTAGAGTGAGTGGTAGATTCAGTGGTAGAGTGAGTGGTAGATTCAGAGGTAGAGTGAGTGGTAGATTCAGTGGTAGAGTGAGTGGTAGATTCAGTGGTAGAGTGAGTGGTAGATTCAGTGGTAGAGTGAGTGGTAGATTCAGAGGTAGAGTGAGTGGTAGATTCAGTGGTAGAGTGAGTGGTAGATTCAGTGGTAGAGTGAGTGGTAGATTCAGTGGTAGAGTGAGTGGTAGATTCAGTGGTAGAGTGAGTGGTAGATTCAGTGGTAGAGTGAGTGGTAGATTCAGAGGTAGAGTGAGTGGTAGATTCAGTGGTAGAGTGAGTGGTAGATTCAGTGGTAGAGTGAGTGGTAGATTCAGTGGTAGAGTGAGTGGTAGATGCAGAGGTAGAGTGAGTGGTAGATTCAGTGGTAGAGTGAGTGGTAGATTCAGTGGTAGAGTGAGTGGTAGATTCAGTGGTAGAGTGAGTGGTAGAGTCAGAGGTAGAGTGAGTGGTAGATTCAGTGGTAGAGTGAGTGGTAGATTCAGTGGTAGAGTGAGTGGTAGATTCAGAGGTAGAGTGAGTGGTAGATTCAGTGGTAGAGTGAGTGGTAGATTCAGTGGTAGAGTGAGTGGTAGATTCAGAGGTAGAGTGAATGGTAGATTCAGCGGTAGAGTGAGTGGTAGATTCAGAGGTAGAGTGAGTGGTAGATTCAGTGGTAGAGTGAGTGGTAGATTCAGAGGTAGAGTGAGTGGTAGATTCAGTGGTAGAGTGAGTGGTAGATTCAGTGGTAGAGTGAGTGGTAGATTCAGAGATAGAGTGAGTGGTAGAGTGAGTGGTAGATTCAGAGGTAGAATGAGCGGTAGATTCAGTGGTAGAGTGAGTGGTAGATTCAGTGGTAGAGTGAGTGGTAGATTCAGAGGTAGAGTGAGTGGTAGACTCAGTGGTAGAGTGAGTGGCAGATATTTTTGTATATTTGTAGAACTTTGACACTTACCATGCAAAACAACACAAAACATGCTGACTATTAGCAGGATGACAAGAGAAGCGTTCAACGCCGGTGAGATAAGTGAAGCTAAAATGAAATAAGAGTACAAAAGGGACTATCCTTTAGACCTCAAGATAAGCAATAAAAAGCCCACCATGCACTGCAG
Organism: Watersipora subatra; assembly: GCF_963576615.1. NCBI lineage: Eukaryota > Metazoa > Bryozoa > Gymnolaemata > Cheilostomatida > Watersiporidae > Watersipora > Watersipora subatra. The sequence continues at coordinate 2,556,250 of NC_088709.1, read as the reverse complement.
TGCCATATTTTTCTTCTGATGATTTCTTCAGATACTCCCATCTGCTTTCTGTTAGGGTCTTAAGGGTGCCAGGTGGAGATAATTTTACAGAACCAACTTCCAGCACTTGCTGCTTTTCAGCCTACATATAATGAGCTTTTATACAATAATTGAAAACAACAGAACGATGAGCTGATTGTGTAGATGTAAACTATTTGCATACGTAAAAGAGGTACAACATGTGCTATCATAAGCAACCCCAACTACGTAACTCCAACATGAGTTGTATACTAGTTGCCTCTTTCCTGAATGTCTACACTTCAATACTTGATCTTTGCGCATGCATAAAGCCAACAGCAAGGCTTCTGTTCAGTGAATATGCTCAAGTCAAAAAAAAATGTCACAGAAGACACTTATCACTACTCCGGGTAATTACAAATAGTTGTAAAGATAGCCAATGATTCTTAAATAGTATCATAAAATAAAAAAGAGATATTGAATCTAGATTGCAGTAGATTCTAGTTGCACAATATCAGTTTTGAGAACAAGCCAGAGATTACAGCTGACAACAGACATGAATTACTAGTGCTTGCGCAAGAATGGTTTTAAAACACTTACCAAGCCATCCGTAAGAAGATCAAAGATAACCAGCATGATTTGATGTTGGTAGGACTGGGAAGGGCTGAGAATATGATAGCACACAGTCTACAAGATAACGCGCTTACTGATTTGCTGTGAAAATAAGTCTAGAATTACTGGACAATTATACTGACTAGGATCAAAGACTATTGATTCTCTGTGTTACCTGAAGTCTAATTCCCATATCGAATGCAAGACCCCGGCGGTAATCTTGCCCAGCAAAACACTTGCGGCACTAGGCTCGGAAGATAATGCTCACATGAGGATGCGTCACTAGTGATCGCATAAAAATGGCCGCTAGTCATGACGTCTTGAAAGTGCTGACTTTCATCTGTATAGAGCATTTTGGAGAGGTTGTGCCTGCGGCTCTTTGCGAAAGTTGAACAGCGCTGAACTCTTGCCTTGACAACTGGCAACTACCGGCAGTACTCAGCGCGTAGGGTCACATTTCACCACTGATAGCCCCGCGGTGCTGTCACCGATGCATGCGGCGTATATGGGAACCAGACCTAAGCAACCCTACCAATGAGTTCAGTCCATCGGTTACATGAGCTACTCGTACATGCGTATCATGCATAACAGCCTTGACATCTTTCAAATAGAATAAAAGTAATTTCCGAAGTGTCAGTGTTAAACATACCTTTAAGAGATGGCTAAAGTAACATATAACTATTCTTCACTCAGTCGCAGGTATGAAACAGATGAGTCAGACTGGAACTGAGGCACTACTAAGATATCAAACTATAAACACAAACCTTGGTAGAGCTAAGTAGAATGCATAACTGTCTAAAGATTCCGGAGTCTTCTACAAGTCTCCATTTGTTGAGAGAATTCCCTTGAATTGACAATGTTTCTGGAAATTGTACATTCCAGCTATGATCATCTGAAATGGTTGAAGCGTGTGAGACATCCACCAAAACATAAAAGAGTACGGTAAAACATTGACCACCCTCAGATTTTGAAGCAAATATTTTTATAGGAATAAATTTTGTTTGGTTTGTTCGAGAGGTGAGAAAGACAATAATATATACTTTATACAAACATATATGAGACTGAATCAAACACATTTATATAACTACTAGCTGTGCTACCCGGCATTGTCTGGGTATTAAAAACCAGCTAATAAACAATGAGAGGTAATGAGAGTTGCCTGCCGCTTACTATTAGCCTGGCCCATTGCCAATGGATAATTTGAGTAAGCTTACTAATAAGAGCAACCGCTTTTCTATTTGCTCCCATGTAGTGACACATATCGCCTAATGAATAAATCAAGCTCGTGTGGCTGAATTGGTAAGGCGCCAGACTGGTGAACCAGAGGGTCCGAGATCAATCTTCTGCGATACGGACTCTTTATTTGAAGATTTTAATAGCTATAGCTGGAACTTCACACAAACTTTGAGAAATATAGATTACTAGAACGATACTCGCCCTGGTAATATTGATAAGAAAATAGACAGTATACCTGCCAAAAGAGTTTAGATTCTCTGATTGCAAACAACTCGATGAGTTAGATCTCACTGATCACAGTGGAAACGAGTCAGATAGAATGATAGTAGGAAGGTTGATAATACCAGTCTGTGCAGGCAATAGCAAAAACAAATAGAGTGATAAAAAGGATACCGGACAGAAAACTGAATAATATGTGGGAAGGAACAAAACTGGACTTGGAAGTGGTATGGTGATGAATGATAAGAAGACAGCATTTGAAAATAAAGTCAGCCTACAAATGAGACAGATACAAGATTTAGCATTAGTAAACACACCCTTTCTAAACAGAAGAAAACACCTTTAATCCTCCAACAGTGGGTTAAACAACTCATTGATGAACTATATAGCCATTGGATAAATGAGAAACTAAAATAGCTGGAAGAGCTCTTGGCATGTCAAGATATATTTTTGATGGAGGATATTTGAAGATATTTGATGATGGAGGCTTTAAAAGATAACAAATATAAGCATGAGACAAGTTTTTAAAAAACTCGCTCCACGCATCTCAACTTTTGCTTGTATATAATGAGAGCATAACAGAACTAACCCTGCCTTAACTAGAAAGAACAGTGGATAGCAGGTCTAGGGTCACTGTGCCCTGTTACCCTAGACCTGTGCCCTGCTACCCTAGACCTGTGCCCTGTTACCCTAGACCTGTGCCCTGCTACCCTAGACCTGTGCCCTGTTACCCTAGACCTGTGCTCTGCTACCCTAGACCTGTGCCAGGACCGTGAACCAGTCGTAATTACTAAAATTAAAAACACACAAATCGTGCCGCAGATGCTGGGTTATAATAAAACTTCGCTCCTGACTATTTCTTCTTCCTTCTGAAAGCTTGGAGGTTATTGTTGAGGAAATCAAACAGGAAACACGGAGGGCAAGGAACACAGACTAACAAGTGATAAACCAAAGAATCATAATGAAAACTGGATAACTGGGCATTGTGTTTGGAAGAAATTGAGCTGAAAATGGATCTTCTAGCTTCATAGAAATCATGAAAAAGAGAAACTATGGAAAACCATAAAACCTGACGACTGACAGCTTGTAGCTTTACGACTGACAGCTTGTAGCATTACGACTGACAGCTTGTAGCATTACGACTGACAGCTTGTAGCGTTACGACTGACAGATTGTAGCATTACGACTGACAGCTTGTAGCATTACGACTGACAGCTTGTAGCATTACGACTGACAGCTTGTAGCATTACGACCTACAGCTTGTAGCATTACGACTGACAGCTTGTAGCATTACGTTGCAAAAGATATTGATAGACTAAGCATGTGATTAATAGGTGACTTTCTTTACAAGTTGTTACTTAGCAATTTCTATCCTATTATGCAACATATATAGCTTGCAAAAGTAAGCTGCTATTGTACTTACAGTGCCATCATACTTACTGAGCCATCATACTTACAGTGCCATCGTACTTACAGTGCCATCGTACTTACAGTGCCATCGTACTTACAGTGCCATCATACTTACAGTGCCATCAGGCTTACAGTGCCATCGTACTTACAGTGCCATCGTACTTACAGTGCCATCGTACTTACAGTGCCATCGTACTTACAGTGCCATCGTGCTTACAGTGCCATCGTGCTTACAGTGCCATCGTACTTACAGTGCCATCGTGCTTACAGTGCCATCGTACTTACAGTGCCATCGTACTTACAGTGCCATCGTACTTACAGTGCCATCGTACTTACAGTGCCATCGCACTTACAGTGCCATCGTACTTACAGTGCCATCGTGCTTACAGTGCCATCGCACTTACAGTGCCATCGTGCTTACAGTGCCATCGTACTTACAGTGCCATCGTGCTTACAGTGCCATCGTAGTTACAGCATCAATAGTAAAATAACGAAGAAAAGGTGATGAGTGAAAAAGGCCTGGTGAAGCCTTACATACCTAAAACCTCTACATGATTGCATGTAGATAGCCTAAGTCTAAGTTCTGAGGAAGGGGCTGTGTAAGTAAATGGTTCTTCATGCAGACACTTGTGAATCAAATCACTGATAGTCACATCTCCACAGGCTACAGAGCAGCTGCAACGATGGACCTACACAGTTATGCATCATACAAAACCCCACTGAATTGCTCACCGTTTGTATATACACTATACAAGATGATGACTTGCTAATAAGATGATTCTAGCATTCACACGAGCTAAATATCTCTTCTATCCTGACACATGATAGCTAGGGAAAAATAACTGTCAACAAGAGGATGAGCAGACAACTCCATAACTGACACACAAGACTACCGGAGACACCTGCTGGCTACTGCCTGTCAGTAGCATGACCTAGAATAATAGCATTCAATAACAGATGTAATTGAATAAAGATCGGACTTACACAACGCCAGAGCGTAAGAGTATGTTGTGAAGGTGCTGGGCAAAAACTAACTGTCTCAACCAATCACAACCGGCAGCATTGGAATAAGAGAGTGAGACCAGGTTGATGAAGGCTGAGCCAGTATTGCTGCCCTCATCAAACTGAAATAAAATTCATGATGTTTTTATCACTGCTGATTTAAGACAACTTACAAAATAGTATATAAAGCAATGTCATTCTTGAAAATGATCCAATGATACATTCTACAATTTTTATAAATAGCCTTAAAAATATGACATCTAGAAAAACTAACCTATATCAACATCTGAATTTTTAGCTACCTATTGGTATTGGTTGAAGAGTTAAAATTCTTCAAAAAATTGGTAAGAATTTATTGTCCAAGAATTTATGATCCAATATTACATTCAACAATTTTAAAAAATGAGTTTAAAAATATGGCATATCATAAAAAAACTAATCGGTACCATATAAATAACAACAGGCCACATCTGTATCTAGTCAGATTTCACACGCTAATCACAAGTTGAACGTGTGACATTTTTGTCTAGTCGGTGTCAAGGTTCAACCAATGGGGGACAAGTATCACCTTTGTCTAGTCATATCTCAGGTGTTCTTCATATGTTAGACAAGTATTACCTTTGTCTAGTTAATCTCAGGTGTTCTTCATATGTTAGACAGGTATCACCTTTGTCTAGTCATATCTCAGGTGTTATTCATATGGTAGACAAGTATTACCTTTGTCTAGTCATATCTCAGGTGTTTTTCATATGTTAGACAGTTATTACCTTTGTCTAGTCATACCTCAGGCGTTCTTCATATGTTAGACAAGTATTACCTTTGTCTAGTCATATCTCAGGTGTTCTTCATATGTTAGACAAGTATTACCTTTGTCTAGTCATATCTCAGGTCTTCTTCATATGTTAGACAAGTATTACCTTTTTTCTAGTCATACCTCAGGTGTTCTTCATATGTTAGACAAGTATTACCTTTGTCTAGTCATACCTCAGGTGTTCTTCATATGTTAGACAAGTATTACCTTTGTCTAGTCATACCTCAGGTGTTCTTCATATGTTAGACAAGTATTACCTTTGTCTAGTCATATCTCAGGTCTTCTTCATATGTTAGACAAGTATTACCTTTGTCTAGTCATACCTCAGGTGTTCTTCATATGTTAGACAGTTATCACCTTTAATACTTTTCTAATATATGAAGAACATTCTGACGAAATAAATATTTTGCTCAAATACAAAGCTAAAAGCTAAGCCTGTTTTGTGTTACAATTGAAACAAATTTCTTCAACAATCTTCGATTAACAATCTTTTGGTCATCAAGCTGTGGGTGAGTATATGTACTGATTCAAAGCTGGAAAAGCCAAAGTAACATAATAACTTTACCAATAATAACATAATAATGTATTAAATTCCCTAAAATCAAAAAAATGGCCTCTAACTGACCTTTGCATGAAATGTAGTTGGAAAGTGTTTAATAAACTTGGCTATAGCCTGTTTCCTGTCCAACTTGACAGTATAGTGACCACGATCATATACAATAGCTGTGGGTTTAAGTCCAGCACTCTGAAAAATCTGCCACAGCTGCTGTTCCTGGTGATTCTACAACATCCAACCCTCATGATAAAATTAGGATACCTTTCGCTGCAGCAGTGTTTGACCTTTTAGTCAGCCTTTCAGCAGGTACCTGAGTATAAATGGTGTAAGAGTGCCACTAACCTTCAAAGTCATTCAGGCTTTTTTAAAGCGTTTCAATATCCGTCTCGAAAAAAACACAATCGGCATTACAAGCTCCGCCCATAAATATGTGACAAAACCTAGCTTTTTCAGGAACGGAAGTTAGAGATGTTAGTCCGATTTAAAATAATAGAGATGGGTGTCTTAAGACCCATTATTACCTAAATTCAGCCTGTAAAATACTCTCAGTCTTTTATGAAAGGGATATAAACTATTTAAAATTGCTCGTAGCATTGTTACACAATGTTTAAATAGGCTGAACGCCGAGAAAAATGAGCTCAAAAGGCACGGTTTTATCACAAGCTAGCGTTGTTATTACACTTTTTTAAGCTCATTTTTAAATATGCATTGTTAAATAGCTTATCTACCTTTCAGAAAAGACTGAGATAATTTTAAAGCTGAATTTAGATAATAATGGATTTTAAAACACCCATCTCTATTATTCTAAATCGGTCTAAACATCCTTACTTAACTTCCGTTCCTAACAAGCTAGGTTACGTTACGTATTTATGGGCGGAGCTTGTTGTGCCGATCGTGTTGTTTTCGAGACTGATATTAAAACGCTGTAAAAAAGCCTTCATCACTCTGAAAGTTAGTGGACCAATCTTTATTTTGAGTACAAAATCGGAATCTGCGTGTCTGATTTACCTAGTAAATACAATTAAAGTTGTACGCGACAGTTATGGTTTAATCTGTACTCGCTACAGAGTCAAATTACATGAACTTATCAGTGGGCAAAATGAATAGCATGTAATTAATATTCAAAGCACAAATTGGTTCATCAAATTAGTACAAGAGTAGATGGTAAGAAAAAGGAGAGATAGTAAGCTTTGAAGGTACAACTTGAGTTCATTAGCCTAAGAAAGCAATAGATCTACTTGAACATTGATACTCCTTTGCACAAATGTCTCACATCATTTGTTGTGTTGGAAAGGCAATATACATAATCTGATTGCGTTATATTGACTTGTTAAGGAAGGTTTTTGTTTTGCACTCTAAGCTTGGTTTACATTCCAAGTGAACTAAGGCCTATTTACCTTGCCTGGTTTCATGACAGCCATCAGGGGATAGAGAAGATGCGGGTGAGAATGAGGCAATTTACTTGGTGGCGCCCTAACACCAATTGCAAAGACTTGAGAAACCATTTTGGAAAAGATTGCCCAATTTGTTGGAGGTGGGGATTAGACCTCTCACAGGAATACCGGTGTACTCGTGTCAACCGCCGTAAATGCAGACAGGAGGGGTATGAGAGGGAGCGGTGTCTCCGCATGGTCTGCAACATGTGTGAGGAAAAGGCTATGCAGTTGAGGTTTGCAGACCTCGACAGGAAGGAAAGGCAAAAGCCCCCCATTTCGAGCTCCTGCAAGAGATCCCTCTATGAAGGGACAGGCCTCAGGTTGACGGGGAGTGAGAATGGGCAGGAGTAATCCATTTGCGGTGACCTCCCTTGTCACCATCCAGCCTATAGCTGCCTTGCAACACGCAGCGAGTCCAGCTGAAATCCTTACCCTGAAGAAATCCAAGCAACGATCAGGGCCTCAGACTGTTTTCGAGGAAGAGTTGCGGGCCCTCACCAAACAGTGTGCCGCACTAAAGAGATGGTATGAGGCTGAACTAGCAGAGCTTGAGACAAGGGAGGAGCTCTGTGCAAGGAAACGGGACTATGAGAGGGTCCGGCCCCTCATGAAAATTCTGGTTTCAGCTGACTCTTTAGGCTCCCGGGCGGGGCCACGAGATTCCCAGACCTCAGAAAAGATTTGCTGCTACTGCCCTGCCACTATCTCCATCCCAGGACAGCAGCAAGGCCACGGGTGGAGACTCCAATAAAGAGTGAGACCACCGCGAGACCACAGGGCCTTCTGTCAGAACGAGACTGTGTCGTGTCACCAGCCACAAACTTGGCTACAGAAACCGTACTGAACAGGTGACTGCAGCCGGAGACCTGCTCACAGGAGACAGCGCTGAACAGGCGACTACAGCCGGAGACCTTACCTCAAAAAAAAAACTGCGCTGAGCGCTGGCAACCAGGGCCTACGAGACCCCTTCATTCATAAACTAACAAGAGAGAAAAGGGAACACTGTGGATGAGAACTTGCTACTCAAGCCTGGTGAGACCGCAGTTCATTTTCGAAAACTCTCAAATTGATATCAGGAGTGATCCCAGACTCTCACCAATATTCCGAAAGACCCCAGACTCTCAAACTTTCTTTGAAGGAAAATGTCCAGGCTCTGCCATGAAATCTTATGTTTCCATGGAAACTCGGTGTATCAGTGCGCTCTTGAGGCGTAAGTGAGAACTTCCAGGTTCGACTGACAGAGCTACCAGAGTCTAGGGGAAACCCATGTGTTCCAATGTGTACCTGGGCATGCAGAAGGTCAGTGAATAGTTGCTTACAGACTGTGCATAAAACTAGACCTTGCAGGATCTCCAAGAATACAGGTGTGAGCGCCCTCAGTAAGAAAGCCGCTATGGTTAAAGAAAGGGAGATGTGATATAATCGACTTGCTGTAACTCTGCCTTTGACCTCAAGGGACCAAAAAGCGAGACAGGAAAAGCCAGATCTTTTACTTGCCTTCTTACTGCTTTTAGTTCAGTGAGCACAAAAATGCATATTTTATCTCTTGATAGTAACGGCCCGTAAAGGTACCATGGAACTAAAAGCCCTTCAGTTCACAAATGTGGCTATCTTCGTCTCCACGAAATAAAGATCTGTTACGGGAAAGCGCTGTGACCGGGGCTGTAGTGATAGGTCTCTTGGTCACCACAGTCATAGGACCAAGCTTTCAAGACACCGAGGAAGGCCTCAGCCACCGTGAGGACACTTCAGCTACCGAGAAGAAACTGATAGATTAAGAAGAAACCAAGAAGACTAGGAAAGAGAAACGAGAGTAGAACAAAGGAAAATTGATGAAGCCTAAAATGAACGTAAAGTATAAAAAGAAGATTCCATCGTTTTGGCAGAGTGGAAAACGCACCCTCTCTGGGGCCTCTCTGCATGTTTTAAATGCGGTTTATTGGCTGTCATGCCTGTGAACTTATATATTTATTTCGTAAATATGCCAAATATATATTTCATTGGTACCTAACACTCGATGTTGTTGTTTGACTGTCTTGTGCAAAATAAAGAAAACCGGCAGTTCCCCTGACATATCAGTCAATATCATTCTGATTTAGAAATATTTATCTGAGAATACTTAAAATTTCAATGAATCTACCTTGTCAACTATCTCATGGTTTCACTAATTCAAATACGACTGCTACTGACAATGCAAGATTCAAAACTTTAACTAGCTAGCACGCATCCTTACAAATCCCTCTCTTTTCTGAATAATAACCTAACAAGTATGAGTATTTGCTGCAGTACATGAGGTCAACAGAACACTATTTTCTCATGAAAACCTCAATAATTAATATTCACAAACAAACAAACATATGTGCTACGGCAATGCTGCAGTAAGGCACAGGAATGCAACAACTACTTTGAAACTGGATTACCTTTTCATTGTCCAAAGATTTATTCAAATAAAAGCAAATATAATCAGCATTGAAACATTTTTTGTTGTTTTTGGAAATTTTAAATGTTTTATTTTGGGTTAGCATGTTGAAAAATCTTTCCCACCGGAACACACTTCAGTATAATGATTCGAAGTTACGAAGATATTTATGGTTTTGAAATATAATTTGTAAAAATAATTTAAGTTTTTTAAAATATGTAAATTAATTTTTACTAGTAAAATTATTTAAAAATCCATCATAAGTTTACACAATAGTTCGAAACCTATTTTGATCTATCGAAGCGATTCGTACCTGCATCCCTGAGTGGAGGAATGATTATTTGTAAACTCAGCTGCATCCCGACTAAATAGATGTGCGCTGTATACGGGTTATCGAACAGTCCCATTTGCTCACGCTCTTCAAGGTTGTTCGATAGCTAAATTATGGAAATTGAGTGTTTTTGGCTTTCAAAATACCATATTCACATCTGGTGTAAGTCGTCTCAAGGCGTAGGACCAGGCCGTCTATTTATGGTAGCCCAGCAACCGGAACCTTGGGCATAGGCTAATCGTGTAATTAGTTTTTTAAAAAGTTCGTTCATTTATTGAGATATACATAAGTTTGTACCAAAGTAAAAGTGAACTAAGCGTTTAAAGTAAACAAAAACCTTAACAAATTATCATGGATTAATGAAACTTAGTGGCTGTTAAAAAAAGTTTCAGTTTTAAAAAGTAGGTAATTTTCAAGTATTGGTTTTGTTGATACAGCTTTTATTGCCGCTGTAATGAGCGTTGCTCAATGTTTGTAGTCTGTGATTCAAATTGTTTTTTGCTGTGCATTTAGAGCTTTTGCTTAACAGCGTGGTAGGTTGTTGTAGAAGCTGGTCGGGTGCTTAGCTTTGTTCGTACCATTCACTCTTATGTCTATTCTTTATTAACTGTTTGTAAAATTATGTTTGAAAAGTTTAGCTAGAAGCACAACAATTGCTTTTAGATTCTTTACTGATGTTGTAGGCTCATAATATTAATGCCAATTCTTTGGTAGGACTGGCCGGCCATAGGGTGGGTTACTAACACTGCTAGGTATAGGCCCATACCTGCCAACTCTCACGCATTGGGCGTGAGACTCACGCAATCACCCCAAAGAAAAAATGAAAATGCGTGAGATTTTTGCCCCAATTTCCACAATTTTATATATACTATCGTTGATACATCAATTGCCCCAAAACCAAATCTCACGCATTGCCCCACTCTTGGGTTGGCAGGTCTGTATAGGCCTGAGTGATTGAACTGAATTGTTAGTGGAACACTGGTTTCTCCCAACTTCTAATATTTATGCGTCATCTGATGATCTTGCATCTTAAATAATTAATGCTACTGGCTTGCTTTTTGTCTTGCTTACATCCATGATGTCTCTGCGTAATATTCACATTTACATAATTAAACCAGGATTAGGGTACTAGGAGCACTTATTAGTATTCAACAACTAGCGCTTTCTATATTGCAAGTGCTGTCATGGTATTTTTTATGTTACTAATGCGCTTTTCAGAGCACTTACTTTCGGTGCGCTTATTCTATTGTCACATATACAAGGTGCTGCTGCTAGTGTGATTAGCAAAGCTTATTTCACTTACTAGTGCTCACCAGTAATTCTATTCAGTTTTTTTTTCTGACAGTTAAGTTTAAACTATTGCCAACTTAACCAATCTGACAATAATTACATTGATACAGCATCTGGCCTGCATTGCATCTGATTTATTTTCAGAAATAACCTCCGGCAACTGTTGAAACTGACTTGTATAATTTAATTTGCTCACACTGAAGCTAACATGTTGTTAAAAAATGAACCACACCTTCATAAGTAAAGCATAGACTATAGATAAGTGCTGTTGTAGCAGATGAGCAGCATGGGCTATCTATCTTTAACAAATAGCTGCAATGTGAAAATCGTCTAGTATTTATTCTGAGCCATCCATAAGAATGGAATTGCCATCTCTTTGGACAGCACTAATTAACTTAAAAAGCATTTATAGGTAGTGAGAAAAATAGTTGCTATTAGCAATCAACTACAATATCAAGTAGTTTCTAGTCTGAGTTTTTTTGTATCACACCTCGATTCTTGCTCTCTGGTTGTTATTAGTATTATTTTTAAAAGACATGCTACTAAAGTAGCAGCTATTTTATTGTGCTATAATTTACTATCGCTTTAGGCCAGCATAAATGATAAATGGTGTAAACGAAAAAACGGAGCATATTTTTAGATTGGTGGCAAGCTGTTTTTTAAACCATCAAATTGCTTTATGTTAGCTAACAAAAGAATGCAACAAGATCTATAGCGGTCACCAAGCACTTGTAAATGGCATTCCATCTTCCTAGAATCAATCTATAGAATATCATGCTATTTGTGTGCTACTTGTCATTCTGTCGTCTTCTAGTAGATGACAAGACCATTTTGTAATGTAGGAGAAATTGGAGCAAGTCATTAAAGCAGGAATGTTGTACCACATATGTAGGCTCCTGGACTCACCAGCTGATTCCTTTCTTATACCCTGCAGTTCATTGTAATTAAAACAAAGGAAGAAGTCGGGAAAAATCAAGTGCAGATTTTAGGTGAATTGTAGTGCATGGATCTTTACAGTGTCTTTTAATGTGTATAATAGTACTGTGTTTAACTAATACCTTATTTTTAAAAATATGTTTATACAAATACAACAGCTGAGCAGTTTGGAATATTACAGACATAAATCTCAAAAGATATTCTCACCTAATTGAATGAAGTCAGATTTTTCAACCACTTTAAATTTACAAGAAGATTATAGCTTCCTATTTTCACCCATTTTATATGAAAAAACTGCAGACATTTTTGTCTAGAATTAACCATAGTAAAGATTTTTCCATGGCAGCTGTGTATGGGTAAGCTGACAACTTGCAAAAATATTTTCATTCTTTTCTTAGACCAAACATGTTTATAAAGCAAAGGTGATCTCAAATTTTACTTAACATTATCCATCAATCATTTATACTACCCTCTCATTTACTCGTGGAAATTTCAGACACAAAGGCTACATCTGTTTACAACAAGAGCAAACCCATACGTATTCTTTACGATACATTATAAGTAGTGTAAAAACAGTTGAATCGGTCAGTCAATTTGTCTTAGTACCACATTTATCATGAAACAAAATTAAAGATGTGCAACCCACAGGATAAAAAGAATGCTAATATAATCATAGGTACGGGGAGCCAGTCAAAACATACTATCAACAGTCCTCTTCCTTGGGATTATTTGCTAAAATCTTTAGATAGGACTAGTTTAGGACTACAAAAAAAGAACTTTATGAGACTTCAAGTGTACAGCTCAAGTCTATAGTGTAAGTCTATGGTTATCAGTGCTTAGCTATCCAATAACTTGAACTGAATCGTGAAGCCAGCTCAGCTGCAGGCATTTCATTGGTTAGACTCAATTCCTGACACGATGTATTCCATTCGACTTTTGTAGGTATTCTGAAGACCGATCCTGTCTTATATTTGGTTAACATCAGAGCATTTTATTGATTAGTTTATTGACCAGGTTATTGACCAGTTTATTGATCAGGTTATTGATCAGTTTATTGATTGTTTATTGACCAGTTTATTGACCAGTTTGTTGACCAGTTTATTGACTAGTTTATTGGCCAGTGTATTGAACTGTTTACCGATCAGTTTGTTGACCAGTGTATTGATCAGTTTATTGATCGGTTATTGACCAGTTTATTGACCATTTTATTGATCAGTTTATTGAGCAATGTATTGACCAGTTTATTGACAAGTTTATTGATCAGTGTATTGAACAGTTTATTGAGCAGTTTATTGACCAGTGTATTGCCCAGTTTATTGATCAGTTTATTGACCTGTTTATTCATCAGTTTATTGACCAGTTTATTGACCTGTTGATCAGTTTATTGACCAGTTTATTGATCAGTGTATTGACCAGTCTATTGATCAGTTTATGGACCAGTTTATTGATCAGTTTATTAACCAGTGTATTGACCAGTTTATTGACCAGTGTATTGATTAGTTTATTGACATGCATCACTTCCATTATTAATACGGAGAGAATTACACGTTAAAAATTTTACTGAATCAATGCATCACGTTCATACCCACATGTAATAAATCCAATTCAATACATTTATTCACATTTGTGTCATGATAGTATTTATTAGCTACACAGTCTGCCAGTAGTCTCTTATCATTTGAGGATTCTTTCTTTTCACAATTTGTAATTATTCAGAAGCCCTTCCCTTTGCCTCTATTGTCTGCATGCTGCTTCTCCATTATTCCATCATTGCAGTCAGCATTACTAGACTCTTAAAACATTTGTGGGTAATCCTGGGTAGGTAATCCTATGTAGATAATCCTGGGTAGGTAATCCTATGTAAATAGTCTTGTGTAGGTAATCCTATGTTGGTAATCCTGTGTAGGTAATCCTATGTAGATAATCATGGGTAGGTAATCCTATGTAGATAATCATGATTAGGTAATCCTATGTAGGCGACCATGCATAGAATAATCCTATGTTGATGATCTTATATAAGTAATCCTATGCAGGTAATTCTTAGCTAACATAGAGGTTGCACCATGAACAACTTGCTAACACTTATTAGTCCATTCAATGTTGCTGGATGGACAACTTTTGCTTATAAATTTTGCCCTTATGTCTATAACATCGTCAGCGATATTCTAAAAATAGTCCCTTTTCACCTCTATTCAGAGTGTGCATGCAATAAAATGCTGTCTCCTGAACCTTAGATTTCCCTATATTATATGTTTCTGCTTGTATCTAGTGAAGTTGTAAAATGCCTCCACCTGTATTGCGAGAGAAGTCATTTATGAGGCCTACAGTTGAGAATCCATTCAAGTTTCAACTGAAGTTACCATGGTACCGGAAACTGCAGGTACTTATAACACATGTTAGATGTACATGTACTTTGATCAGACAGAAAATATAATTATTAATGCCAGGTCAGTTTTTATGTGTAACGTATTGGTTTGCTAGTTTGCCTTGTGTGTAACGTATTAGTTTGCTAGGTTGCCATCTCTGATATGTTTATAAATTACCATATCGTAATCATTGAGAGCACTGTTGATCAACACTACAGGATTACTCTATAGTCAGAATTAGTAATTTATTTTTTCAGTTCAGGTGAATGGAATGTATAGCTTTCATTGTGTAGTCACTCACCGCTACTGCAACTGTCTATGACTGCAGCAGTCTACCACTGCGGCTGTCCACCACTGCAAGTGTCCTTGAAACTGTATAGGGAAGCTTGGAATGTCTTTTTGACACCAGGTCAATTATAAGGCTGTGGTTGGGTTGCTCTACACTGCAAAGTTCTATGTTGTATCCTAGAAACGCAAAGTTTTTGGTCTAACTTCCAAAGTCAAGGTCACTCGAGATTAGCCAGATTATTAGCCAGTCATAAGCCTAGAGTATGTATGAAGCCCTCCTAGTTCAAACTCTATACTGACCCACATGCACTGCTCTATATTAATATTATATATAATAATGTAATAATCTATATACAAGCGCTAATATTTTCATTTTATATTATGAGAGATGTCTATAGCGGATGTTAGATTTACTGATTTTTCGGAAGTTCGGTTGCAGATGGCTGTTGCTACGGTAACGATTGTACCGGTCCGGCTACTTCTCATGTGCATCTTCACTTTCCTAGCGTGGATAATCACACTCTTCCTCGTCATCGGTATAAAAGAAGAGGAAATATTGAATAAGCCCCTGACAGGCTGGAGGAGGTGAGCCCTTCCTTTCCTCATACGCAGTTTCTTTACATTCATGGCAATAGCTTTATTATACACTCTCCTTTGTTTTGTTTTTGTCTCCTCTGTTTATTAATAGTAATGCTTCGATGTGCCTTGTTGAGACAGCTGCGGAGTTGTCTCCTCTATTTATTATTAGTAATGCTTAGATGTGCCCTGTTGAGACAGCTGCGGAGTTGTTACAATTGAGGAGTTCATTTCCAAAACCAGTTATTTCCGATTTTAGCATTTTTCACAAACAAGAAAAGTTTGTATACTCAATATTGTTCAATATAATTGGCATAGTTTTTAGCTAATTCTCAAGACAAATGACAAAGCAAGCTTATACTTTCTTTTTGTTCAACAATTTTGTCAAGAAGCATGGTAAACAGCCAACGGATTTCTGCATTTTTTTTCAAAAGCAGTTATTTCCGGAAATAACTGCTTTTGACATGAAAGAATCAGCAACCAGTGATTTAAACAATAAGTCTTAGATAATAGTCTGACATTAACCACAGTTTTAGGTGAACTAATCATTAATGCGGACTAGTTACAAGCGGTGAACCAACATGTTATATACAATAATATCTCAAAAATAAAAACATACTGTATATCGTTTTACCGTAAAATGCATCTTATTTAGAAAGAAGTTCTCTACAAGATATGTATAAAATTATTTAGTAAATCTCACACTCGCAACTTTTTTTGCATTGAACAAACGAGGTGTGTTTCTTATATCTATGAAAATAACGATTTGGTTTTGCCGTTTTGAAAAAATAATTAAAAATGAAATTGTTAAGCCAAAATTTTTTTATTGGTTGCATGTGATTGGCAGTAAGGTTGTTTAAGACATCATTTGATTAGTCTAGCTAATGTTTGGGTCTTGTGATGAAAAGAAAAGTGACACCCTATTGATAAGGCGATCCATCGACTTATGGTCTGTACTTATTTTACTGTGCAAGCCGATACATCGGCTTGCGAAAGAGTTAACAGCAAAAATAGTAGTAGATTACTACTACTAGCACTAGTTAACTTTAGTACTAAACACAAACAAACATGCATTGTGTTTGATGTGATTGTTTCATTTTTTTTTGCCTTCTGCGATTTAGTTAAATTTTGGTTTCAAGCCAATTTAACAGTAAAAGGTTTAAATTAATTACCTTCTACATTCTCGTTGTTCTTTTTATTTTTACCAGGTCGCGTTATTTGCACAGGTTCTTCCAAAAAGTCATTTAATGTTGCTACAGTAGAATTACTTGTTGAAGATGCATCCATCATGAAAGCACAGGAAGTGGAGAGATAGCTTACAAAACTAAGTCAACGAATCAAAAAGCTGACCTAGTTTTACAACAACCAATTGAAAAGCAAGCACAAAAATAACTGCTTTTGGAATGAAACCCAATAGGAAATAACTGGTTTTGAAACAAAACAAAGATTTTAGTGGGTGCAATGTATGAGAAAAAACTGGTTTAGGAACAAAAAATCCATTGAACAATGTACTCATATTATTAGAGTATAATTTAAGATTAAAAAATCAAAAAGTGCCAAAAATGGAAATAACTGGTTTTGGAAATGAACTCCTCAATTGTTTAAATTACCTGTAAGTTTATTAGTGCTGTTAGAAAGATGTCTCATCAGTCTCTTTTGATAATATCTTTCTGTAATAAATACTTGCTTATACAGTGATCTCTCGCTTATAGCTGTCAATGGAAACTGGCGCTGATCGGGAAAGGTCAATGCGATG
The DNA here is from genome assembly GCF_963576615.1 of Watersipora subatra. Taxonomy (NCBI): domain Eukaryota; kingdom Metazoa; phylum Bryozoa; class Gymnolaemata; order Cheilostomatida; family Watersiporidae; genus Watersipora; species Watersipora subatra. The sequence goes on along the minus strand of NC_088709.1, from coordinate 2,539,009 downwards.
TAAAGGCAACCCTCTGTTTTTCAAAAGCATTAGATCAAGCGTAGTTTATATGAAAGAGCCAGTTTGTGTGAGAACAGCTGTTACCGTTAATTAAAATATGTTCTTTCTTTCATCCCCCATCATCTCTCATCGTCTCTCATCGTCTCTCATCGTCTCTCATCATCTCTCATGACAGGAAGGGAAGAGGCCTCGTGCATTTCTGGTCTTTAGCAAATTTTGCTGCATTTGGAGTTTGCTGGCGACGTATTGGAACTCCCTCTCCTCACGCCGAGATATCAGCTCTCGTCGCTGCTCCCCATTCCACTTTCCTCGATGTCATGATTGCATTGTTGGTCGGCAGGCTGTCAGAGATTCCTTATGCTGTTTCAAGAGTGGAAAACTACCGTATCCCAGTCATAGGCCGTAAGCTCAATGCTTTAATTCATTCAATTGTTTTCAATTGTGTATATGGTTTGACATATTAGAGGTCAATAACAGCTGTTGTTATTGCTTATTGCCATTAGTTGCTCAAATATAATTTTTTCCAAGAAGTTTCCAAAATGTATGTATGTTTCTTAAAAATGTCACTCAAGCGTTTGTTTCAATAAGCTACGATTAGTTTTTGGAGTACACAACTGCTGACCTGCTGATTCATGAACCCCTTGTGATTATGGACTACCTCTGAGCTTACTAGACCAAAGCTTGTGCATGTGCATGATTTCAGCTCATATAAACTGGTGCCCAAAAATATTTGGAGCTAGCAAAATGACTAGCTCAGCTCTCCGAGTCTTTACTTCAGTTTGATACGCAAAACCATGTTTTCTAGATCCAAAGGCTAGTGGCAGACAATTATACCTGCTGTAGTCTACATATGCTACTGCGTTTGCTTAACTATGTATTTATTAACTACCTAACAATAACATGCTAGTTTTAACCTTTCTATTTTACTAACATTAAGCCTGGTGATGCTCGAGAGTTCTTTCATTGTCAATGCCAACTGTTTCACGACAAAAATCCATGAACTTGTTTAGTGAGAGCATTTATAAGGGAAATGAAAGCTCTAAGAGTGCTCATCGAGTCTGACATTGCTTGAAGTGGCCGTAGGAGTCGTCTGCTCTTATAACTCTTCCCTCGTGCAATAATTATTCAACGTCGTGGAACTTTCTTATTACAGTAAAGCTTATTGTTCATATTTCCAAGGTGGTCGCTTAGCTCAGTTAGTAGAGTCTTGATCTACAAAGTCGAGTGTTATGAGTTTGATATAGCAGATATGCAGTAGTCGATATATAGTCGATATATAGCAGATATATAGTCGATATATAGTCGATATATAGCAGATATATAGTCGATTAATAGCAGATATATAGCAGATATGTAGTCGATTAATAGCAGATGTATAGCAGAAATATAGTTGATATATAGTCGATTAATAGCAGATATATAGTCGATATGTAGCAGATATATTGTCGATATATATAGTCGATATATATAGTCGATATATAGCAGGTATATATAGCAGGTATATATAGCCGATATATAGCAGATATATAATAGTCGATGTATAGCAGATATATTGTCGATATATAGTCGATATATAGCAGATATATATAGTCGATATATAGCACGTATGTATAGTCGATATATAGCAGGTATATGTAGTCGATATATAGCAGGTATATATAGCCGATATATAGTCGATATATAGCAGATATATAGCAGATAGACGAGCACTGTTGTTCCTTTGATGACTACCATGAGAGTTGGTGATGGGCCAGACTATCTTTTGTATATGAACATCTACATGTTACATTTCAATGAGCGGGTTAGTTATTATTGATTATACTATTAATCTGCTATTATAAATTTATTAATATACCATTATATTTACAGAATTAATAAAGCTTGTTCAGCCAATAGGTGTGTCAAGGACTGACAAAGACTCGAGACATAAGACGATAGCGGAAATAAAAAGTCGAGCTAACTCCAAGGGGCTATGGCCACCATTTCTTATTTTTCCTGAAGGAACTTGCACTAATAGGCAGGCCCTCATTTCATTCAAAGCTGGTGCTTTTATTCCAGGAAAGCCAGTTCAGCCTGTTTTACTAAGATACCCTGACTCATGGGTGAGTATTCGCTAGATAGTGAGGGTATCACAGCAGTGACAGTATCATAGTAGTGAGCGTATCATAGTAGTGAAAGTATCATAGTAGGGAGAATGTCATAGTAGTGACAGTATCATAGTAGTTGGAGTGCCATAGTAGTGAGAGTGTCATAGTGGTGACAGTATCATAGTAGTGAGAGTATCATAGTAGGGAGAGTGTCATGGTAGGGAGAGTATCATAGTAGTGAGAGTGTCATAGTAGGGAGAGTGTCATGGTAGGGAGAGTATCATAGTAGTGAGAGTGTTATGGTAGGGAGAGTATCATAGTAGTGAGAGTGTCGTGGTAGGGAGAGTATCATAGTAGTGAGAGTATCATAGTAGGGCGAGTGTCATGGTAGGGAGAGTATCATAGTAGTGAGAGTGTCATAGTAGTGAGAGTATCATAGTAGTGACATTGTCATAGTATGGAAAGTGTCATAGTAGTGAGAGTATCTTAGTAGTGAGTGTATCATAGTAGTTGGAGTATCATAGTAGGGAGAGTATCATAGTAGGGAGAGTGTCATAGTAGTGACAGTATCATAGTAGAGAGAGTATCATAATAGTGAGTGTCATAGTGGTGAGACTGTCATAGCAGTGGGAGTATCATAATAGTGAGAGTGTCATAGCAGCGGGAGTATCATGGTAGTGAGAGTATCATAGTAGTGAGAGTATCATAGTAGAGAGAGTATCATAATAGTGAGTGTCATAGTGGTGAGACTGTCATAGCAGTGGGAGTATCATAATAGTGAGAGTGTCATAGTAGCGAGACTGTCATAGCAGTGGGAGTATCATAGTAGTGAGAGTATCATAGTAGTGAGAGTATCATATTAGTGAGAGTGTCATAGTAGTGAGACTGTCATAGCAGTGGGAGTATCATAGTAGTGACAGTATCATAGTAGTGACAGTATCATAGTAGTGGGAGTTTCATAGTGGGGAGAGCGTCATCGCGGCGAGGGCGTCGTCTCGGCAAGGGCGTCGTCAAGGGGAGGGCGTCGTCGCGGCGATCACCATATTCTATGCTTACTGTCTAGGATCTCACACTAATAATCTTCCAATCAAAGGGTAATTTGAAAATCATCTGTTTTGTGGCAGAGGCTACCCAGGAAGCTGTACATAATATGAATTACGCATATTACCATTAAATTATATAGGTGAGATTTTGTTCTTATTTAAATGTGAGGATTCTGTGACGTGGACATGGGAGGGTCCGGGCCTAGCCCTCATTGTATGGATGTGCTTATGCAAGCTGTGGACCACATTGGAAATTGAATATCTTCCCGTCTATCATCCAAATGAGCAGGAGCAGTCCGACCCGTATTTGTATGCTGAGAACGTGAGACAGATCATGGCTAGAGCTCTCAAGGTCAGTGAGTTACTCATAAAGAGCAAGTCCCACTTTTTTTAGTGTGAAGCTGCTTTCTTTTGCTTTAAACGAGTTTTTCTTGGTTTTTATATTAATAGATATCATTTCAAAGAATTTAAGTTTGAAATAGCTTGATAAACACCGACATACATGTACAAAACACCGACATACATGTACAAAACACCGACATACATGTACAAAACACCGACATACATGTACAAAACACCGACATACATGTACAAAACACTGACATACATGTACAAAACACCGACACACATGTACAAAACATGACATACATGTACAAAACACCGACATACATGTACAAAACACCGACACACATGTACAAAACATGACATACATGTACAAAACACCGACATACATGTACAAAACACCGACATACATGTACAAAACATGACATACATGTACAAAACATGACATACATGTACAAAACACCGACACACATGTACAAAACATGACATACATGTACAAAACACCGACATACATGTACAAAACACCGACACACATGTACAAAACATGACATACATGTACAAAACACCGACATACATGTACAAAATACCGACACACATGTACAAAACATGACATACATGTACAAAACACCGACATACATGTACAAAACACCGACATACATGTACAAAACATGACATACATGTACAAAACATGACATACATGTACAAAACATGACATACATGTACAAAACACCGACATACATGTACAAAACACCGACACACATGTACAAAACATGACATACATGTACAAAACACCGACATACATGTACAAAACACCGACATACATGTACAAAACACCGACACACATGTACAAAACATGACATACATGTACAAAACATGACATACATGTACAAAACACCGACATACATGTACGAAACACCGACACACATGTACAAAACATGACATACATGTACAAAACACCGACATACATGTACAAAACACCGACATACATGTACAAAACATGGCATACATGTACATAAACATGACATACATGTACAAAACATGACATACATGTACAAAACATGACATACATGTACAAAACACCGACATACATGTACAAAACATGACATACATGTACAAAACACCGACATACATGTACAAAACATGACATACATGTACATAAACATGACATACATGTACAAAACATGACATACATGTACAAAACACCGACATACATGTACAAAACATGACATACATGTACAAAACATGACATACGACAGACTGAGATTTATACATATAGATTAACGATTGTAAGCAAGCTGGCTTCAGGCGGCTCTTATTATAGTAAGTTGCTAGCTCAAGTTACTAGCTTTAGTTGCTCAAATTCATTGGGTAAAGAAATTTAGTCGCCGGCTAAATTTAGCAAGTAATGTTAAATTTTCTGTGCAAAAACTTTTTTTCTTACCTTTTTTATTACCCATTTATTACTTGTTTGTTTGCATTCAGTAGTATATATATACATACTTTTATTGGATAGTCAATAATTCTTTCTATGAAAAGATGTTTTACATGTTTTATTAATTGTCTCTAAGATATGATAGTTTATACAGTTTGCTTTCAGCTGTTTCTACAGTTCAGTAGATTTTTTATGCTAGCTATATATAGCGTTTGTATTTACTACATACTTGGGGATCATGCAGGTGCCCACAACAGACCACACTTTTGAGGATTGTCGTCTTATGAACTCTGCTAAGAAGGCTAATTTGCAAGTCGGGGATGCACTGGTTGAGTTTCGAAAAATGCAGAAGAAACTTGGGTAAGTTTATGGCTGGAGATCATTGGCTCAGGAGTCAACATACAGTAGCAAATTGCAGACCTATCATAGATATCTCATCTTTTATCAAGATATGAAAATTATATTAGACTGTGCCTTAACATCCCGTCTCTGTGGAACTGTTGGAAGGTATACCTTTTACAGGATTAGCTTTGAGCAACTTAATGAATTGTTGGCAAAGTTCAGTGATCTGTCACATCTGAATAAGGATGAAAGAAAAGTTGACATCGAGACATTCTCCAAGTACTTTGGCCTTCCTGTCACTGACGCCCTGAGGGAGCTTTTCAGTTTGTATGACAGGGTGTGTAAGTGGATGAGTTCGATGTGGTGATGCCATGTATTGATTTACCCGTGTTGGTCGACATGCGTCGATAGTCGGTTGATATGTATTGATCGACATTTATCAATTGATATTGGTCGATAAAGATGTGCCGATTGACATGTTGGGATTTCACCATTTGACATAATGATATGCTGTGTTTTACCAACTGTTCAGCTAGCGAAATTAGAGCTGTTATTTGCTGTTAGTTTAAATATGGGAGATATTGGAAGTGCTGTGACAAGTATCTAGCCTGAGTTCTCCGCTACATCAGATTACATCAGCGCTAAAGCACTCGACACACTATCTAATCACTTGTAGAGCACTGAAAGGCTTATTACTGGTACATTTTATTGTCCCACGTTGTCTTGTAGGATGGTTCTGGTAACATTGACTTCAGGGAATATGTCATTGGGATGTCTCTCATATCAGAACCAGCTAGCGCTGATGAAACCATACGGATGGCCTTTAAACTGTTTGACCGCGGCTGCAAGGTGAATTCAGTGGATTATTATCAAATACCTGTGATTTTTAGGTTGGGGGGGGCCATGTAATAGTCATTTCTCGATTTATTGAAACTTATCAGCACATTGTAGCTAGATTTTACGGCTTCTTTATATTGATATCCACACTTTCTTTACTAATAAAAAACCTTAGAATGTTAGTCCCAGATATTTGTGTGGCCATACCATGACTAAGGTCTGGTAGATGTTGAACCAACAACTTTGAGCACACAGATCATAGAGACCTGAGACAGGTATTACAAAGGATCTTCCATCTAGCTTTTGTTCCTAAAAAGAAAAGTCTTGTATTACTTGATGATGCGGTATGTAGGCACAATGGAGTTGTCTACTCATTTCAATTTCATATAAGGTATTGTAGCGATGGTGATAGCATCTCTATACTTACCTGTATGATAGCCAACACTTTGCTGGATGATTCGCTTTTACTAACTTTATCAGTGAGATTTGATCAGTGATAGTTTTACCGTTGCAGGGCTACATCACAAGATGTGAGTTTAACGAGCTGCTATTGGACAGTCTGAATGCTGACAAAACTGCTGCTGACGCTCTCTTTGATAAAGTAGATTCTCTAGGCACTGGGGAGATAACATTTGGTATGCGCTGCACCTTCATAGTCTGCTCATCTAAGGCCCCTATAAATGTCATGCATGGACCATATGCTATATAGTACTTCAAGTATATCTCAGTCCACAGCCCTTCGCTTATATGTGATCTATCCAAATATGTGCGATTCGTACAACCTACTTTCCAAATTCTTCCTTTGAATTTATTACAGATGATTTCAGAGAATACGCTATGAACAAACCTGAATACGCTGCTCTCTTCACCACCTACCAACGACTTAGAGAAAGTTTAAGCTCGGGTGAAGTCATAGAAGAGCCGTCTAAGCCGAGCGAAAAACCTCAGACTCCAACTAAAAGTTTAGGCACCCATCTTAGCTTGACAGACAAGAAGAATGACTGAAGGAATATATATGAATGATACATCAAGAATAATAATAACAGATAATATGAAATGAATGAGTATCACGCCGAGAGCCACCAGTTATTATATGTTGACCTGAGGCTATTCTGCTGTTGCCTGTGACACTTAGGTTCTTCATTACGGCCCAGACACGCTTTCTCACTTTTCAAGTGTAGCAGGGATACATTAATGGCACCGGTTGGTATTTTAACTGGTATGATGAAGTTCTGTTTTGTGAATCATCTGTTCTGTCACGCTCTCAAACTTCGCAATCATAACGCTGTTGTTTGATTGGCTGCTACTTTCTCTGTGATTGGCTAGATCACCCGCAATGGATATGTCATCCGTGTTGCGAGTAGTTGTAGTCTAGTGATACTAGCATTGCGGCAGTTTTTTTATCACGGTAGCTATTCAACACAGCCATGCTAAAGATGCTGCTAACAGAAATAACACCGTTTTATGACCTAAACTACCAAAATTTTAAACTTAACGCTTAAACGGAACTACAGTATGTAATTTTTATTGCATGGTATGAACAAGGTTAAATTGCTAAAGCGATTATTTAAAACTCCCTCCGTTAGCTGATAAGCTTTGGTAAAGCTGTTTCATGAGAGCCAACAGAACAGCCATGCCACTAACACAGCTATAGACACAACTTGGTAGGAGTGTGTTTGGGCTTTTACTAGGAATTGACTGATCTGCTGAGGGCAGCAGAATTGCAAACCTATTCACTACGCAGAAACTGTTGTGTTTGTTTGGATTCATCTATAGGTTACTATCTACTCTAGCAGATGTTGTCTTGGAGTTGTGCTAGCTTTTATTATGTTGTAAAGCATCGCTGGTAAACTAAATAAATTTATATAAACTTTATAAAACTTTTCATTTTATAAAATTAGAATTTTATATGAGTATTCTAGCATGCTATCATATTCTATTTATATGATAGCATGCCTGCTATCTGTGACTGACGGATATCTGCGCTTCAGTCTTCATCTTGAATGCATCATAGCAACCTCCTTCCTGTCTAACCCTCTCAAGATTTAGAAATAGATGGCAACAGGTGCTTGCTTCACTACTACACACTATTCATAAGGTGTAGCTTGATAGCTGACATGTCTTCAAATTATTGCATTATTAGTTTGCTCGGTTTGCCTCTACTTAGGGCTAGTTGCTTAGATCAATGAGTCATTACATAGTTGACTTTGGGCTGCATAATCAAGCACTTGTCAAGAGACCAAGTTTTTCCCAGATCTTGTTTGGTTTATGCTCTTAGCTACGTGTCTATAGCAGTCAGGATGGCCGAGCGGTCTAAGGTGCTGCGTTCAGGTCGCAGTCTACTCTTGTAGGTGTGGGTTCGAATCCCACTTCTGACAAAATAATTTTTTTTTTTTAAATTCGTATTATTATTAATACATCACTAAACGTATTTCATAAAGAAGCAGTACTGGACCCAGTAGAGTTTTTAAATTATCTTGAGATGAATAAATTTCCTTTCACAAAGTTGCCTTGAAATCTGACTACCTCTGTATCTGTATGGGCTTCTCAAGACCGTAGTCTTGAGAAGCCCATACAGTGTAATGAATTTGACTCGTTGCTTTGTCACAAAACTATATGATAATCTTGTTGAAATTACGATTCTGACAGTCATTAGGATTAAAACTCAGCTTTCCAAGAATTCTGTAGGTCCATCTGATTGAGAAAGTCAGTTTCTAATTAGATGACTCCAGTTCCCAGTAAAGCCTTGCGTTTAATTTTCTTATCAGCGATGGATGCGCAGGGATAAGTAATGAAGGCAGATGTCATTGATCTTTCAAGTGATTGCTAGTTTTACATGGAATATGCTGAAAATGAAAATAATTTGTACCCGAATACTGCTAGAGAGAGAACTAGAACTTTGGTTGCTAGAGAGAGAACTAGAACTTTGGTTGCTAGAGAGAGAACTAGAACTGTGGTTGCTAGAGAGAGAACTAGAACTGTGGTTGCTAGAGAGAGAACTAGAACTTCGGTTGCTAGAGAGAGAACTAGAACTGTGGTTGCTAGAGAGAGAACTAGAACTGTGGTTGCTAGAGAGAGAACTAGAACTTCGGTTGCTAGAGAGAGAACTAGAACTTCGGTTGCTAGAGAGAGAACTAGAACTGTGGTTGCTAGAGAGAGAACTAGAACTGAGGTTGCTAGAGAGAGAACTAGAACTTTGGTTGCTAGAGAGAGAACTAGAACTGTGGTTGCTAGAGAGAGAACTAGAACTGTGGTTGCTAGAGAGAGAACTAGAGCTGTGGTTGCTAGAGAGAGAACTAGAACTTTGGTTGCTAGAGAGAGAACTAGAACTTTGGTTGCTAGAGAGAGAACTAGAACTTTGGTTGCTAGAGAGAGAACTAGAACTTTGGTTGCTAGAGAGAGAACTAGAACTGTGGTTGCTAGAGAGAGAACTAGAACTGTGGTTGCTAGAGAGAGAACTAGAACTGTGGTTGCTAGAGAGAGAACTAGAACTGTGGTTTATCAAGTTCTGCAATAAGAGTATTTCAAATCAAACTAATGTGTGAAAATAAGAGTCTCTGAAGTTCCTTTCTAAATTGTTACTGAAGTTTTTCATATTTTTACTTTTTGAAAAAATTTTAATTAACAAATATACTATACTTGAAATACGTATATAAATGCTAAACTAGCTCTTAAAGTATTTGTATAGATCTGATTTTTTAATGTCTTTGCAGGTACTCATTGATAGTAATTTCTAAATATCGGTACATTTACTGTTGAGACTTGTTATGATCAGTGGTTCTTAATCTTGTTGGGTGTACTGAATACACACCCCCCCCAGATTCATGTGAATCCACTGATCGTTCCTTCTTTATTGAAAAATAAAATAGGATTTTTTCCCATTCAAAGCCTAAGTGCATGTATATGTTTTACTGGTGCACAAAGTTAACCGTACATTAACATCATTGTGCTCAAAGAACAAAATCAATACAATGCATAAACTCCAAGCAAATTACATATTTTTTGATAAAGACAAGGCATTGTAATTTAAGAAGTTTTCTGTTGTTGCTTTTGGGAGACCTTCCCTAAGGCCGACTAACCAGAGCCCTCGGGTTCACTGAAACCATGGCTTTAGAAGGAGCTTTTGGCTGAGCTTGTCTGAAGTTTCAACATTTTTCCTATTTCATAAAGTAAGTTTGCCGTCGATTGTGGGTAAAAAGCTGATACTATCAGCAAGCAATGCCTGCAAATATCAACATGAGGTTGTTATCCTGTTACTGTAGAGTTTAGGATGTTTGTTATTGCTCTTCAAGCAAACACACGAAGACGAATAATATTATGTTGTGTATCTAAATGGCACGAGGGGTTAAACAAACCACTTTCACGTGTGATTGTTGGTCAGCTGAGCTATTCGCCCATATCACTCTACTTGCCAACTCGCCCTCTCACCTCTTCAGCAGTTTAATGTATCACCTGGGCCTGTTAAGGACTCGTTAGTAAAAAATTAAAATACATGTCTTTCTTATAGTCCTAGTGATGAACTTGGGTTAGTGCCATTTTCTGTCTCATTGTGTACATAAGAAAGCCTGTCATCACTAGTCAATGAAGTACCTCTTCCGATTTAGCCCAAAAAAGATGCGGGTGCACCTGTAGTATACCAGTAGCTGCATATCAAGAATAAATGAGAAATGTTTGGGCTATTCAGCTGTCTTGCATATAGCACTTAGAGCACCTGCTACCTGTTATCATTCTTCCCTCATTCTCCTAGTTAATTTGCTTTCTACATAATTAATAACAGGACATAATTAATAACAGGACATGATTAATAATCAAGAGAAACAGGAAGAAAATTCATGGCAGGTAGAGTATTCAGAGGTGAAGGCTGAAATCTGTTCACACTCACAAAGGTGCTCTTCACTGTTGTTTAGTGTAATTTTGTTTATATAATTACTCATACCCTGTCTACAAGTATGCTCTTTTGCCTCGTTTATTATCTACTGCCTGTACTGACTCTAGCTAACTACTTTACCAGTTATTATTGAGGCTAGATATTGCTATGTTATCATACCTATTTTTTATGCGTGTTCAGTTCTAATAAAGTGGTTGCTGGGATAAGACAAGATTTCAACATTCACAACTGCTCTTCACCCACTAACATCACCATGAAGCGCATGCTGACCGTTGCATACCTTGTACTGATGGGTGAGTAACAGCAATATATATGTACTTAAAAACAAGTCTCTGGTTGGGTATTGTTATCCACTCAGTCTGAGCCTCAGATAAATCAAAATACATGTATCTATCAAGTTATCCATCAAGTTATCCAGTAACCAAAAGGCTTTTTGTCTCAACTTCGTGAAATTACAAGTTGTCTTGTTTGAGCACAGTATTGGATTTAGAAAAACTGGTTTTAAATGTTTGTACTTCCAACAGCTGGTAGGATAATTGACAGAGATAAAAGAAGCCTCATATAATCATCTCACAGGCTCAGATCTTGAAATTATTGCAAATTAAATTAGCTTGTATTACGTTATGGTACATCTCTATCAGAAGTCAGCTCATTGTATGCCTGTCTGGCAGCGCTGCTCAGTGTCCGGAGTGTATCAACAACAGACGGACTGGAGGGATATTCGCTGTATGACACTCTTGCTTACTGTCTCACAAACATTTCCCACTCCCTTGAAGACTATCAAAATACAGAACTCATAGAGCTGTCAGAGCCAATGCTGGCATTTCTGAATGGTTCGTACGGCCAGTGGACACTAGAGAGGTCTCTTGAGGAGGACTCACTCGACTCTATAAGCACTAATGCTGTCTTTGACCAGTACAGCTTCAACACTAGTGTACTGCCAAAGCTGGTTACCCATTGCAGGTGTGTAGTCTAGTCAGAAAATTGTATTCCTAAGGAGACTGCAAATAGCGATAAGCTTCACGCTATGCGAGCGAGTCCATTTCATTTCTTACTTGATTGTGGCAAAACTGCAGATACGCTGTTGAAATGTAATACTCATCGATTCACATTCAATGTTATTTGAATTACTAGTAATAATAGGCTAATAATAATAATTATGATTATATCAATGGAAACACAAATGTTTTCAGCTCATGCTTCAAACCATCGAAGTACTAACTATACCTCACTGGCGTTGTTCGTACATCTTCTGCATTATCCATTGGCTGACTCCGTCAGTCGTAATCAAATCTAATTGGCCGATTCCATAGGCAGTAAGAACATCCCTTTTGGTCATCCTGTAAGCGATGACAACATCTCATTGGCTGATTCTGTGAAGAATAATCACATCCCATTGGCTGATTTTGTAAGCAATAGCCACATCCCATTGGCTGATTCTGTTAGCTTTAACCAGATTTCATTGGCTGATTGTGTAGGTGAGAGACACATCTCACAAGTGAGAAGAACTCTTTTTTGTTGTGAAAATACTGTTGACGTCACGCTTGCCAATGTAATAGTTTCTACTCCTTATAAAAAGGATCGCCAAAATAAAAATGAAATGCATAATTGCTTTCGCCAATATACAGGTAGCAAGGCTATAACTGCAGTGTGTCAGTTGTATATGACACACAATGGCAGATGACAGTTGTATGCCAACCTGGCCTTTGCAGTCGCTGATCTATAAGCCCAATGACTCTTCCTAAACGTTCTCTAACGCCTTAGCCTCAGCCACTCGTATATGTTCTGAGATAGTTTCCTTCACCGAAATTGTATTCAAAGGAGCAATGAAAGCCAACAGGTGATTTCTCAAGCACAGTCTGTAATTGTGCTTCTATCACAGAGTACCTAGGGCTAGAAACACAAAAAAGCGAAATATTTTCAACAAATTTTTGGAGGCTGATCTTTTTTTATAAAGCCTTTCAAGATTGTTTAAAGTTAGCTTAGCAAACAACTGACAAGGTTATCCGTGTCACAGTACTTCCTCTTTCATGGTTATCCGTGTCACAGTACTTCCTCTTTCATCGTTATCCGTGTCACAGTACTTCCTCTTTCATGGTTATCCGTGTCACAGTACTTCCTATTTCATGCTACTTTTCATACCATAGGCTTGAAAAGTTGTCTACGGTTACTTTCAGTTAAATCTTACTTCTGCTAAACCTTCTAATTAATTTCTACCATAGATTATTAGATAACAATTATACGAAAGATAGTTGCTATTCTTTGCTCACCTAACAGCCTGGGCCCTCATAAAGGAGCAAGTTCTAGAGTAACTTCTTTTATTAATCTCGTGAGGTTAAAGTTCTCCTCAAAAACTACTAGCTAGGCAGTAAACAACTTTTGGGATTTTGACATCCTCGCTATGCTAAATTGGAAAATTGGTAAAAATAATTGTCAACTCAGACAAAGCATACTGTTATGTTTCTGCACAGAAGCAATTAAATAGAGTATTAAATTAGAGGAATGGTTTATTGCACACTCCAGAGACAACTGATTTGATAACAGAAAACCCAAGTATTTATATGTTTGGTCATAGAAAAGCTTTGTAAAAAGCTACAAGCATTATTAATAGCTATAATGAGACAGTACTATATAATATTAGCTTGTATAAAGCTTTAGCTAAAAAGCATAATGTTTGTTGGCAAAGTACCAGTAATACTTGGCACTTGCATGACACCTCCTCACTAAGCTAAAGGTTCTTTCTGGTTCTCTTAGACCTTCGGGGTTTGTCTCTACTATACTCATCTCCATCAGGTAGACGAGGGTTGCGTGGTCTTCTTCTAGACGGAGGTTGCTCTGTTACAGTTGTAGGGGCTGGTAGTTGCAGTTTTGTCTCCTCTGTTATATCCGGTTTATCTCCAGGGTCTTGATCTTCTTCTGTTGAGTATCTTGGTCTGAGTTGTTCAACATGTCTTCTCCAAGTAGGTCCCTTTGGTACCACTTTGACATTGAGACTACGAGTTCCATATATCTTAGTAACAATGGCTGGAACCCATCTAGGTTGTCTGTTGCGTCTAGGTCCATGATACAAGGCATAGCATGGTGCTCCAAGATTGTAGCTGTGTATCTTGCTAACTGTCTTTTCTGCCGATCGGTTGACTTCTCTGGATTGATGAAACTGTGCTATGTGTGCGGGTGATGGCAATAGGGTGTCAATCTTGCATCTCATCTGTCTTCCATTCAGCAGCTGACTGGGAGAGTATCCTGTAGGAAGTGGTGTCCTTCTATAGTGCATCAGGAACTGTTGTAGTGCAGATTTAGGTGAGAGTGACAATTTCTTCATGGCTTGTTTGAAGGATTGTACTAGTCTTTCAGCTGCGCCATTTGTAGCTGGATGGTAGGGTGCTCCAGTGAGGTGAACAATGCTTCTCTCTTGACACCACTGCTGAAACTCTCCTGAGGTGAAGCTGGTAGCATTGTCAGTGACTATGGTGTGAGGGTATCCAAAGTGTGCGAATATCTCCTTTAAGATGTCTGTGGTAGCTCTGGTAGAAGTAGATGACGTCCTGTGTATGCATGGATACTTTGAGTAGGCATCTATCATCACTAGCCATTGGCTGCCCATGAAGTTCACTGCATGATCTAGGTGAAGACGACTCCATGGCTTCTCAGGTAGCATCCAGGGATGTATAGGATACTTCTGTGGAAGCTTCTGGTGTTCAGCACAGGCAGTGCACTGTCGGCTTGTCTCCTCTATATCAGAGTCAATGCGAGGCCAATAGACAGCAGTTCGAGCTAGCTTCTTCATTCTTTCCATTCCAAAGTGTCCAAGGTGAAGGATCTTTAATACTTCCTGTTGTAACTTGACAGGAATGACTACTCTGTTGCCATATAGAAGACAACCTTCAGTGATAGAAAGTGAATCTGAGATCTTGTGGAAGAGTGACAGCTGAGTCTCCTTCATCTCTTTGTTACCAGGCCATCCTTCTGCTGTGTAGCGCATTACTGTGGCTAGTGTTGAGTCTTTCTTTGTCTCCTTTGCTAGAACATTGTAGTCTGTAGAGTTGAGCTGTTGTCCAATAGTGTGAATAGTGCATACTGTATCAACATCCTCCTCATCTTCTCTTGCATCAAACTCTTTATCAGGTCCAACTGGCAGTCTTGAGAGGACATCTGCATTTTGATGATGCTGGGTAGATCTGTATTCTATGGTGTAGTCATACTGATTTAGTACCAGTGCCCATCTTGCTAGTCTGTTGGCTGCTAGAGCTGGAACTCCTTTGGTAGGTCCTAGAAGTGCGAGAAGAGGTCTGTGGTCAGTTACCAAGATAAACCGTCGACCATACAGGTACTGGTGATACTTCTTTAGAGCAAATATGATTGAGAGAGCTTCTTTTTGTATTTGTCCATATTTCCTCTGTGTGCTGGTCAGTGTTTTTGAAACATTGGCTATTGGTCTCTCACTTCCATCAGGATAACGATGAAATAGTACAGCTCCCAGTCCAGTTTCTGAAGCATCACATGAGATTCCAATGTCAAGATCTGGGTTGAAGTGTGCTAAGACACTATCAGTTGATAGCATATCTTTCAGTTTGTTGAAGCTCTTTTCTTGTTCAGTGCCCCACTTCCAGGTCTCTCCTTTGCGTGTCAGTTTGTGCAATGGTCCTGTGAGTTGTGACAGATTGGGTATGAACTTGCTGTAGAATTGTGTAGCTCCTAAGAAAGATCTTAGCTGAGTTAAGTCTGTTGGGACTGGCATCTGTTGTACTGCATCTGCCTTCTTTCCTTTAGTGATTCCCTTTGAAGTGAGTTTGTGTCCCAGATACTCTACTGTAGGTTGAGCAAAACAGCACTTGTCTTTTCTACATCTGAGCCTTCTTTCTTCTAATCTTTGAAGAAGTCGACGTAAGTTTTGTAGATGGCTCTCTGCATTGGCTCCACTCACTAGTATATCATCTAGGTATACTGCTACTCCTGGGAGGTCTTGTGTCAGTTGCTCCATGATTTCTTGAAAATACCCTGGTGCTGAGCTTATGCCAAAGGGCAACCTCTTCTGTAGTAGTACTCCTCGGTGTGTTGATAGTGCTAGTCGTCGTTGACTTTCTGGTGCCAACAATATTTGATTGTAGGCATCTGCTAAATCAATCTTTGTGTAGCAATAGCCTCCACCTAGTTTTCTGATTAGATCTTCTGGTAGTGGGATAGGTTTCCTATGTGTTTCTAGCTGATTATTGATAGTCTTGGAGTAGTCTCCACATACTCTGATCTTCCCTGCAGCTTGACCTGTTGTAGATTTGCGTACAGGTACAACTGGTGTTCCATACTGGTTGAATTGAGTTGGTTCCCATATGCCTTTAGCTACACCTGCTTCGTATGCTTGGTTGAGCTCTTCTGTCAAGGCAATAGGAACTGGTCTGGGTCGGCAGAAGACTGGCTTTGTTGAAGGTTTGAAGTTTATCTCTAGTTCAAAGTTCTTGAGACATCCTAGCTCGTCTTTGAATATTTTTGGAAATTCTTTGCACATCTCCTTACACTTGATTTGTAACCTCCCATCTGGCTGGTTCTCTGTGATTGTTGATACAAGGTTCTGTTGTAGCTTGTCATCAATAGAGATGCCTAGTTGCTGTATAGCAGTTCTTCCTAGTAGGTTGAGATCTTGTACAGCACTAATCACAAATGGTAGTCTGACTTCTTTCTGTGCATCCAATTGGGCAGTTAGCTCACATCTGCCAAGCGTCTCTATGAGATGTCCTGAGGCTGATTTGTAGTTAACTGTAGTAGGTTTTAGGTTTGGCTTTCCTAGCTTCTCCCATATTGATTTACAGATGAAGTTGTCACATGCTCCAGTGTCCAGTTCAAGTGTGAAGTTGTCTCCTTCCAGTTTGATGTTTTCAGCAAGTTTCACCATCTTGGTTGATGTGCATTCTATCATCTTTACTGGTTTTTCTGCTGCAGATGATTTCTTTTTCTTGCATGCTCTTTCTATGTGACCTTGTTTAGAACAAAAGTTGCAGGTGGCTGCTTTGAATCTGCAGTCATCCGCTGTATGGTTAGTTCGGTCACATCTGTAGCATAGCTTTCCTTCCTTCTGCTTGTCAGGTGTAGAGTTGTTTTTCTGGATTGGTTTGTATCTTGATTTCTGTTGAGCAACCTTGTTGACTTTAGACGAGTTTCCATAAACTGTCTCTTTGGCAACTTTAGCTGCTTCTTCTGTTTCCTGTGCTACCTGTATAGCTTTGTTGAAGTTGAGTTCATTGTCCTTGACCTTGAAGAGAGATTTGAGAACTGCTTCATTGTTTACAGAGCAGATAAATCTTGTTCTGAGAGCCTCATCTAATGGATCTGTAATGTCTATGAAGGCACATGTAGTTGCATCTTGACGAATTCTGGCAGCTAACTCTTGAATAGTTTCTCCAGGTTTCCTCTGCATGTCACTCCAATACTTGTAACGCTCTCTAACAATGAAGCGCTTAGGGTCATACTGGTCTTTGAGAAATTCCAGTATTTCATCCATGTTGAGGTCGTTGATCTGCTTGGGTGTTGAAAGCTGAGCTGCCATATTACTAAGCTGCTTGTAGAGTGTAGGCTGTTGGTTGGTGAGAAAAGTGCCAGCAATCTTGTCTTGATGTATAGAATTTGCTGCAATGAATGTGTTGAATCTGTCTATGTAATCTGTTAGTAGCTCTGCTGTTGGGTCAAAACCTGGGAAGGCTGGAACAGCGGTTGCAGCTGTTTCTTGTTTCCGTTGTAGGTTTTGTAGTAGTAGCTCCATCAGTTTCTTATTCTCCTCCATTCTTTCATCTTGCTGACGTCTGTATTCCTCTTGTTGCTGCTTGAACTCCTCATGCTGCTGTTGTCTATGCTCTTCTTGCTGCTTTCTCTGCTCCTCTTGCTGCTGTCTCTGGTCCTCCTGCTGCTTCTGCATTAGCTTGATCAGGTCTGCTACTTCTGCCATTGTAGTGGTGCAATTTTGAACAGTTACTCTTGTAATAAACTAGAACTCTTTGTATCGATTTTATCAATGATAAAATCTGAACAAAACTCTTTGTAACTGTTCAAAAGAGAAATCCTTGTCGCCAATTAGCTTCTGTTATGTTTCTGCACAGAAGCAATTAAATAGAGTATTAAATTAGAGGAATGGTTTATTGCACACTCCAGAGACAACTGATTTGATAACAGAAAACCCAAGTATTTATATGTTTGGTCATAGAAAAGCTTTGTAAAAAGCTACAAGCATTATTAATAGCTATAATGAGACAGTACTATATAATATTAGCTTGTATAAAGCTTTAGCTAAAAAGCATAATGTTTGTTGGCAAAGTACCAGTAATACTTGGCACTTGCATGACACATACCATATTATCACAGTTTTGAAGTAGGCTACTCAGGCTAGGGCTTACTAAAACTTACACTGTCAGTCTTACAGTTTAGTGAACCAGCAGCTGAGGGCATGCTTGATAGAAGTTGTGGAGGTCATTGACAGCTCTGATGAGGAAATTATCATCATTGACAAGATTCATGGACTCTCGAGTCGCTACTGCATTGGCACAGAACCGAGAGAAGACATAATCACAAGTAGGTTTCAATATACAATATATCTATCTCATTTTAGTGCTGCCTGTATGAACTCTGGAGAGGAGATAGAAGAGTGTGCTAGTGTGTTTAGTTATATAAGTGGTCTATTAACATGGTTTTCTCCCACCATTTGTATCGAGCATGCTGGTTTCACTCTCATAATCATCAATGAGTCTTATACACCTCTTTCTAAAATAAGTTATTGCAGAGCTAGTAGGCATGGCATCCTATTTATGTTTATGGTATTCCTGCGTACGATGGCAGCTACTATGGCTGGCAGCATTGTGAGCTACTATGGCTGGCAGCATTGCGAGCAACTATGGCTGGTTTTTAGCCAATATTTAATTTATAATCAGTTTGTCAGCACAGGTCTTGAAGACAAACTTCCAATACAGACAGAAATTAAAGTTCATCATGAATAGCATATCTCATATCTGGTATCTTTTATATAGACCATTATGTATCAGCAAGCATCCATGCCGATACACGGCAAAACACGCCTTTCATGCATACATCTTTACTATCAACTGAAAGAGTAGCAATAATAAATAAAAACTTCAAACAAAAGAAAGCAGCAGCTAAGTAATGTGTTTAAAACTATTTTTTTATATTCTAATCTAATGCTAAAATGTTTTTGATGCTCGCAAGGTTTTATCATAGTTATTCAGCTGATAATTAATGCACCGTGTGATACCCCTAACAACCCCTTGTTTTTGTTACACTTTTATTAATCTCTCCATAAAACTATCCTCCAGTTATGCTAGAGTTACATAGAGTTTTTATGTAACTCTATGTAACTAGAATTATGCTTCAGGAGAGTGATCCTTCAGTAGAGTTATTCTTTAGTAGAGTTATTCTTCAGTAGAGTTATCCTTCAGTAGAGTAATGCTCCAGTAGACTCATGCTCCGGTGGAGTTATGCTCCAGTAAAGTTATCCTTCAGTAGAGTTACACTCCAGTAGAGTTACGCTCCAATAGAGTTATGCTCCAGGAGATTTACATTCAAGAAGAGTTACGCTCTAGTAGAGTTATGCTCCAGAAAAGTTATGCTCCAGTAGAATTATTCTCCAGAAGAGTTATGCCCTAATCGAGTGATCCTTCAGTAGAGTTATCTTTGTAGCAGAGTTATGCTCCAGTAGAGTTACGCTCCAGTAGAGTTACGCTCCAGTAGAGTTATGCTCCAGTAGAGTTATGCTCCCGTAGAGTTATACAATAGTTGGTTGACTATTACCCTGGAACTAAGAAGAGTTTTTGGTTTCAGCAACGTAGCGTAAAGTGTTGATGAACTGACTTGTTACAGATTTGATGAATCTTTATGTACCTATGGGGGAGCTCTTTGATATGGTATGGCCTTCACAAGCAAATACAACTCTGGCCCAGGTATTGGAGACCGCCTGTGGCTCTTCAAGTTCGCTTACGGAGAACTTGCTTGAGATAGCTCATCACGAGAGTCCTCTGCTATCGGCCATTGCTACTGCAGAAGAGTGAGTACACAATTGAACATCAATAGCACCCAAGTGTTTCAACTAATCTATATATCTAATTCTCAAAGTTGGTCATTCAGTCTGTCTGTCTGTCCAGCTATAGCGATTGGTATCTAGCAATTGCAAATCTGTATCGCAGAGAATTTGGTCTCGGAACCACCGATGACCAGGCAATTACCTAAGCAATTAAACTACGCGGTTAGAGTGGTTATCAGGGTTGAAATATGCATAGCACTCTGCATATTGCATCACATATTGCATATTGCGTGACTCGTTGCGTCATGTAATGTCACTAAAGCTTGCTCTCACGGCACTTATTAGTAAGTTTAGCAATATGGATACTAACTTACTCAAATTAGCCATTGGCAATGTGCCAGGCTAATGGCAAATGGCAGGCAACTACATTATCTGCCACTGTTTATAACCTGTTTTTTAACACTCATGCAACGGCGGCGTTCGGCTTATTATATGCATGTGTTATGAAACAGTTGCTCTTGCCTCTATAGCAGCGCTCCGTCATAACTTGGTAGATGAATAGCTAAGATTGAACAGCCAATAGGCAACAGAGAAGCTATCAACCACAATCAAGTTTAAATTGGTTTATTAATCATTTTATTAATCAGGATTTATTAAAATCTATTAATTGTTAAATGTTTTTATTGCACCAAACATAAAACATTTTTATTATAAAAATTATTACGGAGTACCCAACAAAAGTATCTACTATGTAAAAGTATATATAAATAGCTAGTGTTGGAATAAGTTAAAGGTACTTACCTTTTTTCAGGTTGATGTTTCTCTCTGGCGTCAAGATAGGTCTGTTTCATGGGTCTGCACTCTTCAACCACCTGAAGAGTGCAGATATGTATGTGTAATATATACATGTAGGCTATATACGCATATAGCCTAGTGTAAACAATAGCCATCTTGTACAACTACGTCCCATTTGAGCCATAGTTTGGAAAGAGAATCCAAACTACGGCGGTCTCGTGATGGCGGCGATTAACTGTTAGTTTTTGAGCTTTTAATAGCTTGTAATCACATTTCTACATATTTGGCACTTACAACACAACAGAGTAAGACATGGTGAATCTTTTGATATCAAATAACTGTAATGTGAATTTTATTGCAAGTCAACCTTTAAGCCAAGAGTTTTGCATTACATTAAGTCTGTACTTTAATCTAGTAAACATTACTCATATTAATAGCTGGCATTGAGCTACATATAGCTAGCCCGCTAGCTTCATGCCTATTAAGCATATTAAGGTGTATTAAGTGTGCTTTGAGCACTGCTGAAAGGTGAGCAGACTCACTAGGGAATTAATTATCTATTGTTCTGTACACATTTTCTTTGCAATAATGGAAGCGCTTTTTGTTGAACTTTAGGCTCAATAACTGATCAATAACTAGGGATCAATAACTAGGGATCAATAACTAGGGATCAATAACTGTGATCATTTCATGAGGTTTTCTACTTCATTAGCTTCATGTCATTCCTCATCATTGAGGCTGTCAGCTATTCATAATGCATTATTCAAATTCTTTAAATAGAATTAATTTGTTAATAAAGTTTACCAATTTGTAGCGAATCTTCTGCTTTATTTGGATGTCTATTACCGTATCCAGTATATTTAAATATCTGGATAGTTGTGATTTAGCTTGTGTTGTTAGGAAAATAGGGGTGTTAACAATAATATTATAGACCTATAGTCCAACAGATTTTCCTTCATAAAGAATTGTGATGAAAATTTTACTGCAAAAATATTAGTTCCCAAATATAAATTCAGATTCACAAGACAAACAAAAAGCTGTGCTGCAAGCTTCCTCTTTGAGAAGTTGTCTTTTCTTTTAAACTGTCCAAGCGGTTGTTTCGGGATGTGCCTAGTTACAAGGAGAGATATAGAATGATGATGACAGAGTGATGATTGCCACAAAGGAAAACATTTCTCTTTGGCATCATTTGAAAACTGTTTTCATATACAATTTCAAAATTAAAAAAAATAGTGCGGTATTTAAAATTTTAACAATATTAACATTTATTCTTAATGTTAGTGTTTTAATAATATATTTGACTTATAGAACTATTTTGAGAGCTATTCGTTGCTATGCAACTGAGCTAAACCAAATTACTGGAATGGATAACACGACTAAGGATATGGTAGTGAGACTAACAGGGCGTACTTTGGATATCAGTGCTCAAGATGTCAACCTGTTTCAGGTATTTAGTTCATATATATGGCATGCATTATATAGGCCTATGTATGTATAGCAGATGTATGTATGCATAACGGCTTATTGACATTAGTAATTATCAACATTTTTCATCACATGCCAAAAGAAAATCGTTAATTTGTTTATGACATATGACACATGTTATACATTGACAGCACATGTTTAAATATCTGTGTGCTGTATGCGTACTTATAATTTATGTATATACACTATATTGTCATCTGCACTACGTGTGTACTACATCTACGCTACATGTGTACTACATCTACGCTACATGTGTACTACATCTGCGCTACATGTGTACTACATCTACGCTACATGTGTACTATATCTGCGCTACATGTGTACTACATCTGCGCTACATGTGTACTACATCTGCGCTACCGTAATTACTGTTACTCATATGCTCGTCAGTCTCATGCACTGTGAGAGATCGTCATAAGTAAGCCGTGTGTTATCCCATGAAGAAGTAAAGTGACTTAGTGGTGTAGTGAGAGCTAGCCTATCTTGGCAAACTGTCGTTTTTGCGGAGTTGTACCCCGTCGAGCGAAGCGAGCAAAACAACGGCTTGTCACAATACGTACTGCATCTGATGCATAGGCTGCACTGAAAGGGAGTTGTTCTCTTCCGTCTATGCGGCTTGGCTGCGATGTTATGTCGGTCGATCCATTAACCCAAAGTCTACACCGGTAAATTAAAAACTTAAAATAAAAAATTCTTAAAAAAGCCTAATCTAGTAGGTGCGCTTTCATCTCAAGCTTTTGTGTTAGATTCACTGTTATCATCTGTGCTTTTCGACAGTTTTTTTTAAAATAATTTATCCAATGCACTCTGTTTCTGACGGCTACTCAAAATTTATTTAAATTAGCTCATGCACTTTTCATTAACATTGTCCTTAACCTGGCCTGCGAGAACTTTTTCTGAATGCTTATTTTCAATGAACCTAGTAAGGTTTTCGTACCAACTTATAGCTTCCTTGATTTTAGCTGATGTAAGTTTTTCTGTCTCCTCTGCTTCCTCGCCAACACTATATTGTTGCTCCTCTTGAATGCTGATCCTATGCATAGCCTCCAACTTCTTCAAGTTGTCAGTCGTAAGCTCCTTCCTGTGCTTGTTTAACGGATTTCTTGTTTTTAATAATAGTTGCAACTGTTGATCGGTTGCGACCATATTTGCGATTTATACATTGTTTTGCAAAAACCCCAAAATAAATTTAAGTTTACTGATAATTTCCTTAACGTAAACTCGCAAATTATCTCTAAATCTGATACTATTAAATTTTCAGGTATTACGTTAGATAAACACTTAAGTTGGCCACACCATATTTATTCGATCTTGCAAAAATGGCGTCTTTTTTCAGTGTTATTGTTCAGATGTTTCCAGTGTCTTCCTGAAAATATTTTACTACTGATTTACAACTCTTATGTAAACTTAAAACTAACTTACTGTGTTGAAGTGTGGGGAAATGCTCCAGCTGCGTACTCAAATCATTTAATTCTTTTTCAAAAAAGGCTAGTTCATATTATTTGTAAAAAATATTTCCTATATCTTACTAAAGAGCTTTTCCAAACCTTAAAGTTTTTTGACATTTTTTGGTTATATGAGTATCGTACTTTGCTTCATGCTTTTCTAACATTTCAAGATTATCTTCAAAACACTGCAATAATTTCGAGACAAAATTTTAAAAATTTACTTATTCCACCATCTAGCTCTGCTGCCAGTGATCGAAAAACAACATACTAAGAATCGGCGCTACAGGACCAACTACCTATATATGTTAAAAACCTTAAGACCATTTCCGAATTTAAAAATAGTCTAAGAGTACATCTTCTGGAGCGGCAGTGAGAGTCTATTTTTCCTGCTATCGTCTAACTGGGCCTTGCCTTGACCGGTTCGCCGTTGCATATAGACTTCATCATCACCTCCTTTGTGTTGTTATATTTATTTGTTCATTATTAGAAATTAATTATACACTTTTATGTTGACAACCATGTGATGTGTTTATTACTTCAATTTTAAACTAAAACTAACATTTTGTATCATTTTTAAAACATCTAGCTACACTGACCCAGCACTGTTGTATGCACAACCACACAATTAATATATGACTGATAGCTTTGGCATTAGAAAATCTTTTTTTTAATTTTAATCAGGTTGCATAGGACTAACTTGATTTAATTATCAACAACTATCAGTTTAGGAGTTTTCTGTTCGTGTTAGGCTCCTGCTGGTGCACTCCTAGCCCTATAATAAAAATGACTCACTAATCAAAGTTTTCAATAAATCCCTTGGTCTAATTTTAATATGTGAATAGTTTGATAACCACAATACAGTATGTATTGTGAGCCTCTTGTCCGCATATGACAATTTGGATTTGTCCTCTCTCGGCAATAAAAGTCAGCATTGCTGAGAAGAATAGAAAGAACGGCGTAAGACTATACCTACAAGACTCTGTATGCCTGTATTCTGTAGCACATTAGGGTGACTCCTGCTGAGCCTGTTGATGTGGATAAAGTGACCATGACATCCACTCTGGTACAGGAGCAGCAAACTAATGGACACGCTTCGTTGATTCACGGCTATTTAACATTAGTTATGCTAATCATAGCTTCCTTTGCTGTCAGAAATGGCACGTGAACTTTAACTGCAGGAGATGATGATTGTGAACTCTATTTATGAAAGCCTGCAGGATGTAGTTGTGATAAGCTATTGTATTTAACAATGCGTTGTACTTATGACTAACATATTTTAACACACTCAGACCTTTGATGTCATTATGAAGGCTCATGCATCTGGATACTTTAAGTTTTGTTTCCCAGCTGTTTCTGTTGTCAAGACACACATTTTTCCCAGCTGCAACACATGTCACACAGTTATACTTTTATCCTCGCATACACACCTCTTTCACTCTCATACGGCTGCCTCAATGCCACATCATTCTCCTTTATCCTTTAGCTTAACCAAAATGTTTACGAGGTACATTCAGCCAGAAGTGGAAGTAGCTGATGGGCTAATAAAATACCAGCATTGTTCCCTGAAGATGAGTTGCAAAATTCTAAAAAGATTTATCTGATATAAAGCTTAGTTTTATAGAACTCTTCCCAAGATGTTTAATGAGAGATATAAGACACATTCTAGTAAGATAGAATGCAGACACTGTAACAGTTCTTATAGTCAACTATTGAGGTTCAGTGTATATCGAGTCATTTTATTCTTTATATAAAAGAGCAGTTAGATAAATTTTAAATTAATATATTTTTGTATTAGTTCTGTTTGCAATCTTATAAATTAGGAAAGTTCATAGATTCAATCTTTCCTTAAACCCCATAAAACATTATTCTACAATTGAAATTTTCCTACAACTAATCGCATACTTACAGACAGGAGGAAATAACTCTTCCTTTATGCCTTTTTTATATTTTGAAAAGATCAAAAATCATCTGAGTATAACCTGAATAGCAATATGTTACTAGAGAACAAAATAATTAAACTCTCACACCACCTTGTTAAGACTTGATCTACTTAGACTGCTACTCACTAATCAGAATCAAGTTTTAAGTCTGGGCAGTTCCATTCTTTTCGGTTTTTTAGATCTATAAAGTCTGTTTCAAAGATTCTGGGTTTCAAAAGTGATAGGTTAGTATCCAAATCATTTTTTGGTTTGAAATAAAATCAGTTACAAGCAAATTTGATTAAAATCAAATCACCAGTTCGTCTCAGTTGATATGTAACAAGTCAAATTAAAACACTTGCCTAATGCCAACAAATCAAATGCTAAAACACTCAATAATGATTTGGAAACATTTGACAAACTATTGAGTTCATAAACATCTAAGAAGGAAAACAGATGTTCAACAAGTTAGGGTAAGTTACCATGATTATATTCTTCTTTACATTCTATCCGCTTATTGAACAATGATCCTGTATGTTGTACTGCGTACAGGTAATAGTAGCGCAGTAGATTGCCTATGAAATATTTCATGATTTTTATTCATGGAAATGTTGGGTATATTTCATGTTTTTTAATGTGAAGACAACAGATGACAAAGCAGGAATATTTAAAAAAAAATTACTGACATTGGTAGGAAGAAAATATTTTAAACTCTCATTTGATCACTTCGCTGTTCACATTACACTTCAGAAACTACAATTTAAAAAAAATTGATCCAGATAGAGAACTTTGCATTGGACGCAATATGAATCCACTTTTACTATACATTTTTTTATAAGAGCAGAGATTGTTGAGATAAACAACACATACCTAAAGAGCAAGCTTAGTGGGCAGTTGTTCTCGTATAAAAACATGAATGTCCAGTGAAAATGAGGACATCAAATAGTTAACTTAAGAGACATACTTTTCATACCATGACTATCTATGTACCTTTTCATGATCATTTAAAAAAAATATCTGCAGCTTGAAAATACCATTGACAGACTAGGGTAACTAACATTAGGTCGGGCATTAGATTTGCTGAGCGACTGGCATTGGTAATTACACACCATAGACCTATTAACTATACAGTATAGTTAATATATATAGTTAGTATAGTTAATAGGTCTATGTTACACACTAAACATTTGAACCATTCATTTATGTGTGACTTCAGTGTGGTACAGCTAAAGCATTCTAAACAAAGTGATTCTACTCAAGGTGCTTCATGCCCCTTCACTTTAAAACTTTGGAGTAAATACCCAAATTTGGTATTTACTCTCCACCCAAATTTAAAAGTGACTCCCGGAGCTTATTTTAACCAACCCGCAAATATCTTTGCGCATGATTAGTAGTGCATTGTTAGCAAAGTTGTTGGCCACCAAAAAAAGACTGAATAATGAGAAACCAAATTCACATCCAACATGATTCGTGTTGGGAATTCTCTCAGCTAAAGTTCATCGAGAAAGCTGTTTATAACTGACAGTACAAAATGTGTCATAAGAAATATTCCACTTCACTAATGTGAACTGGGAAGGAAACAAAAATACAAAAGGCAGCCTCAACAGAACGTATGAAACAAAGAAAGATGATTCCTTTGAATGATCAATGTCATCAAAGCCTTCTAGCTGAACAGCCAGCACAGCATCTGCTGTCTCATCCGATATCTTAAAAAACAGGTCAGCTTTCTAAGCGACCTTGTTACAGTTCACAGCAAGCTGCAACTGTATCAATGTATTTGAACAAAACACACAGCCCTGCATGCTGCTGTCTAGATGAAGATAAATCACTCTTTCATTTCCTGAACAGATGGAAAGTCATACAATTGAGGTTCCAGGAATCTCACACACTCGAACATCATGAATTAGTACTCTGTAATAAACTACACTAGTCTCACTGGCAGACTGAAATAGATCTTCAACCGACCAGGTCAGCATGGTCGGACTAGGGGAGAGTCACCAACGTTATACCCACATGACCCCAGACCAACAATGTATGTAGGTCTGGTTAGTGGTTGCCTGTGAATCTGTGTTGCCTACGGGCCTGTGTTGCCTACAGGCCAGTGTTGCCTACAGGTCTGTGTATAGAGATACGGATGGTGATGAAAGTATGAGCAGGATCCAAAGCCAAAGTCAGAGCAAGATTGATGATACCAATCTCCATTTACACTCACTGGTTCATGAAGATATTAAACATCCGTGCCATGCGAAAGATGCTATGTACAAAGTCCATTACATTTATACACTCAACATTTACCGATCATTATCTAGTTGCTCATATTCTGTAACGCGTACAAAATACTTACTTAATTTCAGTCAAGACTATGTAAATATTGTTAGGTACCAAGGTTCCATTACACTGCCATTCTTATATATGTTATCACATACTATTTAGCTATATTTTATTTACATACCTGGTCTGAAAACAGAGACTTTTACAATTTTTCTGATTATATTACAAAAAATGAGAGTTTACAATTACATGTACTGATAATTACACAAAGTCTAAGTTGTTCGAAATAACGTATGCACGTGCTTCCATTTTTCAAACTGATAAATGACCTTTCAAAGGATTGCTTGGAAAATGTTTATTAGTTATTTTGATTCGTTTATTTAATTCAAGTTATTTTTTTCCTTGAATCAAATCTTAAATCAATTTTGTATTTGCCTAAATCAAAGCAAATCTGAATCATTGAAAGAAATGCTTTTTAACTATTTGAGTATTCGAATACCATTGATTTGGACACAGCTTTTTGGTATCATAATCAGTGCTGACCTCTATATTTGTACTTATTACCGAGCACTATAAACGCTACTTGATATGCAGAGTTTACAAGGCTCATGAAACTAGCTATTGGTAGTTAAACGAGGTAGAGTCAATCGTCAACCTCTATACATGGATCACTTTTTGAAATTTGGAAGTGAATGCCCGAGGTAAAATTTTATAAGGAGTTGTCGTCTCATAAGTTCAGCCACCGAGCGAAGAAGACGTTTAAACAACTACCGTATGCATAGCTTTGAGCGTACGTATGATATGGTATTGTACGTTCGATGGTAATTCGACGCATTAAACAATTGGTAATGGTATTGTACGTTCGATGGTAATTCGACGCATTAAACAATTTACGTTCGAACGATAGTCTCTTTTAACCAATAGTATAGAGTTATCTCCCATCTCCATAGAGTTGCGCTCGTTCGTCTTCCATTGGTTCGTCTTCCATACAAAGACGATTGGGCTAGTTTCGTCACAACATGGAGTAAATTTTCTCGGGAAAGGCCAAGGTAGGTTATTGTATAAAACAGACGATAACTAATTGTTTTGAATATTGGCACCTTTTATGCCTAGCTTTAAACTGACTTTTCTCACAATGCTATTCAATTTTTTAAAGTACATAAAGTTGTGGTGGAGAAAAAAGTAAGTAGGTCAAAATGTCATTATTTGGTAATTGCAAATATTTTGTGTTGACTAAGTATGTCCTGTTAAAAAATCAAGCAACGGTGATGTACACGTATCGTTAAAGGCAGATGTGTAGCATAGTGCTATAAGTTGACTTGGTAGTACTTTTCAGTGAAGCCCCAACGTTTGTTCTTGCAGCAATCATGAACATATAATGTAGCTTCTCGCTCATTCATTGTTGTTGACGGGTGTTTTAATTGGATTTGTGAAGCGATGAACACTCCTTTTATTAATTTTTCGTTGCCTAGGGCATACTAACACTGTATATTATCTAACACTATGGAAATCTCTGCGAAAGATTTAAATGTTACGCATGTTTAGGTCGCTGTATGAATCAGAGGACGATACCATGCTTAAAAAAACTTGAATTTATACTTATAGCGTGGATGTAAATTAAAACATTTGTGTGATTACCTTGTTTAGTCTCAAAGCCTAAATATCTTCAGTTGTACAGTTGGTCATAGTAAACATGCAACATGTATATTCATCAGGCGCTATTTTTGTAGCACATATTTTAAGCTAAGGAAGTGGTTGTCATTAGCTGTGTCTTCGACGCGGGATGTCCTATTTGGACAGATTTTCATTAATGATATGCTTCGTGACATTTGCACCAACAAATATGTTTTATTTGTTCTGGTTTCCAAGAGTAACTTTACTTGTCTTCCTTTTGCTTATATTTAGACAGTAAACTGAAAAATCACATTTTGCTGATCACCATTTCGGTGTCATTGTTAAAAATTTGAGCCTTTACACTCTCGGTGTTGTCATTTAGTAATTGAATAGCAATGCGAGAAGTGTCAGCTCTTACTGACATATTTGTGAACGGAATTGAACAGCATACACCGTGACTTGGTGTTACATCACCACTAGTGCATGGTACATCACTACTACTGCATAGTACATGCACATTACTTACTACCAGTACATGTACATCTATATAAATTTTTCAAAGTTAATGTGTTTATGTATGTCTAGCTATAGCTATTAAAATTTTGGATTAAAAGCTCGCTGCTTGCTGTATTTAAACTCACGATGATTCCAACCGAAATCTTCCAGTCCACGCACTTAACCACTGAGTTATACAGACCTTATAAGTGTGTTGCACTTATCATATAGTGTATGCCGTACGCACATGCATACGATGCAGCAATGCATGCCAAATGTGCACTTTTGACAATTAACTAATGGGTCTATCCATAATCACCATTGTTACAATTAGAGCAGAAATTTATTTATAAAATATTGGTATTGGATAAACTTAAAAGTATTTAAGTTCACTGCAATGAAATCAATAATGGTATTAAAGCTACTGATTACAATATATATAGACAAGCCTTAACTTGAAATGTTTATTATTAGTTTCAAAGTATAAAATATAATAATATAATAGTAATAATGCATGACAAACATGATTAAGCTTAAATAACGTAAGATGAAACAATGAATATTGATCATATAATTGTGAGAATGTACTAACAAAATGTTTTAGATCATTCTGCATGCTCTAAATCTTCTGTAAAACAGTACTGACCTCTTAGAGAAAGTAGCACAAGACAGTGACTTGGCTATGTGATGAAATTCTACCCATGCTATATTTTTGTATTAACAACAAAAGTGTTTTTTGGCCTCACTCTTTAAAAAAAACTGTACTTCAGCTTCGAGGGCATCTACACTTTTTACCACTCCTACATAATGCCTAGAAGCTTTTTTTCCAGGCAGCAATGTTAGCACAAAATCACCTTCTTTCAATGTGCTTGCTAGTTGTTTGATGGGTTCGGAATTGCACTCACTTTCTGGATCACTAATTGCATGGTCATCAGGATCAAAAGTAAAAAGTTAAAACTTTTCAATGTCATACTTTTATTTTTCTATTTCTTTGTTTTATTTTATCTTTTCTCATCTCTAATGCCATTTTCCAAGAATGATAGTCCAACTGTCATTGCTAGTTTATGGACAGTCTGGCAACCTTTGCTTGGGCTGTTTAGAAGTGCTTGATCAATCTTTTTACAGCCTCATCTTCAAATTGTGGGTTGCCAAATTGGGAAGTGGTTGCAACAAAAAATGAATTGAAACTTTAATAACATTTTTTTTACAAAATACTTGAAACATTGACTTAAAACATCCATAGTGTACGCAGATGTAGTAAAGCATTAAATTTTTTGAAGAAAAAAATGAATGTACATACCTGGTAATTTTACTTTCAAAAGTTTTTTGCGATCTATGTATTGTTGAACTCTAATTCTTGCTTTTTCTCGAGTTTCCTCGAATTGATCTTCTGTAAGTTGAGCTCTTCTTTTTGTTCTACTCTTTTGATTCCGACTAGCTTGGACAGTCAAATATTGAGTCTATTGTTTTGAACATTGACGTATTTTGTTACGATATTTACGCATCTGCTCTGCTGACGGTGTCTTACCCATGTTGAAAACAGAAATGACCAGCAGACCTTCCACCTAACAATATTCTGTTTCAAGCACTTGTTACAAGTTACTCCTTTCCACCTAACAATATTCTGTTTCAAGCACTTGTTACAAGTTACTCCCATGAGTAGATTTGATTAAATTTTAAACTATTCTCAATATCGGAGTCACAAGTCTTAGTAATACATTTGTAAGGTAGCAACCGTTTGTTAGCTTGCTAGAAGAAGCTTGTTAAGTTCTCACAATGGCTTAAGTTTACAATATAATAAGTAACTCATACATGACAACATCAACAACACCACAAATTACTGTTAAATGTGAAATTCACTCAAATTAATCCTATAATCATATGAGTTGAGTGGTGTAACAATGGTGACAGTGTAACAGCGGTGACACAAATTTCGGAAATATGTGCAACTTTGAGCAAAACTGAAATTAGTTAAAGGTACAGCGTATAAAGTTAGCGTTGAAAACAAATTACTACTAATTTTGAACTAATAATACAAGTGTAGTAGAAACTTATTGATGTTTCCTGTCACCATTGTTTCTCAAAACATGGCAACTTATAAAAGAGCCCCACACCAATAGATCAGTGCACACAATACCAATTTATGCATTAACGAGCAGCAAAGCCATTGTGAAATCCATTACAATTAGATATTTGTGTTCAGAGTAATATGTATACCATGTACAAGCATCTCTATCTTGCCATTATGGCTATAAAGTATTTTGTGCAAATACACTAACTTTAGCAAACTATTAAAACATGATAGAGGAGCACTACCCCCACAATTAATTTCTATTTTAGGGTTTAGTATGCATACTTCATATGTGAAGCATTATTTTAATGAAATAACTGTTTTTAAATTTTGCCAAAAAATCCATTTATTTATGGATAGACCCTAATATTACCTTTTGCATTTGTCATTTATTTAAATTGTTGAAAAACTAATTTTCCGCTGCCATTACTTATGATTTTAATTTGTTAATTTCAAATGTGCTATTGCAATTGTGGGTTACACTTCTATTTCCGGTTTTTCATAAGATTTGATTGCTAAATCGGTAAATCGAAATATTTTTCACGTGGGCAGTTGTATTATCTCAAGTAGGAAGAGCTTCTACATTCTCTTTCTGTTTGGTCAGACAAAGCACCAGACAAAAACAGTATGATATCTCATTTTTACATTTGCTCCAGTATCGAGAGGTACCGGTATCGTCATACTCAAAGTTTTGATGGATAGCGTCTGCTGGAACAGTAGCCTAACCTTTTTTATACACACACACACACTTCTGTGCACGAATTGTTATTATTAATTCAACATATTCAGAATTTTTATTTTGTTTTCTCAGTCATATTAATTTTATCATTACCAAATCATCTTTTATTGTAATCGTAGTAAAACAGACTTAATTTAGCTATTACGTGCTAATTATTTCACATTTACATTTAAACACTTTTATAGAACTTTGTTTTATGTTGTTTCTTAATTTATTTGACCTGCACAAAACATTTTCCTCATATATGAAGTTTTAATGTTACAGTTTGAGAGAGTTTGAAAACCTTTACAGTTGTTTTATTTTATCTTTTAATTTGTTTAAACTGCGCAAAACACTTTTCTCATGATATGAAGTTTAAAAGTCAGAATGGTCACTGTTGTTATATAATATGTTAAATAAAACTATTTTTTATGAACGACTTTCATTACCCGGACAACGCTGGGCATTCATCTAGTTGCTACTATTACATAATACATGTATATTACATAATACATGTACATTACTATAAGTGCCTGTTCTATTACTACTAGTGCATGGTACATGTACGTTACTATAAGTGCCTGTTCTATTACTACTAGTGCATAGTACATGTACATTACTGTAAGTGTCTGTTCTATTACTACGAGTGCATAGTACATGTACATTACTATATGTGCCTGTTCTATTACTACTAGTGCATAGTACATGTACATTACTATAAGTGCCTGTTCTATTACTACTAGTGCATGGTACATGTACATTACTATAAGTGCCTGTTCTATTACTACTAGTGCATGGTACATGTACATTACTATAAGTGCCTGTTCTATTACTACTAGTGCATGGTACATGTACATTACTATAAGTGCCTGTTCTATTACTACTAGTGCATGGTACATGTACATTACTATAAGTGCCTGTTCTATTACTACTAGTACATGTACATTACTATAAGTGCCTGTTCTATTACTACTAGTGCATGGTACATGTACATTACTATAAGTGCCTGTTCTATTACTACTAGTGCATAGTACATGTACATTACTATAAGTGCCTGTTCTATTACTACGAGTGCATAGTACATGTACATTACTATAAGTGCCTGTTCTATTACTACTAGTGCGTGGTACGTGTACATTACTATAAGTGCCTGTTCTATTACTACTAGTGCATAGTACATGTACATTACTATAAGTGCCTGTTCTATTACTACTAGTGCATGGTACATATACATTACTATAAGTGCCTGTTCTATTACTACTAGTACATGTACATTACTATAAGTGCCTGTTCTATTACTACTAGTGCATGGTATGTGTACATTACTATAAGTGCCTGTTCTATTACTACTAGTGCATGGTACGTGAATAGTTTGTGCCAAGGTGTATTTAAGAATCCTCTAAAGTCATTCATCTTGTTTTCGCTGTCTCCTTGCATGAAAATTGAATAATCCCGTAGGTCTTGAGCTGATGAACTTACTTTCCATATTGGTTGAGTATACATTTGCTTACAGAAAGTGTTCTGCTGGCGTATTTTAATTTACTTTCAATATTGGTTGAGTATACATTTGCTTACAGAAAGTATTCTACTGGCGTATTTTAACTCAAATCCCCATCTTGTTAATGCCCGCCCCAATACTAATACTTTACAATGCATTTCTAAATTTTTGAATTTAGGATGTCTGATTAAGGTGCTTGAGATTATTGCACTGTGACAGTCTAAAACTGACACACAATGTCAGACATGCCCATAATTGAGTGTTGTAGTTCCTATATGCTCCATTAATTATATTGGAGCATATATATATATGCAGAAATCAAACCTTTTCTTTTTTCCTGACGGTTATGCTTCTGTGACTATATCAGGAAAAGAATATTAATTATGGACAGTCTCAGCATCAAATAGAAATACAATTTTATTTGAGCTGAGTTTTCATGAAGCAAAAATGTTTTGTATGGTCTTGCTTGTTGAAAATGGTGAATTGAAAACCAGTTTGATTCTCATGTATGTTTTTTATTTTCATTCCTTTTTATAGCCTAAGCTACGCACGAAAACCATCTCTTCACGCAATGTTGATTATTCTTTAGATTCTCTGCCACAGAAGATGAAATATTTACTTTCCATTACATTTCTGGTGCTCCTATGCAGTCTATACAAGTCAGTAGAAGGTGAGTATGCTTTTCTATCTTGGCTAGAAATTTTGCCTCACGTCTCTATAAAAATAGCTTTGCTACATTTATCATTCATCTTCTTGCTAATCTATAGGTGTGTATTTAGACTTACAGTACATATGTACCACATGTACTTACAGTACACATGTACCATATGTACTTACAGTACAAGTGTACAATATGTACTTACAGTACACGTGTACCATATGTACTTACAGTACACATATACAATATGTACTTACAATACACGTGTACCATGTGTACTTACAGTACACATGTACCATATGTACTTACAGTACACATGTACCATGTGTACGTACAGTATACACATGTACTATATGTACTTACAGTACACAAGTACTATATGTACTTACAGTACACATGTACCATATGTACTTACAGTGCACATGTACCATATGTACTGTAAGTACTGCACTAGAGTATTGCTTGCTGTAAATGTCATAAGACTTTTAACCAGATAACTGTATTGTATTTTTATGACAGCTACACATCCACCAGAGTTCACTCTTGAGCCATCAAAAAGGCAAATAGTCTATGATGTCAGTGACACATTGACATTACCCTGGGTCGCCTCATGTGACCCGAATTGTTCGTAAGTATTAGCTTCAACTCTGATTTTAGTTATGGAAATGTTTTGGTGGCTAATAACTACCACCATTAATTACTGTATGAAATGTACACTCACCAGCTAACGTGTCCCTTGTTGAGCTACCTATTGCAAGAATCTTACAAGGTGGAGATATGTGTGGGCATAAAAGTATTCTTGTTGTAAATCACTAGTGTTACATGCTACAAATTTTTGTCGTATTTTTCATCTTCATGGCATGGAAATGGTTTTAAATGTTGCATATTCAATTCTTTGAAGCAATTGAGACCCCCCGATTCAAAGGGGGTATTTTTGAAAGCATCATATCAACAATGAAGTGCTGCGTATGATGTAAACATCAATATTTGTACTATTGCACAAATCTTTGTGATCGAAGGTTGGATTTTCATCGTCTTCATTGGTGACTTCCCTACAGCATCCCTACACAGCTCAGTTTTTAATGCACGTGTTTTAAAAATATTTTAAAACATGTATATGTTAAAGTGTCAAAACATGAATATTTATAAATTTTAAAACACATTTTAAAATGTCGAATCATGGGGGAAATTTTCTTTCAAATTCAGAGTTATTTTCTAACGGATGCTCTGTTCTCAGAAGAGTTAGTTATCACAATGCTCGACCTAGTGGCTGCGTTAAACATTTTTTAAAGATAGATGGCCAAAGAGAAAATCATGTCTGCATACAACTAGCCTGTCTTGACAAACTGTTGTTTTTGCGGAGTTGTCCCCCGGCGAGCGAAGCGAGCAAAACAACAGCTTGTCACAATACGCACTGCACCTGATGCATCAGCTGCACTGAAATGGAGTTGTTCTCTTCCGTCTATGCGGCTTGGCTGCAATGTTGTCGGTCGCTCCACTGGTAATCATAACAGATTTAGCCCAAAAGTTTATGTAGAAAAAATAAGATAAAAACGTTTAACCAGAGACCAGTCTCTATGGTAAACTTTAGTAGAACTTACGGGGAGTTGTGTGACCACTCCTGCGTATCATGTAAATACGTCCTCCTCATTCCTACGATCAAAACCACAACTGCGAAACTCAAAAATTCGCAGCATGTAACACTACTGAATGTTAGGCATGACCGGTTGTTACTTATTAGTTAGTTTTCTATTTTAATAACATAATATTATTATTTTTACTATTTTTGTTTGTTCCCTGCAAGTCAGACTTATAATCATGGTTATTAACAAAAATGGCCTGCGGTTTTCAGCAAAACTGCCTTATAAACTAAAGAGTAGTAGTGCATGACTTTTCCTTTCTCCTGTCTACTGTATATACCCATCATTCCACTCCCCTACCAATAGTGTATATATACCCATCATTCCACTCCCCTACCAATGGTGTATATATACTCATCATTCCACTCCCTACCAATAGTGTCTATATACTCATCATTCCACTCCCCTACCAATGGTGTCTATATACCCATCATTCCACTCCCCTACCAATAGTGTATATATACCCATCATTCCACTCCCCTACCAATAGTGTCTATATACTCATCATTCCACTCCCCTACCAATGGTGTCTATATACCCATCATTCCACTCCCTACTAATAGTGTATATATACTCATCATTCCACTCCCCTACCAATAGTGTATATATACTCATCATTCCACTCCCCTACCAATAGTGTATATATACTCATCATTCCACTCCCCTACCAATAGTGTATATATACCCATCATTCCACTCCCCTACTAATAGTGTATATATACTCATCATTCCACTCCCCTACTAATGGTGTCTATATACTCATCATTCCACTCCCCTACCAATAGTGTATATATACTCATCATTCCACTCCCCTACCAATAGTGTATATATACCCATCATTCCACTCCCTACCAATAGTGTATATATACCCATCATTCCACTCCCTACCAATAGTGTCTATATACTCATCATTCCACTCCCCTACCAATAATGTATATATACTCATCATTCCACTCCCTACTAATAGTGTCTATATACTCATCATTCCACTCCCCTACCAATGGTGTCTATATACCCATCATTCCACTCCCCTACCAATAGTGTATATATACTCATCATTCCACTCCCTACCAATGGATAGTGTCTACATAATGTTTCAACCAGTCTTTTGAATGTGAACTAGAAGTACAGCATCTGATTACCGCCTGTGCTTGTGCCATTGGCCTTTAGACATGCTTTTGTACATTGTAGCTATTCGTGGGAATTTAATGGCAAGCCATTTGACCCGGCTGGTACAGATAACAGGGTTGTAAACTCTGTTGGCCTTGGAACACTAGTTTTCGCAAGTCCGGAGAGCCAGTTCTCAGGCTTCTACAAATGCTTCGCCAGGAATGACTTCGGTCTCGCTGTCTCAGACACGGTACAGATCATCAATGCAAGTAAGCCTTTGTATAACTTGTCATTTATCATGTGTATGGTATATGTGTATCATTCCGCTCTCTATACTGCTTTTAATGACCAAGGGACGGATGTTGGGCTTTTCATAATATGTCTCAGATGACGTGTTTTATTCTTTTGAAACAACATACAGTCAAACATGGATAACTCGTCCACGGATAGCTCGAAAAAATGGTTAATTCGAACATTTCCTTTGGTCCGTTCCCACGTAATGATAAATTGCTATAGATAACTCGAATTCAACACTGTTAATTCGAACTGTTTTTTTGCCCAACAGCTACCGAAACGGTTGTTTTCGCTTTAGAAAATCACTTTATTCAAAGCCATAGAGGTAAACTTCATCTTTTCGTAATTCATAAGCGTCGTTATTACCACCATCGGCAAAATATTTTTGTCAACGACTTTTCTAAAAGTTTGGTGAAATTTGATTTATACAGCGATACGATGAATAGCACGGGCTAACCGGGTCACGCGCGCAAGAATTTTCGCCACGCACATACAAGACAAAAATCGCATGTTGTTTTGTATGTGCGTGGCGAAAATCCTTGAGTGCGTGACTCGGCTAGCCCGTGATGAATAGTTTTCCGACGTTGATTCCGTGTTGAATTAACGTCGGAATGTTGAATGTTTAAAACGTCTTAAAAAATGTTGTAATTAAACGTATACGTTGTCTGAGCTACAAAAACTATTCATTGTTTGACCTAAACGCAGAATACGTGTGTACATTCAATAAGTATCTATTAAAAAAGCGTGAGTGATATAGAATGTACCGTAAAACCTCGTAAAACTTCTAATTGAACTGCCTCGGAGTGTTGCTCTTAACGAATCCCAGGTAAAGTAAAGTAATCTGCATAAACTTCAAGAAAAAACGGCAAAATTGATCGTGGGTAAAACCCCAAAAGAAAAAAATGTCTTTTCTTTTGAGCATTTCAACAACGATCAAGTTTTGCCAATGTCAATCTGAAAAACGTCCTGGCAATAACATCACCTCAAACAACAAACCAATCTCAAGTGATAGAAAAATCTCTATACTTTTTCATGAAAACGTTTTAAACTTTACATTAGAAGCATTTAAATTGAAACAAGCCATTTGTGCTTTTGATTTATATTATAGTTTGTATATGTACATGTATCTACTAATAAATAAGTAAATATATGGACTTGTGACAGTGCTCTGATAACTTGAATGCTCTGATAATTCGAACACTTTTGCTCGGTCCCTTGAAGTTCGAGTTATCCATGTTTGACTGTACTTGAGAATCAATAATGTCGCATTTTCATTCAAATCACATGGATTACTCATCTGACAGAAATTTCCTTATCATCAGCTGAAAGTCACCAAGCGCTGTCTTGACCTAGCAAAACTTGACGTTAATTTGATCACAGTCATTATGTTGTTTTTAGACATATTGACCAACTATATATATATATATATATATATATATATATATATATATATATATATATATATATATATATATATATATATATACATATATATATATATATAAGTACAAAGATGGAAAAAGTTTTTAGCAACAGTTTATGACTAAAAGTTTCATACTGCATGCAGTAATCATCAGATGCCAAGGAGATGCCTGAGTAATCATCAGGAGCATCTGATGATTACTGCATGCAGTATGAAACTTTTAGTCATAAACTGTTGCTAAAAACTTTTTCCATCTTTGTACTTATACAGGCTCGGTGCACCACTTTGAGCACTATATCAGTGAAGTCTCAACCATTATCTGTATGTATATATATATATATATATACAGTCAAACATGGATAACTCGTCCACGGATAGCTCGAACACATGGTTAATTCGAACATTTCCTTTGGTCCGTTCCCACGTAATGATAAATTGCTATAGATAACTCGAACACAACACTGTTAATTTGAACTGTTTTTTTGCCCAACGGCTACCGAAACGGTTGTTATCGCTTTAGAAAATCACTTTATTCAAAGCCATAGAGGTAAACTTCATCTTTTCGTAATTCATAAGCGTCGTTATTACCACCATTGGCAAAATATTTTTGTCAACGACTTTTCTAAAAGTTTGGTGAAATTTGATTTATGCTGCGATACGATGAATAGCACGGGCTAGCCGGGTCACGCGCGCAAGGATTTTCGCCACGCACATACAAAACAAAAATCGCATGTTGTTTTGTATGTGCGTGGCGAAAATCCTTGAGTGCGTGACCCGGCTAGCCCGTGATGAATAGTTTTCCGACGTTGATTCCGTGTTGAATCAACGTCGGAATGTTGAATGTTTAAAACGTCTTAAAAAATGTTGTAATTAAACGTATACGTTGTCTGAGCTACAAAAAACTATTCATCGTTTGACCTAAACACAGAATACGTGTGTACATTCAATAAGTATCTATTAAAAAAGCGTGAGTGATATAGAATGTACCGTAAAACCTCGTAAAACTTCTAATTGAACTGCCTCGGAGTGTTGCTCTTAACGAATCCTAGGTAAAGTAAGGTAATCTTTGCATAAACTTCAAGAAAAAACGGCAAAATTCATTGTGGGTAAAACCCCAAAAAGAAAAAAATGTCTTCTTTTGAGCATTTCAACAACGATCAAGTTTTGCCAATGTCAATCTGAAAAATGTCCTGGCAATAACATCACCTCAAACAACAAACCAATCTCAAGTGATAGAAAAATCTCTATACTTTTTCATGAAAACGTTTTAAACTTTACATTAGAAGCATTTAATTTGAAACAAGCCATTTGTGCTTTTGATTTATATTATAGTTTGCATATGTACATGTATCTACTAATAAATAAGTAAATATATGGACTTGTGACAGTGCTCTGATAACTTGAACGCTCTGATAATTCGAACACTTTTGCTCGGTCCCTTGAAGTTCGAGTTATCCATGTTTGACTGTATATATATATGAATCTCAAAGTCTGTGTGTAATTCAGTATGTCCATCTGTAGCTATTAAAATATTGAAATGGGTGATCCGTATCGCAGAAGATTTGATCTCGGAACTTCTCATTTGCCAGGCAAATGCCTTACCAATGTAGCCACGCGGGATTGATGGATTCATTGGGCGATATATGTCGCTTCTGTTTTTGACTCAATTGTCAGGCTAGTCAGTTTTCTGCAGGTTTAGGGAAATTTCCTGAAGCGACGTACCCGGAGATTTTCAGGATCGCTGGTCAACCACTTCGTATAATTTGCAACAGACCAGAAAGCTTTCCTCTGGCAACCATATATTGGGTGAAGGAAGACAGCTCTGGTGGTGCTCAGATTGACCAGAATGACAGGGTGACCATGGATCCTGATGGTAAGTTTTCATCATTTCCATCGTCTTTCTATCACTGACCCTTCATATCCATATCACGGGCC
Organism: Watersipora subatra; assembly: GCF_963576615.1. Taxonomy (NCBI): domain Eukaryota; kingdom Metazoa; phylum Bryozoa; class Gymnolaemata; order Cheilostomatida; family Watersiporidae; genus Watersipora; species Watersipora subatra. The sequence continues at coordinate 2,497,651 of NC_088709.1, read as the reverse complement.
TTTCAGCTCCCTTTTCACCTCTCCGTCACATTCCCATTTCTTCTCTGTCTCCTCCCCGTCACCCCTCCATCATCTCTCCGTCACCTCCCTATTACCTCTCCTGCACTTCCCTATCGCCTCTCTGTCGCCTCTCCATCGCCTCTTTATCATCTCTCTTATATCTCTCTGTCACCTCCCTATCGCCTCTCCGTTGCCTCCCCGGGGCTCTCCGTCACCTCTCCATCGCCTCTCTGTCACCTCTCCATTGCCTCTCTGTCACCTCCTCATCATGACGGTATACTTTGTAATACATTGAGAGCATACTGAGTATCATTAAAAATTAAATACAGTTGATGTTATTGCACCAAATGGCCATGGTGTTTTTTTTCCTTCAAGTTCTTGATAGTGAAAGTGATGGACGGTCTGTGTTGGTCTCCTATTATTCTATCAGCGGTTTTTTCTGTAATAGCATCCTGTCTAAAGAGTAATGATTCCTGCCAGGCATAGCAGAAGAAAACAAGATCATTGTGAGTCATTGTGATGACCTTCACCTTGAGAGTTTTTGTGCTGAATTTGCTGTTATATGGGAGTGGTTTAACGCTAAGACTAGGCAGTCATAAGAAGTAACCAACATTATTTTGTGAAGGTATCAGTAAACAGCAATGTAATCTGAGCAGAATTTTAAGAGTATCTTTGGTGAACCAGGCTTTATGCCTGTTCTAAGGTTTATAGACCAACTAATATTATGTGACTAGAACGGTTTCATAGTGTTTTGTCATTACATGGAAAGCTCGATGGATCATCTGCTAGTTTGTTGCACCACATTAGGGTTGTTTTAGCATCTCGTAGCATGTGGAGCAGTTTGGTTTTAACAAAGTGACAACCCTGGCAGGTTTGTAAAGGCAAAACTGTTTATTTTTGTTCTATTCAGGTGGCCTCAACTTTGCGTATGTCCAGCAGTCAGACGACGGGAACTATTACTGTGTAGCCTACAATGAGATCCTTAGGACTGAGTCAGCGTCTAACCCTCACAAGTTGAGAGTCAGCGGATGTGAGTGCTTTTTTTATCACTAAGAATTAAGGAAGGGGCTTGCTTTAAGTCATTGGCGTATACCATGAAACCTCTATTTGAATTTTTGGTTGAACGGCACCTTTATTCGATCGCCACCTCTATTTGACCGCCACTTCTATTTCACCACCACCGATATTTGACCGCCACCTTTATTTGATCACCGCCTCTATTTGGCTGCCACCTCTATTTGAACGCCACCTCTATTTAACCGCCACAACTCTAGGAAAAGGGTTGAAAAATAGAGCGTCACCCTTTAATTGAATGCCACTTCCGTTTGACTGCCACTGACATTCTTTGATATTTACGAACCCGTAATAGCGAGTCATCAGGAGAAAAATTCCCACAAAATCGTGCTAATAATGACTCGGTTAAATCAATAACAATTAATTCTTTCGTCGCTTCTGTTTGTATCGAAGTCCATTTACCAACTCCAAAGCTTGTCAGTTTTTTGTTAAAACTTTGTAAACGGCATAGAAATAATTAATAACTGTATCAGGCTAATAGTAGTTACTTGTTTAATGTTGTTTTGATACTTCAAGGTATATGAAAAAATGGTTTAAATTTATGATGGGATATGAATGGCTAGTTTTAGGCTAAAAGTTGTGCTTAGCGCTCGTGGGGCTAAAGGTTTATTATTATTTGTGGTGAAATGCATTGCGTAAAAGTTTTTTCTGCTAAAACAAGTTGTTTGGACGCTAATATCGACTAGTTCAGCAAAAACAGAGCACACTGTGCTCAGTTTGTTCAGAGTGTTCAGAGGACACTGTGCAAGATATTGAACAGTTAAAAGATGAAATCAGTTCTAAGGAAAGTAACAATCAGACCACAACTGGCAGAGCAAACGATGCAAATATTTTGGTTCAAAAATTTTAATTTTTGTTTCTGCGTGTATTACAAGTGTGGTTTTCTTATGCCGCTTGTTCTTGAATATCTATTTTTAGCATTTGGTAGATTGTTATTATTATATAACTTATAAATTTGCAGATTTATAGCATATTATTTGATAGCAGCATCCTTACAGTTTTCTTAACTCGGTTTACAATAGATCGACTCTCATAACTCCTCTTCTATTACGCATAAAAAGCTAGTTTTGGCTGAAAACTGTAGCAAAAATATCGATGAGTGCAATGAGCTTGTATGTAACATTGTTAAATATAGTTATAAAATACAAATATCCTTTCAAATTTAGAATAAAATAAAAAATTGAAAGCTTCATCAAATTGCAAAGCGGGGCAATGGCTATAATATCATTGCAGGTTAATTGCAAGCAATAGATATAAATTGTTAGAAATATTTCGTGGTTTCCCAATGTATATTAATTTAAATATTTACTACGAGTTGGAGATAAGTTAGCAGATTTCTTGCATCCAAAATGGTTAATGTCGCTCCGCCCGAAGGAGAGTGCAAAAATGGCGAAGTTCGCTTCACTCGTAAAAGAGCTAAATTCATCTTGACAAAATTCTGACGAGCGATTTGAAAAATACAACGCCAGCCTCCATTCGAATGCCATCTCTCTTTGGCCGCCACCACAGGGCAGGGTTGAACAATAGAGCGCCATAGCGTACAAACAGGGTTTACGGTAGCCGCATGCTTGAAGTATTCTGGTTATGGAGGTAGAGAGATGGGTAGGGTTTGCCCCCTACCGCTCTGCAGATCTGCTGATAGACCACGGTTAAAGCATCGATTGTTTCCCTTTTTATCTGTAATACTTTTACATGTATAATCTACTAGCTGAATACCTGCTAATAAATCAAGATACTATTTCAGCTGCTGGTGAGTCACAGTCGCCACCTTCTAAAGCTAATTGGATTGCTCGGACCTCGGAGACATTCATGAGAGGCCAAAATGCAAGCATAAAGTGTATATACGCCGGCAAGTAAGCATGCCATACCATTATCTGTATATAGCAATGTCTGTATATACATGTGTTTGTATATGTATATATGTGTGTAGATAGCTGTATATATATTATATATATTTTTTATATACATTTTATATATAGTTGTATGTATGATAATATGTTGGTGTTGTGAAGGTATTTGTTTGGATCAATAAAGCATGTATGTCACGCAGGCCGGTGCCCGGTGTAATATGGAAACGGACAGACGACAAGGAGCTCTCTCTTCGTGCTACAAGAAGAAGCTTTGGGCTCGAGCTCTTCTTTCATGGAATTGAGTACGAGGATGCAGGAAGTTATGAATGCGATGGATATAACTCGGCTCAGCCTACTCCCCTCAAGACTACGGTTAGACAGATCACATTCTCCTCTATGCATATTCTCTAATGATCATCAGTTGCAGTGTGTACCAATGCTATGGCCCCTTACAGTGCCTCGCGTTGCGCGTTCACAACTCGAGTTGTACAACTCGAGTTGTGAACACGCAACGCGACTTTTCAAAAGTAAGGTGCAATATATCGGTATTACGGTAGCATAACCGTAGATCTAGTTATATTCACAATGGTACATCAATAGGCACCCGTTAGCTAATAGAAATTAAACTGTATGTACTGTAAAACTAGAGCTAATAGCGAATTATGCTAAGCCGAGTTTGCAACTCGAGTTGCACAACTCGAGTTGTGCAGCTCGAGTTGTACAACTTGAGTTATATTTACCAACTCGAGTTGTGTAAAAATAACTCGAGTTGTACAACTCGAGTTACACAACTCAAGTTCATCAAAAATCCAGGCCGAGTTCTTTCAACAGCAACTCGAGTTCAACAGCTCGGCTTGAGAACATCTCATCATTTTATTTTCTCTAGCAATATTTTCTATATGGAATTTATTTTGGTGCATCATTAAATGCCGTTGAAATAATTTCTATGTTCATTTTTGGTGTTCATTCAGTTTCTTGTCAGGTTCTAGAGAGATAGCTCTTTTTCATTTGAAAAAGAAGTGGCCTACCTCCTACATAGATTGCTTTTAGTTTGCTTTTACATTCTACAATTATTTTTGTCTCGTTTTATTTATAGAAATAAATATGCGCAAATATCGCCAACACATATATAATTTAAATGTGTCTATATATTTAAACTATTATTATTAAATTTCTGTAAATGTTCTGTAATTGAGACACCCCAATTACTCACTTTGCTTTTTTACAAACCCGTGTTAGTTTTGCGTATAACACAACTCGAGTTAATCATAAACCCAGGCCGAGTTGTACAATTCGGCAACTCGAGTTGGACAACACGGCAACTCGAGTTGTGAACGCGCAACGCGAGGCACTGTAAGGCGCCATACAATGCGCTTACTTTCACTCTTACACTAGCCTTCCATGAACAGCATCTGAGCTTTATATAATGTGCTTGACACTTGACCCGGTGTACGTGTCTTAACAGGTGCTTGTAACTGTCAATGGAGCGGTGACGTGGGTAAGGGAGCCCGTGTCTGTTACAAAGGGTGAGAATGAAACAGTGACATTTGAATGTCTAGGTGAAGGGGCGCCTCGACCTAATCCACCAAAATGGTACATCAACTGGGAGCAAGTCACAAGTGAGTGGTTGCTGTTATAGTGACTGACTGGTACTCTACCCGATTAATAACAAGTTTATGAGTATCTGTTCCTAATATGGTCGTTGCATCGGTCTTCTTATCTAGTCAACAGCCAAGGTCCTTGTAGCTGCCTAAATTTCTTCTACAGAACAAGAGTTTGTCAGCAGTTTCAACATAACCTTATTGATGACAACATCTAGTACAAGCTTTAGACCAACTGCCTTGATATCTCCAGATGTCGACCGCATTTCATTTGTTACATTTAGTTAAACTAATGACAATAGAATTTGACTAGCTTTATACAGTGCACCCTCGCCATACGATGTTAGTCTATTCGAGAGTTGGCATTGTATAGCTTTATACAGTGCACCCTCGCCATACGATGTTAGTCTATTCGAGAGTTGGCATTGTATAGCTTTATACAGTGCACCCTCGCCATACGATGTTAGTCTATTCGAGAGTTGGCATTGTATAGCTTTATACAGTGCACCCTCGCCATACGATGTTAGTCTATTCGAGAGTTGGCATTGTATAGCTTTATACAGTGCACCCTCGCCATACGATGTTAGTCTATTCGAGAGTTGGCATTGTATAGCTTTATACAGTGCACCCTCGCCATACGATGTTAGTCTATTCGAGAGTTGGCATTGTATAGCTTTATACAGTGCACCCTCGCCATACGATGTTAGTCTATTCGAGAGTTGGCATTGTATAGCTTTATACAGTGCACCCTCGCCATACGATGTTAGTCTATTCGAGAGTTGGCATTGTATAGCTTTATACAGTGCACCCTCGCCATACGATGTTAGTCTATTCGAGAGTTGGCATTGTATAGCTTTATACAGTGCACCCTCGCCATACGATGTTAGTCTATTCGAGAGTTGGCATTGTATAGCTTTATACAGTGCACCCTCGCCATACGATGTTAGTCTATTCGAGAGTTGGCATTGTATAGCTTTATACAGTGCACCCTCGCCATACGATGTTAGTCTATTCGAGAGTTGGCATTGTATAGCTTTATACAGTGCACCCTCGCCATACGATGTTAGTCTATTCGAGAGTTGGCATTGTATAGCTTTATACAGTGCACCCTCGCCATACGATGTTAGTCTATTCGAGAGTTGGCATTGTATAGCTTTATACAGTGCACCCTCGCCATACGATGTTAGTCTATTCGAGAGTTGGCATTGTATAGCTTTATACAGTGCACCCTCGCCATACGATGTTAGTCTATTCGAGAGTTGGCATTGTATAGCTTTATACAGTGCACCCTCGCCATACGATGTTAGTCTATTCGAGAGTTGGCATTGTATAGCTTTATACAGTGCACCCTCGCCATACGATGTTAGTCTATTCGAGAGTTGGCATTGTATAGCTTTATACAGTGCACCCTCGCCATACGATGTTAGTCTATTCGAGAGTTGGCATTGTATAGCGAAAACGTTGTATAGAAACTCATAATCTATATATATAGATCTCAAAGCTTTTCTGTATCTGTGCTGGTGTGTACTACGGTATGTCCAGCTATAGCCATCTGTATCTGTGCTGGTGTGTACTACGGTATGTCCAGCTATAGCTTTTCTGTATCTGTGCTGGTGTGTACTACGGTATGTCCAGCTATAGCCATCTGTATCTGTGCTGGTGTGTACTACGGTATGTCCAGCTATAGCCATCTGTATCTGTGCTGGTGTGTACTACGGTATGTCCAGCTATAGCCATCTGTATCTGTGCTGGTGTGTACTACGGTATGTCCAGCTATAGCTTTTCTGTATCTGTGCTGGTGTGTACTACGGTATGTCCAGCTATAGCCATTAAAATTTAGGAATGAAATATTATTGCATGCTGTATTTGAACGGTGATTGCAACCGCAAGTTTTAAACCATGCATTTAACAACTTAGCTATACAGTCCTGACAGCTATACAGTCGCTGTATTACACTTTGCATTTGCCATTTTTAAAATTGTTTAAAAACTATTTTTTTGTTACAATTTCCTATTTTTTTAATTTGTGATTTCAAATGTGCCGCTACACTTCTATTTCCGGTTTTTCATAAGATTTGATTGCTAAATCGGTAAAGGGAAATATTCTTCACATGGGCAGTTGTATTATCTCAAGTAGGAATAGCCTCTATATTCTCTCTCTGTTTGGTCAGACAAAGCACCAGACAAAGACAGTCCGATATCTCATTTTTACATTTGTTCCAGTATCGAGAGGTACCGGTATCTTCGTATTCAAAGTTTTGATGAATAGCATCTGCTGGAACAGTAACCCTTTTTATACACCCTTTTTACTTCTATGCAAGAATTGCTATTATTAATTCAACATACTCAGAATTTTTATTTTGTTTTCCTAGTTCGTATTAATTGTATCATAACCGAATCATCTTTTATTGTAATCGTAGCAAAACAGACTAAATTTATCTATTACTCCCTAATTATTTTACATTTACATTTAAACACTTTTATAGTTGTTTTATTTTTTTCTTAATTTATTTCAACTGCACAAAACACTTTTTTCATGATATGAAGTTTGAAAGTTAGAATGGTAATTGTTGTTATATATTAAATGAAAAATAAATTTTCTATTCAAAAACTTTTAATACCTGGTAAAATACTAATTATATAGTGCAAACATCCCCTGGTAAAAATCATCAAAATTTTATATACGTACTGTACATATTAAAAATTAGTAACAAAATAGTATGTTAACCTTAGTAATTATAGTTACCTACCATAACTTTAGTGTATTAAGTTGTTTGGATCTGCAAGAAAATGTAACATTACAATCTGCTATGTGCAGTATGTACCGTCGGGGGTTCTTGCCTTTGAGGCAGACGTATAACATAAACTTTGAATTTAACTTAAATGAATTTAGCTTACTAAACACACATACTTGAAGCTATATTTTAGTATGTATTTTTAACTATTTTACTGAACGTCAACATTCCTTCAACTTTATCACCTAATTGTTTCCGGCTTCATTTTCACTATAACTTTTAGCTGACCTGATTAAAATCTTTTTTAACCCAAGTCACCAAGAAAGCTTGAGCGATGCTGCTCTCAAAATAATTTGTTTAATATGTAATAAAGTGGTCTAAAAGATTAACTTGTTAGCAAAAATTCCTTTAGCCTAATTAAAAGAAGGCTAAAGGAAACTGTCTGATCGCTGACCTATGTTCAAAGAAATCGCAATTGCGATTTCATGCTCCTGGTTTTAAAGGGAAATATTACCGCTTTTCACATGGGAATGCTGAACTGAGAGAATTCGGTCATTGGATCTCTTTCAGGCATCGTGAGAAGGAATTCTGTGAACAGCGTATCGGCATCTTTGTTATTTCGACGTAGTAAAAACCAAATTTGAAATTCAAGGAAAACTTTGTGTTGAATTTGTATGGCGAAATAGGATTCGTATGGCGAAGATGAAAAACCATCGTGTTCCGCTTTGTAAAGCAAAAAATCGTATAACACGGACATGATAACCCTAGAGCGCACTGATTTATATTTTGATTTCAGTCACAACCCCGAAGTTAGATTTGCCACCCTTGGTCAAGCCTTGATGCAACGGTGCTATCAAATGCCACCGACTGCTTTAGCCTTTGCAATACCTCATGCCTCACTGCTTTAGCCTCTGCAATACCTCATGCCTCACTGCTTTAGCCTCTGCAATACCTTATGCCTCACCGCTTTAGCCTCTGCAATACCTTATGCCTCACTGCTTTAGCCTTTGCAATATCTTATGCCTCATCTATTTGCTGCCTTTTTTAATATTTAAACACATTTGATAGAAACACACGTGAAGGTTATGCAGTAAATATGTAAGTGGCAGTCACCGGTGTCGAATGCATTGGCCCTGGAAGATTCCAGAATAATACTTTAGCTTATTTTATTCATTGAAAACCAAGTTTCTCCTTTTATTTGGCTCCGCATACCGTTGCCTAGCGATCATACTTGACTCGTCTATCGCTTGTCGCTCCTCGCCTATCGCTCGTTGTCTATCGCTCGTTGTCTATCACTCCTTGTCTATCGCTTCTCGCCTATCACTCCTCGCCTATCACTCCTTACCTATCGATCCTCACCTATCGCTTATCGCTCCTCGCCTATCGCTCCTCGTCTATCGCTCCTCGCCTATTGCTCCTCGCCTATCGCTCCTCGCCTATCGCTCCTCGCCTATCGCTCCTCGCCTATCGATCCTCACCTATCGCTTATCGCTCCTCGCCTATCGCTCCTCGCCTATCGCTCCTCGCCTATCGCTCCTCGCCTATCACTCCTTACCTATCGCTCCTTACCTATCGCTCCATGCCTATCGTTCCTCGCTTATCACTCCTCGCTTATCACTTCTTGTCTATCGCTCTACGCCTATCGCTCCTCGCCTATCACTCCTCCTTACCTATCGCTCCTTACCTATCGCGCCTCGCCTATCGCTCCTCGCCTATCGCTCCTTGTCTATCGCTCTACGCCTATCGCTCCTCGCTTGTCACTCCTTACCTATCGCTCCTCACCTATCGCTACTCGCCTATCGCTCCTTGTCTATCGCTCTACGCCTATCGCTCTACACCTATCGCTCTACGCCTATCGCTCCTCGCTTATCACTCCTTACCTATTGCTCCTCACCTATCGCTCCTCGCCTATCACCAGAGATTATCCTTGCAAGTTGTTATATAAACACTGAAACTATCACCAATTCTTGATGGTCTGTAACAGAGTCTGTAATAACAATTATAAAATATCTAGCGAGGACCTGACTGCCTCGTCTTTTCTCATTGGTCAATGTACTAGCTAAGGACCTATTCCATTGCATAGCATCATAATGTGAAACCGCCGCATTGGTTACCCATTAGCAATGCATTTCGTTGGTGTGCGTTGCCAAGAATTTATGGCTTCAGCACTGTCAGCCATACTTATTGGCAGTCCCGCGACTCGCCAGTTATATCCAGTTTAGGCTAGTTGTATTTAGTTTTTATTTTCATGATTTTGCTTCCTTTGGCTGCGTCTGGCAGGAATCTTTACTCCTTATATGGACACTATTACAGCGAACACCCCTGATAGAATAATAGGAGACCAATACGGGCCGTCTACCACTTTCACTATCAAGAACTTAAAGAAGGAAAGGGACACCATGGCTATCCAGTGCAACACAACCAACTATTTGACTGGCAGCTGGGCTTACAAATCCTTCTATCTCAATGTGCAGTGTAAGTGTTCCTGCCAAGCTATTTGCTTTATGTAAGACGCAGCAGAGGTTGCATGGTACATTTTCCTGGTAAAGTAATATGACAAGGTAAGTAATCTCGCATTTGTTGTCACTGCAGATGCGTGTAAATAATTTGCATGATTGAAACTCCCATTTGTATATGTTTTGTGTTGTAGCTGAGAGACCCACCATTGTCCAGTTCAACTCGGGTTTACAGAAGTGGGCAGCGACTAAAGACTACGTATTGAAATGCAAGATATTTGGAGCTCCAACTCCAGTCATATCTTGGAAGCGTGATGGGCAGTCACTGACTGGTGGGAGGTTTATCACCGGCGAGGATGGGTCCCTCCACGTAAAGGTTTGTCCATGATTGCTTCTGTGATTTGATATGATCTTGACTTATCCCGGTTATAGTGTTGGGATCCCTCTGTGCATATTCGCGCAAGTGAACCAATGTATCCGGTGTTGGTTGAGCTGGTTGGTTGGCAGTCAGAGCTGATATGTTTTGTTAATAGAATGTGGGCATAACTGATGCAGGCACTTATGAGTGCTCTGCCACCAATGTACACGGCTCAGCCTCTAAGGCTACAGAAGTGGTTGTTAGGAGACCGACAACCATTCAGCAAGCTCCTGAGGATCTGACAGTGACTGAAGGAACGCAGGCTAAGTTCGTGTGCACGGCCCTTACTGATCCGGATGAAGCTCAGGTGAGAGACTGATAATTGTTAGACATGGTAGTGCAGTTCAGCTTGTTTGAATGTTTGTTCAGTCGAACATCAGCAGTCGTTTCCTGCTTCAGCATTTGTTAAAGTCAACTAATATACCATAATCTGTGTACTTGATCAAATGTACAGACAATTATAATGGCCATCTTCACTTTTCACCCTTTAAACCCTGTTGGTCAACTGTTGTTGGCCACGCTAATATTACCTGGAAACAGTATTTGTAAACAAAGCCATGTGAATGCCATTATGAGCCTTACGGTCACATGGCTCTGTTTACAAATGCTGTTTCCAAGTAACATCGTAAACCAATCAAATTAGTTCTTACAATTGTACATGGAGTGTTAGATCGGAAATTTTATTTCCATTTTTTACCGTGTTTAAATAATTTTTAACTTCTTCCTTCGTTATTATAACAATTTTATTTGGACGATATCTTAGAACAATTTGACACAACTTGTTTGTTGGTATGTGATGGATGATGTGATAGAATGATGTGATACTAACCATAATTTTGCTTATTATTTTGAGTCAGAAAACGGTGATAAATCTGTTCTCGGTGAATATGGCGATGCTGCAAAGACTTTCAGAGTTTGTTAAATCTGTTCTCGGTGAATATGGCGATGCTGCAAAGACTTTCAGAGTTTGTTAAATCTGTTCTCGGTGAATATGGCGATGCTGCAAAGACTTTCAGAATTTGTTAAATCTGTTCTCGGTGAATATGGCGATGCTGCAAAGACTTTCAGAATTTGTTAAATCCTACAAATTTTTATCATCTAACCCGAAGAACTGAAACAAATTTTTTATATTTCATGACGTTTGCTCTGCGTTGTTGGACTTTTTACACAGTGTTTCTCCTAAAATCGTTTGATTATGAGCTTATTTAGATTTATTTAATGAAAGTTCGAATGTCTTACTGTTTGACAAATTGCCCAAGGATACTGACACTATTGACGAGGGCGGCCAGGGTTCAAAGGGTCAAATTATAATCATGGAGCTATGATGAATGAATACTGTGTGTGTTTATCAGTTGGGTCCATGTTCAATGTTGTGAACATCTGTCAATATTTGTAAGCCTAACCAATCCAGAATTATTTTGCAACTATTAAATAGATGCATGTTTTGTTGATCACGAGCAATTAATTTCAATGTTTTGTTTATTTGAATATATAACAAGGAAGATTACTTTGATAACCGTTTGACATATGCGCAGTTATTAGGTCTTCTTGAAATATCTCAAGCAATTATTGAGGAGCATTGCTAGTTCAATTGTCTAGTTCACCATGGAATCTCATGTTTATGTAGCTACTATAATACAAACATCACAACTTTCTAGTTGATGCTTGCTCTAGTGATTGTCCTTTTAGTTGAACTAACTTTTGTAGCGGTACAGTTGTCTTTGAGGTATTGGTAGTATTTCTTTTATCATGTTATCATGTTACTCGTATCATCGTGTGTGATATTTCTAAAGCTGATGTGTATGTGGCAGATCTTATATCAAGACAGCTGAGTATTTGTAAATCTGTACTTGATAGTTGATGGTTAATTACTAAACACGTTTCTATAGAACATGAAAATTACCTGGCTGAAGGATGGCAAATCTATGAACTACTACTCTAACAATAGAGTCTACATGAATGTGCAGGACAACTCACTTCAGATCGCCGGTCCTATCGCTCTCGACTCCGGCCTCTACACGTGTAAGGCCAGCAATGGCATAGACTCGGATGAAAGGAGCGCTACTCTCAGAGTACAGGTAGACGACTTCTAGTAGAATTGATTGGTAGAATACTTCCTACCAACAGTATTGTCTATTCAGACTACTAGTTAATGGCAGTACTAACTAATAACCGTATGAGTTGGTATGAGTTGCTGGCAGTACTAACTAATAACCGTATGAGTTGGTATGAGTTGCGGGCAGTACTAACTAATAACCGTATGAGTTGGTATGAGTTGCTGGCAGTACTAACTAATAACCGTATGAGTTGGTATGAGTTGCTGGCAGTACTAACTAATAACCGTATGAGTTGGTATGAGTTGCTGGCAGTACTAACTAATAAACCATATCATTTGCTGATGGCAATAGTGGCATAATTCTGTATAAACTATGCCCAGAATATTTGTATTTATCCCTCCACACAAGTGATGAATATTGTTTTTTATGTCGAGACACCAACATACTACTGTACATACATCACTGTATGTTTCAGTTTATGAACTTTCTGTCTACAATCTTCAATTCACTATCCTAACTTTTCCACAATACTATTAGATTACCAATTTGTAAAACATGTTTGTTCAACTCAATAATTGTTGAGTTTTGTTTTTTTATTTTTTCCTTTTAGCATGTAAAAAAACCATGATTTCGCTGATGATTACCCACTGCCAATAACAAGTTATACATACATACATGTCATATATCATAATATCATATATGTATAAGTTATACATACATATACATATATGATGTTATGATATATGACAAGCTATACATACATATACATATATGGTATTTTAATCAACTTGTTATAATATGTTTGTGCAAATCAATTCAATGACAAGTTATACATACGTTATCAGCTGCTGCTTACTGACATTTATTTGGTGATGTTTTCAACATACGGTAAATGCTCTAAACAGCGCCTCAGTGTTATGATCTCTCCGGGGCTTACTTATGTTATCGAGTATCTATTTGTATGATGCTCTCTGTAAACCTCACCTCTATAAGCTAGCCTGTCTGTAAATATGCACGTATTTGTGAATACGGGCAGGAACATGTGGATGGATACATTGCAACACCTTATTCTCGGCAACTCTGACTTGAGATGATAATCCTTGCAGGGAAAGCCAGACAGGCCACCCGTAGTAAGCATAGAAAAGTGCCGAGCTAACTCGGCCAAGGTCAAGTGGAGTCCTGGTACAAACAGTAATGCTCCACTCACCAGCTTCACCATCCAATACCAAACCGAAAAGGATGAGAGCATCTGGTACAGGGCTGCACCTGACCTCCCACCAAAGATCACAGAATATGAAGTGACGTGAGTGTTTATGACCTTTCAATAATAATGCTATTAAAAGTGGCGCTGTCTGCCTTCCATGGGTTTATCTGGCTTATTGGTTGAAATTTTCATAAGTGGATGTGCATTCAGTGCCAAGTCAAGATCAAGTTGATGTTGGGTGCATAGGAGTTTCTTAATTTTACTTGATTTACTTTAATGAGTGATCATGGCATGTGCATACTGTGCATGTGTTCAGACACTTGTCAAACAGGGTCTCATACTGTGCATATGTTCAGACACTTGTCAAACATGGTCTCATACTGTGCATATGTTCAGACACTTATCAAACAGGGTCTCATACTGTGCATATGTTAAGACACTTGTCAAACAGGGTCTCATACTGTGCATATGTTAAGACACTTGTCAAACATGGCCTCATACTGTGCATATGTTCAGACACTTGTCAAACATGGTCTCATACTGTGCATATGTTAAGACACTTGTCAAACATGGTCTCATACTGTGCATATGTTAAGACACTTGTCAAACAGGGTCTCATACTGTGCATATGTTAAGACACTTGTCAAACATGGCCTCATACTGTGCATATGTTCAGACACTTGTCAAACATGGTCTCATACTGTGCATATGTTAAGACACTTGTCAAACATGGTCTCATACTGTGCATATGTTAAGACACTTGTCAAACAGGGTCTCATACTGTGCATATGTTCAGACACTTGTCAAACATGGCCTCATACTGTGCATATGTTCAGACACTTGTCAAACATGGTCTCATACTGTGCATATGTTCAGACACTTGTCAAACATGGCCTCATACTGTGCATATGTTAAGACACTTGTCAAACATGGTCTCATACTGTGCATATGTTCAGACACTTGTCAAACAGGGTCTCATACTGTGCATATGTTCAGACACTTGTCAAACATGGCCTCATACTGTGCATATGTTAAGACACTTGTCAAACATGGTCTCATACTGTGCATATGTTAAGACACTTGTCAAACATGGTCTCATACTGTGCATATGTTCAGACACTTGTCAAACATGGCCTCATACTGTGCATATGTTAAGACACTTGTCAAACATGGTCTCATACTGTCCATATGTTCAGACACTTGTCAAACATGGTCTCATACTGTCCATATGTTCAGAGACTTGTCAAACAGGGTCTCATACTGTGCATATGTTCAGACACTTGTCAAACAGGGTCTCATACTGTGCATATGTTAAGACACTTGTCAAACAGGGTCTCATACTGTGCATATGTTCAGACACTTGTCAAACATGACCTCATACTGTGCATATGTTAAGACACTTGTCAAACATGGCCTCATACTGTGCATATGTTAAGACACTTGTCAAACATGGTCTCATACTGTGCATATGTTCAGACACTTGTCAAACATGGCCTCATACTGTGCATATGTTAAGACACTTGTCAAACATGGTCTCATACTGTGCATATGTTAAGACACTTGTCAAACATGGTCTCATACTGTGCATATGTTCAGACACTTGTCAAACATGGCCTCATACTGTGCATATGTTAAGACACTTGTCAAACATGGCCTCATACTGTGCATATGTTAAGACACTTGTCAAACATGGTCTCATACTGTGCATATGTTCAGACACTTGTCAAACATGGCCTCATACTGTGCATATGTTCAGACACTTGTCAAACAGGGTCTCATACTGTGCATATGTTCAGACACTTGTCAAACATGGTCTCATACTGTCCATATGTTCAGACACTTGTCAAACAGGGTCTCATACTGTGCATATGTTCAGACACTTGTCAAACAGGGTCTCATACTGTGCATATGTTAAGACACTTGTCAAACAGGGTCTCATACTGTGCATATGTTCAGACACTTGTCAAACATGACCTCATACTGTGCATATGTTAAGACACTTGTCAAACATGGCCTCATACTGTGCATATGTTAAGACACTTGTCAAACATGGTCTCATACTGTGCATATGTTCAGACACTTGTCAAACATGGCCTCATACTGTGCATATGTTCAGACACTTGTCAAACATGGTCTCATACTGTGCATATGTTCAGACTCTTGTCAAACATGGCCTCATACTGTGCATATGTTCAGACACTTGTTAAACATGGCCTCATACTGTGCATATGTTCAGACACTTGTCAAACATGGTCTCATACTGTGCATATGTTCAGACACTTGTCAAACGTGGTCTCATACTGTGCATATGTTCAGACACTTGTCAAACAGGGTCTCATACTGTGCATATGTTCAGACACTTGTCAAACATGACCTCATACTGTGCATATGTTCAGACACTTGTCAAACATGGCCTCATACTGTGCATATGTTCAGACACTTGTCAAACAGGGTCTCATACTGTGCATATGTTCAGACACTTGTTAAACATGACCTCATACTGTGCATATGTTCAGACACTTGTCAAACATGGTCTCATACTGTGCATATGTTCAGACACTTGTCAAACATGGCCTCATACTGTGCATATGTTAAGACACTTGTCAAACATGGCCTCATACTGTGCATATGCTAAGACACTTGTCAAACATGGTCTCATACTGTGCATGTGTTAAGACACTTGTCAAACATGGTCTCATACTGTGCATATGTTCAGACTCTTGTCAAACATGGTCTCATACTGTGCATATGTTAAGACACTTGTCAAACATGGTCTCATAAATTGCATATGTTCAGACACTTGTCAAACATGGCCTCATACTGTGCATATGTTAAGACACTTGTCAAACATGGCCTCATACTGTGCATATGTTCAGACACTTGTCAAACAGGGTCTCATACTGTGCATATGTTCAGACACTTGTCAAACATGGTCTCATACTGTGCATATGTTCAGACACTTGTCAAACATGGCCTCATACTGTGCATATGTTCAGACACTTGTCAAACAGGGTCTCATACTGTGCATATGTTCAGACACTTGTCAAACATGGTCTCATACTGTGCATGTGTTCAGACACTTGTCAAACATGACCTCATACTGTGCATGTGTTCAGACACTTGTCAAACATGGCCTCATACTGTGCATATGTTCAGACACTTGTCAAACATGGCCTCATACTGTGCATATGTTCAGACACTTGTCAAACAGGGTCTCATACTGTGCATATGTTCAGACACTTGTCAAACAGGGTCTCATACTGTGCATGTGTTCAGACACTTGTCAAACATGACCTCATACTGTGCATGTGTTCAGACACTTGTCAAACATGGCCTCATACTGTGCATATGTTCAGACACTTGTCAAACATGGCCTCATACTGTGCATATGTTCAGACACTTGTCAAACAGGGTCTCATACTGTGCATATGTTCAGACACTTGTCAAACATGGCCTCATACTGTGCATATGTTCAGACTCTTGTCAAACATGGCCTCATACTGTGCATATGTTCAGACACTTGTCAAACATGGCCTCATACTGTGCATATGTTCAGACACTTGTCAAACATGACCTCATACTGTGCATATGTTCAGACACTTGTCAAACATGGCCTCATACTGTGCATATGTTCAGACTCTTGTCAAACATGGCCTCATACTGTGCATATGTTCAGACACTTGTCAAACATGGCCTCATACTGTGCATATGTTCAGACACTTGTCAAACATGGCCTCATACTGTGCATATGTTCAGACACTTGTCAAACATGACCTCATACTGTGCATATGTTCAGACACTTGTCAAACATGGTCTCATACTGTGCATATGTTCAGACACTTGTCAAACAGGGTCTCATACTGTGCATATGTTCAGACACTTGTCAAACAGGGTCTCATACTGTGCATATGTTCAGACACTTGTCAAACATGGTCTCATACTGTGCATATGTTCAGACACTTGTCAAACAGGGCCTCATACTGTGCATATGTTCAGACACTTGTCAAACATGGCCTCATACTGTGCATATGTTCAGACACTTGTCAAACATGGCCTCATACTGTGCATATGTTAAGACACTTGTCAAACATGGCCTCATACTGTGCATATGTTCAGACACTTGTCAAACATGGCCTCATACTGTGCATATGTTAAGACACTTGTCAAACATGGCCTCATACTGTGCATATGTTAAGACACTTGTCAAACATGGTCTCATACTGTGCATGTGTTAAGACACTTGTCAAACATGGTCTCATACTGTGCATATGTTC
Source organism: Watersipora subatra (assembly GCF_963576615.1). NCBI lineage: Eukaryota > Metazoa > Bryozoa > Gymnolaemata > Cheilostomatida > Watersiporidae > Watersipora > Watersipora subatra. Next base: position 2,479,983 of record NC_088709.1, on the reverse strand, counting down.
AGACACTTGTCAAACATGGTCTCATACTGTGCATATGTTAAGACACTTGTCAAACATGGCCTCATACTGTGCATATGTTAAGACACTTGTCAAACATGGTCTCATACTGTGCATATGTTCAGACACTTGTCAAACATGGCCTCATACTGTGCATATGTTCAGACACTTGTCAAACATGGTCTCATACTGTGCATATGTTCAGACACTTGTCAAACATGGTCTCATACTGTGCATGTGTTAAGACACTTGTCAAACATGGTCTCATACTGTGCATATGTTCAGACACTTGTCAAACATGGTCTCATACTGTGCATATGTTAAGACACTTGTCAAACAGGGCCTCATACTGTGCATATGTTAAGACACTTGTCAAACAGGGTCTCATACTGTGCATATATGTTCAGACACTTGTCAAACATGACCTCATACTGTGCATGTGTTCAGACACTTGTCAAACATGGTCTCATACTGTGCATATGTTAAGACACTTGTCAAACATGGCCTCATACTGTGCATATGTTCAGACACTTGTCAAACATGGCCTCATACTGTGCATATGTTCAGACTCTTGTCAAACAGGGTCTCATACTGTGCATATGTTCAGACACTTGTCAAACATGGCCTCATACTGTGCATATGTTCAGACACTTGGCAAACATGGTCTCATACTGTGCATATGTTCAGACACTTGTCAAACATGGTCTCATACAGTGCATATGTTCAGACACTTGTCAAACAGGGTCTCATACTGTGCATATGTTCAGACACTTGTCAAACAGGGTCTCATACTGTGCATATGTTAAGACACTTGTCAAACATGGTCTCATACTGTGCATATGTTCAGACACTTGTCAAACATGGTCTCATACTGTGCATATGTTCAGACACTTGTCAAACATGGCCTCATACTGTGCATATGTTCAGACTCTTGTCAAACATGGTCTCATACTGTGCATATGTTCAGACACTTGTCAAACATGGTCTCATACTGTGCATATGTTCAGACACTTGTCAAACAGGGTCTCATACTGTGCATATGTTCAGACACTTGTCAAACATGACCTCATACTGTGCATGTGTTCAGACACTTGTCAAACAGGGTCTCATACTGTGCATATGTTAAGACACTTGTCAAACATGGTCTCATACTGTGCATATGTTAAGACACTTGTCAAACATGGTCTCATACTGTGCATATGTTCAGACACTTGTCAAACATGGTCTCATACTGTGCATATGTTCAGACACTTGTCAAACAGGGCCTCATACTGTGCATATGTTCAGACACTTGTCAAACATGGCCTCATACTGTGCATATGTTCAGACTCTTGTCAAACAGGGCCTCATACTGTGCATATGTTCAGACATTTGTCAAACATGGCCTCATACTGTGCATATGTTCAGACACTTGTCAAACATGGTCTCATACTGTGCATATGTTCAGACCCTTGTCAAACATGGCTTCATACTGTGCATATGTTCAGACACTTGTCAAACATGGTCTCATACTGTGCATATGTTCAGACACTTGTCAAACATGGTCTCATACTGTGCATATGTTAAGACACTTGTCAAACAGGGTCTCATACTGTGCATATGTTCAGACACTTGTCAAACATGGCCTCATACTGTGCATATGTTCAGACACTTGTCAAACATGGCCTCATACTGTGCATATGTTAAGACACTTGTCAAACAGGGTCTCATACTGTGCATATGTTAAGACACTTGTCAAACAGGGTCTCATACTGTGCATATGTTCAGACACTTGTCAAACAGGGTCTCATACTGTGCATATGTTAAGACACTTGTCAAACATGGCCTCATACTGTGCATATGTTAAGACACTTGTCCAACATGGTCTCATACTGTGCATATGTTCAGACACTTGTCAAACATGGCCTCATACTGTGCATATGTTAAGACACTTGTCAAACAGGGTCTCATACTGTGCATATGTTAAGACTCTTGTCAAACATGGTCTCATACTGTGCATGTGTTCAGACACTTGTCAAACATGGCCTCATACTGTGCATATGTTAAGACACTTGTCAAACAGGGTCTCATACTGTGCATATGTTCAGACACTTGTCAAACAGGGTCTCATACTGTGCATATGTTCAGACACTTGTCAAACATGGCCTCATACTGTGCATATGTTAAGACACTTGTCAAACAGGGTCTCATACTGTGCATATGTTAAGACACTTGTCAAACATGGCCTCATACTGTGCATATGTTCAGACACTTGTCAAACATGGTCTCATACTGTGCATATGTTCAGACACTTGTCAAACATGGCCTCATACTGTGCATATGTTCAGACACTTGTCAAACATGGCCTCATACTGTGCATATGTTCAGACACTTGTCAAACATGGTCTCATACTGTGCATATGTTAAGACACTTGTCAAACATGGTCTCATACTGTGCATATGTTCAGACACTTGTCAAACATGGTCTCATACTGTGCATATGTTAAGACACTTGTCAAACATGGTCTCATACTGTGCATATGTTCAGACACTTGTCAAACATGGCCTCATACTGTGCATATGTTAAGACACTTGTCAAACATGGCCTCATACTGTGCATATGTTAAGACACTTGTCAAACAGGGTCTCATACTGTGCATATGTTAAGACACTTTTCAAACATGACCTCATACACATATGATTTCTTTATATACAGTATGAAGCCTGACAACACATACAAGTTTCGCGTGCTCGCCACCAACAAAATAGGTACGAGTGAGCCGAGTGATCCAACACCGAGCACGTGCACAACAACCGAGGCACTGCCAATACAGAATCCAAGGGGAGTGAGAACTCTCGATGAGGGTGAGGACCGGCTGGTCATTACCTGGCAGGTAGGATCAATGATATACAGCCCCCCAAGGATAGCCGACGGCTGTCATATGGGCGGGGTTTAATGATGGAGCTCTGTTAGGATTATGCTAGCCTGGGTTTCGGAGCTGACACAACTCTCGCGGGGCGATCGCATTGCCTTGTTAGGTTTTGAAAAACACGACTCACTGTTATCGTTTCATTAGCTCATTCAGTCAGTAGACCCGCGGTTCACAATAGCAAACCTTGAATTTCTACAATGTAGGGGTGATACCTAACCAAAATAATACATCCATACAAAATAAGACATTTCAAATTACCTACTTTTAGTAATTTTAAAATTTGTAAAGGTTGTAGTATATGCTTAAAGTTGAATATAATTACCCGAACAGCGGCTTTTTTTTTCCTAGTTTTTGATTAATATTTTGCCACCCCTAATATAAAATGACAAAGTCTTTCATCGTTTTCACATTGTTTTATCTGGCCAATAAGATGGGACAGCAGGCAAAGCTGTGCAGTGTAGTTTTCATACTCAAAATCTAAATACAAAACCGAATTTGAGCTATTTTACGATAGTGACTATTAATATCACGAATGCTTGCGAATGGCATCTGACTGATCATAATGGTGACAATATTGGGATACTATATTTATTCGACAACAAAGTGAATTCACCAGATGAGTAAAATAACCACTATAGTTCATAATATTTGTAAATTTACAAGGGGCTTTATTCAGTATATTTGTTTGTTCGGGTGCCGTGTTGGGGTTCATCCCAATAGAGCTCCATCATTAAACCCCGCCCATATGAGAGCCGTCGGCTATCCTTGGGGGCTGTATATCATTGGTAGGATTCATTCTTAATATCTCAGTTTCTATATACGTGTAACCTCTTATAGGCCATTTCGCTCTTCACTCTTCATCATAAATATTTACATAACATAAATATTTACATAACATAAATGTTAACATAACAAGTATTAACATAGTATAATGTCGTAATTTACTCTCTTCTAACTAGATTTTTCTTGTTTTCTCTGAATTTTTTCAATATCAGGCAATTTCAAATAATTTCACGAAATTTTGAGTCTGAAATTTCACGAAATTTTGAGTCTGAAATTTCACGAATTGTAAGAGTTGTACTTAAGTTTATTGTTTGTTAAATGACAACCATTAAACTTGCACAATGAGCTTGTTACATACATCAATCATTTTCATTCAGTTGTGAAGCTCAAGAGAGGATAGTTAACAGCGAACACCACACGATATCATGCATTCACATGCGTGTGATTAAATGCTTTTGTGCTTTGCAGTTTTCCTGACAAACATTGCAACACATTAAATTTGTCTTCTTCGAGTCTAAACACGTCTATAAAAACTTTACTTGATAAACCTCACTCGATGTGATTTCATCAGATTTTTGTGGATTAGCAGTTTGTATTTTTAAAACTTGTCATTTACTCAAGGCAGATTAACTCTGTTGTAGCCGATATCCCGAGTTGATTTTGGTGGGTCAAGCTTCGTGTATATAATAAAGTACAGGCAAGCCGGACAGAATGAGTGCAAGCCTGAAAAGAAATACTGCGAGAAGAGCACACCATCCCTAGAGGACGCTATCGGGAGGCCTGGAGAGCTGAATATCATTGAGTACAAGGTTAGGGTTATCGCACACTTTCCTTTCTTTTTATCAAACAATAATTTCTCATTATCTGGTTGTCACCAAATCTCTCCAGCAGGTCTCCTTCTACTACTCGCTCACACACACAATTGCATTGAAGGCCGATTTGTAAGATGGATTCTTCAAAATCCGAGGACTTCTCTAGGGACGTCTCAGATTTTAGAGTTTCTGGAGTTTCTAACAGTTGTTTTTCAACGGATTCTTTTTCTGTCATGACCAGTTGTATCTCAGATTTGTCTCTGTAATAATGGAGAAAGTGGTTACACTTAGTTTAGCAATATGATTGACTGCTGCGCTGAACTCTTATTACAGATAATAGTGTACGATCAGCCAGTCTACACTAAGTACGAAATTATGGTGAACAGCCGCAACACCGTTGGCGACTCGAGTGAGACCCCAGAGATCGTCTTTGGCTACAGCGGCGAGGGAAGTAGGTGCCTTAGACTCTTCATCTGATTCAGAGATGATCAACTATGACTCTTGAAAAATTGAAACATTTTATTTTGCTGCAATTTGACAAAGTCGACCAGCTTGTGGACTACTCAGATTTTATGACATTGCACCCAAGCTATGATTATTAGCACTACCTAAATCTCCTTTTAGCTAGTTTTATGTACGGCACTGGCCAAAGATGGTTTGTTCATACACAATTGAAGTTAATTTTGTTAACAGCTTAATTCCGTATGAGCCACTAGTTGGAAAGGCTGTTGCATGACAGGCTATCTGTAATTGCTAAATCCCGGGCGATGCCAAACTCCAGAAGATGACAATTGCAGTATAGTATGAAGATCACACCTGGAGTTGACAACTTGCAGCTATTTAGGCTAGAAGCATTCTAAAAATTAGCTGGATGTCCGGCGAACTTTCATCCTAGCGAAGTAGTCTTTACAGTGAATTGTTTTTGACAGATCCAAGGCAAGATGTGTTCAACTTTCGACTGAAGGTGGATGCAGCCGGTGAGGAAATGGTATACTCAGATAATGCCACCTTCGTATGGGATGCAGTAGATGAGTCAGTAAGTGAGACACAAGGCTTCTTCAGGGGATATATGGTACGTCTTCGCCGTTCCTAAGCATTCGGATGCGACGAGTTAATTTTTTGTGTGTTGTTGCCATGTGTCTGTGCCAGTCACTCACCGCCTGTTTATAACTGTCATATGCCTGTAACTGTCATGCGCTTTGTTTCAGATTCAATACAAAAAGAGGATTAATAACGAAGCATCCGATGAGTTCTTTGACACGAGGTCCATCTATGTGGTCATCAGAGATGTAAAAATGGAGGGCGGCTCTATCAACGAGACCAAAATTGAAAACGTAAGCCTTTGAGTTATTTTATCTAGAAAATGGAAAAAGGGAAGAGATTCATGGAGAGTAAGCAAGAAATCAAGAGTGTCCTCTTGGCTTCAATCGCAATTAACTTTTAGTGGATCAAGAGCACAAACTCACAGGCTTGTCACGCGGGTCAGCAAAGACTTAAGTCAAATATGTCAGTGGGTATGACAAGCCTGTTATCCATATATTTGTGTTAGATAGGGTGCCCTGCTAGACTCAAGGGAGGGCCGAGTCAATACGAGGTAAAACGAGAAATAAAGGCTAGTCTATTTGTAGAATGAGTTGGGTGCATGGGAGAACCCGGATGATGGTACAGTGTCAGTCACTATCAATCACCTGCCTGCGGATTCCGAGTTGGATTTTCAAATAGCTGTCATTAACAAGAGGCATTATGGAACACTTTCGCCTGTTTTTTCTATCACAACTAAGGAGGGAGGTAAGAATGTCTCTTTCTTTGCAAGTTTTTTCTGTGTGCACTGTAAAACTATTGGACACCTCACCATCTGCATGAGAGTTTATACTAACAAAGATTACATATCCACATCAGTACACCCTGTCACTAGCGTCTTGTATTTTGATGGAAATCAAACTCGAATGGTATTGACAAGCGTTAAGTACTACTTCCAGAATATTATTATGGCTATTGTTGAAACCTTTTGGTGCCGGAAGCTTCTATGTAGGGAAAGAAACCCCCATCATAATTAGTTGATAACCAAAGACTCATCAATTACTAGACTGTGTGTAACAGAACTGGCATGAACTGCTATAAATATGATGTAACAGTTGTTGAATGGATTATAGAATGCATGTAAGTCCATGGTGCTATTACAGGGAAGTGATCAACATAACATATAGGTTTGTTTATCATGTGGCTACTGCTCTTTAAGAAGTTAATGTTCATTTTGACATAGCTTAAGAACTCAACTAGATGAGTTTCTCAAAGTTGTGACGTCTTTACTGCTTAAAGCACATAAATTACATAATTTTTTTTTACTTATAATACTTTTTTATTAATACATCGTTTTTTAGCTTTTAAGAGTTTGTAATCACATTCCCATATATTTTGCACCTACAACACAACAGAGTAAGACATGGTGAATCTTATGATACCAAATAACTGTGATGTGAATTTTGTTGCAAGTCGACCTTCAAGGTAGAAATTTGGACTTGCAAATAAACTGTTCACCTTCCTTTGAAATGAGAGAAAATTTGTTGTGGTAGTGGAACAGAAATATCACTTTTTATCTAACAGCAGCTTTAAAAGTGCATTTATTGCGATCAAACAATGTAATGCCTGCTTTTTACAGTCATTCATCTGCTAGGCACATAGAAAAGTGCTAGGTATTTACAAAAGGCAAAAATATGTACTTTTGATACATGTTTGGTTGTTTCATCCAGTTTCCAGACTGAATGGCCATTTATTGTGATTTATTATAAATCTCCAACTTCTGGTGCGCTTGTAGAATGTTAGAAAATATTTATGCTAGCCTCAGATCTGCGGATCCATCTCTAAATATATGCTAAGAGATCGATGATAGGATGCCATATCATTACTGTTGTTCACAAGCGTATACTCTGAGCTTCAGTCTAACGATAGTCTACTGGATTGATTATCTATGGAATACCAGACCATCAATGGAGCAATCAAACAATTATACTGTTATATGTATTATTATCTATTTCAATAAACTAAAAATGAGTGGTTCCAAAAACTTGACTATTTTATTATTTTTCATAGTGCCCGGACCTGTGCAACAACTGCGTATCACAGAGAACGGACCAACTCATGCTAGGCTGAGCTGGCAGAGACCCATCGAGCCCAACGGTGTTCTCACCGAGTACATGATTGGCTTCAAATCACGTGAGTACATGTTTTGACTCCTTGTCCGACCGTTTCCTTCTTGCTCATATTAAATTGCAAATGCTTACCTCTTAGGGATTTTTATGTCACACTTGCTGTGTTACGATGACCTTCACATTTGCAGTGTTACAATAACGGCGTTTGTTAACTCGGTTGCTGTTTTTAGTGAATGGGCTACAACTTGGTCCCATGCAAAATCCTGACTCCAAGTTTGTAGCTGAGCCTAGGGATGCCAACCAGAGAGTGATAACAGCGAAGGTGACAGGATTGAAGCCATTACAAATGTACCGTTTCTATGTGTGGGCATACACAAGAGCAGGACAGGGTAGTGAATACTTTATCGACGACTCGACTGTCGCAGCCGACTGTAAGTTTTCTTTTCTGTTTTTGAGCTTAGCAGCCACTTACTTCTTTGTTTGCATTGTTTCTATTCCGCATACACATCCTTATATACGAATAAACCTTTTTATAACCATCTCTACATATTAATTGTTGTAAAAATTTGAGCTCATATTTGACTCGATATCTAAAGTAATGTTTTAGTTTAGTTATTAGATGTATTTGTCTAGGTCAGGGGTAGGGAACCTATGGCTCTCGAGCCATATATGGCTCTTTTGATGATTGCGTCTGGCTCTTTGATAAATTTGTGGAAAAATAATCCATAATTTTGTTGTCAATTCAATTAACATAGTAATACAAATAATGCTGAAATTACAGTAACAATAAACAAAATAAAAAATAATGTCCATTCGATAGAAAGATATTTTTACTTGCAACTTGTTGATGTGGTGAGCGCAGCAAAGAGTTTCTATTGCTTTCTGTACTCCGCTCTGCACAGGCCGCACGAGTCATTTTTAGATCAACAAGGTAAACCCTTCAAACCAAAAGATGGCTACAAGAAAAATTGTTATTTGAACATTGTTGTTCAAAATAAATCCACATTTCTTATACTTTAAAATTGTTCAAACATACTAAATTTGTTGGTCTTCCTTTCCCATTTTATGTTTTTGAAATTCAAAATATACATATGGCTCTCTTAGAATTAAATTTTGAAACATGGGTTTTTTTGGCTCTCTCAGTCAAAAAGGTTCCTGACCCCTGGTCTAGGTATTAGATGCTTTAGTGTAGTTTTTAGATGGTTTAGTGTAGGTATTATATGTATTAGTGTAGGTATTAGATGTGTTAGTGTAGGTATTATATGTGTTAGTGTAGGTATTATATGCGTTAGTGTAGGTATTATATGTATTAGTGTAGGTATTATATGCGTTAGTGTAGGTATTAGATGTGTTAGTGTAGGTATTATATGTATTAGTGTAGGTATTATATGCGTTAGTGTAGGTATTAGATGTGTTAGTGTAGGTATTATATGTATTAGTGTAGGTATTAGATGTATTAGTGTAGGTATTATATGTATTAGTGTAGGTATTAGATGTATTAGTGTAGGTATTATATGTATTAGTGTAGGTATTATATGTGTTAGTGTAGGTATTAGATGTGTTAGTGTATGTATTAGATGCGTTAGTATAGGTATTAGATGTGTTAGTGTAGGTATTATATGTGTTAGTGTAGGTATTAGATGTGTTAGTGTAGGTATTATATGTATTAGTGTATGTATTAGATGCGTTAGTATAGGTATTATATGTATTAGTGTAGGTATTATATGCGTTAGTGTAGGTATTAGATGTGTTAGTGTAGGTATTATATGTATTAGTGTAGGTATTATATGCGTTAGTGTAGGTATTAGATGTGTTAGTGTAGGTATTATATGTATTAGTGTAGGTATTAGATGTATTAGTGTAGGTATTATATGTATTAGTGTAGGTATTATATGTGTTAGTGTAGGTATTAGATGTGTTAGTGTAGGTATTAGATGTGTTAGTGTAGGTATTAGATGTGTTAGTGTAGGTATTAGATGTGTTAGTGTAGGTATTATATGTATTAGTGTAGGTATTAGATGTATTAGTGTAGGTATTATATGTATTAGTGTAGGTATTAGATGTATTAGTGTAGGTATTATATGTATTAGTGTAGGTATTAGATGTGTTAGTGTAGGTATTAGATGTGTTAGTGTATGTATTAGATGCGTTAGTATAGGTATTAGATGTGTTAGTGTAGGTATTATATGTGTTAGTGTAGGTATTATATGTATTAGTGTAGGTATTAGATGTGTTAGTGTAGGTATTATATGTATTAGTGTAGGTATTAGATGTATTAGTGTAGGTATTATATGTATTAGTGTAGGTATTAGATGTGTTAGTGTAGGTATTAGATGTGTTAGTGTATGTATTAGATGCGTTAGTATAGGTATTAGATGTGTTAGTGTAGGTATTATATGTGTTAGTGTAGGTATTAGATGTGTTAGTGTAGGTATTAGATGTGTTAGTGTATGTATTAGATGCGTTAGTATAGGTATTATATGTATTAGTGTAGGTATTAGATGTGTTAGTGTAGGTATTATATGTGTTAGTGTAGGTATTATATGCGTTAGTGTAGGTATTATATGTATTAGTGTAGGTATTATATGCGTTAGTGTAGGTATTAGATGTGTTAGTGTAGGTATTATATGTATTAGTGTAGGTATTATATGCGTTAGTGTAGGTATTAGATGTGTTAGTGTAGGTATTAGATGGGTTAGTGTAGGTATTATATGCGTTAGTGTAGGTATTATATGTATTAGTGTAGGTATTATATGCGTTAGTGTAGGTATTAGATGTGTTAGTGTAGGTATTATATGTATTAGTGTAGGTATTAGATGTATTAGTGTAGGTATTATATGTATTAGTGTAGGTATTATATGTGTTAGTGTAGGTATTAGATGTGTTAGTGTAGGTATTAGATGTGTTAGTGTAGGTATTAGATGTGTTAGTGTAGGTATTATATGTATTAGTGTAGGTATTATATGTGTTAGTGTAGGTATTAGATGTGTTAGTGTAGGTATTAGATGTGTTAGTGTAGGTATTATATGTATTAGTGTAGGTATTAGATGTATTAGTGTAGGTATTAGATGTGTTAGTGTAGGTATTAGATGTGTTAGTGTAGGTATTATATGTGTTAGTGTAGGTATTAGATGCGTTAGTATAGGTATTAGATGTGTTAGTGTAGGTATTATATGTGTTAGTGTAGGTATTAGATGTGTTAGTGTAGGTATTATATGTGTTAGTGTAGGTATTAGATGTGTTAGTGTAGGTATTAGATGTGTTAGTGTATGTATTAGATGCGTTAGTATAGGTATTATATGTATTAGTGTAGGTATTAGATGTGTTAGTGTAGGTATTAGATGTGTTAGTGTATGTATTTCGTGTGTTAGTGTATGTTTTCAAAATGTAGAAGCCTCACAAGCAGAACTCTCTTATTATTGTAGACCCTGACCCTCCAAGTATAACTGTTGACAAGCTGAGCAACAACACCCTGAATGTCTCGTGGGTGCCTGCTGATACTGGTGTACCAGCAAATGTCTTCTATGTCCAGTACAAGCAGGAGAGTGGTGAGTCTCGCTATTGCATGTGTCGAGTTCACATGAGTTTCTAGTTTTCTCCGCAGTTTATGTACTGTGCCAGGGAGTTGATTGTGAGCATGAGTGAGTCATTATAACTGAAGCTATAGTTATAACACTAGTTATACTATTATATACTACAGTCATACTTCGACTTACGAGCTTAATGCGTTCCGAGACTGAGCTCGTATGTCAATTTACTCGCATGTTGGTGCAATTTATTTATACAGTGAAACTCGGATAACTCAAACTTCAAGGGACCGAGCAAAAGTGTTCGAATTATCAGAGTGTTCAAGTTATCAGAGCACTGTCACAAGTCCATGTATTTACTTATTTACTAGTAGATACATGAACATATACAAACTATAATATAAATCAAAGGCACAAATGGCTTGTTTCAAATTAAATGCTTCTAATGTAAAGTTTAAAACGTTTTTATCAAAATGTATAGAGATTTTTCTATCACTTGAGATTGGTTTGTTGTTTGAGGTGATGTTATTGCCAGGACGTTTTTTAGATTGACATTGGCAAAACTTGATTGTTGCTGAAATGCTAAAAAAAAAGACATCTTTTTCTTTTCAGCGTTTTACCCACGATCAATTTCGCCGATTTTTCTTGAAGTTTATGCAAAGATTCCCTTACTTTACCTGGCATTCGGTAAGAGCAACACTCCGAGGCAGTTCAATTAAAAGTTTTACGAGGTTTTACGGTACATTGTATATCACTAACGTTTTTTGAATGGATACTTATTGAATGTACACGCGTATTCTGTGTTTAGGTCAAACGATGAATAGTTTTTTTTAGCTAAGACAACGTATACGTTTAATTACTTACAACAATTTTTAAGACGTTTTAAACATTCAACATTCCGACGTTGATTCAACACGGAATCAACGTCGGAAAACTATTCATCACGGGCTAGCCGGGTCACGCGCTCAAGGATTTTCGCCACGCAAATACAAAACCAAAACATCATGCTGTTTTTGTTTTGTATGTGCGTGGCGAAAATCCTTGCGTCCGTGACCCGGCTAGCCCGTGCTATTCATCGTATAGCAGTATAAATCAAATTTCACCAAACCTTTAGAACAGTCGTTGACAAAAATATTTTGCCGATGGAGGTAGTAACGACGCTTATGAATTACGAAAAGTTGAGGTTTACCTCTATGGCTTGGAATAAAGTGATTTTCTAAAGCGATAGCAACCGTTTCGGTAGCCGTTGGGCAAAAAACAGTTCGTTATAACAGTGTTGAGTTCGAGTTATATAGAGCCATTTATCATTGCGTGGGAACAGACCAAGCAAATCCAGTCGAGTTAACCATGTGTTCGCTATATCCGAGGGCGAGTTATCCATGTTTCACTGTATATAGAACAATTAAATATATATTGATTGGTTTCCATACTTTAAAAAATGCAAATAAAACACTCAAAACAAGATATTGTAACAGAAATAACATGTTGGTTATTGTCCTAACTTACCACTTGCTTTCAAAAAGCAACAAAAAAAAATAATGCAAGGAAATGTGATAAATTAAAATGTAAAATTAAATACATACAATAGCAGCTAACGCTAGCATTTGCCAGAGAGAGAGATATAAGTTATTCTTCACTACAACAGTTGACTTTGATAAATTTGGATTTTATTAAAGTCTTAAAAAACAAACTTAGAAGCAAATCTAAAAGCAAACTTTCATTTTTAACTTAACGTAATTAAAATTTCTTCGGCGTTCATAGTTTGAAGTTTCTCGCTAGTTAGCTAATTTTTCCTTTGTTTCGCTTTCGCGACTAGCCGGCCGTTTTAAGATGAACCTATCTAAGGACGTTTGCCTTTGTCGCCCTTTCAACATGTTGCGATTAGGACGTACACAGGTGTCGTCACAAAGGTTTAATGCATGACCACTAGCCAACTTGTCCGAATGTCTATTTTTATAGTTTTGATAGATGGCACCGGCCTTTTCAAATAGCGTCGTTTTAGTTATTACGCTGTCAGCGGCCAATTGTTTATCTTTTATCCAATGCCTGTGAGCGGTCTCCCCATCAGCGGTCGTGAAGATCGCTGCGCCGTTTAGAAACTACGGTTAGTCCTTTTGCGAGCTAAATGCCCTGAATATAATCCTTCTGTTTGATAATTGTGGATGTATTTCTGTCATATTGCTGAGCTAGCTCAATCACGCATACACATTTCGCATATTTTTCAATAATTTTCCGTTTAATATCAATTGTTATCATTTGCTTTTTCTTTACATTATTTTTTATTTTACTGTCAAACTTTCGGTCTACGCACAGTACTTTTAATTCACATAATTCTGGACTGAAAAGCGCGCACAAAAACACGGTACAAAAGTATAACCTGAGCAGTTGAAAAATACAGATTGATGCTGTTGTCATAAAACTTGCCGGCATACTTGGCAACTGACTCACGTGCTTGTATCTCAAACATGGCTCGTATGTTAGTGCTAAAACTTGCTTAAAAGCTGGCTCGTATCTCAAGTTTCTCGTACGTTGGAGCACTCGTAAGTTGAAGTATTACTGTACTAGACAAGACACTAGTTGTGTATAAAGCCTGCTTCTCATATATCTCCTGAGCCGTTGGAAGGTTCACAGGTGCATCATTGTGACACCTATGTATTTTGTACTTTGTCTCATTTTTTGCTTACAAATATTTTTGTGTCAAGAGTTAAGAACTCCATTGTTTTGCTGATTACACTTGTTGACCCACATTGTTTTATCATGTTGTCAATGGTTACCGGAGGCATTGGTGGGTGTGAAAAAATCATGCACACACCAGATGTTTGAAGTATACACTGCTCGTAGACATCGGGTAAAATGTTGAATTATTTGAACATAGAACAGAGCTGCGTTTAGAGTTGTGCTCTCTATCATAAATATTTGTTTTCTCATGTGACACGGCCAAAGGATTAGAAGATGAATGTGAAGCAAGCTTAACTGCTGCTTTCGCTCTATTATCTACTGATGATAACCATCTGGTGATTGGTTGGATGTTTGCTATTGTAGCCATCGACCAGTGGCAAAGGACTGGCTGGGAGACCAATAAGAATTACATACTCGTGAGCAACTTTGTGGATGGCTGGAGGTACGAGATCATGGTGGTGGCCAGCAACGGAGGCATATATGAGCGTAGCAGCTCCTCTGTCAAGATCTTTCCAACTGCCACTTCAAGTTGGTATTATTTGTTGCCTCGACATTTTTACTGTTGCGCTATTCATTTTTTAATGTTCCATTACATAACCATCTTGTGTGTGTGAATTGTTGATAAGACAACTTCTGGATCGGTTACAGGGGCAGCTGCTGAAGCTACCGTAGTGTTTGGCTCCTCCTGGTTCATCGGACTTCTCTTTGCCCTTATTCTCGTCACAGCATTCTTTGCTTTGCTCTGTTACATACAGCGAAATGTCGGTGGAATTCATACAGGGCAGTTTACTGGTAAGAGACCCTACCTGACCTTCCTTAGAGAGTAATAGATTGTTTGTAGGTGATCACTTTATGTGACTGGCGACTAGCGTCACACCACGTCGTTCTAATCCTTCGTTTTTTCGTGACGTCATTTTATCGTTGTCGGCCATCTTTATAGACAATTTTATCGTTAAAAATACGAAGCTTTTGCAATGAACTTTTGAAAACGATGCTTTTGTTTACAATTTTTTATTATAGTGTCAAAACAACACCAAAAAGTGCTATTAAATAGAAGAAAAATGATCGATTTCTACAAATATGGCGGCTTTTTCATGAACGAACGCATGTACAAACGGCTTGATGATGTAAAAACAACGATGGATTGGTTATCACTTGGTAAATGGGAGGTTCGAAATCAATTCCAGCACGAAGCAGATCTTTCATTCCTAGATTTTAATAGCTATAGCTGGACACATCGAACGACAGACTTAGAGATTTACATGTATATGTATAGATACGGGCTGAATGAGGCGGGCTTGTAGAGTGTCGAAGGACCTTGGGAACTTTTGTAGTTTTTACCAGTCACAATAAAACAACTGGTCTTTAGGTAAAGGTAGCCTATGTTCAACATTGAATAGGTGGAAGTAGTTGTTGAAACACAGCTATTCCACTTTTGACATCGTTTATAGTGGAAGAGACTGAGCGTCTGAGGCCCTATGAGGATAACCACTTTGATGAGAAATCTGCGAGAGTTGACAACACTGAACCTGAGATGACAGGGAGTGAGCGCTATGCCCCATCACACTTCAGCGAGCGTTATCCTCAGTCTATCCAGGGTGAAAAATATGCTCCGTCACAGCACAGCGAACGATACGTGGGTAATCAACATCCTACACAGGATGAGTACATGCAAGACGACCCAAATAAGTAAGACTGGTCGTTATTTCTCCTGCCAATTTACTTACAGATCAGCTGTTGTCTCAAACTAAACACTGAGTTGTATGCTTGAAACAAAAGCCTCTCCGTTACTGTTCAGCACTACTTCATCCTGTATGCTTTCAATCACTCAACAGGATTTATCTTTCCCTTTATACTCGCACTATATTCCATATTTTGTAGTTGTTCACTCGTGTCCCAAATTCGACCACTGTGTTCTGTTAGCATGTTGTTGGCTCGTCGGTATGCTAAATTAATCTCCTACGCACTGACTTGTTTTAGGTATGGTGAGGAGGGATCTTTCATTGGCCAATATAGAGACAACAAGGAACTGCCAAACTTCAAGCCTCGGGTATCAGAGCCCTACAGGCCCCCTGTGCAACCTCCTCAACCCCGGGCTCGTGCTCCTCCATCAGAGGCTATGTAAGTTTCCTTTGCACAGTTATATCATATCGCTGCATATGCGTATGCCTTTTTGTCACGTTAGCAAGTGGGTTGGTATTAGCACAAGCTACAAGCATTTTGTCTGTTAGGTATGCTGCAGCACCCGTTCCTGAACCAAGAAATGGAGGCAATTATTCTCGAGGAGGTAGGAATGGAGCTCCAGAATCCTCGGCAGAATACAGACCACAATACGCCGGCAGGAGTGCACCGAGCTACGCACCTGACACCCGGTAAGTTCAGAGAACTATCCTATATGCTAGTCGTAGCATTGCTCCTAGTATCACCTGCTCTTTGTTGTCAAAACAATGTGTGAAGGAGACCATTTATTATTGCAGCTAACTAAGAACCTCTGTCAGGTAATCAATCGATAGCTCAGAGCATCCCATTCATTCTTCTTATCTATAACACACATAGGACAGTATATAAATAGAGGGTGATATGCTCAGTAAGAGATTCTTGAGTTCTCTTCTATGACCGGACTATCTAATGCTTTCTTTTATTGCTTGTTTATTTTGTTACAGATATAGACCTGCCCAACGTAATGAACCTGAGGTGGATACCAATGACACTGTAGTATGATCTAGTCTTGTCAAATTCTCACGCATGAGCTCGTAACTCCGTACACAATTCCGACATAGTTGAACTGTAGATTTGACAGGACTGTCTGACGCACACATTTCTTGCTGTCTTCTAGCTGTGTGTAACGTACTTCCATTCTGTCACTCAAAAATCCTGTTTAGTTTTACCCTGTTCGTTCTCTGCATTCCATTTGACATTCCAAATTATATCAATTGCAGGCATATTTGTAAAATGTAAGGTATTTTTTACCTTTTCTCTCTGATCGTATACATTCCAATAGATATACTATTTTCATGTTTTTTCGTATGTATAATTATCTATCAACTTTCAAATTTGAGTATGCGTACCATTTTTATAGTAAAGTAAAATGTACAGGCGTGTACTCTGTTAACAAGCTCGAGAAAGTAGAACACTCAATTTTTTTGTGAAATTGTTTTTATTGGACATTGCTTAAAATATTACATTTTTACACGAAACATTCACATTGTTGATGTCTTATCATCATGCAATAAAACATCCAATAAACATTTTATCACAGAAAATGCTAGTCTACTTGACTAGGTGTCAATGTATCCTGGTCTTGTTAATTCTAGAGATTCAAAAATTTATTCCTCCGTTGCTGCCTCTGCTGGCTGATCTGTGTCATCCTTTGGCTCTTCTGCCTTTGGTGGAACTATGAAGGGTGATTCTGTCTCGATATCCCTCAAAAGTTCCGCGGGATCCGGGATTTTGTCCTTGTCTTCCGGTCTAGGCGTCTCCCGTTGTATGTCCCACTCGAGTTGGCAGTGCCTCTGCTTCTTCTTCGCTTCTGGCGAGAGTCGGTAACACAACTACTCGAAGACAAAACATACATTTTTCCAAAGAAAGTGGTATAAACCAGACGATGGTAATCAATTCGTATGAAATAAGAGTAAATGCAGAGGAGCTTTTGATGTTTCGATTTACCACTACTCAAAATTTATTCACAATATTACAGAAGATACAAGTATATTACAAGATCTTGTGACCACCCTCAATTTTGTCAAGGCTTATGCTACCTAGCTAGTTTTCTTATGGAACCACCGCATCTTACACTGGCGCTCTTGTTCACACCACGTATGTAGCTATAGCAGTCCTCAAATCCATTGAGTGGGTGCCTGTGGTTCTTCCTCAGACTTGTGTACAGTTCCTCCTCCAGCTCAGCACAAATAGGTTCCTTCTCATTGAACCTGTAAGGTTTCACCGTTTCAACTACAGGCTATGTAAAAAATCACCAAGAGAGTTATATATACACACGAGAATAAGCTTCAGGAGGCCATGTTGCGATGCAAAACAGTTAGTTTTAGCTGAAAACATCCTATATAGCTACCACATGTAGCTCAACCAGTCCTCTTAATGGATTTTATGATAAGCTTTGTTCGCACTGGTCACTACTCACACAATATCGGTAGAAAACTGAGTCATTCAGTGTACAATTGTGAGAATTGGTCTAATCTCGATCAAATGATGCAAACTTATAGTTTCGTTTGTTTTTCTGCCTCAACATGACCAATGTGAACTGCCATGACATCACAAACTCCTTTTGGACTAAATTAAAACAATTACCAGACACTCCAAACGTTTTAAAACATGAATAGTTACTTATACTTTAGGTAGTTAATTTCTATATTTTCCTTTTATCGAAAAGGACTGACCTGAACCTTTCTGCAACAGCATCTAGCTTGGTTGTATATTTGTCATGGACGTGTCTGCTTTCTTTTACATGCTACAACATAACAAAAAGTTATAAATTTCACTTTACTACGTGAATGCAAGATTATAGAGGTTAGATAAAATGGAAAGACACATCACAAAGATACCATGTGCTACCAGTGTTGCCTACTCTATGCTAGCAGCTACTACCTTTTTTCTGGGACAAGCTGATGCAGTTAAAGGTATAATATTGGTTCTAGCAACAATGAGGATCTCTTTAAAAACTGCTGATGGTGAGTGTCTTAGCACACTCTACTCCTAGTAGCGGACTGCAAGCATTGGTTTATATATATATACATGTATATATATACATGTATTATATATATGTACTATATGTATGTGGCACATAAATATATGGTGCATATATGCCTGTTTATATGGATGTATATATTTATATATATACTAGTCGAATGCTTGGCGTTGCAAAGGTATTAAAAACAGCTTATAAACAGTGGCAGGTAATGCAGTTGCCCGCCGCTTGTCATTAGCCTGACACATTGCCAATGGTTAATTTGAGTAAGCTAGTATTGCTAAACTTACTAATAAGAGCTGTGAGAGCAAGTTTGAGTGACGTTGCGCCATAAGTAACGCAGACCGCAATGCGTATTTTAACCAGATAACAACTCATATCGACCAATGAATCCATTGCATCTCCCGTAGCTCAATGGGTTTGTTTATCGCCTGGTGAACAGGAAATTCTCAGATAAAATCTTCTGTGATATGGAGTTTCCATTGCTAGATACTAATCGCTATAGCTAGACAGACGGAATGACAGACAGACGACAAACTTTGAGATTTTGATGTATAAATATGGTAATATATATATACACATATATATATACACACATATATATACACATATATATAGTACAGGACAGATAGCGCAGTTGGTAAGGTATCGGGACCGTGATCATTAGGTCCTCGGTTCAAACCCCAACAACTGCACTTTTCTGGTGGTCCTTGGACAAGACCCTTGCTTGTATAACGTCTACAACCTCTATGATGAGTGCAATAACTAAAGTTCGCCCGGTCAAACAAGGTCCGCGCTGCCTGTAGCTGAACCAGGACAAGGCAGTGAAAAATGGGCTACTGGTTCAAAACGGATGAAATGGACTCGGACTGATAACACGGACCTCATGCAGTGCTACTTTATGAGTGAACCTCAGAAGTGGGGCTATATGGGAAGGATGCGGCAACTATGGATAAACATGCGCCCTGAATTGCCACTAACCGCTAAGCAACTTGTAGCTCAGAGGAGTAACATAATCAAGCGGCACCTCATATCGGAACTTGAGGTAGATGAAATTTTCATCTACCTCAAGGGAATGAAATTAGGGAACAGTTCACCCAAGTAACCTCAACCAACGAGGAGTGCATATCAACACACACTCTCATGCATACACGATCATGTGTTGACTCACGGGTTGAAGAAGACATGCACTTGGACCTTGACCCAAGGGTGAGAGAGCTTGCGGAAAATATCATCAACAAGATGTCAGCTGCTAATGATTATGGAAGCAGGGTACCACTACGAAGAGTTAGCAAGGCCATACCTAAAAATACATTAACATGGCACATGTTAGAAGACATTAACATGGCACTGGTGTCGATCTCAACTGGATCAATCAGTGAGACTAATGTCTTAATCTACAGTACAGCAACCGTCATCTTGGAGGAGATGGATATTAAGCCAATGCCAACAAGGTTTCAAGCCATTCCATCCTGGCAGCTGAGGCTACAAAATAAGATCGTAGGTTATTTTCACTCAACCTAACCTAGGCTCAGTTAGGTTACTCTCACTGAGCCTACAAGAAAGTTAGTAGGCTCAGTGAGAGATCTAACCACAGTTTGGAGCGTCCAAAAAGAGAAGCCACAATAGAAGCTCTAGAATCTGCCAAACAGCAGCTAGTAGCACTCTCGGCACGACTGAAGCGGTACACCAAAGAGCGGGATAACAAGAGAATGAGCAAACTGTTCATCAATAATCCATCTAGAGTGTATTCCCAGTTCAAAGGTGAACTGCAGAGGCCAATGTCTGAGCCTCCCCGATCTAGCACTTCAAAGTTCTGGAAGGACATCTTGGAGAAAGAGGCTACTCATAACACCACTGCAAATTGGCTGAAGAGGCTTGAAGAGAACCATCAACACACTGTGGCTCAGCAAGGACTCACCATCAGCAAAGAGGACATCAAGTGCAGAGTGCAGCGTATGAAGAACTGGGCAGCACCTGGCCATGACATGATTCAAGCCTACTGGTTAAAGAAATTGACATCACTTCACGCTAGAATGGCTAAGCAGATGGAATGCCTAATAGAACAAGGTGACCATCCAGAATGGCTGACCAAAGGACGAACTGTACTTCTGATAAAAGATCCAAAGCAGGAGCCGATTCTCAAAAACTATCGACCAATAACGTGCTTGCCCACCACTTGGAAACTGCTCTCAGGAATAGTTGCAGACAAACTGGAAGAGCACATGAGTCACTATATGACCAGTGCTCAGAAAGGAATTGGGCGCAACACCCGAGGAGCTAAACATCAGTTACTGGTGGATCGGACGGTCTGTCAAGACAGCAGGAGAAGGCAAACCAATCTTGCCATGGCTTGGATTGACTACAAAAAGGCCTATGACTCAATTCCCCATAGTTGGATACTTGAGTGCCTCAGTATGTACAATGTTCACCCTGCTCTTGTGGCATTCATCAAGATGTCAATGACCAAATGGAAGATGGAACTGGAGGCTAATGGCAAAAAGCTGGCGAGTGTACAAATTAAGCGAGGCATCTATCAAGGTGACTCCTTATCACCGCTGCTCTTCTGCATATGCCTAAACCCTCTAAGCAATATGCTGGAGGAGACTCAATATGGGTACCAGTTTAAGAGTGGCACCAAGATAAACCACCTCTTCTACATGGATGACATCAAGCTGTACGCTAACAAAGAAAGGGACATTGATTCGCTAATACACCTCACTCAGGTATACAGCAAGGACATCGGAATGACCTTCGGTATTGAGAAATGTGGAAGGCTAATTCTTAAGAAAGACCATTCTATGCTCACAGATGGCCTAAGAATGCCAAATGGTACCATCGAAGATATAGAAGAAGGGTACAAGTACTTGGGGATTATGCAAAGCAACATCAACCACGAAGCCGAGGTACGTCACAAAACCATTACCGAATACAAGAAACGCCTTTGGCAGGTCTTACGGAGCCAGCTCAATGCCAAAAACCAAATCATGGCAATAAATACCTACGCACTGCCAGTAATAAGATATCCAGCAGGCATAATAAAGTGGACTGAGGAAGCCATCAAAGAAACAGATATAGCAACTCGTAAACTGCTGACCATGCATGGAGCACTCCACCCAAAATCTGATACTACTAGATTGTATCTTGATAGGAAAGATGGCGGTAGAGGACTCAAAAGTGTACAGCGGACAGTGAAAGAGGATTAGCAAAGCATCAAAGCATATGCAGCCTCCATGGCCATCTCAGATAAGTTGCTAGCTGAATTTCAATCGGCTGCTCTTACAACGGACCTACGCCCTGATGATGAGGAAATTGACTGGCACACGAAACCTCTTCATGGTGCTTACCACCAACAAATATCTAAGGTTGGCGATCTTCACCAGACATATATGTGGCTGAACAAAGGAAACCTAACGGCCAATACAGAGTCGCTAATCATGGCAGCCCAGGAGCAAGTGCTCCCAACAAGGCAACTCCAAACGAAAATCTATCACACTAGAGACGATCCTAGATGCAGACTGTGCAAAGATGCACCTGAGACCATCCAACACATCATCAGTGGATGCAGGCAGCTAGCAGGAAACGCATACACTGAGCGGCATAATCATGTCGCAGGTGTTGTGTATAGAAGTCTATGTGATGAGTATGGCCTTAATAAACCACACACAGGTTTAATAACAAACCAGGTGGAAAGCTCCTGGTAAGGTGAATGAAAATGACCGCGCTAAGATCCTCTGGGACTTCTACATCCAAACTGACAAGCATGTCCTAGCAAACCAACCAGATATAGTGGTGGTAGACAAGGAGAACAAGAGGGCTACTATAATAGATATAGCAGTACCCAATGACTACAATATAGCCAGCAAAGAAAAAGAAAAGGTAGAGAAATATCTCCCTCTTGGAGAAGAGATTGAAAAATGCTGGAATGTAAGAACAACTGTAATCCCAGTAGTCATTGGGGCACTGGGCGCAATAACACCGGCGCATAAATTGTGGCTTGCCCAAATACCAACAACAATCAACTCAGGTGAGTTGCAGAAAAGTGCGCTATTGGGAACAGCTAAGATCTTGAGGCTAGTGCTCAAACTCCCAGGTCTCTGGTAGGAGACCCGAGTTAGAGCAGAATTTACCACCCACACGGGGTATCCGGGGTGAGGAAACAATTTTTTATATATATATATATATATATATATGGTACATATACGTACAACCAAGGTACATATATGGTACATATAATGTACTGAAATGCAAATGATAATCATAGACACATCACTACAACTGTCCATGGCCTATATTACTTCCGTTTGTACGTACCTTAAGCCTTAGCCGTTCCACATACTCCTCGTATGCTTTTCTTACATCTAGCCCTCTTAACTTTTGGAGATCAGGGGGGCTCACATGGAAAGATGAACACGCTTCCTCAACTGGTTCTGGTTGCTTTGAGCCCTACTCATCAACAAAGGTAACGGTCATCAAGCGAGCCTTAAAGGTGTTCATTACATCCTCTGAGTTTATAAAGAGTTTTATTGAGATTTTTTGTGGAACGAGTAGTTCCATTTGACACAGCTATTTGAAACATATTGCTAAATTTATGATATCTATTATGGGCGAGCCGGCCTTAAACTGCATATGCAATAGAGACAAACCTGAAACCTGATCTTTTCACTTGCTGGTCACTCAGTTTATACTCAAGCTATGCAAGATGTGACGGAGTGAAAAAAAGTTTTATTGCTTTGAGATTGCGATTCTAACTGGCTGTACAAATGAATAGCATTGTACGGATAGCAGACAATTTGTCAAGAATGTTAATAAATGCGAAAATTGTAACTACAGTGTAACTATGCTGGAAGTGGTTGTAATAAGAAGAGAACGGAGCAATGCAGGTATAATCACAAAAACAGCTGAAATGTCTTTAGCTGATCTGATTGGCTACTCATTTGTTTAAAGTTAACCAGCTTCAACTAAGTCTTCCAGTATGCTTAAAAGCTTCTGAACCAGTCTGTGGTCTTTGATCTAAGTTCATAGTGTTTATAGTGTTAGGTCAAATTAAATGGGTGCAGGTGTATAAACAAATGGTTCGATTCTTCTTCTGACAGCTGAAAGTTTTTTTAGCAATCTTTACAAACAAGAGAAAATGTTTCATTTTTCAAGGTAGGCTATTCATGGCATGATGATTTTATTATGTACTTACTAATACTTACTTTGTATTTACCAAGTGATGCACTCAACAACTGTATTGCTATGTATTAATCTTTTATCAAAAGGGATCAGATGTATACATGAGCCTAGTAGCTTCAAGTCTTCCTTATATAAAGTTTTGTTTTTGCATTTATAACACCATATTGCAATATCTTCCTTTTTATTTATTCCTTTTTTTAGCAGCAGATGTCAAATATTTTGATAAAAATGATTTTGAACTGGTCAATAAAAGTACATATATAATGGTTGAACCATATGCTAAGTTACAATAAAAGTACATATATAATGGTTGAACCATATGCTAAGTTACAATAAAAGTACATATATAATGGTTGAACCATATGCTAAGTTACAATAAAAGTACATATATAATGGTTGAACCATATGCTAAGTTACAATAAAAGTACATATATAATGGTTGAACCATATGCTAAGTTACAATAAAAGTACATATATAATGGTTGAACCATATGCTAAGTTACAATAAAAATACATATATAATGGTTGAACCATATGCTAAGTTACAATAAAAGTACGTGTATAATGGTTGAACCATATGCTAAGTTACAATAAAAGTACATATATAATGGTTGAACCATATGCTAAGTTACAATAAAAGTACGTATATAATGGTTGAACCATATGCTAAGTTACAATAAAAGTACATATATAATGGTTGAACCATATGCTAAGTTACAATAAAAGTACATATATAATGGTTGAACCATATGCTAAGTTACAATAAAAGTACATATATAATGGTTGAACCATATGCTAAGTTACAATAAAAGTACATATATAATGGTTGAACCATATGCTAAGCTACAATAATAATAAAAAGGTTGTTCTCCAAACATTTAAACACAAAGATTATTCAAATATGGTTTATTCAAATAATTTATGGTTTAGCAGAAATATTTGTAAAAGGTCGATGAACTGTAATACACTACGATACGGAGTTGTCTGCTCTATTTTACTAAAAATTATGACAAAAAGACAACAATTCTTAAGTTTAGTCTTTGTAATGAATAATGTACAGTTGTTCGCGATATACGTACTTTGACTCATGTAACATGTGACATGTTTTCTATAGTAACAGTTTGAATGTAAGCAAAGTCATAACTAGTCATCTTTTACTATCCTTTTCGCTGACACATGTGTCAATAATGTCAAATATAAGATATCAAATCTCTTATATGGATCAAGCTAAAAATTTGATAATAAGATGAGTGTTTAATGCTAAAGTGATAAACTGATGCAAACTATTATATAAGCAGTAAAAAATGAGCAGTTGGCTCCCTTATAACTGAATGATTGGTCGAGAGAAGCAAATCCATATTTAGTTGCAGCATAAATCGTAAAAATGGAAGAGTGGTCTTTGTACATGCTGTGCAGTTCTTATAACATGCGTTGAAAGTGCCCCTTTTGAATGAAAGTTACTTCGGCAGGTGTGGATTTTTTTTCAACATTTTAACAAAAGTGTAATCATATTTACTCTGGTTTAGTATGAAACAACTACGCTATTCATGATATAATCAAATGAAGCTAATGAGATTATTTAACTGCGATATGATCACACAATCACATGAGTTTCATGATATGAGTATACAAAAGTTGAGGTAAGATCATATGAAGCACTTAATGGAATCATATAAAGTTTGTGATATGATTATATGAAGCTCAAGATGTGATTATAAAGGCTCATGATGTGATCGTATGAAACTTATTGTATAATCGTATAAATCTTTAGATCTACTGATATTAGCAGCAATTGTAACATCATATACATTACTATAAACATATACCAATAGACCATAAAAGTAAAACATACCATTATTTTTTCCCAAAAAGACAAGCTAGGAGGCGGTTTTGTGACCTCCTCCCAACAATGAGCGTCCTGTCTTGTGTGGTTGCCTGATCTTGCAAGAGAGTGGAACGCACTGATTGTCTCCTGCAAAGAGTGTAGCCAAACATCAGTTGTTCATTTGCTAGACTTGTGACCATTAGCACAGGTTTCAGAACAGAATTGGACTTTTTTATCAATATGTTAAAAGAAGTAATATAATATAATATAGGCTAATATATAATATTGCTGCTTTAAGATCAAATAGTTGTTGATCGACCAAACTATCGACATACAAAAGGAAAGGATTTTCGATTGAAACATGCCCATCTGACCAGTCTATCCCCGGTCAGTATCTGACCAGTCTATCCCCGGTCAGTATCTGACCAGTCTATCCCCGGCCAGTATCTGACCAGTCTATCCTCGGTCAGTATCTGACCAGTCTATCCTCGGTCAGTATCTGACCAGTCTATCCTCGGTCAGTATCTGACCAGTCTATCCCCGGTCAGTATCTGACCAGTCTATCCTCGGTCAGTATCTGACCAGTCTATCCTCGGTCAGTATCTGACCAGTCTATCCTCGGTCAGTATCTGACCAGTCTATCCCCGGTCAGTATCTGACCAGTCTATCCTCGGTCAGTATCTGACCAGTCTATCCCCGGTCAGTATCTGACCAGTCTATCCCCGGTCAGTATCTGACCAGTCTATCCCCGGTCAGTATCTGACCAGTCTATCCCCGGTCAGTATCTGACCATGGCCGATGCCGGTCTAGTTGTTAATGATGCAGCGATTCCAAAGTTTAAGAAAACATGCAGGATGAGCGCTTGCTTACCTCAGGAACAGTAGGCGGCACTACAGGAGCTATGTGTATATCTTGTGGTCCATAATGCTTGCAACTCTCCTGGTTGCCCATCGCGAGAACAGCGTTGAATAGCTATGAATTGACAATAATTCGAAATCAAACAAAATTCAAAGGCTGCAAGTACCTTTTAGCCAGAGACTACAATATTATCTAATTCTTTACATAGTTTTGAAGTTGAAAAATGCTACTAATTGTTGAATAGAAGTAATTTATATACTGAATTATCAAACACCGATTTGCATACAACAATTCGTGCATCTTATTGCTATTATTACACATGTTTTTTGGGTTAAGACAATTGTAAACAAAAAACTTTTTTGTAGCTTTTACGCTTGAATGAGTTAGGAACTAGTAATTTATTTTTTGCATATTCAGAGAAAGCAGATTATTCTAAAGGAGTTGAAATCAGTTAAAGCATATTCATTTAAGTTTATCTACCCTAATTAGTGCTATGATTATGCCTGGTAACTTTAAATTCAATCACAAACAATTACAAAGTTGCCAAACAGGCATTATTACTTATAAATTTCCGTTGTGATAGACTCTTAAACTTTTCTCATTCCACGAAAATCTCTGTAATCAGTTTTATAGTCAAACTAGCTAAATGCCCGGCATTGCATGGGTCATAAAAAAGTTTTTGCATAGCAAATTTATCTCCAATTGGCTACATTTCTTTACCCAATATATTTGAATAACTTGAGCTAGTCTAAGTCTATACTATAATAATAGCCGTTATTTTAAGTTGAGCCAGGGTTAGGAAAGAAGATTGGCTCATGATCTCTCTCGCAATCATGATGTTCAAGCGTGCTAAATGAAGCATGCTATTTTAATCAATCGACATTAAAGATTGCCAGTTGTAATAAATATGACCACTATTATTCCACTGTTTGCCTATGTAGCAACTTGGCCTAATGGATAGACTTGCTGCTTTAATACTTGGTGGTACTGAGTTCAAATCCATTGTGAGACAAATTTTTCGATCCTGCAACTTTATCGGTAAAACTGGACACATGATTGACAAACACTGAGATTTATGTATATCGATGAAAAATGTTTCTCCTTGGTGTCTGTTAAGACCTTCAGCTCTGCTGTGTTGTTACTCAAATACTACAATTTGCAGTAAAAATTCTTTTATTTAATGCAACATCACTCGATGTCCATAAATACACACCATGCTCTGTAACCTTTCTACGCAATTGATACCATATATTCAAGATTACGCTTCAGATTAGGCAGTACTATTTACTTGTATAAAAAACCTATGTTTATATTCGGGTAAATATATATGATATACATTGTATATATATTTACTTACGGGTAATAGCAATGCCTAGACATAGACATGCAGTATTCATAGACATACTGTACTGATTGCATAGAATAGTGAGGCAATGAAATCTTTACTGTAACAAAAGCTGTGTCTGCCTGTCTAGCGTGGTTGCAGTGTTAGTGAAAAAAGTAGTCTCAAGCAGGACTGGAGCCTAGACCCTCTGTATTACAGACCAGCACACCAACCACTACACTACTCAGCCACCTTCCACGTCATGAGATAATTATGTACATAAAGATTACTCGTGTTTCACGGTGCATGAGACTGCCAAGAGAGCTAGTACAGTGTAGTTATATGAGAACACATGGTTTTGTATCTACAAACATCATGTGATGTGCATATAATAAATATTTTTCATGGCAAGTAGCAGGATTTAATTAAATGACAAAACAGCAGAGCAAAGAATTGCAATAGATACGGGCAAACATTTTTCTAATCATTTTTATGAAATCGACACATACGTAAGTTTTCATCTTTCTATCATCCTCATTACAAAAATTAATGGTGACACCTACTGCCTAATAAGCGGCTCAAAACGTTTTATGCTGATTTTTTGTGCTTTTTTATGTGTCCATCAAATTTGGGTTGAACCTGTACTGCACCCACTTTGAAGGTTTTATGAAGTCGGGTGGTTTCTCTGATAAGCAATCTAACTGGATGTTTCTTTTGTTTTACTGTACTGTAAGCGCATCAATATCAACCAATTTGTAGTATGCAAAGGTCTCATTATATAATCGTTATATAATAATCATTATATAATTGTTATATAATCATTATTATATAACAATCATTACATAATCGTTATATAATAATCATTGAGATACTAATAGTTGGCAATAAATTAGTTTCTTTTAATTATTAAATGTCAAATCTTTTTATGGTAAGTCTGTGTCGTTATCTCAGGTATCATACAACCAAAGGAAAAAAAATTTCAAATAAAAATTTCCATTTTAATTTCTTGCATTTCAATTGAAAAAAATGCTTTGTCTTTAACCCTGCTCAAAGCAAATTGTTTGATACATATTGATATCAACAGTGAAAACTGAGCAAGTGAGCACTTTTTGAAGCTTCATTCAGAGACAACAATACCGAAGAACAATTCTTTCTATATAGTCACAGGTTCATATATTTTCCCGTGCATCAGCACCACAAGATTGTCAAACAGCAATACGAACAAAAGAATATTTAATTTTTTTAAACTTAAAACTACCATGTTCATTAAACATTCTTTGATATTATTTATGATATTTTTATGATTCTAATGTAGGAAGCTATTAAAGTTACGCTGCCATTCCACTGCACTACGACAGGTGATAAAACTAGTATTTACAACAACACCTGATCCTAGCAAAGGCCGACTTCCATCCATATTTGGTAGACAATTATTGCACTGGTTGCCCGTTACTAGCTCACTCTGTTTGCTGTTCTCATTTTTGAGGAAAACCGACAAAAATTCTGACCATCGACATGAACTTTGTAAAATTTCTGTGAAGCATAAATGTAGCAATATTAGTAGTGTTATATAGGAGTACCACTGAGAGAATCCCTTCCTTTTGTGAGACTCTAGAGAAGATAGTGTAATATAGGAGTACCTACAGTAGGTTGACAGCAGCCTTAATAGCTGTCAATCTTGCAAGATGGCAACTGACTGTAAATATACACGCACTCTGCCTCAATGCAAGCTGAAGATGTATATTACTTTGGTTTATTGAATAACAGGATATATGGGGCAACTGTCAAGGTATAAAAACATAGTCGCAGAAAAACAAAAAAGAACCAACAATAATTTCAAGTAAATCATATAATAGGTAAAATAACAAAATTAAACTCAAAACATAAAAACATTGGTAAGATACTGAAAGAAATAGTAAATGCGCTATTTTATAATTTTATAGAAATTAATAACTTACTTGATGGCAAGACAGCGGAAATATATCATATTTGTGAGTTCGATTCACATTAGCGAGTCATGGAAGCACACCCGCAGAAGACCATCAACTCGGCTGGAATCAGTTTACAAGGACTCGCCGTCTATCTTCCAATAGCACAAAAATCTAGAAAATGGCGAGTCATTTAGTTCGCAAGTAGATCTGTTTACGGAGAGTATACTGAGGCAGAGGGGTTTGAATAGCTATAAATTTCTTGTTTTTTTCTTCTTTCTCCGTGACTTTATTATTGACTTGAGTTACTATGCTAAGTAGATCTGTAGTGTTGTGGTGTCTGCTCAGCATCTCACACAGCGCTTGTATGTACCAAGAACCTTTCGTCTTGCTTCTATATGATACGTACCCAGGCACTGCAAACATAAATAAGCAACATTTATGTATATTTAATAACAACTGCAAAAGCTCGTCTCTGAAAACACCTATCTATGCTGGTAGTACAACTGACTAATAAATTTACTCCAGGTAAAACGCATGACCTAGACTAAATTTCAGTGATGTAAGATTTTGCACCGCTTTCTTACAAGTATGACGACTAGAATTGTTAGTTTAGTAACTTAGACACTCACTTGTCCTCGTAAAGAGTTGCACCACGTTTGTATAAAACTCCCTACATACCAACCTGTTGCTAAGCCAAGAAAGTAGTCGGGCTGTCGAGGAATATTTGTCACTTTGGATAATTTTCCGGAATAGTCCATTTCCAGATCATTAGAAATTTCTTCTCCCGGGCCGTCTATTGATGGTATGGACACTGTTTAAAAAAGCAGACAATGAGATGTATGACGAGAGAGAGAAAATAACAAAGAATGTTACGTATCAGGTCCTAAGGCTGAGCAGCTATAGCCAGCCTACTAGCACTCTTGGAGATCCATTGAAACTCATTTGCACAAGTCTCCCTTTATGCTTCAAAACATGTCTATGCATTACAGATTAATGCGCTTAACAACAACAGAGATGTTATTCATACTAGTACTCTGGCTAGTACTCTGTACTAGTACTCTGGCAGTCTTAACAACAATAGAGATGTTATTCATACTAGTACTCTGGCTAGTACTCTGTACTAGTACTCTGGCAGTCTTAACAACAATAGAGATGTTATTCATACTAGTACTCTGGCTAGTACTCTGGATCTACTAGTACTCTGGCAGTCTCGAGTGCCATGAGAGATCATCAGGTGCACCAATAAAATGCAGAGAATAAGCATGTGCACAAATAAGCGTGAGAGGCAATGACTGGTACTACAGGTGATGGCGGGTCAGGTAACGAAGCCAAATTTTGCAGGTTTGAATCTCGTACAAAGCTATGTTTTTTTTTCTACTCTCCAAGCATTGCGGAAGATACAGACGAACGGACAGTGCTCTTATTCTAGTAGAGAGCACGAACGGCAGTGTTGCTGGGATTACTGCCTGAAAACATCTCTGGGTAGCCAGGCAGCCAATGGATTCAACTGTTCAGATGAACACTCGTGCAGAAATTCAACCAGCGACAAACACGTCTGCAGTTAAACTGCAGCATGGTTATTTTCAAGTTTGCAACCGAGTAGAGTTTGTTAGGAAACCTGAACGAATATTTACAAAAAAGTGGATAGCTCCGTACCAAAGCCCATATTAAGACGGGACATACATGTATTTAGTTGTAGAGCAACTGTGAAGCAACTCAATTCTAAAGCCTTCATCTTTGTTAAAACTTGTGGGAGTCGAAATGGTCCAACCTACACATGACAACATTTGAGTCACACAAGCTATAGCATAGCGCAGAAGGAGCCAGGTGATGTAAATTGCAATACCTTCTTCCTCGACTCGTGATCCCTGGCATGCTTGTACAAAAAAAACTTTTGGCTTGTCCTTCAGTGTTGGGCAGTGGTATGGGTTGAACTTTAACAAAAGGTCGTACAACGGGATCGGCAAACAGTCAATTCCGAAAACTTTGCCAGCCTCGCCATGTCTGTAAGTAAAGTCACAGAATGTAAGTAAAGTCACAGCCTGCAAGTTCTGTTCTGGGACTATATATAGTCCTAGAACAGATCTCTGCATGATGAAAGTCAAATAACTAGACAAAATTCCTGACATTGCTATGTTTTGCTATGACATGGCTATGCTTTGCTATGACATGGCTATGTTTTGCTATGACATGGCTATGATTTGCTATGAAATTGCTATGTATTGCTATGCTTTGCTATGACATTGCTATCTTTTGCTATGAGATTGCTATGTTTTGCTATGACATTGCTATGTTTTGCTATGACATTGCTATGCTTTGCTATGACATTGCTATGTTTTGATACATCTCACAGGTCCTAAATTGTAAACTTCTGCTGTGCAAGATTGCTACCCATGGCTACCCATGCCCACACCTCCTAACCACACCCACTAACTCCACCACACCCACTAACTCTCCAACCTTGGCTTCAAATCTTGAAAATGTAGAAGCGTTGGTAGGCTTTGAGCATTGCAACAGGTTAATGTCACTCCAAACTAATCTCGATATAGGATAGTTTCACTAAAGTCTAGTATCACTCACGTAAGGATGCAGCAAACGAAAATGTCGTAATCAGAGTGATCCATTTTCGCATAGTCAACTGCGTGTTGCTTCAGCTGCGCTCTAGTTAGATTCTCACTGAGGTGAACGTCAAAATGAAGGTCTGTAAACACCTTCTTTAACGAAGCTGAAACAGAGAGATACTGTAGTTGGAGGGAAAAATTCATTGATGAAGAATGGCACAGATTAGATTTGCGAGAAATTTTGACTGCAAATTTGTTTATGGCAGCTAATGTTATCCACACAACTAGTATGTGTATATTAGTTGTATTATAGATAATACAACTAATAATATATATGGTATATATACTATAATATATACCATATATAATATATATATATATACACACACACACTTGGTTATATATATATTTGGTCGTATATATGGCGTGAAACTCAACTACTATGGGGAGTTTAGAATGAAAATAAATGAAGATTCAGCTATTAGGAAATCAAGCAGAGACAACACAACAACTATTATATTGTATTATATCGTTCTTAGCCTACCTGCATCTTTAGCAGAACCTTTCCGAGGACCCTCAAGATCAGTATTACATAAGGTGTCTGATCTGTTGGCAGTGAAGTTATCATTGTTTATGATAAGGCAAATTCCTTTTTTACCCTCCCTTCTTATCTTGTACTCGGGGATTCCCTCAGCAAATCCTGTGCGCAGAAAACAGAGTTATTCTCAATAGACGAATGTTGGCTCACAATCAATAATGACTCGGTTTAACGCTGACTTCATTTATGGCTGCCATTTTTATTGCCCGGCACTCCTAGATGCTAATAAAACACTCGGCTCAACTGTCAAGCGGTGTCATTATTAGTTGTAATTTCTTGATGTTTTCTCAATCTTCCAGCATATAAATAAATGACGAACATGCACAGTAATGCATACGTACCTTGCAGGCTCGGAGCTTGTATGCTCACATCTTTGGTTGCTGCTGCCTTCTTACAATGTTCCTCTAAAATCACAAGTGTCACATGATACGAGTGTGAGAATAGATGAGTGGAAAAGCGACTCACAAAGGACAGCGAAATTACTACATCATCGGTGAAAATGGTTTATCTATTTAATTGCTTCCCAAGGAGATGCTCACTTTCCTTCAAATACAAGTCTTTTAGCTATAATTCATACACAGCTGTTTCAACTCAAATGAATACATCATTAAATCCTTAAAAAATGATTGTATACTTATCGATAGTTCAGTAGAGGTTAAAATCGCACTGTCACCAGAGACCAGTGGCATAAATGCGGTAAATATATATTAGATATTATTCTATAGTACAGACAACTTCCTCTTTAGAACTCTATCAAAAAGCCTGATAAGGATTCTCAAGGAATGCCGCTAGAAGCAAGCAAATGGGCCCAAGAACGACTGAGACAATGTACACAGTATTACGTAGCTAATCAACTACATGTTGTACAGGTCTACAATATGTAAAGAGAAGCGAGGGGGAGAGGCCTAACATAGGCAGCGGAAACAGCAAGATGAAATGGAAAGAGGCAATAAAAACACCCCAGGAACTGTCATAGCGTAACTGTCATGTGAGACAGCTTTGCTGTCAGAACGCTGACAGCGAGTCAGAACGTTCTGTCTCGCTCAGCGGATAGTCATTCGTTGAGCGAGACAGTAGAACTCAGCTATTTTGCTCACTGAATGCTTTAATCAATAGAAACTATGATTTGCTGGTGAATACAGAGAGTGAAGGCCACCAGTACTCTTAACAATGTGAGGAAAACTTCCCTTGACTATTGTTGTAATAAGGGGAGCCCCCCACTAGGCTGCCATAATTGGATTGGCTATGGAAACCTCCAATGCCATAGATTTGGGAACCATAACAACACTACGGCTCATTACTATAGCTCAGGTCATGGGAGTTCAGCATTTAGCGCAGCATACAGAACCAGCTGGTGGCCATTAAACCATGTTACATGTTTACTATGGTATATCAGGGTCGTATATCGGGGTCAGCGTGTGACCTATCATAAAATCTGTAGCAATAAAACCCAGTTTTGGCTGCAAACTGTAGCAAAATATGAATTGTATATTGGTAAAACGGTATATTGGTGATATATTGTGAGAACTGCAAAGCTTCAATCTTATTCAACAGTACAGTTTCTCTCCTGCTCTAAACTATAAAGGTATAGAGCAACGCGGAGACAAAGAGTTCCTTTTTGTGACGTCTGAGGAAATGAATTGAATGAAGTGTGAAACAATCTGAGAGCGAGTGGAAATTATTGATTCACCGATACAGACGCAGTTATAAGGCAAACAAGGAAGTGCATCCATCACGATAAGAGAGATGGCCGTGAACAGAGTGTTTTAGTACGTCAAAGTTACTCAAAGTTACTGCCAGCGGCTCTATATTAACAATAGCCATGGATGAGATACTGCCCCTTAGGCAGCGGATGATGAGGGGGAAATGAGGCTGCGTTGTAGAGAATAAAAAACTAAAGCTAAGGTGATAGGTATAAACAATGATATCTGTTAATTCTCAGAAGTCCAGATTGAATTTCACTGAAGGGAAATATGGTGGTATTCAATGGTGGTATTCAATAAGATAACTGGGCTGAGCAGTAGGGAATTTCCCCACGAGTGCACTGGCACTGAAATGTTTTAGGGATATTTCCTGCTAGCCGTATACACTCATTGGCTAATCGCTGCTCTACAAAGTGTCTGCAGAGCATTAGGCTCCATGACTAAATTTCCCCTGGCGACAAGCCCAGGCCATAAAATTCTCCCTCCTCTCAGTTGAATCTGACAGGAGGGAAAATTAATAAATTAATGACTAAAGATCCAGTTGGGCTGTGTTCAGCTGAAGTAATCTGTTAACATCATGCTTCTAACACCATGTTTTGAACACTATGTTGTTAACATCATACTGTTAGCTCCATGTTGTTAACAGATTGTTTCACTTAAGCATGGCCATCTGGACCTGTAATGGCGGTTGAATGAACCAATCATCTAACTATATATGCCGCACATATCCCTTTATATATAAACACCATCCCCTACATACGACACGCATGTCCCTACATATAACATACCCATCACAATATGACACGCCTATCCCTTTAATTATAACACAACATTCTCTTTATAGATGTCACTCCCACCCCCTCCATAAGACCGAACCACCCTATATATGACTGACCCACTCCGTAAATATGCCAAACCCATCCCCTTATATGAGACAGTAATCCCCTTATATGTAGGACACCACTTTCCGGTACATACACAAAACCCATGCTCTATATATGCCACACCCACCTATATACGTAGAAACAATGGCGCTCAGGCCAGCTTCATCCATTTGGTCTGTAATTGCAAGTAGACAGGAAACATCTGATGAATTGATTTTCTCGAGCCTTTCTAAAAGGGCAAAGAGTGCATACGGATCTGTTGCCTCTTCTAACCGAGATCGTTGAATATTCTCTGTGTTTTTGAGGATGTGTTTGAACTGGCGGACATCACAGCTGACCATGTGCTCTGACAACCGATGTAACATTTTCCTGTGAGACAAGACAATAAATTTTTCTAGCCTTCTTCGGTTGGTAATGTCTGCAGATGCAACACTCTCTCCTTCCTGGGATGGCACTATATACCATATAAGGAGGGATGGCACTATATACCATAGAAGTTGCTATTGATATCAAACACAAACTATGACAGTACGATACCAGCTACTGCTTAAAGGTTTACTTGCAACAAAATTCACATTACAGTTATTTGGTATCAAAAGGTTCCCCATGTCTTACTCTGCTGTGTGGTAGGTACAAAATATGTGGAAAAGTGTTCACAAGCTCTTAAAAGGTCAAAAACGAACAGTTAATCCCTGCCATTACGAAAGCGCCGTAGATCAGAATCCCTTTCCAAAACGGCTTGAATGGGAAGTAGCTGAACAAGATGGCTTCTGTTTACCCTTTCATGCAACCTCATTCGTCGAAATATTTTCCCAAATATACTTCACGCATTCAATAAAACTATGTCTATTGTTCTTACGCGTCTATTTCATCATCATTGTAACGATGTCATTTTGAGCACTGATATCTCAAAACCTACCGTAAAAACTTGTTTAATTTTTTAACCTTAGCTCGAAGGAGTGCATATCATCATCTGATAAACATGACGAGCCTGTTGGTCACCTGTGATAGTCAGAAAAATGATACCACAAAAATGCACTAATCATGACTCAATTACATAAATAACAATTAATCCGTTGCTTCTGTTCATATTGAAATCTGTTTTTCAACTCTTTAGGTTTTGTCATTAAAAACTTTGAATGCAACACCATAGAAATAATTAGTAACTGTGTCAAGCTAGTTTCTGGTTTAACGGGTCTTGATACTTCGACGTATGAGAAAGAATTTTTTTAGCAATTACAAGGTTTTGGACGACTTGTGCTAAGCCAGCATTCGGCTAAAAGTTTATCATAGTTTTCGCGAAAAGTTTTTCAGATAGCAACACGTAAAAGTTTTGCTCTGCAAAAAATTGTTTGGATGCCAATTCCAACTAGCTCAGCTGTACAGAGGAGGAGTTGAGATCGGAAAACACTTTGGAAGGTATTGAACAGTCAGAAAAATATGAAACGGTTTCAAACGAAGGCAACAATCAGAAACCAACTGGCTGAGCAAAAGATGCTAATATTTTCTTTTAAAATTGTTTAGTTTTGTTTCTGTATATATTATAAATATAGTTTATGTCACTTGTTCTTGAATATGTATTTGTAGCATTTGATAGATTATTGTTATCATAAAACTTATAAATTGGCAAATTTTTAGCGTATTATTTGATACATTTGTAGCATGATTGCAGCCATCTGAACTGAGCTTACAATGAATCGACGCTCGCAACTCTTGTCCTATTGCACATATAAATCCAGCTTTGGCTGCAAACTGTAGCAAACATATCAATGAGTGTAATAAGATATGATACAACCTTGTTAAATACAGTTATAAAACGAAAATATGTTTTCAATATTAATATGAAATAAAAAATTATAAAGCTCCAACAAACTGAAATGCAGGCTAAAAGTTCACTGTCGGTAAATTGCAAGCAATAGCTATAAACTGGTAGAGACATGTATCAGCTTCTCTGTGCATATTTATTTAGAGATCTACGACAAGTTGGTGCTGAATTAGCAGACTTGCATCCAAAAGGGTTTATGTCGCCTGACAGAGACTTCAAAACATAGGCGACATTCGATTCGCCTGAGAAAGGGTTAAATTTATTTTCTCAACATTCTGACAATGTGTTTGAAAAATACAACTCCACCTTTTATTTGAACGCCACCTCTGATAAAGTACTCCTCTAAGGGAGGTATTGAAAAATAGAGCGCCATTGTGCTAAATAAAGGTTTTGCAGTATATAGTTTGCAGGAACAACTGGCAAACTGTGCATGACTTGGGTTTTGCTTGTAAAGCATAACATGATGAAACCGACAAAGAGTGATGCGTGCGACAAAAAGTGATGCGTGCGACAAAGAGTGATGTGTGCAACAAAGAGTGATGCGTGCGACAAAGAGTGATGCATGCCCACCTGTAAGCGCTCAACTTGGGCCCATTATCTGCAAGCATCAACTGTAGCTGGTCTGGTGTGATGCCTGTTGCCCGCATTAGATCTATCCTCTGCGCTTCAAAAAGCAGTTCCGCTAACACCTGCAATCTGCCGGCTGCCAGTTCCCCACAGCCTTCTACAAATACATGTACATACTAATTGCAGTTTTGAATGGTATGCTAGGTTTAATCATATTGCAGGAAAACTAGGCAAGAAGCACGGCGGGTTAATGCTTTGAGATTAGACCTATCAGCTTGTGGTCAAGCTTTGAGATGGGCTGGTTATTACAAACAGCTGAGCTAACATTACCAGGGCAATGAAAGTGATAATAATGTTTGCTTTAAATATTCAGAGTCTAAGTGGGGCTTAAATTAACCCATATTAGACTTAGAACTGGTCCAGTGTGATGTCTTACCAAGGGCGTCAAAGAGGTCGAGTGGGCAATGAATGTTGTCCATCCGAGAAGCCTTGATTAAGTCCCGGCAGAGGAACTTGAGTACAGTGAGGTCTTCAGAAGCGAGGCGGTCCCTTAGTGAGTTGAGCATGGTAAGGTATGGCCTGTCCATGCTGCTGTAACAGGCACCGAAATGAGCTGAGACTAGGCTACCGACTATGAGCTGAGGCTAGGCTACCGCCTATGCAGACTGAGATAAAAGAGTCGACTGGGAGAGCTGAGCTCTGAGAAATATTGAGCAGTATAGAAAAAGTTTTCAACAAGTATGGGGAATTCCCAGGGACAGTCACCATTTATTGTCTAATTTTTGGTCTTTCTAATCAAATAAGGTCAAAGAGTCGAGGGGCGCCCTAGATAGCTGCAAATTTAGTTGATGAAGAACCGAGGCTTGTTTTATCTTTTGATCCTAGGCAAGCAAACACTTGTGATTAAAGCAGACTGCATTGGAGAATTATCCTAGTGAAACAAAAGAAACTTCTTGAACAGGGTTGACCTACATTTGCAATGTAAAAAACCTGACTTCATCTTTAGAACAACAACAAATAACTTTATAGCGAGTGATTGCCAAGTGAATCAGAAATGACTGGTACTTAATTGAATGCATTTCAAGACAGTAATGGTTTAAGATGAAACCAGATGAGCAGATTATATCATATAATGACCACTATGTAACATCTCAGATGCATTTTTCCTAGCTTCATAAGCTAAATATGTAACACCTATTAATCTCACTGACTTTATAACCCGACAACAGTACAAATGCGCGAACATATTATTATTATTATTCTATGCATATAATCCTTCCTGCCATAGAATAAATTAGTGTGCATGTGGCCTCCTCCAGACAGATAACTTAGTGTTATAACAGGAGCAAATTTCAACTTATTAGTAAATCAATGAATCCACTCGTATTTCTGGCTGTAGATGTGTACCTGTTCATTCTCACCCTCCCTAATGTCAGATGAAGAAAAGAGTAACACTTGGTTGAACACCATCAAAAATGTTTGCTTGAATAGAACACGACCCACGTTGTCATGGCAGCCTTAGTTAAAATGGAATTATTTGGTGTAATCACTGACCACTAAAGGATGCCTCAGCTTTCAGTGCAAGCAACTGTTTAAAAAAAGCCTAAAGGAACTGATATGGCATCATATTGAAACTGAAAGGTGAAAATTGAGCACAGTTTTTTCCTTAGAGTTGTGCTTCAGGCAGATTTTAGTCACATAGTTTTACAAAATTATAAACATTATAATTTTAAGAACATTGCATCAAGCTACAACCCTGGTTATTTTTGCAACTCAAACCACATGACACAGAGAATGATCATTAATATGTAGAGCACTGCAAGAATGTGCCTTGAAAACTGTCCAGCATTGCTTATATGAGATGACAGTAACATTATCTGCTACTATTAATACCTGTGGCAGTTTGTCACAATATTAAATATCACTCGAAAATGCTGTTAATTTGTTTTCACCCCTGCTCTATTACTTCTTAACAGTCTCAACAGTATGGTTTACAGACAATCAGCTACAGCAGTAGATTGCTGCTTATGCCTGGTTAATAAATATAGACTTGTGAAAAATTGATTGTAAAATAGTCATACGTTATTATTGCATTAGTCGTAGAAACTTCAACACTTAATTAAAAACGCTGATCATTTCTACCAGAAGCTAGACTGTCAAAGTTTTAAGAGCTTAACATGTCAAAGTTTATGCAGATAAAAATTTCAAAACAATACCTATCTGAACAACTGTAAAATGCAAGCTTCCAGCATCGAGTTGAAATAAATAGACAATAAATAGTTGCTTATGAATGGCACATAAAAATTTCAAAAAACTCTTTAATCGTAAGTCAAAATTAACAAAAACAGCGCGCTGACTGCTCTCAGCAATCATGATTGCAGTAAAGTATATTTAGAAAATATAGTTATATTTGTCATCTGTTTTATGCAACGATAAGGCAACGGTGCAGAGCACAATTCCTTTTGTATTACATTCAAAATACAGTCACTGCACGTCGAACTATACAACGATATTCATTAAAATCACGCGACACGTTTCCATGCTCAACGCAGACTTCAAACCACCGAAAAACTCCCAAAAATTACAAACACACCGTTCGTTTACATGAAAAACACATTTATACTAACACTAGACCAAAGACCTCTGATGAGAAAAACTCCAATGCTATCACCAATTATTTGAACTGACAAACTGATCCGTCAAAACGCATGCTCGTAATAGAAAGAAGTTTCTTAAAAAAGTGTAAAACTTACCTATGCCGTTACTTTCATAAAAGTTAGGTACTCTTGTCTTGTAGAGCGCTGTGTATGTTGATCAGTGTAAACTGTACGTTTTTTCACTGACCAAAAAACATTAGCGAGCTGTTTCATATTGAGGAACAGGGAATTTCCCCTTGCTTTCTTCGTAGAGGGTTTGGAAAGGGAAATCCCCATAACATTTTCATATTATAAAAGAGGGAACTTTGCT
Organism: Watersipora subatra; assembly: GCF_963576615.1. Taxonomy (NCBI): domain Eukaryota; kingdom Metazoa; phylum Bryozoa; class Gymnolaemata; order Cheilostomatida; family Watersiporidae; genus Watersipora; species Watersipora subatra. The sequence continues at coordinate 2,439,201 of NC_088709.1, read as the reverse complement.
CGCTTAACTGCGACCGTTGTCCAATCACCGTTTAGCTTGCAGGGATGAATCGTAGCAGCAAATAAAAGCGAGAAGTAATCCGATGCCTCGGTAAACACTGTTCTATCCAATTGTTTACGTAGCTTATTATTAACTCCAAGTATTTGTGAAGTTTGTGCCACAAAAGAAAGCTGCCATTGTCTCGCTGCAACATTCATATTACTCGTCCACTAATCTCTGCGGCACCTGCAACTCCTGTGACCAGGCCTGCCAACCCAAGAGTGGGGCAACGCGTGAGATTTGGGTTTTGGGGCAATTGATTATCAATGATAATATATATAAAATTGTGGAAATTGGGGCAAAAATCTCACGCGTCTCTCACGCATTTTCATTTTTTCTTTGGGGTGGTTGCGTGAGTTTCACGCCCAATGCGTGAGAGTTGGCAGGTATGCCTGTGACGGTCTATAACTGTGACTCTTTTGGCTGAGCCGTGCTTTCACTAGAAGTTTCAGGCATGACGAACATTCTCAGCATTACCATAGTCTCTGTACCATTTCTCCCATTACCACTGGATGCAAAATAAAAGCACACGTATCTATGAAAGAATGTGTATCTATCTATCTATGCAACTATTCCGTATTCCGCTAAACCTTTCTGTCTGATCTTTGGAGCTACCACCTTGCTTATTGCTGTTACTTCACAACTTTTACTATGCCCATTATAGTTTCTTCTATGCCTACTACTACCTCTCTGCTGACTCACATCTTCATACCTATTCCTGCAATTTTGGAACACAAGGTCTCGCTTCCCTCAAGACAAATATTTAATAACAGGGCAACTCCTCATCTCATGGCCACTGCACTTACAATTGTAGCAAACTCTTTCCCTGTTATACTCTCTATATGTACTTCTCGCTCCACACCTAGAAATATTTCTCTAATCACTATTTTCTCTACCATTCCTTTTACTGTCTTTCAAGCTCTCCTTTGGATAAAACTGACTTCTAGAACCCCCTCTGCTACTGCTTCTAGGGTACTGTTCACAACTAATTATTTCTGTTGCCTTATCTATCAGTGTCTTAATTTCTCATCTTGATCCATTTTCGTTACTTTCTGCGCTCAAATAACATCTCACAGGCCCTCAACACCTCAGTTTACTGGTTTCATATTAAATTGCCATTTTTATTAACTATCTACTCACTTCTCTATCTCTCAAGCCATCAACTGTCACAATCGAAACAAATCTTACTCTGTGACTATCATCTGCAACCTCAGTGTGTCTTCTCAAACTTTCAACTCTTCGTAAAAGTTCTCTATCACTTTTATCAGCTGCCTGTCTAGCTATAAGGAATTCATGTCTCTTCTAAAACATACATTCCTCTTACCCTAATATGCTTTCAATACATCAATTACACCTTCATATGTTGAACTTGCACCATCTGGAACAAACCCTGCTCCTCTTAATACTTTGCTATCACTGTGTCCATTAGCTGGTGACAAAGACACTAGCTTGGATCTACTCTTCATCATAAGCTTTCTATTATCACCTTCATCTTCATAACATTTTCACTATCAACTGCACTCTTAATACAAAAATAATCTCAACAATATTCTCTTCTATGAACCAAACACAAACTTTGGATAACCTGCCTCCATTGCCATTAAATACGGCGACTCATTTTACGTTACAATTACATAATACCTCTTCACCTTGCTATTGACCTTAGTTATCTCCTTCTCTGACCCCTTTGGCAATGGTACATGAACACTGACTCTTTCATCTCTCTTTCACCAACACTTCTGCATGGATGCCTCACTGCTCCTTAACGCCATGACACTTTACCTGTACGTTTGTTAAAGGGCACCGAAGATGGTATTCTTTATAATCTAACTGCAGTTGCACTCCTTAATTGAAGATCACAAAAAGCCTTTTACAGTTTTGTCATCTGCCCTGTGCTGTGAGGTGCTATCAATTTACTATAAGAGCCGAGGAGTCTTTACAACACAAAGAAGCATTTGTCCATTTGTATTATATACCACTTGTCTACTAATCTCTATGACATTCCGTAACTCCCATGAGTGTCAATAACTTCTAACTGACATGACCGTAAGATGCCAATGTAATCCTAGTTCCCACAACTCTAATCATACAACAAATGCTATATATACATATATATATATATATATATATATATATATATATATATATATATATATATATATATATATATATATATATATATATATATATACATATACATATACATATAGATATATATATATATGTATCTATGTATATAAATCTCAGATGTTTGGGGCCTTTTTTGTTTTTGTGTTCGTCTTTTTATCTGTCGCTGCTGTGTCCAGTTATAGCGATTAAACTCTATTCAACTCGCGACGATTGCAATCACAAGTTTGCAGACACTCCCACCTAACCACAAAGCTAAGCTGCTCTTGTCATTTTTATTTTGGTATCCATGGTATCCTTGTTGTTGAACGGGGATGTGCTTTGTATTATTAATTCATATTACCTTTGCGTTTGTTTTGCTTTTCAAATTTTTTAAAAGCTGCTTCAAAATTTATTACTTATTTTTCAATTTGTAATTTTTAAATGTGGCATTTCAATTTCACATGTTCCGATAGCAAATTCAATTTCGTTCTTCCTCGTGGCTATCCCTAAAAACTTTCAAATGTAAAAATTTGACACGTGGACTGTTGTATTATCTTGAGTAGGAATTGCATCTACATTCTTTCCTTGTTCAGTCAGACAAAGTATATGATAAAAAGAGTTTGATATTTCATTTTTAAGTTTGTACCAGTATCGAAAGTTACCAGTATCATCATATTCAAAGTTTTCATTAATAGCTTCTGTTACAACAGTAATTTTTTTATACACACACTTCTATGATGTACACATTGCTATTATTAATTCAACATATTCATGATTTTTGTTTTGTTTTTTCAGTTCGTAATAATTGTATTAGTATCAAATCATTTGTCATTGTAAACATTGTAGCAAAACAGACCATCTAGCCATCACTTGCTAATTATTTCACATTTTAATCGTTTTGCAGCTGTTTTATTTTTTCACCCTTAATCTTTTGAATTGAACAAAACACTTTTCATGGTATGCAGTTTGAAAGTTAGAATGATAAATGTTGTATACACTGAACAAAAATAAATTTTCTTTCTAGGGACTGTTTTTATTGCTCGGGCATTCACCTAGTCCATATACAGTCAAACATGGATAACTCGAACTTCACGGGACCGAGCGAAAGTGTTCGAATTATCAGAGCGTTCAAGTTATCAGAGCACTGTCACAAGTCCATGTATTTACTTATTTATTAGTAGATACATGCACATATACAAACTATAATATAAATCAAAAGCACAAATGGCTTGTTTCAAATTAAATGCTTCTAATGTAAAGTTTAAAACGTTTTATCAAAAAGTATAGAGATTTTTCTATCACTTGAGATTGGTTTGTTGTTTGAGGTGATGTTATTGCCAGGACGTTTTTTAGATTGACATTGGCAAAACTTGATCGTTGTTGAAATGCTCAAAAGAAAAGACATCTTTTTCTTTTGAGCGTTTTACCCACAATCAATTTTGCCGATTTTTCTTGAAGTTTATGCAAAGATTACCTCACTTTACCTCGCTTCCGAAGGACCATCGCAAAGCGGATGTTTGGTATAAATCAAATTTCACCAAACCTTTAGAAAAGTCGTTGACAAAAATATTTTGCCGATGGTGGTACTAACGACGCTTATGAATTACGAAAAGTTGAGGTTTACCTCTATGGCTTGGAATAAAGTGATTTTCTAAAGCGATAGCAACCGTTTCGGTAGCCGTTGGGCAAAAAACAGTCCAAATTAACAGTGTTGAGTTCGAGTTATCTATAGCAATTTATCATTACGTGGGAATGAACCAAAGAAACCGTTCGAGTTAACCATGTGTTCGAGCTATCCGTGGGCGAGTTATCCATCTTTGACTGTATATATATGAGTAAAACAGATTTCTAGTGATTATTAGCTACGTAAGTATTTTATCTTTTACCGATACTACTATTCTTATTTTACTTTATGGAAATTTTATTTTCTGTGCATAGTCATAGTTCTCTTTAGTTAACGCTTGAGTAATGCTAACTGTGTACATATACACAATAAATATACATCTCAGTGTTTGTCATTGGTGTCTTGTTACATCGAGTTTTAGGTTTTTTAGGAGTTTTAGGAATGAAGAATCTGCTTTGCATTGGGATTAAACCTGCAACTTCCAGGTCTGCAGGCAGGCGTTGTATTCACTAGGCCAAGTGGCTACATTGCTATACAATGGAATAATTGTGATCTTACTCATTACACCGGTTAGAATATGCACGCTTGAAGCTAGCCTGTCTTGAAAAACTGTTGTTTTTGTGAAGTTGTCCCCTGTTGAGCGGAGCGAGCAAAACAACGGCTTGTCACAATACGCACTGCACCTGATGCATCAGCTGTACTGAAAGAAAGTTGTTCTCTTCCATCTATGTGGCTTAGCTGCGATGTTATGTCGGTCGCTCCATTGGTAATCATAACGGATTTAGCCCAAAAATTTGTGTAGAAAAAAATAAGATAAAGCCGTTGAAAAATAAAGATAAAACAATAGTTTGTCACAATACTCACTGCACCTGATGCTGATGCATCAGGTGCAGTGCGTATTGTGACAAATATTTGTTTTGCTTGCTCCGCTCAACGGGAAAAACTCCACAAAACAACAGTTTGTCAAGACAAGCTAGCTTGAAGCGCTTGCGAAAATACTATTGATTACTACTAGCACTACCAGCAGTGAGAGATCATGATTGATTGCGTGAGAGATCATTACACGTAACATACAAGCACAATGTATAAGCATAGCTCTTATTATAGTAAGTTAATTTACTAGCTTATAAGTCAATTATAGCTAGCTTAAGTTACTAGCTTAAAGGTTAACTTGCAACAAAATTCATATTACAGTTATTTGATATCAAAAGATTTACCATGTCTTACTCTGTTGTGTTGTGGGTGCCAAATATGAGGGAATGTGATTACAAGCTCTTGAAAGTTAAAAAAACGAACAGTTAATCACAGCCACACGAGACCGCCGTAGTTTGGATTCTCTTTCCAAAACGGCTCAAATGTGACGTACCTGTGGTAGATGGTTTCTGTTTACACTTTCATGCAACCTTATTCGTCGAAATATTTTCACAAATATACTTCACGCATTCAATAAAACCATGTCTATTGTTCTTACGCGTCTGTTTTATCGTCATTGTAATGCTGTCACTTTTAGCTGTGATATCTTATAACTTACCGTAAAAATTCATTTAATTTTTTAACCTTACCTCGAAAGAGTACATATAATTGTCGGATAATCATGACGAGCCTGTTGGTCACCTGTGATAATCGAAAAGTGCTGCAAAAATTATTTGCGAAGTGATGGGTCACATGATCAGATTACGACTCACTGATTAGACCAGACGGAAACAAAACTGTAAAGTAGCGACCATCTATATTTGATACGGGTCTTCGGTAAAACCCGAAGTGTTTGTCATAAACTAGTGCTACGATAAGTTTATATTGAGCTTTTTATTGGCCTTTCAATTCACGTGAGAACATCACGTGACAAGACAATAACCAAACTGTCATGACTATGTCAGAGAAATAAATAGATTCCAATCTATAGCGGTTTTTCGTTTTTGATCTTTCAAGAGCTTGTAATCACTTTTCCACACATTTGGCACCTACAACACAACAGAGTAAGACATGGTGAATCTTTTGATACCAAATGACTGTAATGTGAATTTTGTTGCAAGTCAACCTTCAAGTTACTCCCAATTCATTGGTTAAAGAAAAGTAGACAATGGCAGCTACGTTACCTGCCACTGTTTATCAGCACTGTTTATCTGCCACGGATTTTCCTTACCTGTGCAACGCTGGCCATTTAGCTAGTATATATTCAGTACAGTATATATATTATATAATAAGATATATATTGATATATTATCAGCAAATAATTTCTCATGAACCGATAATACAGTCCCCCCAATTAAAGCATCCCCTGAGCCTGGTTTGTGATTTGTAGTGTGACTGGCCTTGGTTCGAAGCTGGTTACGCTACAATGCAAGTGATATCCAGCTGCTTATCAAGTCACTTTCTGAAATAGCTAGCCAAACTGTAAGAGCCTCTGTGACTACAAGACCCTTTTCAGCCATGCCTGAATTTCCAGTACTCAATGGAAATGTATGACGGTTTCCGGAGTGGCATAGTGCATGTGTTATTTTCATTGAAAGCATAAACGCAAAAAAGTCTGACGAAATTACCACCTGCTAAAATATGTTGGATTTACCATATCTGAAGCCATCAGTTGCTACAATCTCACATGTTCACCTCACTCTTACACCAAAGCCATGAATATGCACAAATAATGATTTGTTTTAATTTATGTGGTGTTTGAAGCATTCGGAGCCAAATTGCATGCCTTCCAAAGCATGCGAAGGCCATTTCTAATGCTAAGGCATTAGAAACTGTGATCATGTAGCACTGAGATTGGTTTTTGATTTTCTAGTAATAATGTCATCTAGCTATGAAGTCCATTGGTGAGCTTTTGGTTTTTAAATGATACCCATATCAACATAGTGCTTTACTCCAGCTAACCTGATTGGCTAGCCAATAAATGAAAACAAAAAATCTCAGACTCATCCTCAAAATTGTCAATAACCAGGTTTTATCATGTTTTGTAACCTCATCAAATGCCACGCAGACATTCAAAATGACCCCCTGGCTGTAATGATTAGTAAAACCAGCCATCTGTTAACTTCCACAAGAATTCTCAGTCTGAGCTTTTACAACCGTAGATAGAGGTAGAATAAGCAAAACAAAGCATCGACATTCACATCATGTAAGCCTCAAGGCAAATCAAGTAATGCATGTTGGTGCCGTTACAAACTATCTCACCACATAGCAAGGTGTTACGTCATTGAGAAATGGAAAAAAGCAAACAGTAGGCTTTCATTGCCGAACACAATTTGTGTTTCAACTGTTTAAATACTGGTCACACCTCCAAAAGTTGTAATAGTCAAGCCACAAAGTATGTGGCAGGCGACAATCCACCTCACCATATGGTTTGTACAACATCAAGGATCATACTAACCATGTACCTAAATCATGCCCTCATTTTAGAATGTAAAACAAGAAAGATAGCTCCTAGTTTGATTAGGTATATCTAGCTCCAGTGCTCATGCCATATTTTTCACGGTTGATGCTAGCTGTAATGGTAAAAGCTCTCAAACCGACCTTACTTCTATGCTAGTACCAGTGTGGGTCAATATAGTAGTTTATGGTAGTACCATTGTGGGTCAATAATAGTCTATGGTAGTACCAGTGTGGGTCAACAGTAGTCTATGGTAGTACCAGTGTGGGTCAATAGTAGTCTATTTTAGTACCGGTGTGGGTCAATAGTAGTCTATGGTAGTACCAGTGTGCATCAATAGTAGTCTATTGTAGACCGGTGTGGGTCAATATTAGTCTATAGTAGTACCAGTGTGGGTCAATGGTAGTCTATAGTAGTACCAGTGTGGGTCAATAGTAGTCTATTTTAGTACCGGTGTGGGTCAATAGTAGTCTATGGTAGTACCAGTGTGCATCAATAGTAGTCTATTGTAGACCGGTGTGGGTCAATATTAGTCTATAGTAGTACCAGTGTGGGTCAATGGTAGTCTATAGTAGTACCAGTGTGGGTCAGTAGTAGTTTATGGTAGTACCAGTGTGGGTCAATAATAGTCTATCGTAGTACCAGTGTGGGTCAATAGTAGTCTATGGTAGTACCAGTGCGGATCAACCGTAGTCTATGGTAGTACCAGTGTGGTTCAATAGTTGTCTTTGGTACTACCAGTGTGGGTCAATAGTAGTCTATGGTAGTACCAGTGCGGATCAACCGTAGTCTATGGTAGTACCAGTGTGGTTCAATAGTAGTCTTTGGTACTACCAGTATGGGTCGATAGTAGTTTATTGTAGACCAGTGTGGGTCAATAGTAGTCTATAGTAGTACCAGTGTGGGTCAATGGTAGTCTATAGTAGTACCAGTGTGGGTCAATAGTAGTCTATGGTACTACCAGTGTGGGTCAATATAGTAGTCTATGATAGTACCAGTGTGGGTCAATTGTAGTCTATGGTAGTACTAGTGCGGATCAACCGTAGTCTATGGTAGTACCAGTGTGGTTCAATAGTAGTCTTCGGTACTACCAGTGTGGGTCAATAGTAGTCTATGGTAGTACCAGTATGGGTCAATTGTAGTCTATGGTAGTACCATTGTGGGTCAATAGTAGTGTATGGTAGTACCAGTATGGGTCAATAGTAATCTATGGTAGTACTAGTGTGGGTCAATAGTAGTCTATGATAGTACCAGTGTGGGTCAATAGTAGTCTATGGTACTACCAGTGCGGATCAACCGTAGTCTATGGTAGTACCAGTGTGGTTCAATAGTAGTCTTTGGTACTACCAGTATGGGTCAATAGTAGTCTATAGTAGTACCATTGTGGGTCAATAGTAGTGTATGGTAGTACCAGTATGGGTCAATAGTAATCTATGGTAGTACCAGTGTGGGTCAATAGTAGTTTATGGTAGTACCAGAGAGCAGCCGTAGCCTAGTGAAGTAGGCCTGCCTTGCAAGCGACAGGTTGAGGTTCAATTCCAACAATGCTACATTGGTGACCGGAATGACATCCAAATAATATTCTGGAATGACATGGGGCTAGAGTGAGTTAAATTGCTCGCTGCAATTAGACAGGTATCCAGCTGTCAAGGTTTCCTTTTCACTGGACTCAGACATGTCTAGCCAAGATTGCCGCAAAGCCATAAATTGTGCAACAATGCTCTTAAGTAACATGCACAGCTTCCGCAGCCTCTGCAGACGTCACACCTGATCTTCCAAGGGTTGTTTCATAGTCATAGTGTGAGTGTTACATAGTCATAGTGTGAGTGTTATGTCAGGAACATCCTCCACTAGGAATTCCAACTTATGCCATGCTTGATAACATGTCTGACACCGACTTTGTAACTAAAATTCCTATTTCCAACCGCCTGAACCTAACTGCAATAGACTCCAGAGGTAGTCAAGTTCTAATTTGCAGCATGTACAATAACATAGCATTCAAAGGCTTGTATTTATCAACTAAAATAGGTTTGTCTGTCACCCGATCAACACCTGATATTCCCATGCTAAAGTTCTATATCCCAATGATGAGGACAACATCTACTTTGGAACACTGACAAAAATTGTTCCTGAAATTCCACCTTTCCAAGACTCCAAGATAGGAATGTTGATAGCTCCCAAACACTACCTTGAATCAAAATTGCAACAAGCCCAAATCATGCTGACCCACACGTGATTCAAACAAACATTGGATGTGGAGATTGTGTCAAATCCAAAATCCCCATGCAACAGCCTTATCCATTTGACAAACACACTTCACGCTGAGCACGATGTCGCAGGTGTAATTTTTGCATGCTTTTCTAAACGAGAGAAAATGCTGTCAGCCAATGTACTAAAACTTGACAACAATACTAAGAGAAATCAAACAACTACAAGCAACAAAATGCTATCCCAAACCAACAATCAATTTTTGTCTACTCTAAAAAACAGTATTACCCAGACTGATAGTGGGATCATGTTTCTTTTTCATTTTTCAATAGATTATAAATAAAAATATTTCTATTACTTTTACAAAAACATAAATGGTAAAGAACAATGATAGGAAATTAGCTACAAAATTTCTATGCCTATTTCTTTGCCTACACACACCAAAGCTAACAAACCAACTGCTGACCTTGAAATCTCAAGGAATTCACCCGCCTCTTGAAAATTTTGCCCCAGAGTAGATTTATCTCTATTAGCAATGTTCGTTAGCCCAAAGCATAGTCAACGGATTCTGGTCAAAATAGCAAAACTTCACATCAAAAATAATCTGCGACCAACAAAAATAGAAACAAGAAAACACTAATCAAAATAGAGGATCACAGAAACTGATGTGCCCTAAGCAGAGTCAGTGTAGTTCATCCTAGCAAAGATGGCCTTGTGAGAAAACTCACAGTGAAGATGGCTGATCATGAAAAGGTGAATGCAGAAGAAAAACAAACTACAGAACCCTTCCAGTGAAAACACTCAATTCACAAGTTAGTTGTGTTATTTAGAGCATAAGATGAGTAGATCTATGTTTTGTTATTATACGTTATATTCAAGCTAGTCCTTGTTTATTTGCTCTGCCTAGAAATTAGGCATAGCAAATTCATCTGTGTAGAGGCTACGGTGGAGTAGAGTTCTGCATCAGCTAACTGTTTCTTTTCCATTTTTCAATAAAGTATAAATGGAAATAGTTGTATTACTTTTACAAAAACTTGAATGGTAGGAAATCGGTTAAAAACTAGACCAAATGCACAACACAGTAGAAAAACTGACCGTTATACTCTGGAGCACAGCTACTTGAGGCTCCTGATCACGATCAGGAGTACTGAACTTCATGCCATCATGGTACTCTAGACCATGGTTATCTAGACTCCCGTGATAGCCATCTTTATTTACCATTTTATTCTCATTTTAGCTTCATGTTATTCTTACTTTCTTCATGTAAACTTTATGTTAACCTCACGCTTTTCTCACGTTAGCCTATATCACAGTATTAGCCTATTGATTGCTTGATTCTGCTTGGTTTTGAAAGGTTAAGTTGCCATACTGCCAGGAAATTAAAACAAGGAGGGAGAGTGTTACTGACGTTGCTTTGCTAGTTCAAGTCTACAGCATAGCCTAACATTCCTAGTCTATCATAAACTAATCATCTCTTACTAATTGATAACACAATACATCTGAATAACGCACCTGCTGAGCCTGGTTTGTGACTTGAGGTGTGAACGGATGGTTTCTGGCTGGTTATACAACAATTGCGCTGGACATATTTGTCGATGGCTATTAATAGGCAGAATCAACAAAATAGTATTTTTTGACAGTGTATGTTTTTACTTAATTATGTAAACTCTGGAACATTTCAAGCATCTTTCAAAACCTGATCAGTTGGAATTGAGTCAAGCTAAGCAAAAGTACCTGTCATGCCATTACAACTCTGGAGAAAACTCTCTGAAATCAGTTTTTAAAAGACAAGAGAAGACAATAAAAGTTCCATCTCAGGAAAAAGCCTTCATTAAAAACTTGCTTCCACCTACATGATGAATTTTTATTGCAGAAGATTTGAACTCGGAACCTCCCATTCCTCAGACGATGTGCTAAACTATTGCGCTACACCAGATTGATGGATTCATACATCGCTATGTGGGTGAAAATATGCATAGCGACCCTGTATTACGTTACAGCACAACGCCATTTTATGCTTGCTCTCATGTCTCTTTTTAGCAAGTTTAACAATTAAGGTATACTAGCTAACTCAAATTAGCCATTGGCAATGTGCCATCCTAATGGCAAATGGCGGGCAACTACATTACCTGTCACTGTTTATAAGCTGATCTTTAATACCCGTGAAACGCCGGGAATTCTGCTAGTATATGTATATATATATATATATATATATATATATATATATATATATATATATACGTACATAGATATATATCTTATGTTTAGATGTTACAATAACGAGAACTTGTTATATAGTCTGGTAGAAGCTCACACAACACAGCCAGCTAATCTATGTACTATTAGTGAGTGTGACCACAGTATCTCTCTACATAAATTAATTTTGTCAAAAGTCATTGAGTCTTACTTTTAATATACATATTGCACATTGTTAGTGCATGATAGCAAACAGAAGTCACCCTTTCACTACATACCTCTAATGTATCAATAACTTGGAAAGCGGCCATTACTAACTTATAATACAGTTTTTAGGTTAGTCTTTAAACTTTTTAACTTTATTAAAACAGATGTTCATCAAACTATGTCAAAAATCAAAACTAAAAGTATTTAACTACCGGTATTGTAGTTCACGTAACCAGCTATCTTCTTCAAAGTAATATCTAATTGATCAATCTCTGCCAACTCTGCTGTTACTTGATATTACATGTGCTAGCTGATGTGTTGATCAATTGATAGACTTTTATTGGTTAAAATTTCATAATTCGTGAAAACTCATCCTATTAGTTGCCACAAAACCAAGTTTAATCATTTCTGGTATAGAGTTGTCTTCTCTATGTTTCGACAACTTCATGCTATAACGTTTCAGAATACTTTTGTCTTTATATTATTGTTTATATCAGTAATGATTGATTGATGGTGCAGCTACTGAAAGTAAGCACGCACCCCAGACATCACACACGCGCGCGCGTGTGTATGTATTGTTCACACATATACTGTATATGTAAATACATGTATATTTTTTGTTGGCTGGTTCTTTTCTACTTTTGTATAACCATATTCTGGATCTGTGAAACTGTTAAATACTGCAAGAAGCAGTATAATTTTTATAGCTAGAGATGCCAAGGCTTGATGTGAATTGAGATGTGATTATATCCTTGTTATACATTGTGTGCTGTAAATGTTAAGGTGTTAGCTAAGGCTAGCATCTAGCAGAAGATAAGATGATTTGATGAAATCTAAAATACATGATCAGTGCTGTATTGATATTGATTATTGATATTGATTCGAAACGTAAAATAATAAGCCGAGACAGCCTGCAGTTAAGTTGAATTGGCAGCCAAAGTTGGATAGAGTATAGTAGCATCTACTCATTTATAAACGAAAGATTCTGATCTAGTTTGGCAGGTCAACGTTTGAGTATTAGAATGTACACAAAAAAGGCGTTCTTGATATTGTTAAATAAGGCTGAGAAGCTTTGCTATGTCGAATGGCGTAACTGCAGCTCTATGGTTCATGATGTTTTTTTATATCAAGCATTAATATTGTTTTCTCTCAGCGTGTATATCTTAAACTTGATAAATTGCCACCAGAATTTTCCAAGGTTAGCCGCACTATATAGCAGATTTAAATGTATCTAGACAAGCAGCAATGTATAACAGTCAGCGAGTTTAAACTCTATCAACTCTAGTGCCGAGCTTTAGTTTAGTTATCATTAACTGAATTCATGGGTTCATTAGAATATGGACAGCTAGTTTTGGCCATAACTTACTTACTCAGGCAATTAAAAACAAAGAAGAACTGTGGTACTATAAGTTGCAATTATTTTTAACTGTCAATGTGTCAAACACTAGAAAAAGCTAGAACTGACTGAGCTTCAAATCTTAATAAAGACTATACATTCTAGGATCTAAGGCAACGATATACATGCTAGGATCTAAGGCAACAGTATACATGCTAAGATCTAAGGCAACAGTATTGTGGACAAAGAAGCCAAAGTTTTATTACTGTAAAGTAAGCAGTACTAGATTTTCAGTTTTAGATATTGCGTGAGAAAGTCAGACATTAAAAATGGCTGCCCAAGTTACAAAGCAATGTAAAAGAACTTTTCTGTAAAATGAAAAGTAACCCATCAGTATGCTATATAAAGTAAAGCCTAGTGCTAGCGGTACAACATGGTGCACAAAAATCCAGTTCGATAGTGCTGTGCTATCTTCAGAAACAGAAAAGGAGAAAAACTAAATAGATAAAGATAGATATGACAGCAGTGATACCTCCTCAACTGCCTGGAGTCATTCCAGAAAGATGTGACAGCAGAGGCATCTCATCAGACTGCAGAAGTTAGCCAAGAAGGTTGTAGCAGTAAGAATACTTCTCCAAAAGGCCTCAAATAGGTATGAAATCGTTACAGTGAGAAGCAAATTATTTACAGCTGAGTGTTATTTGGACCAATATCAAAATTGCTTACTCCATGCTTGATTCTTGATTTAGTTATGTTAAATTGCATGCTCTCAAGATTTAATGAAACGCCACGCCATTAGTGCTGAACAGGTATGGATGTTCACAAAATCTGCAATTGGCTTTTCATAAAATCCCTCGACATCTGACACCATGTTAAAACTTCCAGGAAGAGTTTTAATAGAAGATTTACATACATGTATCTACATATCTGCATACTTACAGATAGCAATTATAGTTGTTATTAGTAAGCAGGTCATACAATCACCAGAAATATTTCTGGCATCTTTTCATTTGATTGCTTACACTGTTCACTACACAAGCTATAATATAACTTTTTTATGCCAAGGTTTGATAAAGATATAGTTTTCTTACACAGGATTTGCATTTACTCAGCACTTACTCCATACACTTACATGTATTTAGTTTTAAAACACCGCTGTATACACAGTAACTGATTGTATACACAGTAACTGATTGTATACACAGTAACTGATTGTATATACAGTAACTGATTGTATACACAGTAACTGATTGTATATACAGTAACTGATTGTATAAACAGTAACTGATTGTATATACAGCAACTGATTGTATACACAGTAACTGATTGTATATACAGTAACTGATTGTATACACAGTAACTGATTGTATATACAGTAACTGATTGTATACACAGTAACTGATTGTATACACAGTAACTGATTGTATATACAGTAACTGATTGTATACACAGTAACTGATTGTATATACAGTAACTGATTGTATAAACAGTAACTGATTGTATATACAGCAACTGATTGTATACACAGTAACTGATTGTATATACAGTAACTGATTGTATAAACAGTAACTGATTGTATATACAGCAACTGATTGTATACACAGTAACTGATTGTATATACAGTAACTGATTGTATACACAGTAACTGATTGTATATACAGTAACTGATTGTATACACAGTAACTGATTGTATATACAGTAACTGATTGTATACACAGTAACTGATTGTATATACAGCAACTGATTGTATACACAGTAACTGATTGTATACACAGTAACTGATTGTATATACAGTAACTGATTGTATACACAGTGACTGATTGTATATACAGTAACTGATTGTATACATAGCAACAGATTGTATACACAGTAACTGATTGTACGCATTTAAGTACAATAAAATGTTCTTTGATTTATAGTTTGATTTTAGTAAAATGTTTGAGGTTCGGTCTCATCTACTTGGGGAAACTGTTTAATTTATAACTTAACTTTATAACTGTTTAATTTATAGGTATTAAACAGCGTAATTCTTCAAATCTTTAAACTTCCTCTTAACCTAAATTATACCACAAGTGTTCAAGTTTTTGCTTTACAAAAGTAATATTTCAAAAGACATTGAGCAACTGGTCGACCATCAGGATATTGGTCATATTACCCACGGTCATGTTATTTCATCACAATGCTATGATTTGCTCGTGTGTAGTCCTCATATGACTGTTTATACAAGGCTAAGCAACTTTCAGTGATAAGATTATTGTGGAATATACATACGCAAGGTATGTCAGATAAGCAGTTGTTTGCGTAAAAGAACATAAGCCTACTATCTGCATGCCAATTATATAAGGCAGTCAGAGAGACGAACACTTAGTACTCAAACCAGTCCCAATTCTTTACTAATACTCTGCGAGAATCGGCAGGTAAAGCACACGTGTTCTTATTAAACTGTTATAATCGTTATTATTCTATAACTTTCTACTTCTACTTACAGCGTGTTGCTTACAGTGTATACTTGCTCACATAGCATATTTGTTAACTTACTGTAATGTAAAAAGTTTGTATACACCGTTATATTAGATTAAAAAAAATTACACCAGTCATCATGAGCAGTCTTAATGATACATTGAAGACTGTATTCGCAGAGCATCATCACAAGCTGCTGCCCTCCCTAATCATTGAAATATGTTGGATGCCGAGTAGAGATGCATGATGTTAAAAGAAATCTTAAATTTTCGCTCTTAGTTTTCATCGCAAAGGCGATTAGTCTACAGAAGAGCTGCTGCCAATATATGGCAATGAGAAAGTAACAGGCTGAGTTTTCAGATGAAATCTGCTGCTCACAACCTGATCCTGACTCCATATCCCTCTACCAGTTGTTATATTACAATAGAACTAAATATTACTTGTTGCTAGAACTAAATAGTAGTATTGAGATAAAGAGAAAATTTACTTGCGAAACTGCAAGTACCCTGGTTTATACTTATGAGCTGTATAATTGACACGATGTTGTTTTCATCTCACAGGTACTCAGCCCTATACTTAACATGAAGTTGTTTTTCTCTTACAGGTACTCAGCCCTATACTTAACATGAAGTTGTTTTTCTCTTACAGGTACTCCGCCCTATACTTAACATGAAGTTGTTTTTCTCTCACAGGTACTCAGCCCTATACTTAACATGAAGTTGTTTTTCTCTTACAGGTACTCCGCCCTATACTTAACATGAAGTTGTTTTTCTCTCACAGGTACTCAGCCCTATACTTAACATGAAGTTGTTTTTCTCTCACAGGTACTCAGCCCTATACTTAACATGAAGTTGTTTTGCTCTCACAGGTACTCAGCCCTATACTTAACATGAAGTTGTTTTTCTCTTACAGGTACTCAGCCCTATACTTAACATGAAGTTGTTTTTCTCTTACAGGTACTCAGCCCTATACTTAACATGAAGTTGTTTTTCTCTTACAGGTACTCAGCCCTATACTTAACATGAAGTTGTTTTTCTCTTACAGGTACTCAGCCCTATACTTAACATGAAGTTGTTTTTCTCTTACAGGTACTCAGCCCTATACTTAACATGAAGTTGTTTTTCTCTTACAGGTACTCAGCCCTATACTTAACATGAAGTTGTTTTTCTCTTATAGGTACTCCGCCCTATACTTAACATGAAGTTGTTTTTCTCTTACAGGTACTCCGCCCTATACTTAACATGAAGTTGTTTTTCTCTCACAGGTACTCAGCCCTATACTTAACATGAAGTTGTTTTTCTCTTACAGGTACTCCGCCCTATACTTAACATGAAGTTGTTTTTCTCTCACAGGTACTCAGCCCTATACTTAACATGAAGTTGTTTTTCTCTCACAGGTACTCAGCCCTATACTTAACATGAAGTTGTTTTTCTCTTACAGGTACTCAGCCCTATACTTAACATGAAGTTGTTTTTCTCTTACAGGTACTCAGCCCTATACTTAACATGAAGTTGTTTTTCTCTTACAGGCACTCAGCCCTATACTTAACATGAAGTTGTTTTTCTTTTATAGGTACTCCGCCCTATACTTAACATGAAGTTGTTTTTCTCTTACAGGTACTCCGCCCTATACTTAACATGAAGTTGTTTTTCTCTCACAGGTACTCAGCCCTATACTTAACATGAAGTTGTTTTTCTCTTACAGGTACTCCGCCCTATACTTAACATGAAGTTGTTTTTCTCTCACAGGTACTCAGCCCTATACTTAACATGAAGTTGTTTTTCTCTCACAGGTACTCAGCCCTATACTTAACATGAAGTTGTTTTTCTCTTACAGGTACTCAGCCCTATACTTAACATGAAGTTGTTTTTCTCTTACAGGTACTCAGCCCTATACTTAACATGAAGTTGTTTTTCTCTTACAGGTACTCAGCCCTATACTTAACATGAAGTTGTTTTTCTCTTACAGGTGCTCAGCTTAACATGAAGTTATCTAATGCGACAATACTCGCTTTTCTCATCCTACTCTTGCTAGGTAAGTACATCCTTGCTGTCACCTTAAAACGAAAGAAAGAGTTTAACCAATGAATAGGCGATTCTTTTTGAACAGAGCCAGACCATAAGAAAGCGTGAATGACTAACACTTTACCTCTGACTTCTCTGGCTCTATACTAGCTAACTCCCGATTAGCACTACAGTTGTTTCAAAACATGAAATAATTTTTATCAGTGATATAAAAGTAATCTGATATGTGAACAAATACATAACCAAACTGTACGAAAAAGTCACGTTTAACAGATGCTTTCCTAAAGGTCTCACTGACACCTTAGTATCCCAACCCTTACTACAATCAACTGTATTTTTACTGTGTCTCTTTATGAGAGGCCTTCGCAGCCACGTAACTGTCCTCGCGCCAAGCCTACTCAGGGCTACACAGCCAGACAAAACGCCGAAACAGCAAGACCAAAAAAATGGTTGGTCTATAAGATAAGTTTTGGTCTGTAAGACCAAACACATCTTATAGACCAAACATTTCCAATATGGCCGCACACAATTCAACAGCTGTACGAACAACTTCGCCGATAAATAACGGCATTGATAATATGAAGGTTATATAAAGGCCATAACATCCATTTATAATATGAAGGTCATAGGAAGGCTATAACATCCATGGGTAATATAAAGATCACAACATCCATGGGTAATATGAAGGCCATATTAAGGCCATAACACCCATGTGGAATTTTCCAAACATTTCAACGTTTACAAAGCTTGATCGAGTTAATTAATATCATTTGTGTAATCTTTACCGGTGGAACCTGAACAGTTGCTGTGCTGATGTGTTTGGGTGGGTACCTTTGCTATTTACAGCCCCCCTTAATGAAGAGACAGATAGAATTAGTGGTGAATAAAAACATGGCTAAAATGAAAATGGCTAAAATAGGATAGCAATAAATCTACTAGTCAAACATGGATAACTCGTCCACGGATAGCTCGAACACATGGTTAATTCGAACATTTCCTTTGGTCCGTTCCCACGTAATGATAAATTGCTATAGATAACTCGAACTCAACACTGTTAATTCGAACTGTTTTTTTGCCCAACGGCTACCGAAACGGTTGCTATCGCTTTAGAAAATCACTTAATTCAAAGCCATAGAGGTAAACTTCATCTTTTCGTAATTCATAAGCGTCGTTATTACCACCATCGGCAATATATTTTTGTCAACGACTTTTCTAAAAGTTTGGTGAAATTTGATTTATACTGCTATACGATGAATAGCACGGGCTAGCCGGGTCACGCGCGCAAGGATTTTCGCCACGCACATACAAAACAAAAATCGCATGTTGTTTTGTATGTGCGTGGCGAAAATCCTTGAGTGCGTGACCCGGCTAGCCCGTGATGAATAGTTTTCCGACGTTGATTCCGTGTTGAATCAACGTCGGAATGTTGAATGTTTAAAACGTCTTAAAATTGTTGTAATACGTTGTCTGAGCTACAAAAAACTATTCATCGTTTGACCTAAACACAGAATACGTGTGTACATTCAAAAAGTATCTATTAAAAAAGCGTGAGTGATATAGAATGTACCGTAAAACCTCGTAAAACTTCTAATTGAACTGCCTCGGAGTGTTGCTCTTAACGAATCCCAGGTAAAGTAAGGTAATCTGCATAAACTTCAAGAAAAAACGGCAAAATTGATCGTGGGTAAAACCCCAAAAGAAAAAAATGTCTTTTCTTTTGAGCATTTCAACAACGATCAAGTTTTGCCAATGTCAATCTGAAAAACGTCCTGGCAATAACATCACCTCAAACAACAAACCAATCTCAAGTGATAGAAAAATCTCTATACTTTTTCATGAAAACGTTTTAAACTTTACATTAGAAGCATTTAATTTTAAACAAGCCATTTGTGCTTTTGATTTATATTATAGTTTGTATATGTACATGTATCTACTAATAAATAAGTAAATATATGGACTTGTGACAGTGCTCTGATAACTTGAACGCTCTGATAATTCGAACACTTTTGCTCGGTCCCTTGAAGTTCGAGTTATTCATGTTTGACTGTATATTAACGGCAATCGTTGTCTGTCTACCTGTCTGTCCGCTTTATAGAGTACCGTACTTTTAGGACTATTAGCCGCTACTAGGTATCTAGGGCGCGTTAACGAGAATCTCCGGTTAGTACACGCCACTATTAAGGTCCGGCCACACGTAACGAATTATTCGTTTAATCTGACCGAATCCACGAATTTCACAGAATTCACAGATTTATTCTGCCGAATATCATAGATTCGTCTGAGCTGTGCATGCACACCGAATTCGTTAACGAAACGTTTTTAATTGGCTAACCAATTGTTTTTAGCGAGCACGGTTCTAGTAGCTTTGACAAGTGGTATAGTCCAAGACACGTACGACGACCCACAATAAAAGTATGACCGCGATATGACTTGATACATACGATGCAACGGCCTATATGCGCTATTGTTGGTTCTTTCTCGTTGGTTCACCATGACAGGAACTTCTCATCGTGTATCCAGAATTTTCTTTTAGATGTTTTAGAAGCTTTGAATTATTTCTTTTTCAATAATAATAATTTCTTTTTATGCAGCAAAAGCTTCGTCGCAAAAACAGCCGCTATCTCTAGCGCATATAGGCAGTTGCATCGTATGTATCAAGTCATATCGCGGTCATACTTTTATTGTGTGTCGTCGTACGTGTCTTGGATTATACCACTTGTCAAAGCTACTAGAATCGTGCTCGCTAAAAACAATTGGTTAGCCAATTAAACGCGTTTCGTTAACGAATTCGGTGTGCATGCACAGCTCAGACGAATCTATGATATTCGGCAGAATAAATCTGTGAATTCTGTGAAATTCGTGGATTCGGTCAGATTGAACGAATAATTCGTTACGTGTGGCCGGACCTTTATACATAACCTAATAATCGTTTGGCGTTGTCACCCAAAATGACGTAATAATTACAACTCTATGGCTTTCTTTTCGCTTCATGACACGCGATGCTTTTTTGTCCTCGACGTATTAGGGCTAATTTATTTATCTAAACTATTTGTCTAAACGTTATCGACAATAGACTCTTTCGATATTAGAATTTGGCGATTAAATTTGATTAATTCTATGAAACGCGATGCCGTTTTTGTGAACCTCTATTTCTGACTTTTCGTAAGGT
This sequence comes from Watersipora subatra, assembly GCF_963576615.1. NCBI lineage: Eukaryota > Metazoa > Bryozoa > Gymnolaemata > Cheilostomatida > Watersiporidae > Watersipora > Watersipora subatra. Next base: position 2,418,459 of record NC_088709.1, on the reverse strand, counting down.
TCAGTTGCTACATCGCTGTTAAGGTCACTACTTTTCACGCGGACAATTGTAGTACCGCGAATAGGAATAGCGTTTAGATTCTCTCACCTTCGATCAGACAAAGACACTACAATATTTTATTTTTACATAACATATCGTCGTATTCAGAGTTTTGATGGATAGCTGGTGGAACAGTAACATTTTCATACACACACTTCTATGCAAGAATTGTTATTATTAATTCAACATATTCACGAATTTTATTTTGTTTTCTCAGTTCGTATTAATTGTATCATTACCGAATCATATCATATTGTAACATATTGCAAACAGACCCAATTTAGCTATTACTTGCTAATTATTTCACTGTTACATCTAAACCCTTTATAGTCGTTTTATTTTTAAAATTGATTTGACCTGCACGAAACATTTTTCTCATGATAGGAAGTTTAAGTTGTTTGACAAAGTAAGTTTGAAAACCTTTACAGTTGTTTTAGGTAGAATGGCAAATGTTGTCATATGCTAAATACAAATCAATTTTCTGTTCAGTTTTTTTATTACCCGGGCAACGCTGGGTTGTACAGCTAGATGTATCAGCTTACACATCTTTCCTTTTAAACCTAACCAATTAGTTTTTCGTAATTAATTTCACATTTTACAACAAACATTTGTAAGATTACTGTAAGATTTATCGGATTGCAAGTATCAGTTATTCTCCACTCTCTTATATTTACATACATGTACATACTTTGAGAAATATACATATATGGAAGATATATAATTTTAAATTCTCTTACATTTAAAAACTTATTATGACTTTTGAATAATAGGTTTTATAAAGTTTGTATAACTTTTATAATATAGGTTTTTTAAAGTTTTTTTCGTCGTTGTTATTATTTCAACTTGCATTCTTTTAACATAAATTGAGTATCGTGTTTGAAGTTAAAACATTATTCATTTTCCCATCACTGTTATTATTACTTGATTAGTTTCCAATCTTTATTATTAATATTATTCTTTTATTCAACCATTTTTAGCAGGCATTGTTCTAATAAAATTTCAACTAAAAAATACTATGATATTCTGTCATATTTCTTAATATCGTCATATTCAAAGAGTTGATGGATAGTTTCTGGTGGGACAGTAACCTTCTTATGCCCACACACTTATATGCAAGAATTGTTATTATTGATTCAACATATTCACGAATTTTATTTTGTTTTCTCAGTTTGTATTAATTGTATCATTACCGTATCATCTTTTATTGTAATTGTTGCAAAACCGACTTAATTTAGCTATTACTTGCTAATTATTGGAAATTTACATCTAATCCCTTTTACAATTGTTTTATTCTTTTTAATTTATTAGACTGGCAGAAAACATTTTCCTCATGATATGAAGTTTGAAAGTTACAGTTGTTTGACAAAGTTTGGTAAACTTTACAGTTGTTTTTATTTTCTCTTAAATTATTTCAACTACACAAAACACTTTTCTCATGATAGGTTACCTATCATGTTTTCTCATGTTACCTATGTAGTTTGAATGTTAAAATGGCAAATGTTATTATATATGTTAAATACAAATAGATTTTCTGTGCAAAGACTTTTTTATTACCTGGGTACAAGTACAGCTTATGGTGTAAAATGTTGAAAAAATACTTTACCGAAGTTGTTTTCTCGCCTTGAAGTGAATTAAAATTCACATTCTTTTATTTTAATGGGAAAAATTGTTTTGGATCTCGAACTTCTGGAACTGATTATGTTCGAGAACTGAGGTTCCACTATACGTTATCAAAAGATATAGGTCGCTAAAAGTTATGAAGTTTTAAATTTACATTGGTTTGAAAACCTTTACAGTTGTTTTATTTATTTTTAAATCAGTTGTCCTGAACAAAACCTTTTCCTCATGATAAGAAGTTTGAAAGTTGTAGTTGTTTGAAAAAGTTAGAAAACCTTCACAGTTGTTTTATTTTCTCTCTTAATTTATTTCAACTACACAAAACACTTATTTCATGATATGTAGTTTGAAAGTTAGAATAGCAAATTTTGTTATATGTTAAATACAAATCAATTTTGTGTGCAGAGACTTTTTTACTATCCGGGCAACGCCGGGTAGCACAGCTAGGCTTGGGGCCGTGGCGCCACTCGGGGATGCGCGGTAGACCTTTTTCGCCCCGAGTACAGCGAAAGTCTCCAGACGCAGCTTTCCAGATGAATGAGTTGACGAGTGCGGGGCGATTGATTGCTAGGCGATTGATTGCGAGGGAATTGGTCGCGAGACGATTGGTTGCGAGTGCAAGGTGATTGATTGCAAGGCGATTGGGAGATGATTGCAAGGCGAATGCGAAGCGATTAATTGCGAGGAGAGTGCAAGGCGATTGATTGCGAGGCGCGCAGGCCGATTGAGTGCGAGGCGGGTGCGGGCCGATTGATTGCAAGGTGATTGATTGCGAGGCAACTGCAACAGCGCGATTGTCAACTGCTCGGCGGGTAAAGACTGGTCAGCCGAGGCGGGGGCTCAGCGGCAGAAGTGCGCGATCGTCAACTGCAAATATAAACGAGGGTGAACAGATGCATGAATCTAGACATGAGTCTAGAATATTTACTAGATTTTACACGCATCTAGCTGTAAGACACATTGCAGATTTTCATTGTTCTCCCCAACATTGACATGTATATGTGCATACATACTCTGATCATGACAACAACTTCAGTAGACTGCATATTTGGAGTTGTTTTACCGTATGAAAGACAACTCTCAATAAACCTTATGCTGCCCGTGAATCTGCTCCTGTAGGCGGGTAATGCAGCTAGTCTAATATAAACTGTGTCTTGCTAGCCATTGGTTAATTACCCAATACACAAAGACTGCTCTATTTGGTCCCGCATGCCTGACAGCTCCATAAAACAACGCATTAACCTGGTACGTGTGGCTCCAGCTTAACCTCTCACTTCAGATAAGATGTTAATCTCTACTTATCTCCGCATATTCACCGTCGGAGTTATCATGACTCCTGCCTGATCGAATCTAACTGTCTTACAACGTCTACCTTGGCAACTGCTCATAATGTCTGTGTCGCTAACGCTAGGAGGGAAAAATGGTCGACGCTAGGAGGGAAAGATGGTCACGTAGTTCTACTGTCTAGGTTTATCTCAAGCGTCGTAGTTCAAATATTCTGCAAATACGTTATTCAGAGTACAACTGGTTCACTTGTACGATATGAAAAAAAGCCCACATTAAAACAAGGAAATAAATTTGAATAAGGATTAAAAACATGCTCAAACATAACTGAATAGCCGCTTTATGCACATCTAAATTTTAGAAAAACTTTTGGAGGTCCAGTTTTTTAATCAACTGTTAGTTAGAGCTGGAACGAGAGCAAGAAATGCAGGGTCGGGCCAGACTCAGGGTCAGCAATGAGGGCCAAGATTGAGTCGGGCCGAGTTAGCACGCGCGATTCTTTATTCATTTAAGGTTAAGAGATAGTTCTATTACAGCCTAATGTTGAACCCATTATCACACCAATCATTATATTTTGTGGCACAAATGTCTCATTTATTAAGTGTAGAGTGTAAGTTATGAAACTGTTATTGTTTTTTGATGTCCAAGCATCAGTTGTTACACTGATTGATAGAGATGGCTTTATATGATTCTTGATGTTTGATATGAGTTTCTGCTTGGCAGTATGATAAGCTTTTGGGAGAAGAATGTTTTTTATGGTACCTCTGGAAGGTACTGTGTACCTGTTATCCAACGATGCCACCAGGTCTCTGAACTCCTTGTTCTCTGTGAAACTAAGAGGCTGCAAGTCTACTGTGATCATCATGATGATATTCTTCATAACACCCATGGTAATATCGCCCGTGGGCTGGTAATATCGCCCGTGGGCTGGTAATATTGCCCGTGGGCTGGTAATATTGCCCGTGGGCTGCTTGCTGACCATTTTGATTGTTCACTCATAAAAGCAGCTTAAGTCGGTTTTTTACATTTTTCTTTATCATTATCGCGTCTAAGAACCTTCAATCTGTTCTTTGCTGGATTGAAGGTTCTTAGACGCGCTTTTAAGTTCCTCATGATGCCTTCGTTGTAAATGCCTCAAGCTTAACTTGCTTTCGCATATTGTACAGATAACTTGGTCTTTCCCTTTCGTGACTGGCTTCTTTATGAACACCCAGACCACTGACATGTTGATTATTTCTTGTCAAAAATTGCTGTGAAACCTATAGTCCAAAGACTATTGTCGCAGACGTAAAAATATAGTCTTGACTCACCTTGTTTTATTTCGCCTGGACCTTCCGCGTTAGGACTAAGCGCGACTTTAGTTCAATCGCACTTAAAAAGCGATATCCAATCGATTTCGTTTAGCCATAAACCTACCCGTGTCTTTCTATAAGAAGACCCGAGGGTCGGGTAGCCCGACCCGGGCATCTCTGAACCGATGGGTCAAAACCGGACGAACTACCCTAGTCAGCTCTACTGTTAGTAGTATAAAATGAATCTGTATGAACCCTACGCTTGCACCTAACTACTCTGTAGCAATGTACACTGATACAGTCAGCAGTAAACCAAACCTTGAGAGCAACTCAGTATTTTTCAAACATGACTGGCGTGTATTTCTGAAAATGAGCTATTTATTGGCCAAATTTTAAATTTTTTGTCATTTGTTTGCTAATGCATGTACTTAGTTTGCCAAAAAACTTTTGAAGTCGAACTTAATTAGAAAGGCTTTCTATCTGTGCTTGCCTTCTTTCTCTAATGTTGCTGCAAAGTGGTTGATAACCCCATCTATGTTCATTTGCCTGCTCTGCCAGTTTTTGTCTTCTTATTTAACTTTATCCACACATTTACCTTCGACAGTGTCTTTTTTATATATAATAAGGGCATTGAATATTCTTTACTTATTTCCTTGTATCTTTAGCAACATTTGTTAAACCAAACAGGCCTTCTCAGGGTGATACATAAAGTGTACTACTTTTCTACTAAACATGTGGACTGGTTCCTTTTGTAAGTAGAGGTTAGGAAAGTCAGACGTTGGATGGTGTCTATGGCTAAGTAAACTTATGCTACTGAGTCTCTAGTTGACAACATAACGAACACCACAACGTTCTCTACTTATAGCTTGTTGTTGATGAAGTCAACTGTTTCCTATGATTCCTCATGACAAAGTTGTTTTAAATTTCATACTTCACAAAAGGAATAAGTTCAACTATTGATCCTACTTACCTCTGTAAAGGGAGAAAAGTTCAACTATTGATCCTACTTACCTCAATAAAAAGAGATGTTCAACTACTAATAGGGTGTCAGGCTGGCTTAGTGGTATCATCTCTTACTCTCAACCATGGGGTTGGTGGTTCGAGCCCTGCTTAGTGCCAATCTGACAGCAAGCTTTCAACCCTAAATTGCTGGGTCTTTCGGATCTAGAGCATAACTTGGAGGCCTTGTGTACCACACTGATAATGTGGGCACGTTAAAGATTCACCTCTGTCCTTCGCACATTGCACAAGTGAAATGACTACCTGGCTCTGTCAGACTAGACGCGTTGCAAAATGCATCCCTTCGGGTTAATCTGACAGTTCCCGAAGAAGCCCTTGATAAGTGTTCAGACCACCCAAGGTAGTGTATAAAAACACCTGGTGGTGTGTTTCTCTACTAGAGAACACTACCAAGCATTGTCACTACATGACAGAAGCATGCCATTACTATTATTACTATTATTATTATTATTAATGCAAGCAAATGACTGATAGTAAGGGCACCTCTACCCTCCCAGATACCTTTATTGTTTGGTCGATTCAATGAAGGGGGCCACTGTTGGTGTGGGTTGGTAACAGAGATATACCGTTGACTAGGTATTTTGGAATTATTGCTAGTTAGCTTTAGACACTCTGTCCAGCATCTGCTAAGTTATCTTGAATAGCCTTCCAGCTGATAGCTTTTTAAAGCAATTAATTTTATGTTTAATTGAAGACTGTGTAGCATCGAGAGGAGGCGCTCGAGTCAGAGTTTCATCAAGAGTCAGAAGCAGTTCATTTCGTTCAAGAAGTTCTAGCAGGACAAGATATGGTGGCTACTCCGAGGCTATTGCTGCCGGTGTTGTCGTAGCTGGAATGTCTCGCTACAGAGCTCGTTTCTACCACACCAGTCACTATCGAACAAGTAAGGCTGACTAAGGACAAGTGTTGTGGCTATGCAGTCTATCATATACTTATACATACATTCGCATGGTTGTAAACATTTAGTTGCCTGTTGTTGTAAACATTTAGGACTTGCTCACAACATTTTAAATCTACCAACTTTTTGGGCTCTGCAAACGATACGAGTGACCAAACAAATCTCAAATTAATGTCCGAAAAAAAAGAAAATATTCTTTACGTTTATTACATTATCAACTAGCAACTAGTAGAAATAGTTTTCTACTAGTTGGTAGTAATTAACTAGAAAACTGAATTAACTCTTCCTTCTCCGTATTTGAGTTCGTGTACTGCACGCTACAAGTTTATTATTAGCCTGTCTTGACAAACTGTTGTTTTTGCGGAGTTGTCCCCTGTTGAGCGGGGCAAGCGAAACAACAGTTTGTTGTGTTGTTTTGCTCGCCGGGCTTGCCGGGGGACAACTCCGCAAAAACAACAATTTGTCAAGACAAGCTAGTCTATTATCGAGCTCTGGACTTTCTGTTGCAGATCCAACAATATGCTACACTACAAGAACGTTAGAACGTAACGAAAATACAACAGTAAGCGGGAAGCTTGGCTATTTTGTTTGCCCGTATAAGCAAACAGACACGGTTACTGACATATACTGCTGTGGACCTATTGACCAACAAAACTGCTGTGGATTCTGGGAAGAGTAAGCTTGTACTTTTAATATATTCATCCTACTTAGTGAGTGAAATACACCTACTTTAGCCTACATCTAGCAGATAATTGAGAAATTTATATACAATAGCTGTAAAACCTGGCGTTGCCCGGGTAATAAAAAGTCTTTGAACGGAAAATTGATTTGTATTTAACATATAACAACATTTGCCATTCTAACTTTCAAAAAAAGATATCGTGAGAAAAGTGTTTTGTATAGTTGAAATAATTTAAGAGAAAATAAAAACAACTGTAAAGGTTTTCAAACTTTGTCAAACAACTGTAACTTTCAAACTTCATATCATGAGAAAAATGTTTTGTGCAGGTCCAATGAATAGAAAAAATAAAACAACTATAAAAGAGTTTAGATGTAAATGTGAAATGATTAGCAAGTAATAGCTAAATTATGTCTGCTTTGATACAATTAAAAGAAAAGTTTATTTGGTAATGATAGAATTTATCCTGCTGAAAAAAAACAAAATAAAAATCCTGAATCTGCTGAATTAATAATAACAATTCTTGCATAGAAGTGTGTGTGCGTGTGTGCGTGTGTGCGTGTGTGCGTGTGTGCGTGCTTGCGTGTGTGCATGCATAAAATCTTTTTACTGTTCCACCAGAACTTATCCATCAAAACTTTGAATACAACGATACTGGTACCTCTTGATACTGGTACAAATGTAAAAATGAGAAATCTTCTGCGTTACGGATTCTTTATTCTAAGATTTTAATAGCTCTAGCTGGTCATACACAGACATTGGAACACAGACAAACTTTGAGAAATATATATATATATATATATATATATGTATATATATATATATATATATATATATATATATGTACATTCCTTCATTTTCTTTAGACAGTACATATAGAATACATGCTACCTTTTTTACTTCAGTTGCTAGGTACATTGATTACGTAGATACATAGTGTTTAGTATACACCATCTCGCGTATAATATTAAGTATATGGTTAATATATCCCTGCTTTCACTACAACTAATCACTGTCATAGACCTACAGAAGTTATTTGGGAAAATACTTCTCTGTAACTTTTCCAACGCCTAATTTAGTTATCACCTGCTCATTAACTGCTGGCCATGCCTGTAGGTAATGGTTACTTTGGTTCACTAATGAAGCTTGTTTCTGTTGTTCACAAACAGTCTGGGCCAAACACAGTGACTTCATTATAGCAGTCATCTGCCCTCGCTGCAGTATTTGTCAACTTTGCAGCTTATGATAGGTGCTCTACACCTACAACACTCATAAGAGTAATAAACTTGAAGTCTTTCCTGTTAAGTATTGGAGTTGTGACAGTGTGTAGCTTTGAGTCGCTCTTTCCTTTCAGAAATTTCTCATCAACCGTTTTTTTACCACATGGTACAGATGGCTTGTTTAAGACGATGCTTGCTGCCTGATTTTAGACCTGGCCGAGCGGCAGGAGCAAGTATTGGTATTATCTGTGGAGTTGTTGCCATTGCTATCACTATAGGCTGCATTGCTAGATGCTGCTGTAAAAAGGCTAAAGCCAAGAAAGTGTCCACCCCTACGGTGTCCTACAATCAACCTGACGCGCATGGTAGGTCTCGCTGTTACGCTGTGATACTTTTGAGATCTCATTGTAAGTACTGACACTAACCTGCTTGAAGGTGTCAGATGATGAACAAGAAGAAATGCAGTAGTACATGCAACTACCAAAAACTGTCGGTCAGTTACAGTAGCATTCCCGACACAGCGTACAGACACTTATGCACCTGATCTTTATCTCAAGTTGTTGAAATTGTAGTTCCTTTAGTGTAGTTCAAATTGGTTTTCTTGAAGATACTTTTAATTGACATAAATATGGTAGCTTTATCAGTTGCTATGCCAACTGTCAGTGACACAGTAAGAGTTATAGATAAGAGTAATAGATATAGAGTATAGATACAGAGTAAGAGATATTCATATGTAACACTTTGTATTTAGACATAGCTCTGCTTCATTTATTTGAAGAAGGTGTTATATTTTTTATATATAAATGCAAAAGATGTAAAGCAGGATACATACTTCAGAAAGCCAGGCTCAGAGAATCAGTAAACAGCTCAGCTACTAGAGTAATTTAAGTAAATTAATACTGCAATTTGAGTCACTAGACATCTAAAGATCTATTCCTAATAAGAGTTTTATTTCCTTCAGGTGAACCAACTGTCAATTCTTCTACAATGGCACCACCTCCAGCATATTCAGGAGTTATCTTAAGTAGCCCGTCAGCCCCACCATATCCTTACAAATCATAACCACCTACTATAAATGTTTCTATTAGAAAGCTAAATAGTGTGAATAAATTGTTTAATGTTACCTTTTGACAATCATCAATTGTAACCCGCTCAATTCAGAGACCTGAATTCAAAGACTTGTTCATCATAAAATATATATGTAAAACTCTGCATCATATTGACTTTTTGAACTGTATTCAATGCCTTTGTCATACTCTGTCACTAATGAGCCCAACTACTCTCATACCTATTCTGATGGGCAGAAAGGCTTCTTGAAGGTATCTAAATAATCTGGTAATTTGATCAAATAAAAATGGTACATGCTAAGATAATACTTACTTATCCAGTACATGTTTGATAATATATACTTATTCTGTATCCAGTACATGTTTGATAATATATACTTATTCTGTATCCAGTACATGTTTGATAATATATACTTATTCTGTATTCAGTACATGTTTGATAATATATACTTATTCTGTATCCAGTACATGTTTGATAATATATACTTATTCTGTATCCAGTACATGTTTGATAATATATACTTATTCTGTATTCAGTACATGTTTGATAATATATACTTATTCTGCATCCAGTACATGTTTGATAATATATACTCATTCTGTATCCAGCACATGTTTGATAATATATACTTATTCTGTATTCAGTACATGTTTGATAATATATACTTATTCTGTATCCAGTACATGTTTGATAATATATACTTATTCTGTATTCAGTACATGTTTGATAATATATACTTATTCTGTATCCAGTACATGTTTGATAATATATACTTATTCTGTATCCTGTACATGTTTGATAATATATACTTATTCTGTATCCAGTACATGTTTGATAATATATACTTATTCTGTATCTAGTACATGTTTGATAATATATACTTATTCTGTATTCAGTACATGTTTGATAATATATACTTATTCTGTATCCAGTACATGTTTGATAATATATACTTATTCTGTATCCAGTACATGTTTGATAATATATACTTATTCTGTATCCAGTACATGTTTGATAATATATACTTATTCTGTATCCTGTACATGTTTGATAATATATACTTATTCTGTATCCAGTACATGTTTGATAATATATACTTATTCTGTATCTAGTACATGTTTGATAATATATACTTATTCTGTATTCAGTACATGTTTGATAATATATACTTATTCTGTATCCAGTACATGTTTGATAATATATACTTATTCTGTATCCAGTACATGTTTGATAATATATACTTATTCTGTATTCAGTACATGTTTGATAATATATACTTATTCTGTATCCAGTACATGTTTGATAATATATACTTATTCTGTATCCAGTACATGTTTGATAATATATACTTATTCTGTATTCAGTACATGTTTGATAATATATACTTATTCTGCATCCAGTACATGTTTGATAATATATACTCATTCTGTATCCAGCACATGTTTGATAATATATACTTATTCTGTATTCAGTACATGTTTGATAATATATACTTATTCTGTATCCAGTACATGTTTGATAATATATACTTATTCTGTATCCAGTACATGTTTGATAATATATACTTATTCTGTATCCAGTACATGTTTGATAATATATACTTATTCTGTATCCTGTACATGTTTGATAATATATACTTATTCTGTATCCAGTACATGTTTGATAATATATACTTATTCTGTATCTAGTACATGTTTGATAATATATACTTATTCTGTATCTAGTACATGTTTGATAATATATACTTATTCTGTATCCTGTACATGTTTGATAATATATACTTATCCTGTACATAAAACACATTTTAGATAATCCATATTTCTCTAATTGTATTACTTTAAAATGTTTAAGTATTCAGTCGATCTGCGTTTTCAGAAAAATCCATGATTTCATGTTTCATAAGGAGGTAAGTACTGTTATAGCAAGTATAAATTGTTTGCACATATTTATAGCCTATGAATTCTTCCGATAAGTTGAGTAATGGGTAAATACAGAAGACGTTCCATTAAGTGAAAACCTTTTTGCATCCTGAAATTGGTATTTTCAAGTACTCAGAAATGAACTACTAGTGACACAATAAACTGTATCTGTCGTTACAATAACAAATTACATTTAATATAAACAATGTTTAATTTAGGTCTAAAACAATATCAAATGGTTTTTAAACACAGTTGGTGTCATGGTGGCAGCAATGGTTTTGCAATAGTATCTGTAATGAAAGAGGCAAAACACAAATGCAAATTTAAATAATAATAAATTAAATACATATAAACAATAGTTTTACATAAAAATCAGTACGTATAAAATATGGCCACTCATAACGAAGACTAAAAGTTTTATTTGCTCGACTCTCTGCTTCCAAAGTTACTAAAGCAATAAATATCAATATATCATATCTACTGTGACTTGATACCAAAATAATAAAATTGACCTTTTAAACACAGTACGCTTTACTTGGACGGAACCAATAACAAAAGAGGCTGATTGAAATGGATCAATCTTTCTTATTATACCAAGACTGTGACATGTGTGTGAGTTAGTTGTCCTTCATCAAGATCTCTTTATTGAACGCATGCACTGGTGTCTGGACTGTCTCGTGCTTCTTTAAGTCTGTCAGACTCGACGTCTTATTGCTGTTCATCTTGCGTACAAACCACTTTATCATCAACAGAATTAACTCAAACAGTTCAACGAAAGAAATAATGGACATTCCAATCCACAATCCGAGATGGCCACCAATTGCTCCAATTAAATCCTTGGCCTGTTCAAAAAATATTACAAATACTAACATACTAAACAGACATTCCGCATGTGTTGGCGAAAGCATTTAGCCGTTGAAATCGGCTAAAGTTTTCTAAGACTTAGAATAGATCGAGTCAGAGCTGTGACTAGTTCTACATCCCTTCTATAAACTTGTTATAGGGTCAGATCTGTGACTAGTTCTACACCCCTTCTGTAAACATGTTACAGAGTCAAAGCTGTGGCTAGTTCTAGATCCATTCTGTAAACTTGTTATAGAGTCAGAGCTGTGACTAGTTCTACACCTCTTTTGTAAACTTGTTACAGAGTCAAAGATGTGGCTAGTTCTACACTACTTCTGTAAACTTGTTATAGAGTCAGAGCTGTGACTAGTTCTACATCCCTTCTGTAAACTTGTTACAGAGTCAGAGCTGTGACTAGTTCTACACTCCTTCTGTAAACTTGTTACAGAGTCAGAGCTGTGGCTAGTTCTATATCCATTCTGTAAACTTGTTATAGAGTCAGAGCTGTGACTAATTCTACATCCCTTCTGTAAACATGTTACAGAGTCAGAAGTGTGAGTAGTTCTTCATCCTTTTTGCAAATTTGTTGCAGTGGCTGAGTATGCCGGAAAAAATCTTGCGTTGAGGTTAGGTGCAAAAATAAAGATTTTTCAAAGTCGCATGCTTAGCCTTTAAATACCAATGACTAGTAGAACTCTCATGTCCTCTAGAGAAACACTCCGCCAAGACTGGTTTTTTTTATAAGCTACCTTGAGTGGTCTTAACACTTATCGAGGGCTTTTTCTGTGACTGTCAGATTAACCCGAAGGGATACATTATGCAACATGTCCAGTCTGACAGAGCCAATTAGCCATTTTCCTTGCCCAATATACGATGGATAGAGGTGGATCTTTAATGCGCCCTGTTATCAGTGTGGTACACAGGACCTCCAAGTTATGGTCCGGATCTGAATGACCCAGCAATTTAGGGTTGAGAGCTTGCTGAGAGCTTTATGTCAGATCAGCATTAAGCAGGGCTCAAACCACCAACCCTATGGTTGACAATCAAAGACACCACCCACTCTGGCCACCCTGACACCTTTGACACATCAACTATTACTGGCAGCATATGAAATTCATATGGAGCAATGTTGTATGCCAGGTAGCTAACACAGAACAATAACTTATAAGTTGTCCACTTACAGTGATGGACAGACGCTCCGTGTATTTGTTGTAGTTTAGATTGTCGTAATAGACAACCATTTTTAGAAACTCCTCACTCAGGCCAGTCCTACAAGTAAACTAGTTATGTAAAATACAATGTCATAAAACCTCAAGTAGCAAGACTCATAGGGGTGAGGTTCGTACAAAACTCTACTGCTTGTAAAAGAAGGCACAATACTACTAAGTGTATATTACTAGGCGTAAGCTACTAGATATAGACTATTCTATACATAAAATACAGTATACTGTATGCGCGTACACTCTATTGTATCGTTAATGTGTTTTTATTACACGAATAGCTAACCAATTCAGAGAATTTATAGCACTGCACGATTAAAGTAGCAAAGGATTATGTTTGAGGATCACTAGACTATCTATGATTGGAGGTGTTATATCGAGCCTCCACTGTTATTAGCCATGGGAACATTACTCCCACTTTATATCGTTTACTCCAATACTACCAGTTACACTCCAACTTAGTTCCAATTCTTCGGAGGAGAGTGTGAAGTAAATAGAATGTTTGTTTTGCTTCTCATAAAAGTTTAAATGACATCTGAAAAGTATATGAACTGTGTTAACATTCTTAAACTATCAGGCTACAAAGCTATGACTTTGAGATGGCACTGGAAATTTTAATAGTCTTACTTAGTGTCACCTGCCATCACCCTTTTCATGGTTTCACCCCTTTCATCAAGAGATTCCTTAAGGAATGGCTGCAATATTAATCAAATGACAACAATATTTGAAATAATTGAACTGATATCGTATAGATGAGAGATGACAATCAGTTCCTAGGACAATAAACAAGTTGTCTTACCATGTATAGCTTGGAAGGCCACTGGCTTGTAGAGATGGTATACTGATACTGCGATTCCCAGCATGGGGTAGGACAGACATTGCTACATGTGCCATTGTCAAGTAGGCTTAACTCCACGCTTTCCACACAGTCATCTACACAGCAACACCACTAGCATGATATGAAATACCTGATAGGTTGTATATGATATGCGATATATGCTATATAATATGTGACATACGATATATGATACACTGTACATGGTATACATTATACGGTATATGATATATAATATATAATCTATGATATACGATATATGATGTATGATACATCATACATGATATATGATCCATTACATTCGATACACTATATATGATAAACGATATATGATCTACGATATAAGCTATATGATACATGAAATTTGATATATGATATACTATACATAGCATATATGATATGCAATATATCATATGGAATACATTAAATCACAGCTGTACATGACACGGATGTTACATATTATTCTATACCTTTTCTAAGTTTGATTTTACGCAAACACATGAGCCTCATACCAGCAAAGATCAAATTCAAAAGAAAACAGAGTAAGATTTTCTTAAGTACTCACTTTCCGCTGGACCACACATTGTGACATTATCAGGGTACCTGTAGAGGGGTGTCGCGCAGCCACAATCTTTTATTATACCTTTTTGCAAGCAGGTCTTGAGACAAGCCTGCAACAAAATTCGCTTTGTTTGATAGTAATACAATATTTGGTAACACCATCGAATCGACATTGTTAGTAGCTAGAAAATCAAACTTTCATCTTCGAAACGAAATGTTGTTTTCGAAACAAACTTACCAAGTTATGAATATAGTAAAAGACAATTCACCTTTTGCGTGTAGTTTCCGGGATAGAATGAATGGGTGCTTGTTCTATTTATCTCATTGACACAATCGCCTTTAAAGCCTGCCAGCCTGCTCACCTCAACCTACAACCAGACCACCGGCTTCAGTACTACAGCAACTTTTTGCTAGGAGTTATCTGCCTATTGTGCTAGATGTTATCTGCCCAATGTGCTAGGAGTTATCTGCCCATTGTGCTATGGAAATAACATAATAACTTCTCACAACTGCTGAAAAGGACCATTTTTGACTTTCTTCCTAGTTTCCTTTTAACAAAATCATAACTGGAGAGTTGCATTGCATCATAATATACAACTGTTTTTTATTTAAAATAAAAAATCTATACAATAAATATGTTGTCCATCCTAGTATAGCATTCTCTGTAATGACTACGTCAGAGAAATAATAAACAGATTCCAATTTACGGCGGCTGTTCGTTTTTCAGCTTTTAAGAGCTTGTAATCACATTCCCACATATTTTGCACCTACAACACAACAGAGTAAGACATGGTGAATCTTTTGATACCAAATAACTGTAATGTGAATTTTGTTGCAAGTCAACCTTTAACCAATTTCTACCTTCACCGTGATGACCTGATTAAAATTGTAAAAACATTCACATACATATTTTACAGCGATTCCACTTTTGGTGCCTGGAGTGATGTCAAATCCATCTTCTTCTATGATAGGAACCTGGCCTTGCCTATGTAACATGACCCTTAGCCCGGCCTCTTGAGTGAGCACAGGAGTGTACTGGCCTTGGTTGATAAACAGCGTCATGGATAACCCTGTAACACATTATATAAACATAGTTTATATACAATATAAATACAATATAACATTCTCTCTACGTACACTATTGTGTTTAGACTCTATAGTCTATTGCGCTATAGACTTTTTTCTTACGTAAATGACAGTGTACTGTACGGACATTATCTACTACTTGTGGAGAGACTAGCCAAACCAACTCACGACACACAAAATGACTAGCGTATCAAATGCAGTGTTGTTCAATCTATATAACATTATTGATGTACACAGTGTAAATGTCAATACTCCTTGAAGACATCAGTAAATGTTCATCTATCGGTAAAGGAGAGTGTGGAGAAGGCAACTCTTACTATTCTTATACATTCAAACTAAAACATATCATATATGTGTTGAGAAAGGTAAACAAAAAGGAGATTCTTAGGTCAATATGAATCAAAGCATTAGCCTTTTCTTCTATATACCGAATAGTGCAGTTTATGAATTATAGCTGCATATTGTAGATATATTTTACTCAAAGGTTTGGGACATACCTAGAGAAGCCCCTGGGTTGCTGATCTTAGCCACAGATCTGTCCATACCACTATTAAATGTGTAGCAGTTGCCGTACTTCACATCATAAAAGTGATAAAAGTGCCTAATAAGAAACAAATACTGTCTTATATTGGTTTCAGGCCAGAAAACCCAAATAATTCAGACTGGGTTCAAGCAATGATATACAGCCCCCCAAGAATAGCCGACGGCGCTCATATGGGCGGGGTTTAATGATGGAGCTCTGTTAGGATTATGCTAGCCTGGGTTTCGGAGCTAACACAACTCTCTCTGTTGGGATTAACCCGAACACGGCACCCGAACAAAAAAATATGCTGAATAAAGCACCTTGTAAATTTACAAATATTATGAACTATAGTGGTTATTTTACTTATCTGTTGAATTCATTTTGTTGTCAAATAAATATAGTATCCCAATATTGTCACCGTTATGATCAGTCAGTTGCCATTCACAAGCATTCGTGATATTAATAGTCACAATCGTAAAATAGCTCAAATTCGGTTTTGCATTTAGATTTTGAGTATGAAAACTACACTGCACAGTTTTGCCTGCTGTCCCATCTTATTGGCCAGGTAAAACAATGTGATAACGATGAAAGACTTTGTCATTTTATATTAGGGGTGGCAAAATATAAATCAAAAACTAGAAAAAAAATGCCGTTGTTCGGGTAATTATATTCAACTTTAGGCATATACTACGACCTTTACCAATTTTAAAATTACTAAAAGTAGGTAATTTGAAATGTTTTATTTTGCATGGATCTATTATTTTGGTTAGGTATCACCCCTACATTGTAGAAATTCAAGGTTTGCTATTGTGAACCGCGGGGCCTACTGACTGAATGAGCTGATGAAACGATAACAGCGAGTTGTGTTTTCCAAAACCTAACAAGGCAACGCGACCGCCCCGCGAGAGTTGTGTTTGCTCCGAAACCCAGGCTAGCACAATCCTAACAGAGCTCCATCATTAAACCCCGCCTATTTGATAGCCGTCGGCTATCCTTGGGGGGCTGTATATCATTGGTTCAAGGACGCAATGGGTTCAAGGACACACTAGGTTCAAGGACACAATAGGTTCAAGGACACAATAGCTGCTACTTTACTTAAATGTCTTAATCCGTTACACTAGCAGCCTGTTAGCTTGATTTCTATCTTTAAACTGTAGCCCGTCTGCAGTTTACAGCTATGGCTTTGTAGCAAATATTGTACTTTGACGAGTTAATCAAACTACTCATCTGAGAAGATAACTCCAACAAAACAAAATGATTAACCTCACTGTAGAAACTACTCACTCTGGTCCACATGTTTTTCCCAAGAATGAACACTCCTGCAGCATCTCTTGAATATCATGACCCATTCCTAAAGGAGCAGCAACAAGTTCACAAGCTCTGAGTCTAAGATATATAAATGGTACGGGGCGGGTCCACAGGCTTCCTGTGGGACTCCATGCTTTGCGTTATTGCTCAAACCTCAAGGCAATATGACAATAATGAGTTGGTCAAGAAGTCAATTCAAGAAGTCAAGTCAAGTAGTCAAGTCAAGAAGTCAAGTCAAGAAGTCAAGTAAAGTCATGAAGTCAAGTATTCAAGAGTTGGTTAAAATCTGGTAGTGTAAAAAAGGGTTCTAAAGTTGTTGAACTTAATAGCAGAGGAGTGGCAGGAAGCCAACAGAATGGACCTTGCAATGGATGAAAACTTGAAATAAATGAATGAAAAAATAGACCATGGGTTATTAGGACTAAGTAAAGGTTGAAGGCTAAAGGTTAAATGAGAAGGTGTAGGTTGCTTAGAACTTGAAATTTAGTTCAATGCAACCTACATATACATATATATGACTGAATATTTGAAAGTAACACAGAATAATATTCAGGGTCTAAATATATTTCATATACATGTAGTATCTACTCACTGCTACTAATATATAGTTAAACTGCAGGTGTTAGGTTTATGAAAAATAAATTTTGCACTAATCTTTGTTAACATTCTTTAGTATAACATATATGATAATGCGCAGTAGTCTCAATGCCTCGATTTCAGGGCTAATATACTGCTGACAAAGATGCCACAAGAATGGAAATCACAATCGCAGACCTCCAACTAAAAGTCTCTCAAGACAGATTTTCTGTGAAAGAAGAATTCAAAGAGTTGTTTTGAGTGAAGAGACAAAAAATCACGCCGAGAGGAAAGCATCAATTTTTAGAAGATAGAAGCAATGTGTATGATCAGTCATATTTGAAGCTAGACTAAAGAGCTATGAATACATGAGGGGGTATTGCTGTCAATGTTGAGTCAAGAGAGCCCAGGCAGCTTTAAACAGTTTCATCATAGCAACTAGCGTGATGGCTAACATGTACTGTTAGTGCTATAGTATACTTACTAGAAATATGTACTGCTAGTGCTATAGTATACTTACTAGCAATATGTACTGCTAGTGCTATAGTATACTTACTAGCAAGCTCTGCCCGGCTATAACTTGAAGTTATATACTGGGTTAAATTAAGTATCATCTCTTTTTCTGTTGAGCTCTGCCCAACGTTTCCAAACCATGTCATGTTTGCAAACTCCTCAAGGTTAGGCTCAGTGTAGAAACCCTCCTATCATAAAACGATAAAACAATAGTATGAACTTTACATTATTGCTAATGTACTAATTAGTACTTCTGATGAACTCCTTCATTCACCTGCAGTATACTTATTTATTTACCTGCAGTATAGTCCTTCATCTACCTGCTGTATATGCACTCTTTTACCTGCAGTATACTCCTTCATCTACCTACTGTATATGCACTCATTTACCTGCAGTATACTCATTCATTTACCTGCAGTAAACTCACACGTATACAATTATTCATATTTCTTTCAGCTGACATTATTTTGTTAACATTTAGGGATATTTCAACAGCCAACAATTTGTGTTTCAATCTTATTTTAAAACAAAATACTTTTGCATATTTATGAACATTAAAAATAATAGTTTTAGTAGCCGATTATGCCAAGGTCAAATATGCATAGGTCAAATATGTGAAGGTCAAATATGTGAAGGTCAAATATGTGAAGGTCAAATATGCCAAGGGGCAGTGTATTATTTTTTAATTATTAATTTTTATTCCAAGGTATCAGTGTAATGAGAGCCTCTTATATAGCAATAAAGTTAGCCAGCTTCTGGTTCATCTGTTAATAGAATCTGTACAAAATATACTACTGAGAAAATGATTCTAGCAAATGACTACGATTTCACCGAGTATATATATCGTGCCTATAATTTTGGCTTGTATTTATCTTTATAATTGTATTAAACTTTTGCCTTTTTATATTGATTATATTGACATTAGGCTTATTTTTCATAGAACTTTAATAGAGCAATCGCAAAATCAAGAGACATGCTTCTGTAATGGAATGTGTATACCGATAGGAAAACCAATTGATTATAATAATTATTAACAGGTATGACATGCTAACTTCACCAAACAGACTAGAAACATGCGTATGAGAGCTCAAGTCTGCTACATACCAAGTCATCCATGATCAGATTTTCGGTTTCAGTTAGAGGCTCCATTGATCTCTTCTTTCGCTTTCCTCTTGCAGGAGCAGAACCATTTGAGGCTGTGTAAGAATACCAATGTTAGCGTTTTAACATTCATAAAGGAAAAATATAGAAATGATCACCCGAGTAGCCTTTGTGCACAAAGAGCAGACAACACCTTACTAGCTGTTAGCTGGTATCAGTGTGACACATAGCATACATATGAGGCTTCAAGTAAACCCTGACAAACAAGCAAGCAAATTGATATTGGAGATTGCAATAGTTTCCAATCTATATATATATATATATATATATATATATATATATATATAAATATATTGAATATATATTGAATATATATATATACATATATATATAGGCCTATAATATATATATATATATATATATAATACATATATATATATATATATATATTCAATATATATACGACAGACAGACGACGACAGACAAACTTTGAGTTTATATATACAGTGAAACATGGATAACTCGCCCTCGGATATATCGAACACATGGTTAACTCGAATGGATTTGCTTAGTCCGTTCCCACGCAATGATAAATGGTTTTATATAACTCGACCTCGGCACCGTTAACTCGAACAGTTTTTTGCCGAATTCACAAACGTGGTTTCCGTTCAATTTATTTCGAAGGAGTTTCCACTAATCGCGGAGCTGAGACTACTCTGCTTTCTTAACGAAAGCACGTTTTATACGCGTATAGTGTACATATAATTTCCCCCGTACCGTATAATGGAACCGAAAAAGAAATCGTATAAAAATGATTAATAGGGTCGCTAAGACGTTCGCTTAGTTACGGCCAAGCTATAAACGTTAGAAGGTATTAGCGATAAAAATTTAATAAAGATAGACACAGCATGCAAAATACATATTGTAACAGTGATTATATGCGGGTACATAAAGATAAAATGTCACAAATAGGCTCGTGGCTTGGCGTCCGCTACAACAGACATCCGCTTTACGATGGCATCACGCAAGCAAAGAAAAGCGTAGAAACCTTCTGACAAACTTAAATTACTCGAGGAAATCGAAGCAGGACAAAAGCTATCAGCATTATCAACAAGAGAAAATCTTCCAAAAAGTACAGTGTCAACATGGATTAAACAAAAAGAAAGAATAAGATCGTTATGTGACCAAAATTCATCAAGGCTAAGAGATCGTTCTACGTCGCACGATGATTTGGATGGTGTATTATTGACTTGGTTTAGACAAGTGCGTAGTGAAGGCGTACCTATCGATGGGCCAATTTTGTTAGAAAAGGCTAACAAGTTTTTACAGGATTTAGGAAAGGATACTACTGTAAGCAAGTAAGTAATCTTGAAACAGCCAATGCTGTTACATTATTATGAACTCGACCCGATAAAGGGCTAAATTTATGACTGTCTAAGGTGCCTAACAAATGTTTTAAAAATAGTGTTACTTTAGCTTAAACTCAAGTTTGGCTTTGCAGATGAGCTTTTAGTGGTTGATGCAGATGTTACTGTTGCTGAGCATTTGAGTGATGCAGAGATTGTGCAGTCCATGACATATTGTGGTGCTCTCGATGAGTCCGATAGAGAGGATGAGGCTGAGATTGTTGAACCTGATCCACCTACCTTAGCTGATGCAAACAACGCTTTAGATGTCCTCAGACGTTTTATAGATACGAGAGAGTGCAAGGACTATAATAACTGTTTAAAATCTATTTCTACAATAAGTCACACTGTTGATCTTTGTCAAAAAAATACCTTGTCACAGACTACACTCGATAAGTTTTTTGAATGAAACAACTGATCAGATGTAAAGCATGCTTTTTTGCATTGGTCATAAATGTTTACTTATGTCCAGTTTTAAAAATTGTCAGAATGAATAGATATTTTTCTATTGGGCTGAGATTTGTTTGCAGTTTTAGGTGATGTGACTGACAAGACGTTTTAAGATTAAAATTGGCAAAATTGATCTCGAGTAAAACACTCAGAAGAAAAAATGTCTTCTGAGCGCTTTAACCGTGATTAGGTTTTGCCAATTTTAATCTGAAAAGGTTCTGGCAGTCACATCACCTAAAACAACACACAAATCTCAAGTGTATAAAAATATCTATACTTTCTGATAAATACTTTAAAACTCTACATCAGATGCCCTTTAACTTACAACGAACAACCTATACTTTAGTTTTATATATGCATGTAGTTTGTATATGTATCTACTGATAAATACATTCACTTGTGACTGTGCTCTGATAACTTGAACGCTCTGATAACTCAAACACTTTCGCTCGGTCCTGTGAAGTTTGAGTTATCCATGTTTCACTGTATATATAAACTCAAAGTTTGCCTGTCATCATCTGTCTGTCTGTATGTCTGTCGTTTGTCTGTCCAGCTATAGCTGGTAAAGTTTTAGCAACAGAAAATCATGCTAGGTTGGAACTCGCGATATTAAAATCACAAGTCTACTAATAAGCGCATGTAACCACAAGGATAAGCTGTTCTTATCCCACCTATCACCCTTGTCGTATACTGTATATCTTTTTCACGATTGCACATGCTAAATTTCTATAGAAGATTTCAAAGGTTTCTATAGAAGTCTATAGATGTCTATTATACTCGTTGATAGGTTGTGTTTATAAAACATGTCTACAGCCTTTTTAATGCCTTTCAGGAACCATCCTCTATATCTTTGTACAGGCAGAGTTTACAACACCTGTCTACAGATAAATATCTATAATACTGGATAGAAATTATAATACCTGTTTACAGCGAATATCTATAAAACCTGTCTACAGATAGAAACTATCTATCTGTAGAAACTATCTATCTAAACTACCTGTCTACATGTAAAATTTATAACACCTGTCTGCAGCGAACATCTATAATACCTGTCTACATGTAGAATTTATAACACCTGTCTGCAGCTAACAACTATAATATCTGTCTACGAACAGTGTACAAAACTCTAGTGTTAAAGAACGTTAATGACATGCCAAAAAATAACATAAAGAATTTTACGTACCACGTTTTTGTCGCCGAGGACCTTCTCGAACTGAGAAAAGACATTTGGCTAAACTGCATTAATGTTTCTAAAACCTTTCAAGGGGAGAACAAACTCATCATGTTTTTATTGGTATCTACATGAAGGTGACTAGTGAACGCTGAGCTGGTGTTGGGCACATATTTTACCTAACTAGTCAACAGTAAAACTTCCACATTGGTCTAAGCATATCAAAGACAGGTTTTATAAGGATTTGCAGTAATATAGTGGAAAGCCGCAATGCTTAAGCCAAGGTCGTCTGAGAGCCCAGGCTATGTTAAAGATGTAAACAAATATAGAATTCCATGCTATACAGAAAGTCATCATTCGGTAGTGACCGATCTATGCATCGCCAGCTCAGGTCTATCTTATAAACATCTATAACAGCAGCACCCTCAATCTATAACAGTAGCACCCTCAATCTATAACAGTAGCACCCTCACTCTATAACAGTAGCACCCGCACTCTATAACAGTAGCACCCTTACTCTATAACAGTAGCACCCTCACTCTATAACAGTAGCACCCTCAATCTATAACAGTAGCACCCTCACTCTATAACAGTAGCACCCTCAATCTATAACAGTAGCACCCTCAATCTATAACAGTAGCACCCTCACTCTATAACAGTAGCACCCGCACTCTATAACAGTAGCACCCTTACTCTATAACAGTAGCACCCTCACTCTATAACAGTAGCACCCTCAATCTATAACAGTAGCACCCTCAATCTATAACAGTAGCACCCTCACTCTATAACAGTAGCACCCTCACTCTATAACAGTAGCACCCTCAATCTATAACAATAGCACCCTCACTCTATAACAGTAGCATCCTCAATCTTCATTAGTCTGTGTAAACTATTTGCTGAAAGATAAAACCTTCAAATACTCAACTTTAGTGTGACTGCTCTTGTGACAGTCATTGAAGTCCTATAAACTATTTTTTTGTAGATAAGCCTAAATCTCTTTCTGTCTCATATACAAACCTGAAGATGAGACTGAACTGCTCTCTTGTGTTGTGAGGTTAACCAAAGCAGATGATGAGCCCTGTGTTCCAGCCTGTGTTCCAGCCTGTGTTCCAGTCTGTGTTCCAGCCTGTGTTCCAGCCTGTGTTCCAGCCTGCGTTCCAGCCAGAGTTGTAGAGAGTCCTGCAAAAAATCACTCTAAAATATAAAGAATATACATCACAGTACATCACAAATGTTTGCATCTGTAAAAAGTGATCAATATGTACCCAAAGAAAGTACATAGAAAGGATAGCAAGTACACAAGCAGAGAACACTGAGAAGCTGATCACAAAGATGCCCTCTTCCATTACACGGATATTGACAATCTCACTGCACCCTGTTTGTAATATTTGTCCTGCAACAGTATTTTACCTTCACTGCCTTCTTGATCATCTTCATCGTTCTCTGACGGGTTAAGCTTACCTAGGTAAAAAACAGATTATGTTACTGCATATCTTCTGCTTTGAACAATAACCTGCATTTGCTGGCATTTTAATAGAATATGACAGCCACTTTTTCATGATGGCTTCACTCAGTTGTTTTCGTTAAAGTGCATTGGAGATGGTATTTTGTAGTAGACTCTCTCGAAAAGAAAAAGAAAAATGTAACATTTTATAGTGGCTATTGAAACTTATTAAACACTGTATAATTTTTATTTAGGCTGTCTTTGCTAATACCATGAGCTACAATCTTGTTTGTGTTATAAAAAATATCGATAAAACTATCATGGCATTTGTGTAAACTCTATCCGTAATTCATTACAAGGCATACATGAAAACCATCTCAAGTCAATTCAACATGCGCCAAAATTAATACCGTATTGCAAAAAATTATTCCTAGAGTGATTTGTACAGATAGGATAACATGCAAAGCTTAATAATGAAAAGGCAGTATTATAACTGAGTACTGGTGTACTTAACCGGAGTCTGTCACGTGAAGCTTAAGTCTACGAAAATGAAAGAAACTGTGACTATAAAATGTGTTGAAACTCTATGCGATAGGAGTTGTTCATTTTATAACAAGCGCAGATCAAGTGGTATTTTTGCTTGCCAGTCTACTTCGATATTTATACCTTTCACAAAACTTAATGTAAAAGCTTTAGAGCTAACAAGTCTGTTGAGTCCTAAAGGCAGTACCAGTCCTAGAGACAGTACCAGTTTTAGAGACAGTTACCAGTCTTAGAGACAGTACCAGTCTTAAAGACAGTACCAGTCTTAGAGACAGTTACCAGTCTTAGAGACAGTGCCAGTCTTAAAGACAGTACCAGTCTTAGAGACAGTACCAGTCTTAGAGACAGTACCAGTCTTAGAGACAGTACCAGATTTAGAGACAGTACTCGTCTTAGAGACAGTTACCAGTCTTAGAGACAGTACCAGTCTTAAAGACA
Organism: Watersipora subatra; assembly: GCF_963576615.1. Classification (NCBI taxonomy): domain Eukaryota; kingdom Metazoa; phylum Bryozoa; class Gymnolaemata; order Cheilostomatida; family Watersiporidae; genus Watersipora; species Watersipora subatra. The sequence goes on along the minus strand of NC_088709.1, from coordinate 2,393,405 downwards.
GTACCAGTCTTAGAGACAGTTACCAGTCTTAGAGACAGTACCAGTTTTATGAATGGCGATAATGTATTGTGTGACAAATTCCTGTCCCTAAAATGGGATCTAATGCGACATTTAAGAGAGGTTGATGATGGATCTGAAATTTTCTTCCTCTTTTTGATGGTTCTCATATTTTTCCTACTTGAAACAGATTGCAATTGTATAATTGTAAGTATTTCTGCTTTAGTAACTATGAAAACATCTTTACTTACTCAGGTGCTCGTCGAACATCTCCTGACCACCAAACATCTCGGCACGTTTCTCATTTAAAAATGACCCAAAAAGCCCGTTAAGCTCTCGAGGAACTCTATCCGCCCTGAACTGGTTCTGGTTACAGATGGTGACAGCAGGAAACTCTAAGACTCTAAACTTTAACTGTAAGATGACACATTGTGACTATAATAGTACACACATATTGGGAGGGTTGGCTTCCAATACAAAGTAAGAGTTGTCATTTATACTCGGTTCATTAGATGAGCTGGGAATTCACTGCAATCAGCCATCGTCATAAAATCATAAGCTTCTATTCATATTTGAGAATGTTCTGCCAACATTACACCAACCCATATGCATGCAATTAGTTTTACAGAATATTAAAAAACTAAAATCTAACTTGGACAGAATGGCTCCAAAGAACTTTTCAATCGTTTGCAAAGCTTGTTCTAGAAACAGTAATAAAGAGCTGCTCCTACAATGTTTAACTTTAGTATTATTCATATATATGTTAGGAATTATCATTACTTCATGAATATTTTATGAAGATATTCTATTCTGGCCCCTGAATTACTAGTCAACAGCCAAATCTCAGTTAACAAGTAGACAAGAAGCTCGGCCTAAATATGTTTCAGGCATTTCGTAAATTGCTTTGTAGCCTACAATACAATTAAGTACATCAGCCAATCAGCCAAAAAGAATTATTGCAACCATACACCAGCAATAAGATTACTATTGCAGCCACACATAATCCATAAAATGACTATTGCCACCATGCATCAGCCATAAGATGACTATTGCAGCTACACACCAGCCATAAGATGACTATTGCAGCTACACACCAGCCATAAGATGACTATTACAGCTACACACCAGTCATAAGATGGTGCTGTTACACAGTTGAAGTGACTATTCAAGGTGCCCGTGTATAGAGTGGCTATCATGATTCTCGGCAGTCTCATTCAACCGATCTAATTGGTCTATTGTCATGCTCCTCTATCTAATTGGTCCATTGTATTGCTCCTCTATCTAATTGGTCCATTGTATTGCTCCTCTATCTAATTAAAGATTTCCATCTTTCTGAGTATCTAAACTCCTTCAACTTTGGTTATGAACCACAAATTCAATTCACTTCCAGCAAAAGGTTGTTGAACTTTAGTTCAATGCACACGCAGATCCAGTTTGACATGTCGAATTACTGCACTCCACGAGTGAATATAATTTGCAGGATGTGTCGGCAGCGTTACCTTCCGGTAAACGGAACACTCATTAAACACTTGAAAGATGTAAGACTGTGACCTATCTATATCCTGTGACCTATCTATATTCTGTAACCTATATCCTGTGACCTATATCTACTCATTGTATTCATCTTTACCTTTTATTTTTCTATTTAAATTTTATAAAAAATAATCTAGTGTTAAGGTTACCGCGAGCTGCAGCTGTATAATTTCACATTTCCTGTTTGAGCGCATTTCAAAATATCAGTCTAAGATTAACTCTCTGTACTAGATTAGTGCCTACCTCAATATCAGTGGTTCTCTCAAATTTGGCAAAAGAGACGACGAGCTCTTGGCAGAAGTAGATAAAAACTCCGATGCCGGTGAGGAAGAGCAAGGCCCAGAAGAGCTTTGACAAGATATGATTATGAGTAACAATCTGCAAGCAGTGCCATACATGAGTTCAGAGGTGCGTAGATGTAGTATAAACCACCCTACCAAGGGCTCCAGTTTGACAAGAATTTGCAGGTCTATGTTAAGTACGAATAAACAAGCTTTCTTAAACCGTGTCACATCTCTTGCATACTGCTCGACTAAGTTATGTAGGGAACCGGGTTCTGTCCCATATAACTTACGTTCCTTTTAGTTGGCTGCAGCTCAGCCAACTGAAAAGCAGACTAATATAAGCAAAGGAACTAAAGCATTCATTTTTTAATTTAGGGAATAACGTAAATTGTAGTTCTATGAGATGAGATATGATTATTCACTTACCAAGCTAACCCTTGTAGCTTATCACTGATTAGAGTTTTCCGTGCTCTAGCGAAAATTCAAATACATGTAACTAAATGGAAAGACTCGAGCTTTTTCACCGAAGATACGCAATTCTCACAGCAGTCTGTTAAAAAGGTTTGCAGACAGGATTTGTTTCTCAACCAAGTCATTTTCAAATACCAGAAAAGGTTGTAATCTAATCGCTGAGCAGCGCACTAGCCAGCCGTGATCCCTCGAGAAATGACAAAGAAATTTGCAGCTAGCAATCCTATGCAATGGCGCCTTTGCACCTGCACAGGTCACTTTAACAATGGCTAATTTAAAAATAGTCACTTTACAAATTGGTCTTTAAAATTACTCATCATAGTAATGGTTACAGTAAAAATGGTTTGTCGAGAAGGGGCTGCTATAAAAATGGTCATACTAAAAATTATGGTTCTAGTAATTTCAACTGCAGAAATGCAGCCGCTCTAAAAATGCCATCCTAGAATTGTTCCTATAAACAACTACATGTATTTTAGAAAAGAAAAGCATCACTCACTGAGTCTCCACTAGGCAGGTCGCACTTAGTCAAACACTGAGAGCTTTTTAAGGAGTTTTCAACAGGCATTTAATCATATCGAAAGTTAATGAAAGACGCAGGAATTGATTTTTCAAAAACTGCCCACTGAATATAGCGTAAGATAGTCTCTGAGTGGCACTCTTGGGCATCAAGTGAAACTCGCTTCCTGTGAGGCATATTTTGAACTGTTCCACCTGCACGCCTCTGCTTTTCAGTGTAACTGTGCATAGGTAATTACTAATCTAGGTCACTGGTGAACTAAATTGGGTCAGTAGTAAGTGAATCTGGGTTATCATTACACTAATCTGCGTCACTGGTAAACTAATCTAATCTGGGTCATTAGTAAGCTAATCTGGGTCACTAGTTAGCAAGTTTGTGTCGCTGGTAAGCTAATCTGAGTCTCTGTTAAGCTAATTTGGGTCACCTTCACCCAAATACAGTCAGTAAAATCTCCACCGGTGGTCATAATACCGGGTGGTAATTTCATTACTATTGCGGTCTTTAAATTTATAATTTTTTGTCTGAATTTTATAAAATACATATATATTATTAAACGCTGTTATACATTACAAGTAACATTCTTTTTTATATCAACACACTATTGTTGCTTTATTAAGCACAGGAATTTGGTAACTTTGCTCAGAGAACCCAACAGCCTGATCTACAAGGTCTTAAGAGCAGGAATATTATTGGTCGCCAGAAGGTCTTTTTGCGCAATTTTAATCGTATTATAAAATTTGATTTCACAGCTGCTATAAACTACAATAATCATAGATCATGCAAACAAGTTAACGGTCAAACAGGTATATGCATGGGCAGTGGATGAGTTAGTACAAAACCTGTTCTCAAGCTTGGCTGCATTGGTAAAATACAACAAACCATTCTGAAATGACAGGTTTTTCTGAATCGATACAAAGTGTTTGATGTTAGTAGAAATCTAATCAAACTGTCAACAAACTGCTAGCTCACCTTTGGTGGGGCGTGTGCTGTAGTCGTCTCAGCGAATTGCTGGAGCACAGTCTTTAGTCTATCTCTCATGCTGGCTCTAACCTTGACCTCTCAAACACGTCGCCACTAAAATTGGCCACTTGAATCTACAAGGAAAGCATCTTTGAGGTTGTTCGTGACACTGCTTATCGTTTACTGTTGACTATTCTGAGGTCACGTCATTGGTACATAACTGAATGTGAATATATTATGGTTGTAATAATTATAATAGTAGTAGTTAGTATTGTTCAATAGTTATAAACTTGGAGTTATTTTCAGTCTAAAAACACAAGTTCTAAAGTGTTAAGCTGTTTTCATTGAGAAAACAAAATGGGGTCTTGAAGAATTTATTAGAAATTGGATTGTAGGGTTGTTAATAAATACAAAAAGAGTAGAATTGATACAAAAAAGCAAAATCAATAATAAATATACAGAATTTGTTATATAGAAGTCAAACACAAAATAGATAAATGACAGATAATGAATAAATGATGATAATAATAAGGGTTGTAAAACTATTGTAGTAATATTAATAGACACATTTATATTCCTTCTATCATAATAATAGACACATCTATATTCCTTCTATCATATTAATAGACACATCTATATTCCTTCTATCATAATAATAGACACATCTATATTTCTTCTATCATATTAATAGACACATCTATATTCCTTCTATCATATTAATAGACACATTTATATTCCTTCTATCATAATAATAGACACATCTATATTCCTTCTATCATATTAATAGACACATTTATATTCCTTCTATCATAATAATAGACACATCTATATTCCTTCTATCATATTAATAGACACATCTATATTCCTTCTATCATATTAATAGACACATCTATATTTCTTCTATCATATTAATAGACACATCTATATTCCTTCAATCATATTAATAGACACATCTATATTCCTTTTATCATATTAATAGACACATCTATATTCCTTCTATCATATTAATAGACACATCTATATTCCTTCTATCATAATAATAGACACATCTATATTTCTTCTATCATATTAATAGACATGACTATGCAAAAGTCAAATATCTGCATTTATGTAGCCACACAGAAAAATAACTTTTTATATATTTACTGTTCGAAAGGCGTTGTGTAAATCATGTATATTGTTACCTGCGCAGAGTTGACTGGGTTATTTCTATGTGCTTCTTTTGAAGAAAGATGAGGTGTGCTGTGCTGCCTATGAGTGCTGCCAATAAATGCTGCCGTTTCTATGATCACGACTAGAATTAGTGACACTCAATAATCAATAATGGCATTAACTGAATGATCTGAATGCTTTATTAAGTGAGAGCAGAGCACCAGCCAAACAAGCTTTTCACTCGAGAATTGAAGTGCTTTTAGAGGAAGTACGACATAGGAAACGTAATCACGAGAATATCACATGAGAATATGAAAACAGGCATCAGAATGATGCGTTATTTTCTAGACTCAAAGAAAATAAGCTTTTGATAGAATCACGATTGCTTTGTTATGACAACGGCTCTTTTTTCAAACAACTATTAACTGGCCTGCATAAAACACTACAAAGGTATCCTTCAAGTTCAACAGGTAAATAGCTGGCCATTAGAGCCAACTAGATACTATTTCGATCTATGCATTAAGAGGTATTGGAACATCTCTGGAAATTTCATAGCAAACACTAGAAGTGATGAAACATTTATAGAAATTTCATTGCAGACACTTGAAGCATTATAACATCCCTGGAAATGTTATAGTGAACACTAAAAGCGTTATAACATTTCTAAAAATTTCATAGCAAGTACTAGAAGTGTTGGAACATCACTAGCTATTCAATGATTAAAAGTGTAGCATGTGTTTCTATAGGGCAACAGCGCCGTCAACAAATTGTTGGATCCAAAACTGACCTATCAATAGACTCCAAGTTCTTTGATTGAAATATTGTGTTGCTCCCTACTACAAAGGGGCTAAGGGTTCCGAGGCTAAGTATATTTCCACTAGGTTACTTCGATGAATCATGCTATACACATACATATAAGTACACATGAAATTCAACCCAGTAGCTATCCTATCTACACACACATAAACACATGTAATTTCACAATGAAGCAATGACATCAACAATATTTCACAAACTCCTTTTTCAAATAGCACAACATATACTAGTTGTCTTTGATCAACCAGTCATATAATGCAAGAAGTGTGAATATAGTGAACTGGGTAGTGTTCTAGACACTAAAATATGTACTTTTCTGTAGATTTGTGGGCAACTGTGATGGTGGCGGGCAGTTGTACCTATATACCATTCATGATAGTTGGTTGTTTTCAAAAGACAAGATTTCAACAGCATCGCCGAGAGGTTTTGTAACGAAGCCTCTTTTATTACGTGGCTTTCTGCTAAGAACTGTTTTTTAATCCAGTTACTTTGAGCATTGCTTCAACCTCCAGAATCTTCATGAAATTTCAGCCAAACCGTCTCTTTTTTCATTTGAATTTTCCATTTGTATTTGTAGAGCTGAGTTTGAAGAAATTCCTGTGGATTCCTGAAGTAGAGCTGACAACTCACAACTTTAAAATGTCACACCTGGCGTAATATTCAAAGTTTACACACTGTTTGATACTGCGTGTCCATATTGATATTTCATTTTGTTGTGTAAATTTTTGCCAATTTATGAATGAACTAGACTCAAGTGTTTACTTCTCAAATAATAATAATAATTCTTATCAAGCAAACCTGACATTTAATTCAGACTGGTTTTATGGTATAATTGCCTTAATAATCTCATACCAGATAACATTGTTTATCTGATATAAAAAAGAAAGCAGTGCCTAGCAACACATATAAACTTATACCTATATATAGACGCACATAATATGTAATGAGACACATTGTGAGATACTTTTTTCGTTTAATGATTCTTGTATGGTATAATTTGAAAAACTTGGCAATAATTTAATTTCAAACATTTCTGTTTGAATTTAAATTATTGCCAACAAAGTAATATATAAGATATATGGTATATATGGATATATATAATATATACTTGTATTCAGGAAGATTATGGTGGATATATATATTTTTTTTAATATCAGGGTATATATATATATATATATATATATATATATATATATATATATATATATATATGAATATATATTTATATAAATACATGTAAATTTATACATATATTAATATATACCATAATCTTCCTAAATACATGTATATATATTATATACATGTATATATAATATATATAACATTATACATGTATATATATGCATAATTATGTGTATATATGCATTTGTATATATGAGACCACCCAAAGTTCTGCTATGTTCTGTTCATCTATTGTAATAAGTATGTTAGAGTGTGATATGGGACTATAATACGAGCACCAGAAAGCTGGCTATTGTTGTTGGCATGAGTTCCAGTCGTTTCGCTAATTAAAAATCACATTAGCTGGTATTATTGGCTTTATTTATGGTTTTGGCAACAGAAGACAGGTGAGACACAATTGCAAACAGAAACTGTCATTTATCATTCATGTTAGATGAATTCCTTCAAGTAGAGCATCTGCAAACAATAGTCACATTATCATCCATAATTTATTAAAGGGTATGCATAGCGGACTCAAGGTATCGACCAACAGGAATCTACAAACAATGCCACGCTAGCAGGAGTAAATTTAGCTACTTGCTGACATAACGGCTCCGTCATCTCAATAAAGAATATAGATTTTCTTGACTCACATTGTGACAAAAGCGACTGCATGCTAGTTATGATTTTGCTTCATATTTCAGTTAAAAATAGACAATGTGAGGCCAACAATACAGACAGTAAAGATTAATAATGAACACTGTATACTTCACATCTTATAATTTATGTATAGTTTTTCTTCAGACGTAGACTGTAGATAAAAGTTGTTTACTGGCTGTGAATCAGCAGCTAGCTGAGTTGCATTATAATGACATCCGTGGTCCTTTTTTATTATTAATGCAAACAAAAACACTTCTACCTTTCAATAGAAACTATAAGACACTCCTATCTAGTCAGTTGCATAGGAGAGGTATCCTGATATGAGCCAGCGCAGCCTTAGAAAACTCTCATCACCGAAGACACTCATCACCAAAAACCTTTTTATTATGCCACCAGGTTATCAGGTCATAGCAGCCAAGGTTACCAGGTCATAGCAGCCAAGGTTGTCAGGTCATAGCAGCCAAGGTTATCCAGTAAACAACAAAAGCATTGCTAGTCACTAAGATATACCTACAGAAACTGAATCTAATCTAATCTGAAGGATAATTTGTTCAACAGAATAAAAGGGTCAACGTAATTAAATATTTATTAATCTTGTTTGTCTTAAGATAAACCGATAGCAACCAATCATATCATCTCCCATATATATTTGTAGCTAATTATTATACCTTTATATATATACATGTAGTTAATTATTATACCTTCATATATATACATGTAGTTAAATATTATACCTTCATATATATACATGTAGTTAATTATTATACCTTCATATATATTGTACAAAAGCAACTATGTACTTTTTGATTGAAAACATTTCGAGTGGTTTCAGCTAGCTTAAGCTCCAAGCTAGTAAAGGAGCCCTGCAGGTATCCTTTACAATGGCAGTTACAGAAAATTTATTTGGCCCTTTTAACTGATTTTCTTGTTGTCATGGTTACACACTCTAAGTTTATGTCTGGAAAGTATTACTATAGTGTCGACTAGACCCTCTTGCAGAAGAAAGAGAAAGTTAGGTAGCCAGTACAATCAGCCAAGTCTCGAGCCATTTTACTGATTGACAGCAACCTGCTACCAGTAACCAAGATGTGTAGTTGATGTTGTTCTTTATTGAAGAAATAACTGATGTTAGGTAGTTCGGGTGTTGACCAATGATCAGTAGGTTAATAGATTGAGTCACACGAGGACCATTTGTAGTGTTTGAAAAGGCTCAAACCACAATTGTTCCTGCGCTACACTGATCCAAACTGCACAGGAAAGGTCCAGGCGGCAATCTCAGAGAGCTATCAGACTATAATCAATCTGCGAGGTTATGTTTGTTGACCTCAACCATTGTCGAATCTAAGCAGTTTGTTAGTTCACAGAATTCCATCGTGACGCAAAGTTCATAAACATCTTAAAACTATCACTTAGTAATTTACTAATGCAAAAAATTTCAAACAAATCATTGTCATTAACTTTTAGATCTACTTGATACTTTTGTGAAAGAAAATATAACCGGGGCATCCAGTGACTTTTTGAACTCTCTATCTTCTAATTCTATACCAGCTTAAACAATTCTTTTGATAAACAAGTAAACAGGACAAGAGCTGGCACAGATAAACAAGTTAACAGGACAAGAGTTGGCACAGATAAACAAGTAAACAGGAAAAGAGCTGGCACAGATAAACAAGTAAACAGGACAAGAGCTGGCACAGATAAACAAGTAAACAGGACAAGAGCTAGCACAGATAAAAAGGTAAACACGACAAGAGCTAGCACAGATAAAAAGGTAAACACGACAAGAGCTGGCACAGATAAACAAGTAAACACAACAAGAGCTGGCAGAGATAAACAAGTAAACAGGACAAGAGTTGGCACAGATAAACAAGTAAACAGGACAAGAGCTGGCACAGATAAACAAGTTAACAGGACAAGAGTTGGCACAGATAAACAAGTTAACAGGACAAGAGTTGGCACAGATAAACAAGTTAACAGGACAAGAGCTGGCACAGATAAACAAGTAAACAGGACAAGAGCTGGCACAGATAAACAAGTAAACACAACAAGAGCTGGCAGAGATAAACAAGTAAACAGGACAAGAGTTGGCACAGATAAACAAGTAAACAGGACAAGAGCTGGCACAGATAAACAAGTTAACAGGACAAGAGTTGGCACAGATAAACAAGTTAACAGGACAAGAGTTGGCACAGATAAACAAGTTAACAGGACAAGAGCTGGCACAGATAAACAAGTAAACAGGACAAGAGCTGGCACAGATAAACAAGTAAACACAACAAGAGCTGGCACAGATAAACAAGTAAACAGGACAAAAGCTGGCACAGGTAAACAAGCAAACAGGACAAGAGCTGGCAAAGATAAACAAGTAAACAGGACAATAGCTGGCACGGATAAACAAGTAAACAGGACAAGAGTTGGCACAGATAAAAAAGTAAACAGGGCAAGAGCTGGCACAGATAAACAAGTAAACAGGACAAGAGCTGGCACAGATAAACAAGTTAACAGGAAAAGAGATTGCACAGATAAACAAGTAAACAGGACAAGAGTTGGCACAGATTAACAAGTAAACAGGGCAAGAGTTGGCACAGATAAACAAGTAAACAGGACAAGAGCTGGCATAGATAAGCAAGTAAACAGGACAAGAGTTGGCACAGATAAACAAGTAAACAGGACAAGAGTTGGCACAGATAAACAAGTAAACAGGACAAGAGCTGGCACAGATAAACAAGTTAACAGGACAAGAGTTGGCACAGATAAACAAGCAAACAGGAGAAGATCTGGCACAGATAAACAAGTAAACAGGACAAGAGTTGGCACAGATAAACAAGTAAACAGGACAAGAGTTGGCACAGATAAACAAGTAAACAGGACAAGAGTTGGCACAGATAAACAAGTTAACAGGAAAAGAGGTGGCACAGATAAACAAGTAAACAGGAAAAGAGGTGGCACAGATAAACAAGTAAACAGGACAAGAGGTGGCACAGATAAACAAGTAAACAGGACAAGAGCTGGCACAGATAAACAAGTAAACAGGACAAGAGTTGGCACAGATAAACAAGTAAACAGGACAAGAGGTGGCACAGATAAACAAGTAAACAGGACAAGAGCTGGCACAGATAAACAAGTGAACAGGACAAAAGTTGGCACAGATAAACAAGTAAACAGCACAAGAGGTGGCACAGATAAACAAGTAAACAGGACAAGAGTTGGCACAGATAAACAAGTAAACAGGACAAGAGTTGGCACAGATAAACAAGTTAACAGGAAAAGAGGTGGCACAGATAAACAAGTAAACAGGACAAGAGTTGGCATAGATAAACAAGTAAACAGGACAAGAGATGGCATAGATAAGCAAGTAAACAGGACAAGAGTTGGCACAGATAAACAAGTTAACAGGACAAGAGTTGGCACAGATAAACAAGTAAACAGGACAAGAGTTGGCACAGATAAACAAGTAAACAGGACAAGAGCTGGCACAGATAAACAAGTAAACAGGACAAGAGTTGGCACAGATAAACAAGTAAACAGGACAAGAGCTGGCACAGATAAACAAGTAAACAGGACAAGAGCTGGCACAGATAAACAAGTAAACAGGACAAGAGCTGGCACAGATAAACAAGTAAACTGGACAAGAGTTGGCACAGATAAACAAGTAAACAGGACAAGAGTTGGCACAGATAAACAAGATTTTTAAGCATTTTGGTTTGAAGGTAAAATATTTTATTGCTGAATTTACCTTCATTACTTCAAAGAAGCACCATTTTAAAATCAGACAACTCAACCATTAAATCGATCTTGCAGGTTTCTGATAATAGAGTAGCTCTATTAGTTCAAACTGTAAAATGTATTTTCTATTTTACATGTAAGTTGAATGTACACAAAGTTGTGAGTAGTTGACAAAGCTATGGTAACGATAAGTCACACGAGAAGCTAACAAAAGCCAAACAGTTGATGAACCTAAGGCCACCTTCATAGTTAGGCTGTCCTACATAGAAGAGACAAAGCAGGACAACAATAAGAATAACTAGTAAAATTGTAGCAACAATCCGTAAGCCGAACATGATGTTACTCTGCCTTCTGCTGAATACTATGTATGGCATGAAGGACAATGAGCAGAGAACTCCAAATACACCGCCAGCAAGATTGGTAAACTGGTTTACCTGAAAACAAAAAACTTCAAAATGTTTCATATGTGATATTTAATATAATTTTAATTATACTCAAAAACAAGGCAATATAGGGAAAAAGAATTATGATGCAAACTTAATATTACTTTATAATAATTATACATGTAAAACAAAACTAATATCACTTTATAATATAAACATAACTAGTATTAGTACCATACAAATATCTGCAAAATATCTCCTTTTCATCTTGAAAGTAAGTTATCTCATCAGATTCGATCAAAACCTCAAAGACCACATTGAAAGTATAACCATGAGTAAATGACTAATGTATTGTGGATGCTTCATTGTTTCTTGCCTATAAAGATTTACCAGAGATAGTTCAATCCACAAAAATATATATAAAAAAGTTTGACCTGGTTACCAAAAAACTATTAGCGCCTAAAACACAAATTTTCTCGAAATAACACAAAATTTATTTATTTTAAGCCATGACCCAGTACATAGTATTATAGCTTTCCTTCACATGCATGCACAAAGTTTATCACGAGTTGACAACTCCTGGTAATTTAAATCTGAGTAGTCTTAAGAGTTCTAGTAAGATTCTATTGACTGCTACATAAAAAATGAAACCTTGCTGATTTTTCTAGTTTAATTTTACTAGTATTAATATAGTAATAATAAATAATAGTAGTAATAATAAACAGTATTAATATTATTAATACTAAGTATTATTAATATTAATGAAAACAACTTTTAGCTCACTCTCCATTCTGATTCTGTGTTAGAAATGTGCAATTATATACGTACTGCTGCCAAAAACTTTGCTACTAAATAAACATCAGATACATACTCGAGTTACATACTCATATAATAATTATGTAATAATTACCGCAAATAGCACCAAATTTCATACTCCTAAATTTATGTATACATTCAAAGTATGTATATCCGTATATACATACTTTGGTCATACACTTTTCTGGTGTTAATCTAGCAGGAAGCCTCGTCACACATCTTTTAGTGGAGCCAGTATTTTACTTTTTCATTTTTTATTTCAATATGTGAAAATATTTGAGAGACCGGGTTTTTAAACACATGCGCTTATTATATATTTTGTATTCATAAATGCAGAAATCGCATTAGCTTTTTTCAAACATGATTTTTTTCAAGCATGATTAGAGAGGATTGTTTTGTTTTCAAGGTCTTGTAAAAAACATCTTACATTCACAAACAAATTCAACGCGCTTAGCCTTACCCAGCAAGAAAAAACTTGGTTTGTAGATTTATATATTTGCTTGCAGCTTCAAATATTTGTAAACTTTTCCTATACTATTGGGTGAAAAAGAATAGTTTTTATAGAAACTTTTAGAGCATTGAAATTGGCAAATTTTAATCACAAAATCATTAATGTCATCAAATAAATTTAAATAACGTCATTTAAATAAAGTTTTTTTTTTAATGTAAACTAATGATAAAATCCATGGTATATAATGTAACTCCAGAATCCAGGTTTGAACTTACCCCAGGAAAAAGTCCTGCAACAAGCATAATAGCTGTAAGCGCTACCAGTTTACCAACGGCCTTCATCTTGTGTTCTACTAGAGGCCATGTTTGAGCCAACTCTACTGAGAGGATCGCCAGAAAACCACAAACGGCTCCAGTACTTCCAACGTTTGGTCGGTATGGCACCATAGTTGATCCAAAGAGGAGGCCACCCATGCCACAAATCTACAATATTTAAAGCACTTGGCTTTCTTGTAATCAGAAACGCGTATAGAAACATAACGAAAGAGGCCAGTAAGCACTTACAAAATGTAAGTGTTTTCATTTCACAGAAACCATGATAGTGTTTTCATACTTACCTAAACTAGCCTTTAATAGAACTATCCGTAAGCTAGAGACAATAATTACTGCTTACTGCTTCTAATTCAAAGAAATAAAAAGGATTTTGAATAGCTATGTGGTGCTCTATCAAAGCATACGCAGATGTCTGACTGAACATTCTCCAAGTGATTTAAAGCTCTAAACCTACAACTATCATCAATCGGAATATGAAGTTACAAAGTCATATAAATAGGCATTATTATATAAATATATAACATTACTTGAAACTGTGTCTCTTTAAATGGTTTTGTTAAGAATATTATATAGAAATAAGGGAAGATTTGGTGTCTCCACAACCTGGAGTACGCCGTCCTATTTTAATATGCTTTGTTGGTTCGCCGCTTGTTAGAGAAGAAGTTCCCTCAAACAGACAGACACGCATATGAGTGTATGTGCTGACAGACAAGTTCATAATACGAAACCGTTTAAACAAAGAGATTTAATTCTACTAACTGGACTCCTTTAAAGACTTTGTTAATCGCCAAGAAAGTTTTTGACTAAAATGCTCATTATAAGTAGAGACAATTTTATTTGGAGAAAAATTTTGTTAGTTCTGGTTATTAATTTTGTTAATGCTAATAAGTTCTTGAATTTTTCTGTTTCACTGCATTTGCCCCATTTTGCTAGATAAAAATACAATACTTTAAAATACATTTGCTAATGTCATGTTACAATAGATGATCAACCGGTGACTCCGTTTGCACAATTACATATTTCTCTCACCTGACTCTCAGCTAGTGAGGTAACAGCAGATATTCAACCAATACTTACTATGTAAGTACATGCTAATACTTACTATGTAAATTAGCAACATTCGAAGCCAACCAGCCAGCCTTTCGATGTCACTGGCAACAAGACCTTGAATAATCAAAGCGAAGAGTACGGCAGCTACTATTCCTTCATGGAGTATGACCGAAAGGGGCAACCTCCACAGCTGGAATGCCGAGGAACTTTCTGTCTGCAATAAAGGATATAAACCTGGTTCTACATGTAATGTCTAACATAGTACCTCCATGAAACAAGCTTTTCAAGCATTGTGATTGCTCACCATAACTTGCCACCACGCTGGCAAAATCGATAATCTGCCAGCATCACTAAAACTTACCTGATCATCCCCTTCATAGACTTGACAGAGATTGTTGTTGCAGCTAGCCTCGCTGCAGTGTTCATAGGCTGAGATGTGCCAAATTCCACCAAGAATCACACAGTGCTTATGGCTGATAAGGAGACAGTCACCTTTACTAGGCAAACAGCAGGGCTTGAATTCATGTGCAACGTGTATCTACAGTATATAATTAAAACCTTGAAAATATGAGCATATTGAAAAAGGCTATAAATATCAGGCAAGCAAATGACTTGAAGTTTGAATAAACAATTGTCAAGTCTATTGTTAAGTCTATTGTTAGGTCTATTGTTAAAGGTTGACTTGCAACAAAATTCACATTACAGTTATTTGGTATCAAAAGATTCACCATGTCTTACTCTGTTGTATTGTAGGTGCAAAATATGTGGGAATGTGATTACAAGCTCTTAAAAGCTAAAAAACGAACAGTTAATCGCAGCCACATGAGACCGTCGTAGCTTGGATTCTCTTTCCAAAACGGCTCAAATGTGACGTAGTTGTGGTAGATGGTTTCTGTTTACACTTTCATGCAACCTTTTTCGTCGAAATATTGTCACAAATTATATACTTCACGCGTTCAATAAAACCATGTCTATTGTTCTTACGCGTCTGTTTTATCGTCATTGTAATGCTGTCACTTTTAGCAGTGATATCTTATAACTTACCATAAAAATTCATTTAATTTTTTAAACTTACTTCGAAGGAGTACATATCATTGTCTGATAATCATGACGAGCCTGTTGGTCACTTGTGATAATAGAAAAATGCTGCAGAAACTATTTGCGAAGTATTGGGTCACATGATCAGATTGCGACTTGCCGATTAGACCAAACCGAAACAAAACTGTAAAGTAGCGAGCATCTATATTTGATACGGAGTCTTCGGTAAAACCTGAAGTGTTTGTCATAAACTAGTGCAACGATAAACTTTATATTGAGCTTTTCATTAGCCTTTCAATTCACATGAGAACATCCGTGACAAGACAATAAATAAATTTCATGACTATGCCAGAGAAATAAAGAGATTCCAATCTACAGCGGCTTTTTGCTTTTGAGCTTTTAAGAGCTTGTAATCACATTTCCACATATTTGGCACCTACAACACAACAGAGTAAGACATGGTGAATCTTTTGATACCAAATAACTGTAATGTGAATTTTGTTGCAAGTCAACCTTTAAGTCTATTGTTAAGTCTATGGTCAAGTTTATTGTTAAGTTTATTGTTAAGTCTATTGTTAAGTCTATTGTTAAGTCTATTGTTAAGTCTATTGTTAAGTCTATTGTTAAGTGTATTGTCAAGTCTATTGTTAAGTCTATTGTTAAGTCTATTGTTAAGTCTATTGTTAAGTCTATTGTTAAGTGTATTGTTAAGTGTATTGTCAAGTCTATTGTTAAGTCTATTGTTAAGTCTATTGTTAAGTCTATTGTTAATTCTATTGTTAAGTCTATTGTTAAGTCTATTGTTAGGTCTATCATTAAGTCTATTTGTTAAGTTTATTGTTAAGTCTATTGTTATGTCTAATGGTAAGTCTATTGTTAAGTCTATTGTTGAGTCTATTGTTAAGTCTATTGTTAAGTCTATTGTTAAGTCTATTGTTAAGTATATTGTCAAGTCTATTGTTAAGCATATTGTTAAGTCTATTGTTAAGTCTATTGTTAAGTCTATTGCTGCTTTGGAAAAAGTATAAGATTGACCTATGCATTAGCATCTCTCCCACCTTCGACTAATATTAAATTTTGTTGCTGTGTAACTTTAAAGTTATACCCATTCTGAAATTTTTATATTTCAAATATTTTTATATTTTATATCCAATA
This sequence comes from Watersipora subatra, assembly GCF_963576615.1. NCBI lineage: Eukaryota > Metazoa > Bryozoa > Gymnolaemata > Cheilostomatida > Watersiporidae > Watersipora > Watersipora subatra. The sequence goes on along the minus strand of NC_088709.1, from coordinate 2,376,903 downwards.
TTTCATAAAAACACTACAAACTAGAATTCGTAAATATAACCGATGACCTCAAATTTTGCATTGAAGATGTAATTAAGTTATTTTTAAACTATTCAATTTCTATTCACTAGAAATTCCCTTGTCATACAGCCCATGACCAAAATGATAATGGAAAAAAGAAAGGGTACTGCTGGTTGAGAAATGCAATATTAGCAGTCAAATGGCACTGCAGTGCAATAGGAGAACTGCAATGGTAGCTGCAATGGTAGCTGTAATGTACTGGGTGTTATTATGTACAACAAACAGCAATAATGAAAGGAAAAGATTATATGTTTATATCTCTCCCCCTGCAATAGGAGAAATGCAATATTAGAAGCAAAATGGCAAGCTGCTGTGTAATATACACAGGCTGAGGGCTGTATATCATTGGTCATAGCAATCAATATCAAGAAGTTGTGATATTTATCTAGATTTCTGTATTTATATCTAAAACGTTATGCTGAATTTAAAAATCTAAACAGATTTTAGCTAGTATTTAGATTTTAACATATTGCACACCATTGGTCACTATATACTTATATATGCTTATATATACTATATATGTAAATTCAAATGATTATTCTTATAACTAATTCTTATAACAATCTTATAAAATCGAATAACTATTCTTACAATTAAATATTGTAATAATCTTATAAGAATTGTTAGAAAAATATCATCGTCATTTCCTTTACTTTCACTGCTTTTGACATCAGTTGGAATACTAAAGTACTCATTGTAAGTGTCCAAAATACCGGAGTCCGGTAGAATCGGAAAAAAAAGAAACGATTACTTTTCAGTACTTCTACGCTTATTACAGAAACCTTCGGCAATTGGACAATGCCATAGACTGGTGAAATGAGCACATTTTTCTCGTGGAATGCGCATGGCTTAATAGTGCTACTATCTGTCGCACTGCTTTATTGGCGTTTTGTTTGCCAGTCTTAATTTTGATTAAAAAAGGCTTGTCAGGTTTCAATGGCGATTTTAGGCCAAATTAAGCTGTCTAGTTATGTATTATCTGATCAGATGGGTAAGTTTTAGGATATTGTCCCAACTTTTTAAAGACTTGGTAACATATTTAACTGTGTTTATATGTGTTTTGTATCATTATTATACTTAAACCACTCTACACAAAAATGGTTAAATTTTTTGATGTGATTTCGGTACAAGGGTTTGGTTACGGCGGTTGACGGATAATTTTTCGGGAGTTGTGTTCGCATATGCATTTATCATAAAGCTCCCAAACAATCGTTTCGCTCGTGTTTGGTCGTGGGATAATAGTGGTTCATCTTATTAACAAGTGCAGAAACATCTTCAGCAGTTTTACATGCATATATATATCTTCACTGCTATAATTATATTTAATTTAAGCAGGACTCTCTTATGGTCATCAAAGAAAAAAACCAGAGAGAGTAACATTAGAGTTACTAGTTTCATCTTAGTCTGCCGAATCACTTTAAATTATCTAAGCCTTAGACTCACAGCCCATCCAGCAATCAGCGAGTCAGGAAATATCTCAACAAGTTTTGAGCACACCGTGAAAGTAGCCTACACAACCTACTCATATAACATTTAGCTCTATATGAAAATACGCACAAAGTCCCTCATAGTTAGAATTGCTGTCACCTGGAATAGTTCAATGGTTGCCTGCATATACGCCCCGGTATATACGCAGTATATAGTTTTACTACTTTAGGAAAACAGGCATTTAGAAGTATTAGTATTGTTAGTAACTGCAATCACATAACTTCATATTTATATTTGCGTTAGATAAGTAATAAATATAAAAGAAGAATTTTGCTCAACACGAGCTTTTAAAGAATATCATTTTAATAATACTGTAAATAGTCACTTCTTTGTCATGGCATCATGTTATGACCTAGAATGCGCCTATAATAACTGCTATTGTGTGATGCCAGCAAAATGCTCACCATCTTTTGTAGTTCTAAATCAGTAAACTCATATTGGGTTAGATAGATGCTGATGTAATAGAGAGCTATATGTTAGGAGGCAGTTGTCTTTATATAACTCTTACAGTTAATACAGAGAACTCTCACAGTCTCCTTATATAACTCTTACAGTTAATACAGACAACTCTCACAGTCTCTTTATATAACTCTTACAGTTAATACAGACAACTCTCACAGTCTCCTTATATAACTCTTACAGTTAATACAGACAACTCTCACAGTCTCTTTATATAACTCTTACAGTTAATACAGACAACTCTCACAGTAAATACAAATGTTAATAACTTACCTCGTTTTTGTTGTTCTTTGATCTAATCTTACAAGTTACATTTACCCATTTGACACTCTCCAGGCCAAATATTGCTCTAATCTCATCACATTCTTGCTGAGTGCTTGTTCCTACAGAGCAGTGAGTATATTTGCATCTAAACTTATACATTATATGTATACCCGATTCATAACTCGGTGTAGAAATGGTTCACTTATTATTATTATTATTATTATTATTATTAATAGCAACAGACCTGCTCCACGACCGAGGGCTTCACAGCAACCCAATTCAGAGGTCTCTACTTGGTGCACAGAGTTTCTGCAATAAATACATGCAATGAGAGTGAACTGCCAGCTCAGTTCTACAAGGAATTGTAGTTGTTCGATAATACCTTCGTAGAAATATGTCCCTTTTAAAGTAGGTCACAAGCCGATTGGCCAAGAATATAGCTGTATTCTCCTGCAGGACTTTGCTATACAAATAATCATTTTGAGTTACATAGTTGGAACCACTATAATTGGCTAGCAATGATGCTTTGCCAGGTAAATCTAACTGGAAAAACCTCACCAAAATCCATGTATACCAGTGCATCCATGCATCCATGAGTATCAGTTTACAAAAATTACTTTTAATACAAATTGTATGTTTTTCTTATGTACTGGCAACGTTTTATTTTTCAAAGAACATATAATCCTGACTGTATTATATTATTTCACCATTAATAATTTATTATAAATCGAACTACTCTTTTTCTTGCCATTTAGATTTTATATTAGAACATATTAAATATCAATAGACAACGAACAAGCCAATCAGGCCAAAGCAGCTGGTGTAAGTGTCAGGCTCCTCTAATAAGATACAAACCTATTTTTTGTCTTATATACTAAACATGTGTTAATTAAGGAAATACTTTGGCTTTAGTTAGATCCTGGAGTCATCCTTGTTAACACTAAAGACAGACTTACTTGAGCAGCCAAAACCTGTCTTTCCTGAGACACGGAGCGTACAAAGCTCCCGATTGGATGAGATTTTCTTGACTAGGCCCCGCCCACATGTTTGGTTGTATGAAATGTTCCACTGTTTGCACTCCGCCCCAAGTCATAACCTCTCCTAAAAGTCAGCAACTTATTATAGGTCTGTATAAATGTATGAGGTTAAACCGAAAGGTAGTTAATAATATTTCTATTCCTTCTTTGACTAAAACTATAGATAACGTACTTATCACATCAGTAATCAAATACGTGGCCAAAACTGTATGACTTCAATAGTCGTAAATTATGTTTTTTACCGGTGTTCAAGCTTAGAATTCAAATGATCTGAATTTGACCTGTAAGTTTCAAACTAGGTCAGTCTCAACTTCTCAGCTGTTTTCATGCAACTTATCTGATTACAAACTTGTTCAAACAATCTGAGATTATTATGAAATGATAACATATAATGGCCATTACTAACAACCATGCTGTTGCTTCAATTATCTCATAGTTTTATTTTCAATAACTCAAACTTTATTTGGTCACATTTTAGTTTTTGTTTTCAGCTTCACAAACCTATAAATTAAAAAATATATCAAGGTAAAAGAAAAGAACCAAATTATATAGCTTAACTTTGCAACTTTCACTCATCACAAAATTAGAAGAAAAATATATAAAGATTATACATAACTCGGTAGCTGAGCTTTTATTAGTTGCTGCATAACTGATAGAGTATTATTTTTTTCCTTTAATAAGCAAGAATATTTCTGTATTAACGAAAATGGGTGCAAGAAAGACGGGGTGAGCTGGTAAAATAAGTCTATTAACAAATAAACTGTGTATATCCTAATAATAATAATCATAATACAAAAGAAATGCTTACCTACAACAATTTTTTGGGGGGAAAGCCGAGGAGGGATGACTCCAGCCATTGAACTAAGAATAGCAATAGAAATGCCCTGAATCAGCATGATGATGTATATAAGCCAAGGACTGTGGTCCTTTATAGTCTCTAGTCTAGCTCTCACATCAGTTTCACTGAATCCTTTCTGAAGTTTGGTAACACCTGTACAATATTGTCAAGGAGTGCGATGATTCATCTGGTACCAGCATAGAGATTATGTCTGAGTTAATGCCAAACAAGTTCTGTTTATTGCTTTGTAGAGTATCTCGATTTTCTATAAAACTTTAAAAAATTATATGTACCTAACACACCATAAGACAATCCACAAAGTCTATGAACTAGGAACTGTACTTACAAACTCTATAAACTATGAACTCTACTTACAAACTCTACAAACTATGAACTCTACTTACAAAGTCTATAAACTATGAGCTCAACTTACAAACTCTGTAAACTATAAACTCTAATTACAAACTCTATAAACTATAAACTATAAACTCTACTAACAAAGTCTATATACTATGAACTCTACTAACAAACTCTATAAACTATGAGTTCTACTTACAAACTCTATAAACTATGAACTCTACTTACAAAGTATATAAACTATGAGCTCAACTTACAAACTCTATAAGCTATAAACTTTACTTACAAACTCTATAATGCAGCACTCTAGAGTTTGAAAAACATGTGACAAAGTTTATTTCTGATTGATGTTTTGACAGACAAGAATTTCCAAAAAGTCAAATAGTTAAATGAGAGTTGTAATTACTGGAACAGTTGCACCATTCAAGTTTATTTATATGCATAGAACAACTTCACACGTAGCAATCCCCAAAATAAATTAATTATGTTAACAGTATGAGATAAATCTCTGTACATATTAAACTTTCTAAACCCTTAACTCATTGCAAATTTATCAAAACCAAACTTGACGTTAAAACTACAGATTTGGTGTCATAAAAGTTACGCTAGCTCAGGAGCTCATTTATCTTTTCAAAGTATCGTTTGAATAATTTGATAAAAAAAAATTTAAAGGCAGCTTTCGTAGTCTACTCAGATACTTTTGTAATTGCAATGAAAAAAATTTATTTAAATGGACTATAGCAAAAACGCTTAATACAAATGTTGTCATTTTATTGCTGCAGAAAGTTTCCACACATGGTTTGAAACTTCTTTCAGAATGCAAATCAGCTCTCTTTTCAATTAAAAGCTAAATTTTACTAAAACGACTTTGTTCAGTTTATTTCAACTGTATTATATTGTAGAGAAACAATTTATTTTATTTTATTACTGCTTTTTGATAGTTCTTTAAAAAGTAAAATTATTTTGGTTTGAAATGAAAATCAACGATATTAAATATCGTTGAGAGTTATCCTACCTACACGAATGGTATATTTACCCACATCAGCAAAGTGTTTATTAAATCACAACGCTTTACTGAATAGTCACCGATTACTCACATGTGTGGTTGACTCCCGACATATGTGATATTCTACCTAAATGGAGGTAAGTTACTGACATAAATTTGGAGTTACATGAATATTGTGCTGGCATAAGGAACCAAATGCCACCAACATAAGTAGTTGACATGTGACAATAAGCATTCTAAGAACTAGGTATATTTCAATTTTTATTTGGTATCATTTTCATTGACTAAGACAGCCTGGTATGAAAGAAGTTTGCTCAATTAGTGATTATTACAAAGGAAGAACAATAATAAATACTATTTAGATGCATCAAATAAAAAGCTGAACATAAAACCTGTTTACCATGGTGGTTAGCTGATGTCAAGTAATCCTTTGCAAATTGAAATCTTTCTTTAAGAGAACGCCTTGGCTGGTAAGTGGTGTTGTAATATTCTGAAAAAAACAAGATATTGTCTTGCATTTGTATCTGATCTTAAAAAGTATAGGATGGAAATTCAAATTGTATCCACCAATCAATGGCTTTATGGGAGAATTTGTTAAATATAGTATTGCATAAGTTGTAAAGGTCACAAATGGTTCATAATGCTCAATCAAAAAGTATTACACGTTTGTAGAACACAGTTGACTGATGAAACAACATTTCTATGTGTGGCTGTCGACAGCCGCGCAACTGTCGCGTGGCTGTCGCGTGGCTATCGGGTGGCTGTCGCGTGATTGTCACGTGACTGTCGAGTGGCTGTCGGGTGGCTGTCGCGTGGCTGTCGCGTGGCTGTAAAGTTTATGCTTAAAAACTTTATGCTTAAAGTTTATGTTGAAGCATAAACTCTTTTGTTTATGCTTCAAATTGTGTTTTACCTGAAACTTACTTGTTACTACAAAACACTCAAAAACTTAGCTATAGAATATTTAGATATGAAGCCAAGTGACAACAAAATTATTTGAACTGTATTCTGGGTAATTCTTATAGTATGCATCTTGAAAGGGTTACTAAGAGGGGCAACTAACAATTCTTCTAATCATAGATTTTAACCATTCTTTGAATTTAGCCAAATCTACTAGTCAACAGCGAAAGCTGCTATAAAGTCAATTTTGTATGAGGTCTACAGTCTATATACTGTATATAAATCTCATTGCTTATTCATTTGTCCGTCCGTCTGTCCTTCCGTCTGTCCAACTATAGTGACAATGTTTTAGGAACGAGAAATCTACTGCAAACTGGATTTGAACTCGCAAGCTCCAGTTATATACGGAGATCTATTTATCCACTACACTGTCCAACTTGCTGTACCATGGAATAAGTTTGGCACATAATTGGATTACACGTCAATCTTTCATGCTTCACGTTAAAAATCACGTTATGTGTAAAGCTATATAAGAAGAAAAATCCATGAAACTATACCAAAAGGAACGTGCATGCCCATAAGTGAAGAAAAATGCTTAAAGTCACTTGGCCAACAAAACTATTGCAATTAGTATAGATCTGTAGTAGGCACTATACAGACAGTACGGTATGACTTACACAGACATAAACACAGTGAGCATAAATAGTACAGCTCATTAAACAAACACCTTAATTTAAAAGTTAGAATTGTAGATGTTGAATATGTTGATTAAAAGTAAATTTTCTGTACAAAAACTTTTTTATTACCCGAGCAACGCCGGACATTCAGCTAGTATTGACTATAGCTATCTATAGACTACGTACGACACATTGTAAAAAGTAAAGACAACAGTTGTTTAAGAGAAAGTAGTAGGCCCCTAATACTAAAAGTACGGCTGTACTGTACCATGACCATCTAATAAAATGAAATAAGTAAAACCAACCTTGGGCCTTCGCCGCGACCTCCTCAATCTGGTTTCGTTTTGCGATAAGTCGGCGTCTCAACAGAGCAATGTGAGGTTTTGCAATATCATTTTCAATATTATCGAGCTCTCTTTTGTTGGCTAGGTAATGCTGGTAGGCCTTTTTACCGTAAAGGAAGTCACTAGACTTGAAGGTCTTTATTGGTGAGGGTGGAGGAATGTATGGGTCTGATAGTTGGCTAAAAATGCAGAACTTTCACCGATCTACTAAAGTAACGTATTCAAACAATGTGAATTAGTGAGCACACTTTATTTATTTATAAAATCAGTGAGAACAGTGTTAAACCTGAAGGTCGCATGTACATGAAGAGAAACTGAACATAAATTAAAGCACTGATGAGGTTTGTAGAACATAATAATTATCTCTACTTTACGCTTCAAGTTCTTCTAAAACACTCGAGTACCGAATTAATTTACAATTTATTACTTTCAGTAGATGCAAATAAAAATAATGATTACATATGAAAGAAGGAAAATTTAATAAAAGGAGGCGTAACTATGAGTATAAGTGATGAAATCATGCGTGAAGAAAACTAAAGAATCTTAGGCATGATAGAGGAGTGAGCAACAAAAAGAGTAAATAGAAGAGGAGAGGGAAGATGAATCTAACGAAAGATCATCTGTGTATAAAACATATACATGTACCTATGATATGAGTGGTTTGTTTGCACCCTTATTTATATGTATATGTGAAAGCATCAGTGACTTATACTCTTACCCAAAATAATCATCACTCTTGATGCTGTCCTTTTTACCAAAAGATTTGTCAGCCTCCGCTGTAAAAAGTCAAAAATAGTTTCTCTGAGTAAACTAGAATAAAACCAGTTGCTACACTCTCAAAAATAAGCAGGCAGACACAAACAGGATGTTAACATTTAGCTTTATGCTTTTACGTACTCTATACAATGTATATACAGCAATTTTGACAATTATAAAATTAACAAGAATCTAAAGAAGCTAAATACTCCTTACGTCTAGTATTACATGGAATTCTGCATTCACAGATTTTTTTACAATAATTTCACATGAAATACATGTACATATTTTCAATATGCAATAACAGTGATCAATCTGAAACTTGGCAGTATAGAAAGTGTTGGTCTAGCTATTACATGCAGGATGTAGATACGGTGAACTTAAAACCTAATTTTTTAGATGTACTGTAAATAGAAACTTTTACAGCGCTTTGCAAAAAGTAGGCCTACTATTGATTAATTAGTTTTCTTAAGAGCAAACATGCTATGCATTAGTGCTTACAGTCTAAAATTACATATATGACAGAAATAATTTGAAAATTATTATGAGACAACTCAGAACTTTATGATACATTGAAAATAAAAAATGAAAACCAAATACGAAAATATACTGGTTCACAGTGCTATGAGAGAAAATCTAAAAGACAGAGAAACAGAAATGTGCTTGGTGAGGTGATCAATAATAAAATGAAGCCATGTACTATGGAATATGAGTATATATGTATAAGTATATATACTATTACTATCAACCATGTACTATGGAATATGAGTATATATGTATAAGTATATATACTATTACTATCAACTATGTACTATGGAACATGAGTATATATGTATAAGTATATATACTATTACTGTCAACTATGTACCTTGGAATATGAGTATATATGTATAAGTATATATACTATTACTATCAACTATGTACTATGGAATATGAGTATATATGTATAAGTATATACACTATTACTATCAACTATGGAATATGAGTTTATGTGTATAAGTATATATACTATTACTGTCAACTATGTACTATGGAATATGAGTATATATGTATAAGTATATATACTACTACTATCAACTATGTACTATGGAATATGATTATATATGTATAAGTATATATACTATTACTATCAACTATGTACTATGGAACATGAGTATATATTGTGGAGGACGGGACTATACTAAACCATATGTTTGTGCTTGAGACCACATTATGCCTAGTCACTTATGTATATTTCTTAACCGGTTATATAATACCCTGGTAAAACTGTTATATAATACTACATTTTTGGGCCTGCTTCACAGGCCTGCTAGCATACCATTATGCCTATTGTCTGGGCCTGCCTCACAGGCCTGATGTGAAACAATGAATGTTATATAATTGTGGGCGGAGCAAATAGTATAAAAGGAGAAGGCATAAGCCAACTCTTTGGGATTCTGCTAACGGATTTTATACTGTCAAGACGAAGTTATACATGTGCTGATATACGCTAAATACACTATACTTATTCTTATAAACTGCCTACGTTTGATGCCTGCCTGGTTGGCATAAGGGGGATCCTTCCGCCAGAACTGCTCTGGCTTCGAAACACGAACTGCTTGGGGGAGACACCTAAGGAAGGCTAGGGGTGGGCTACGTTACGATCGGACCTGATCAGAAATGCGATAGCATTGGAGATCAGGCCCTCCAGTAAGTAGTCGGGACCTAAACTAGCCAAGATAGGGTCTCAGAGACCAGGCCGTGTTAGCCTTCCAAGTGAGCCTGAACTGCGGATACCCAGCCGCAGCCTGACCCGACCACGAGGTGTGTCAGGCAGGCCGACGAGGGGAAGGCCCAGTGTTCAGACTGCACTGCCTTGCTAGGAAAAGTAAAGCTGGCTCAGCTACCGGGGCCAGACCTTTACAATATGTATAAGTATACATACTATTACTGTCAACTATGTACTATGGAATATGAGTATATATGTATAAGTATATATACTATTACTATCAACTATGTACTATGGAATATGAGTATATATGTATAAGTATATATACTATTACTATCAACCATGTACTATGGAATATGAGTATATATGTATAAGTATATATACTATTACTATCAACCATGTACTATGGAATATGAGTATATATGTATAAGTATATATACTACTACTATCAACTATGTACTATGGAATATGAGTATATATGTATAAGTATATATACTATTACTGTCAACTAAAATAAAAAGTACAAACTAAAGAGAATCAATGGTTGCGCTGGGACGGTTCTCATATAATCCGCTGACATCTTCTACTAGGTAAGATTGAACTCACAGCAAGTGTTCATCAACATGAAATATGTTGATTGTGAATATAATTTTTCATTGAAGAAATCTGCAAAGGAGCTACTCCAACCCTTTTCTTTTCCACACTTTAAAGAACCAGCCACTCTGAGTTGAGAAAAAGAGTGTACTTAACCAATAACAATAGTGAGTTATATAATTAAGTGTAGCACAGCAAAGAACAGTATGCTACGAGCGCTGCTATTGCGGCTCAATATGTGGGACTTCAGCTTGCTCTTATAGACTAAATAAACCACTCTTCCTCTTCTAAGATCGACTGGTCCTTCTCCCTCTGGCCAGCCCTTGACTGGTTTGATTTGGCTGGTGTTGGCTTTTTGGTCTGGATGTGCAGATTCATAGGCCAACCAGCGCCTCTGGGGTCAGGCCGAGTAGAGGGCTGGCTGGCATCAGCTCACTTCTCCCTTCATTACAGAGCATAGGAGCTTTAATATAATTGCTGATGCTAACACCAGCTGACTCCAAACTGTACTGTACTGGCTTTGCCTGTACTCCAAGCGTTGAAACTTTTGCTACAATAGCTTGTTTCAGTTTGCTTAGGTCCCAATCAGTAGCTACATTGGCTGTGGCCTTGGCTGCGTCCACCCAATAGTCTCCATCTTTCATGAGCTGGCGAATCCTCCTCTGCTGACGTTCACCGAGCACTTGGCTAATGGGCCGAAGCCAAAAAGACTGGCAGACATGAAGACAGCTGCTCGAATACTGGAGGACAGGCTCTGCATCTCTGGCTGGGGCCTCATGTTGCTGAGATGAATCAGGCTGTGGTTGCCTGTACTTCACCTGCCACCTTTTCTGGCTCTTGCATAACCGGCAGGTTGTTGTCAATGAGGGAGTACTGGATGGCCATCTGCAGATCGGCACTCAAGACTTGGTTTTCTAGACTTTTCCCGAGAGGGGGTGGGTGGTCGATGTGGTATACCATTCCTTATGACTGCCGGATGCATGCTTGCTCTGGTTTGCATGGATTGAATGACCTGATTCCTTGATACAGGCTCCCATATGTCAGGACACATGAAGATGAAAAAATGTTGGAGGATGTGGCGATGCTTTCACTGGTTACTGGTAATGTAACCACAGATGCTGCACTTGCCCTTCAAATGCCTTTTAAATATTGCGTTTACTTGGTCTCAAGATTTTTGAAAAACTTACTGCTCCATACAAACAATCGTTCTTTTGGTTGTGCTGGCTGTTCAGTCATTTTGGAGAGCATCAGCTGCAGGGTCTTAGTATTAGGAACTTGAATAAGGGAAGCACCTCTCCTTTTAGTGGGCCTCAGCCGATTATCGGAGTTAGGTATGCTAGGAGTTACTATGTTGGTTTCTAAAGTAATCTGGAAAACCAAGGATGCTACAGCCGCCCTGCCAGCTATATCTTCTTTTTCTAGTCAATTCAAATTTTTATACAGCTTTAGGAGAGACAATACAGGAAAAGGTGCACTAGCTCAAATCGTTGGCTCAACCACAAACCCTCACCATCTGCATTGCATAATACAGGCTAGCTTAGTCTGAGTAGAGTCAGGAGTTTGGATGCCAGCCAGTTGTAACTTGGTGAGGAAATATTTTGTTTTTGCAAAGCTATGTTGTCGATGCCCCTTGAACTCTCCTGGCTAAAACATCCCTTATCTCAGGCGTTTTCTCTGCTCTTCAAGATGCTAGCTAAATGTTTCTTTGCCTCCGCCAAGTTCTCTGACTCTGCCGTGCAAGGTATGCAAGGTACCAGCTCCCTCATCTGAATCATTTGAATACTCTAATTTACCAGTATCAATGGTCATGTTTGGCCCTAGTTGGCTTAGCGTGTACTCAAGAGAATTGTTAAGCTCACCTGTGGTTATCTTAAATCTGCACATCTGTATTGAATAATAGCCTATAAATTGCAGTTGTTGCCATTTCCATGAGCTCAGCTATTTGTCAATCCAGGGTGTCTAGCTCCTTTAATCTCTGGGCATCTACTTGACTCTTGGGTGACAGTGACTCTGCCCAGCTCCTCTGGGTGTGCTTGATGGGGCTTGAGCCAGCGTCATTCTAGACTTACAACTATCTCTGTCGCTCTACCAAGTGTGTTTTACAAAAACTTTAACACTTGGTATGGTTTCATGAATATTACTGGTAGCTTAGGGTTGTCTTCTAGTTTCTTCCTCTTTTTGATCAACCAAATCCAGTCATCGGGTGCATATAGAAAAGACTCTCTCTGGTTTCATGTCTCATCTGCATCTGACCATGTCGAAAGGCACTGTCTACTTTTTTGAGTCATGATTGTGCTTCCTTTACATACCCATATGTCAAGCATAAATCTACGGAAAGGGTGGATACTCCAGCTGGTCTAGAAGTAGCAGCTGCCAGTATGGCATGTTTTGTGCAACCTCATCAGCTAGGAAACAGCAAGTCGCATTGTTTGCAGTAGTTCATATATGGCCAGCCTGAGCATTAATCAAGCCTCTTGCAGTCATTGGAATACTTCATTAATCCTGTGCAAGTCTGTGTTAAAGTCTGCGGCATAAGAATAATGTGATTTAGGTACAACAGCATCCACCAGTGGAGTCCGTGCAGGACCCGCTCCACCAGCCTTTGGAAGGTGACCAAAGCCAAGGTCACCCCAATAGGTAGGGTTCATTCTACTTCGTAAAGTTGACGACTCCTTTGCATCGGCATTCAATGGCACTTGCCGGTCACTGCTGACCAGGTTCAGAGTACTAAATAAACGGCTCTTGACATTGTCAGGTTAGAGTGTAAGAATCTTGCTTAGTCACTGTGCTTAAATGCTGACAATTTATGCAAAGCCTCGTCTTTCCATCATTTTTCTTAACCAGTACACTGAGAACTCCAGGCACTCAGTTCAATCAGCTTTTTTCGGAGAATCTGAAACTGCCGTTCGGCTTCCACTTCCTCTGGTATCAGCTCCTGAGGAGGAATGTTGCATGGGCTTTGTTTCTTCCTTTAATAGAATAGAGAGTTCTACTTTAGAGACCTTGTCAACGTCTTCGTGGTCTATGCTGAAGGTGGTTCTGCACCTGGTCAGTAGGTCCGCTAAATATTCAGCCTGTCTGTGCTCTCCACAATTCTGTTGAGTCGTCTCAAACTTTTGGGTTTTGCTTACCCACTCCTTGTATTGGTCAGCCCTTGCAAAAAAGGGGCAGCTCTTTGTCCACCTGGTGGTATAGGTGTCCAGCATGGTACTGACTTGGTACCATGAGGGGTACCATGATACGAAGGTTGGTATCATGGTAGTACCAACCATTGGTATCAATGATACCAAAACTGGTATCATTGGTATCAAAGCTGCTCTTCGGTACCAATGGTTGATGCCAATGGTTGATACCATTAGTTGGTACTAATGGTTAGTACCATGGTCCTGACCATTTCTGTCAGGGGTTGATCAGTTAAGTTCAGACGCTGTTGTTTGCTTCAATTTCACTTTTCTTTGTAATTTTTCTTGAAAAAACTTTTTTTGGTGCATGCTCAAATTAAGTATTAGTTTTAAAGCAACTATTACAAGCAAAAATATAAAACTAGTTGCGGCAGCAAATGATCATTGCTGAAATGTTGCTAAAACTATTACTAAAACTACCAAATGTATTTATTACTAGTAATCTGTCAGTTTAGTATGCTGTAAGTTATCGTCAGGAGTGCTGATGCAGCAGAGAGAATAACTAGTATTTGCCCAAGCATTCTGAAACATCAGAATGTGGATGATTGACGCAAATGGTGAATGTTGAGAGCCTACATTCTGCTTATAGCAGTATTTTACCTCCAACTGTGGCTTCCGAAGGACAGATACTAATCTTATTATAGCAAACATTATATTGGCCATCAAGTACTCTAGTTTATTACCTCACCCTGACTTGAAGCCATCAGGTCATATACATAAGCCATCAATGATATGCAGAAAAACAAATTACCTAAACATAGTCAAAAGCATCTGACAATGTACTTGGGTAAGACATGATACCCATCAAAACAGCTCAAAAACCACATAATACACATATCTGGTTTTGTGAAGAGTGTTTTTTAGCAACAATTTGATAATGTTAACTACGCATACCTCCATAAACGGACTGTCTATAAATGGGATTCTGCTGTGCTTTGGAATCAATAGCAAATTTTTGTTTGGGAGAATAGTCAAGGAGTCGTTGTGAAGCTGACTTGACATCTTTGATGTGTTGTCTTTCAAGAAGTCTGTCAGTAACCAGTTCTTTTGAGTCCCACTTGTTAGCCATCCCTCTCAGTGTCTTAACAATTGAGATAATCTGTGTTTTTCTATTATGCATTTCAACAAAATTGCAAGGATTTATGTTTTTTTTTGTCAATTGACATTTTGAATGTGTTTGACTTTTAGATACCCTATCAGCATAACGTTACAAAGTGTTATTTTTAGCTTGAATGAACTTACCATCCTTGTTTTGGAAATAAACTTTGACTTTTGATTTAAGCTAGCATTACAATAGGCTAAATGGTCATCATCTTTTTCCATGAACATTGGGGCGATAGTGAAAAGATTTGTGTCTTCTTGGTCAGAACCCATTGATTCACTCAAAGACGCCCTGGAAACAAGCAAACAGATCAAGTGCTAAAAAGGTTTAATATTTTGGATCTTTGTCACTTTATCTATTACCATTACTAAAAATCTTTTTCTGAATATTTTTAGGTTTTTCACCTATTATTCAAGTGTTTTATTAGAACTTACTCAACAAGGATTGTGGTTGGAGCTAGCCAGCCTCCTTCAGACCAGCCATATCCAAGATGCTAACACTTTATGGATGTTAGCCGGCTTACGTATGTAACATCTTACGGATGTTGCTAGTTGCTCATCGGTGCTCCTTGAAATTTGAGCAGCTTGTGGTGCAAGTGAATGTAAAGCCACTGATCTGTACGACCACGATTTCAAACCGATCGTCTGCTGCAAACCAAAATTCAAGTGATGCAGGAAGTGGGATACTGGCTTGAACAGAGATGGCCATTCACTGCCAAATCTCCATTTGTAAATATTGCCCTCTCAGAGTGACGAAGGGCCCTCTTAGACTGATCTGCCATAGGAGACCAACCGAAATCACTCTGAGCCAAATGTTCAGGTGGTTGCGAGGTGCCTCAATTGCGCAGGACTACTTCTAACCTTTAGGTTCAGTGCTATCATAGGCAGAAAGCAAAGCCAGCAGGTAGATGAAAAGCAGTTTCGGCAAGAGAGGGCCACAGAAGGAGCAGCATCAAAAGAAGGAACAACCTCACACCTGAAAGCCTTGATCGAAGTTGCTCAACCGGATTGTCAAGGGCCAGTCCCAGTCAGGAGATTGGTTGACCTAATAGTATGAGTCGTGAGCACAAGGGGTGAACATCTGCGATAAAACATCTAGCTTAAGGACAGTATTTATCCAATTCACCAATCTTTCCACCTGTTCGGACCAGAAAAAAAGTTGAGGCGACAATATAGATGCAAACTTTATTACCAAGCAGGACGCACAACCCCTCTCTCAAATAGATGACATCCTGAATGCACTGTCCAGCAGCCGAGTTTTGTAATATGCTGAACCTTGTCAGCAGATACTGGCAAGTGCTTCTGGATGCCAACACTCAGAAAAAGCTCGCTTTCATCTCTCAATCAGTTTTCTGAAAATAGAAAGACTTGCCATTTAAACTGACTAATGCCCAGCTATCTTTTAGAGGCTCATGGAGCTTGTGCTGCAAGGACTTCTCTGGCGCACTCCCTTACTGCTTCTGAACAATAACATCATGATTGCAGCACACGATGAAACACTTCATCACTGCTTTGAGGAGGTTGTTTAGAAACTACAAGGAGATGAACTAAAGCTGAAGCCATCCATGTGTGAGCTGCTTCAGCCTAAAGTCCTCTGTCTTGACCACATCACCAGTAAAGGTAGAATATCCACTGGCTCGGTCAATGCGCGTGTAGAATTGATGAGGGCGTGGTTAGTGCCTCAGGAAGTCAAAGAGCTATAAGTGTTCCTGGATATTGTTGGGTTCTACCGGTGGGACATTACCAAATTTGACATAATAGCGCAACAACTACATAGCCAAAAGAGAACCTTAAAGGTGGTCAGAAGAAAACAGGTGGCCTTGAGGTGCTTCAAAGACAGCATCACTACCGCCTCTATTCTGGGATGTCTAAATCTACAAGGGTAATATACCTTTGATGCTGTCCCAGATGTAGGAAGACGAGAAGAGGTTAGTCGCTCACTACAGGAAAACTCTGATACCTCCAGAGTGGAACTATTGTGTTGCGTGGAGAGAGTTGCTGACAGTAATCAAAGCAGTAAAGCATTTCAGACAGTGCTTGTAATATGACCAGGACTTTCTTTTACGGCTAAATTACGCTTCTCTTTTAGTGGCTATGTTGGAGGACAGAACCAGGTGGCTTAATGACTACTGCTGCTTTGTATTTCTGTGTTGGTGGCAACACATATCACACAACCAATTGCTACTGTAAAGGAATTTGCCGGCCTTTACTCGGCACTATCTAGATTATTACATAAAGAGAAGAGAATGTGCGTAGTTTCGTTTAGTTTTTATTACAGAAGGAAATTCCGCTAGCCGATGAGTGTATGGCTATCTGCTCTGCCCACCTGAGTGAGCTGGCTCTTTTATATACAAACTCACCCGTTCTGGCAAACTGAATCGAATAAAAGCCATATAATTTTAATAACCTACCTATAACATAACTGTAATAAACAGAATCGCTAATCCATTGGCATAGTTATAATACAGCGATAAACAAAGACATAATAGCGATATAGTATATGAACAAATTAATAACGATATAATAGAAAGAACAACACAGCATGCAAGATATAACATATAAAAATATTTACACGAATTATGGAGTCATAGCCCGGCGTCCACCACATTACGACATCAAGGGAAGCACAAGCCCTATTGACACAGCTCGGCTCGGCTTCACTCAACCCAACTCAGCCAGGATACCAACAAAGCACCAGATATAAAGTGTCAGAACCTACTAACGAAGAGCCCTATATAAGTCAACGTAAAGCACTAAGCATACACAGTGTTTTCGTGCCTTCTATAATTACCCGTATGGGCTTCGTTGTATACGCTTGTATACCAAATATATAAATACATCTATGGTGAGCTACCACTGTGTAGTTTATCGAGATTGCGGTAATGCGATGTGAATTAGTTTCTCAGGCTTCATTGAGTCTTTCACTTGATCGGTCATGTTGACAGCTAACAAAGTATTTTAACATTTGAAAAAACTAGTCGATTGGTCTGAAAAATCGAGCCCTGAAGGATTCATACAATTCGACTTGGTCTCACTAGAGTTACAAATTTACACTCATCAAATTGTAGCAAGCTTTAAAACACAACCATAATAGCCATTCTTGAAGTTAAGTCACAGAAATATATATAGAACCTACAAACAATATGATAGATAATTATTCCTAAAATATTTTATATAAAGTAACAATAGTGATAAAGAGGTTTAAAATACATATTTAAATATCTGGTATGCAGAGAAGATGTTCATAGACCAAGTCTAAACATCCAAATCAAAAATTTCAATAAATGCTACCAACTAGTGCCTAGTTCTGTTTAAACACAAGACTGGAGACCACCAAATATTTTTTGGACAAATTCAATTTTTGCACGCTTTTTATACTGATGACCATTTAGTTTTGTAAAATTATGGATTGAAAATTTGCTAAACATGTTATTATGAAGTTATTAATGTAATTTTTACTTTCAGAAGTCAAAAATTGTGAGCTGAAGTAAGTCTAGCAAAATATTGCATAATAGTTCACTGCAAACACACGCAAGGGGTGTAAAGTTTAATAACAATAGAGCTTTATCGCTACATGACTGTTTGTAAGTTTGTCTTATAATTAAATTCACCAATAAAGATAATAATAGTACAAAACATAAACATAATAGTAGTTTAGAGTTAAATACAGACTAGATTAGAAATCAGAATCAGAGTTGTTTGTAAGGATTATTCCAAGACGATCCAATTTTAGCCTCTGAAGAGAATTTGGAAGCTTATTGGCAACTTTTCTGGTTAGTGTTTTAAACGTTTAGACAGTTTTGTTGTCATCGGAAAGAGCTCAAAAAAATTTTCATTTATAGATAGTAGGAATATGTTATGGAAAACTAAGCAACAATAAATGTTAGAACCAACGTTCGATTACACACGGTAGCAAACTTTGAAATTGCTAGCTAAAATCGTTACTATTGACGATATCTACTGACTACCAAAATAACCTCTACAAATTTTTTGCTTGCTATAAGTGTAACCAGGCAACATGATATAATTAATGTTTTGTGTCCGCGCTTTAAAATATCCAAAGTCTAACTCCTCAGTTTTTATCAACTAAAAAGCTTTGCTGAAGGAAAAAATTAAAAATATTAATAAATTTGGTGAGTCTTTCAACTCTATCAGTAAATGTGCTAAGATCAGTCGCTAACAATTGATACCACTTATTACGAGTCTTCATGGTTGTGAAGTTTTAACTAGACTAGTAAAGGAAGTGTTCATAATGAAGGTGTCAGGATGTGTCAAAATAATTTCTAGAGCGAAGACTGTAGTTTCCTTACGCTGCATCTGCTGCCATTTCTGACCCCTGATATCTTCCAAAGAGCTTCTTGTTATCTTTCAGAACTTTGACATCTTTTTGCGCTTCTTGTGGTTCAGCGAGATAGCTGGGTAGCTCATTAGGATTATTACGTAGCTGTAACAGAGGAAAATATTGATTGATTTAGTTTTGAGAAGAATGTTTTGTTTGTTTTGTCAGGATTGAACGATGACAAGAAATAGATGATTCTTTGGTATAAAAATTAATGATCTTTTTAAGTTTTAGAGTTTAAAGAGATTAGAGAGCTGAACTAACATACATGTACATATATGTACATGTACATGTACATGTACATGTACATGTACATGTACATGTACATGTACATGTACATGTACATGTACATGTACATATATGTACATGTACATGTACATGTCAATTGCTGAGTGCTAGTTTAATGAACATTTAGCACTGACTCCTTTTAGAGTCTGAGTACTTACATGTAAGTCTTAAATAAGACTGAGTGGTCAAAGTTAAGTCGTTATACTAATGGCAGGGCTAAGTAAACAAGGTTAGTACTGGATAACTATTGCATTACAGCTGCTAATATAGCATATCATACCTAAGTACTATCAGGGTAGCAAGAAATAAGTTGTTATTGTGTCAGTATTATTATGTGTCACGACATACAGAGCATTGGTGTGATAGCTTTTCTATCAGTATTATCTTATTGTCAGTATTATCTATCAGTAGTATTTTCTGTCAGTACTATTATGTGTCATGTCATGCATAGCATTGATGTGATAGCTTTTCTAGCGACCATATTTGGTATCGAACCTACTCATCATGAGGTCATAGGTCATGTTCAATAGAGCATGATAGCTCAAAAGATGAGGTCAAAGGTAATGTTCAATAGAGCATGATAGCTCAAAGGGAGAAGACAGTGAAAAGCTAGCTGCCAGCTGAAGCTGGTTGAAATGTAGCCTAAATGCTCTTGTGTGTATTATATCATTCTAAATAATCATCTACTTTCTATGTATCTACAAGACTGGAAGAGATCAGAAATTGTGAGTTTTTTAATTCCTTTTCTACTTTTATCTATTATCTACTTCTGTCTATCTTGTTTTAAACTGTGTACTCAAGGGAACTAATTTCAGTTTATATTAAGATTAGTAAGCACATGTATTATATTATAGTATTAGCATTTTATAATATCTCATTTTGCTTGAATTGTTTTATTACAATACTATTATTTACAATACTATTATTCTATTTTTAAATGTCGTATTTCAGGGTACAGGTTTCAAATAAACTACTGTTGTCAACCAATTCCAGTCAATATGGGAGTTATCCCGTCACAGTTATACTAATAGCCAGAACAGAGAATATTAAGGACTGAATTTCTGTTGACACAATTAGACATGAATCTAGATAAAATATCCAATAGCACTTACGGGTTTAGCAACTCCTCCGAGATCACTGAAGTCAAATGAGCTGGGATTATCTAGCTCAAGCAAGACTGAGCTCTACAAATCACAAAGAACTCTCTGAATGGGTACAGGTAACAACCTTTATTAGTAATGCTTTCTACTTTTATGGATTTCAGTCAATCTCCGAAGCTCTATATAACAACAAGCAAATCATGCCCGGCACAAACAATCAAAATAACACAGCAGAAAGTAGCATGTTTTAGTCTTACCAGCTCTCTTCTACAATGTATAATACACTGTGTTATTGTGATCTGAAGTAACATATGCATTTGCAGTGAGGAAGACTGACTGATAATATATTATGGGTGGAGGTTGGCAAAGCTTAGCTGGAGTTATATGCTCATGAAACTAACAATTTATTAGTCAGTGTTGCACATACTTAGTGTGAACTTACAAATTATCATCTATGAATTTAGCTGCCACTTCTAAAAGTTTACAAAACTAAAAATAAAAATTTACAACAACCAGATGAACAGCCATGATTCTTCCTCTGGCAGTTTTGCACAGATATCTTATCTCTTGTTTCTTTCTATAAAGTAAAGGAAAGGAACTCTTTGCTATTTATTGACCTCTCTCCACACTACTCCTATCTGCTGCAATCACCTACAACTACTCAATTGCTGTTATAAGTAAATAAGGTTCAAATTTTAGCAGTTATTACCAAATAAGTAAAAACTACCTCCCT
Organism: Watersipora subatra; assembly: GCF_963576615.1. Lineage (NCBI taxonomy): Eukaryota > Metazoa > Bryozoa > Gymnolaemata > Cheilostomatida > Watersiporidae > Watersipora > Watersipora subatra. The sequence continues at coordinate 2,355,672 of NC_088709.1, read as the reverse complement.
CACCTATTGTGTTAGGAGTACTTCACTTACAGAGAGGCAGCTCAAACATTTATGATTCTTAGAAACTCTGCTTTATATAGTTTTAACAAAATGAAAGCATCTTGTAAGCTATTATTGCTCGAGTACTAGACATTGACAAAACCATTTAGTCTGCTGATAAGCTCAATAGCATATTATTTTTCTAACTGTAACTCAGCAAATGTATTTAAAACCTGCTATTTCTGAGGAAACAATAGTTTCACTTAACAAGTAGTTTAAATAAAGTTTATTGAGGGCCAATCTTATAGACAACCCGTTACAATGCCGCTACAGCCATCTACATACATGTATATAAATCTGTGTTTGTCTGTATTCTGTCTGTCTTCTGTCTCTCCGCGTGTCCAGTTATAACAATTAAGTTTTAGAAATGAAAAATCTAATTAGTACTAGGTTTGAACGTAGACAGGTATTAATTAATACACTACACTGTTCAACTGGCTATGCTATGGAATAAATTGTGTACAAACTTGTTACACATTGCCCATCTTCCATGACTTCACATGTAACCTTTTCAGTTAGCATTATGTATAAAGCCATACCAGAAGAAAAACACTTGAAATGCTTAAACTCACAAGGCCAACAAGTCGCTTGTAATCAGTATAGATCTGTAATAGGCACTCCAGCCAGTACAATATGAATTACACAGAAATCAACACAGTAAACAGAAATATACAAAGTACACGGAAATAAACAAACACCTTCATTTAAAAATTAGAGTGGTAGATGTTGTATATGTTAATTAAAAGTAAATTTCCTGTGCAAAAACTATTTTATCACCTGTGCAATGATGGGCATTCATCTGGTGTTTTATAAATAATGGACTATCTGGCCTCATACTCCCATATGCCTAGTTACTTTAGCTACAGACACTCTAAGTGATTCCAGCAGATTTATTAGTTCGGTCTAATCAAGTCCATAAAATAGATTTCCTCAATGAGCTTTTAAGTGAATGAATACTAACCATACAAGAGCTTGTAAGTGAATGAATACTAACCATACAAGAGCTTGTAAGTGAATGAATACTAACCATACAAGAGCTTGTAAGTGAATGAATACTAACCATACAAGAGCTGCATCACGTGGTTTAGTTTTCTATCAAAATTTTAGGCAGAGGAAAATTTTTAAGCTTTAAGCATTTAATGTAAGTCTTTATGTTTTGAGCTTTCTAAAAGTTGTTGTACATACATTTCACGCTTTCCAATAGCGAGTGGCATGCTCCCTTATAGTACTTTACTCTCAAAGAAGTGCTGAATTCGTCCTTTTTTTAAATCGTAAGATAGTTCAGGCATTCTAATCTCACAGCTATAGTCGTACTTGTGATGTCATTAAGCTAAACTATGAAACAGTCCACAAGCATGGAATTCCTTTGCTATTGTGTTTGTTTGCTACAAACAGTAAAACTCAGTTCTTGACACTAATTATTGTTGGTTGCAGTCATATCTTATATCATCATTATTGATACTGCGGCAGAAAGCGAAATCTGAGGTTCAAATTTCGTTACACAAATCATATGCTCAATACAATCAATCAATACCTCAATAGCCCTTGTCACTGAACTTATGGAAAGCTAATAGCTTCGAGGTTATGGCCTTTGCCAATTCTAAGAGAGAGTTGCTCTATATCATGAGGCTTCCGTCTCTTCCATCCACTATCACTTATTCAAGTGGCACTTGAATCAGCTCTGACAAATGTAAACGTACGAATTTTAATGCTATTTCTTAAACAAATAAACTGAAATCAAGTTTCACTCAGTTTCAGGTAACTTCTAGCACAGACACCTACACTTGATCACACACAATCAATCCCATGCACGGGGGGGGGGGGTATGCTGTTAATATGCCACTCTGTTAATATACCGGCTTCAACTTAGCATACATGGCTTCACACTGCAAAGTTGTGGTTTGGTGTACCCGCAGCACTCACCAATATTTGTACACCAAATTAGTTTAAGGATGCAATATTTAACAAAAAGGTACAAGAGGAAAAAGGAGAGAGAAAACAAAGTGAAGGAGCAACAAAAATAAAAGGGAAAGAGAGGAGGGGAGGAGAAAAAAAGGAGTGGGAGGATAAAAAAAGGAAGAGGGCTGCGATATGTTATATCAGTATATTATATATTATTATTAATCATTATTATTATGGAACCTCAGCAATTTGTGATGGTAAAAGACTTCGTTTAATTACTGGCATTGTTATAGTTATTCTCAAGGAAAACATGTGGCAAGTTTAGGCTGAAAACCTATCAGCTGGAAAAAAAGGGTTGAGCTTTAAAGGTTGACTTGCAACAAAATTCACATTACAGTTATTTGGTATCAAAAAATTCACCACGTCTTACTCTGCTGTGTTATAGGTGCAAAATATGTGAAAATGTGATTACAAACCCTAAGAAGCTCAAAAATGAACAGTTAATCGTAGCCATCACAAAAACGTCGTATATTGGAATCCCTTTCCAAAACGGTTCAAATGAGACGTAGTTGAACAAAATGGCTTCTGTTTACCCTTTGATGCAACCTCGTTCGTCGAAATATTTTTACAATTACACTTCACACATTCAATAAAACCATGTCTATTGTTTTTACACGTCTATTTTATCGTCATTGTAATGCTGTCACTTTGAGCACTGATATCTCAAATCCTACCGTAAAAATTCATTTAATTTTTTAACCTTAGCTCGAAGGAGTGCATATCATTCTCTAATAAACATGATGGGCCTGTTGTCATTTGTGATAGTCGAAAAATGCTGCAGAAATCATTCGGTAGGAAATATGGGTCACATGATCAGATTACGACTAGATGATTAGACCAAGCTGAAACAAAACTGTAAAGTAGCGAGCATTTATATTTGATACGAGCTTTCCGGTAGAACCAGAAGTGTTTTTCATAAACTAATGCTATGAGACATTTTATATTGAGCCATTTATTGGTCTTTAAATTCACGCGATGACATCACGTGTCAAAACAATAACCACAATGTTTGAGTACGCTATCGAAATAAAGAGATTCCAATCTACAGCGGCTTTTCGTTTTTGAGCTTTTAAGAGCTTGTAATCACATTTCCACATATTTTGCACCTACAACACAACAGAGTAAGACTTGGTGAACCTTTTGCTACCAAAAACTGTAATGTGAATTTTGTTGCAAGACCACCTTTAAGGGTGTTTAGAGGTCCCACAGAAAGATGAGAAAGAAACATGGTCATACATAATCTCTCACAAAATACAGTGAAACATGGATAACTCACCCTCGGATATATCGAACACATGGCTAACTCGAATGGATTTGCTTGGTCCGTTCCCACGCAATGATAAATGGCTCTATATAACTCGAACTCAACACTGTTAATTCAAACTGTTTTTTGCCCAACGGCTACCGAAACGGTTGCTATCGCTTTAGAAAATCACTTTATTCCAAGCCATAGAGGTAAACCTCAACTTTTCGTAATTCATAAGCGTCGTTATTACCACCATCGGCAAAATATTTTTGTCAACGACTTTTTTAAAGGTTTGGTGAAATTTAATTTATACCAAACATCCGCTTAGCGGTCGCCCTTCGGAAGCAAGGTAAAGTGAGGTAATCTTTGCATAAACTTAAAGAAAAATCGGCAAAATTGATCGTGGGTAAAACGCTCAAAAGAAAAAGATGTCTTTTCTTTTGAGCATTTCAACAACGATCAAGTTTTGCCAATGTCAATCTAAAAAATGTCCTGGCAATTACATTACCTCAAACAACGAACCAATCTCAAGTGATAGAAAAATCTCTATACTTTTTGATAAAAACGTTTTAAACTTTACATTAGAAGCATTTAATTTGAAACAAGCTATTTGTGCTTTTGGTTTATATTATATAGTTTGTATATGTACATGTATCTACTAATAAATAAGTAAATACATGGACTTGTGACAGTGCTCTGATAACTTGAACGCTCTGATAATTCGAACACTTTTGCTCGGTCCCTTGAAGTTTGAGTTATCCGAGTTTCACTATATATTTAAACAGCGAAATACTCTAAAGCTCCTAACTTTCAAAATGAGTTCGCGATTTATTTAAAAGAAAAACACGAAAAAACTATACTAAAGGAAAACTCATTGGTGTATACAGTTCCAGAGACTAATTCAACTGATAATAAAAATCATGGGATCACAACTCCTTGGCTTGTGTTTATAATTATCAGTATTGTATATGGAGAGGCTAAGCGTTCTAACCTTATCAAAAGCCTTCCCAGAAATCCTTCAAGTTGGTTACCTTTTGAGCTGAGCAGACAACTTCAAAGGCATTTACATTCATCTCATCAGCTTTTTAGCATTGTTTGCCAAGTGAACCTTTTAAAAAGTAGTAGACAATTTTTATTTTTCAGTGATTGGGAGCTATTTATCAGGGGATGAAGCGCACAGAGGCTTAGCAGTAATTTTGTTAGCACAACTAGTTGTCTTTAAGGTTCACCTGACTTGTAGCAGCGGTTATGGCCGCTCTTGCGCAGGAGTACTGCTAAATAATTGCTATGAACTTTAAAAAGCCATCGTAATGCCATGCCCAGCAGTCTAATATGACATTTATTGTTTCTGATGAATTTGTTGATGAGGCAAGAAATTGCAGATCATGCTAGTGCAGTCAGCACACATGTTGAAGTTGTCAGAATACATGCCAGAACTATGATAAATGAATAAAACTCACTAATTGGAGTGACAATATTTTACTGCTTGGGTAGTAAAAGTGCCCAACAATTTTATTTCTATGTTCAAGGAATCGTAAGTTATATTCTGAGTATAAATGTTTGTACAGTAGACCCACCAAGCAGAGTAATAGCCAAAATTAACATTGCATCATCATGACTGCACACTGGGAAACGAAAAGTTTTAGCAAGATATGCCAAGACATTAGTGATGAAACAACATCAGTCACGAGTTGGAAAGCCACCACTCTGGAACAACAGGCTAGGCATGCAAATATTGAAAGTAAGTAAATATCCTTTGTGTGTGACTGTCGACCTAATTTGCGCTGTGAAATGTGACTTACTGTAAATACAGGTAATAAACAAAGGACTTAGTGTGTCTTACTGTAAATACAGGTGATAAAAAAAATTATTGTGACTCACTGTAGATATAGATGTCTATGTATACCTGAAGAAAACAAAATAGTGTGCTGTGCATTTATTGCGCATTGTCATTTCCATGCCCTACGTCGACATCACATTGAATAGTTCGCTAAGACTGAGGTCGCTCTCAGACCCCTTACACGTAAGGGTTATGAGTGAGGTTCTCAGGCTACGCATAAGAGTTACACATGTGGTGCTTGGCCTGTAACATGTAAAGATTACAAGTGAGGTGCTGCGGTACTTGTGAAGTTCTTGAGTTGAATGTGAAGTACTTAGATTAAAATTGCATACCCTTCACAATTGTAAAAGAAATTTCATAGATTTTGCCTTGACTAAGTTACACATTGGTACACTGTACATAATTTGGTTAGGGATCATTGACAGTTGATAAGCCTATGCGTGGCATTGCATCAGAAAATGCTGCAGGCTGAAATCTTTAGAAATCTTTTAATGCTTATAGCCTTTAATTCTTTCTTTACAAAAATACATTCAGTAAAGGCTAAAAAATGTTCTATTGTATTTCATCACAGGTTATCAATAGAGTAGCTACCATGTAGATCCAATATTACTGAACACAGCATATAGAAGATAACTCCTGGTTATGAATATACGCAGGACTAAATGAAAGCTTACAATGTACCCATTCCACAATAGATATTTTTTCAAATATTGTTGTGCATAGTCTTAGGGTCAGCATGGGAATTCGAAAGTGACCTTGAAGCAAAAGCACAAACCACTTGCTTAAAACATCTGTGATCGAATGAAGTTTGCTGGTTCAGCCAGAGGTTATTTCTTACACTTGCGGACTTGTCATAGAATAATTTGTAAAGCGTTAGCTATAGCTAATCAAAAAGAGAATTTAGCACATACCGATAAACAAGCTGTCATACATGTAATGAACATGGCTTAGATTCCTAGCCTTAGGACAATGAGAACTGAGAAGGCACCGAGGATCACAACAATATTGGCAGGGATTCAATTACTCCATAATCTTATGCTGCTCACTCGCTGCCCACTATTGGCTTTTGTGGAGGCAATCAAACATAGAAACCTGTTGCCATGTTCTACAGTTGTGAGAAACATTTTGAGGTACCAAACATGCGTTTGTTAAAGCTTAAACCATATATTATATCTATAAATAAGCAGTCTATAGTAATATATTTGAATGCAAGTTTTCATAACAACCACAGTTTCAGCGAGTGTACTAATGCAAAACATGACATCAGTTTACTACTCCTATCAAGTGCAGAAGGTATGACATGACTCAGGTATATTTGTGCCTACTTTTACATCAAGATCGTCAGGAATGCAGACTGCCTTAAGCTTTATGCGTGGAATACTAATCATGCTACATTGCATCATTGCGCTATCAATATAGTAATCAGGCATGGTACATGCCCAGACCTGCTCTTGAATACTATCGTTCTTTGCTTCATAAATGTTATCATGAAAATATAAAACTGAGTGTCACCATCAGGTATATGCAGTCAGCACCGTAAAGGGTTGGATGCACTGAGGCTTCTGAGAGCTGATGTTTATCAAGGGGTGTTCCTTACCAGCAGTTCCTTATCAAACTTTGTTCCTACTCCACAGAAAAACATTCAGAAAGTGTTCCTTAAAATTGTATATTCAATTGTGTATTTAATTGTGTATTTAATTGTGTATTTAATTGTGTATTTAATATGTGGAAATTATTAATACAATAGATTTGGTTATAAAGCTGAAAGATTGGTCGATGAAGGAAAAAGACGGCGACAGAAGAAGATTTATAGAGACTCATACATAGACTCATTCCATGGCAATATTTATTCTGATTACAAGAGAAATTTTATGGTTCTTGTTATACAAGATTTGTGAGTAGTTTAATAAAGCAGCACATATTAGTATTAGCAAACTTACTATCTGTGTATACTCTCTTAAGGAGATTAATTTTAAAGGTTGACTTGAAAAAAAATTTACATTACAGTTATTTGGTATCGAAAGGTTCACCATGTCTTACTCTGCTGGGTTGTAGGTTCAAAATATGTAGAAATGTGATTACAAGCTCTTTAAAGTTCCAAAATGAACAGTTAATCGCAGCCATCGCGAAAACGCCGTATGTTGGAATCCCTCTCAAAACCACTCAAATGTGACGTAGTAGAACACGATGTGCTTCTGTTTACACTTTCATGCAACTTCATTCGTCGAAATATTCTCTCTTAAGAAGATTAGGTTTAAAGGAATTGCTTCAAATCTCCAAAAAAATGATGATGCAAGAGACAGTAATATCTAAAGTGAGACGATGCAGGAGACAGTTATACCTATTTGAGACTACTGTAAGATTGATGATTTTAACAGTTAAGACAATATACATGTAGGTGACAGTTTGTATTATTCTATAGCCGGTAAATGTAGTATTGTAGAGTTGTTATAATGCAGCCATGGTGATGCAACTCTTGGAAATACTGTACAAGACCATCCAGCCTCACATGTATTGTGATGAACTCTTACACAGCAAGTCAGCAATCTACTTGGGAAAACATAATATTTAGAATGATGCAATAATTACCTATAAAAGTACCAGAAGCTTATGATTAATAATACTTTTGCTGAAGTAGAGAGAATGAATGGTATCTAGAAGTAAAGAGAATGAGTGCTATCTTAACCTTCCTTAAACCAGGTGAGCTATTATAACAAGTTAGTGATTTTATTAACTCTCTGCTATACAATTAGGTACCTAAGTTCAATTAACTTTTTTAAATGTTACAAAAAAGTTAAAGTCATGAGAAGTCATGGAAAATAGCAAGACTAAAATAAAGTTCAATAAGCTGCTCTAGATTTGATTTCTACATCTAGACAAGTTAAACAGGTTAATAAAACTATAAACCAGATCTCTACCTCATCAGGGCTCATTAAATCAGTAATAAATATAATATTAGGTAATTAACAGTCAGAATATGTACAGAATTACGTATAAACAGTTGTAAGATGACAGACTGTCATGGTTTAATTACTCACAAATAAGTCAGTAGGATGATACGAGATATCCTGGAAACACTTGGTGCCATCAGTAAATGCGGTATTCAGTTTGAAATATATTGATTTAATTAGGCAAGTCTAATCGATGTGATTATGAGAAGTAACAACTAGTATGTCTATAAAGGTATTATGAAACTAAAGCATACAAAGTGAAGTCATGATAATCTTATGTTGAACTGGTTGTACTACAGCTGGTAGTAGAACTAAAATCACAGTCAAGTGTCCATAAGTAGTGAGATCTATGTTCCAATCATATGGCATCACTAGAATTAGGTAGAGAGCAGCATATTTAGTTGACATTGTGTACAATTAAATCACTCTCTCTGAATACCATATTAAAAGTATGTAATTGACCTAGTCAAGCACTTACAGTAAGTACTCTATCCTCTATCCATGCAAGTAAGAGATTGCATCAGTATTGCAATCACACCAGTCAGCAAGATTATTATCAATATAGACTTTCTGAGCAATCATCAAGCCTGGTTTATTGGCTTTGAGTAGAATAGTGGGAGTTCCTTTTAACTGATGCATTGGAAAATCCCACTAGGCAATAACACTCAACGCCGGGCAGCGAAATTTTTTTTCCCAAACATGTTTACATGCGGCAGTAAAATTTTGGCTCCTGATTGGTTTTAGTAATTGAGTTTTAGTAAACAAAACCTACATCATTACATTAGAAATCAATAGTTATAATTAGAAAGGAACACAAAATTCCAAAATTTTATTCAAAATGGCTTAAATTAATGAGTTTAAAGTGAGCGCCTCTTACGTTTTACCAGCACTTTTTGAATGATAACATAATTTTTACTATGTCATTTAGAATTTTGTGTTCCTTTCTAATTATAACTATTGATTTTTAATGTAATGATATAGGTTTTGATTACTAAAACTCAATTACTAAAACCAATCAGGAGCCAAGATTTTACTGCCGTATGTAAACCTGTTTGGAAAAAAGTATTTCACCGCCGGGCAAGCATAGGCTTGTCAAATGCTGATTCTGCATTGCTCAACATTCCATATAAAAAGCAACTAAAAAGATATATGGATGCAGATGTGAGGAGCGTTGTGATAAAGCAGCAGGCTTGGAGAAACTGTCCTAAATACACTCTCAGGCAGTCAGGTATCTGTTCTGACTGCGGTAAAAGGAAAGTAAACTAGCTAGTGCACTAATCAACATACTGAGCACAGCTTTACACAGAAATAAGGAAGAACTAATGTTGATGGCAAGATGGGTTTACCTAGCCAAAACAGAAGTGAAGCACTCATATCAAGAGCTGCTAGATACAGCAGTTTATAGCTTAGCTCTTATTGGTTAATTGTATTCATAGCCACCTTCCTTCGATTGCTATCGTTTTACAAAACGAGAAACTCTCAAATATCTTTTTATTTTAGAGAATTTCTATAGCAGAAGTTGATTGATGTGACAAACTTCAAGCATAATAACTGTTTACCACTTTTCTTTGCAGGTTTGAAGCGATGCATTCAGACCTTCTCTTTCACAGACATAGGTTGGACATAAAAAAGATGAATGGACTTATCTTCGTGTCTATGCTCTTCATGTGTCACCCAACAACTTCTGCAGAAATGCTTCCCATAATGAATAAGTTGAAAACATATACGATGAATTCCAACTTCCCAAATTGTCATCCTTCGAGTTTTCAGGAGAACCTACTCTTGTTTCTATTGCTGATCATGCTGAGTGGATTATGCATCGCTGCCGTCTTCCTGATAAGAATTAGAGCCAAGAAAGAGTTTCATAACTACAAACTGACTACGGTCAAACAGCTACGGCCTCCATCACTTGGTAGAAAACCTGGAGGATGCTTGATGTTTAATGATGAACATATAGCAAAGATTCGAAGCCTGAAAGATGATAATTGGATAAAGAAAACTTGTTTATGGATCTATCCGGTTGCCCAGTATCCAGAGAACCACAATCCAGTTATACCGCTAACTCTACAGAAAGAACTTGACCAGAAAAACCCCAAAGAATACCTTACTTACATTAAAAATGATCTGACAACAGAAGAGCGAGAATCATTAATGGTTGATGAAGGAGAAAGGAGAAGAACATTCCAGACACGATGGCCACATGATGGAACACTATCAGGAGCCAAAATGGCTGAAGCTGGATTTTACTACCTTGGAGAAAGAGACCAAGTTCAGTGTGTATTTTGTAGAGGGAGGCTCCATAACTGGTCACAGCAGGAAGTTCCTATGACTGAGCATGCTCGACTTTTTAACTTTTGTCGATTTGTCAAAGGATTAAACTGTGGGAATCGAGAATATCGATCAAAAAAAATGGAGAGTGAAAACATGACCAATATAACAGTGTTTGGTAATCTTACACCCACTGGGGAAAGACGATGGCAAGAAAGTGGTACTGACAGCGGCCCATTAGGAATTTGTACCAATCGAGCGGCCGTTATAAAATATGCTCCCGATTCTGCGAGATTGAGAACTTTCCAGAGGTGGCCAGCCAGCAGCCCCCTCACTGGAGAGCAAATTTGTGAAGCAGGATTTTATTATACAGGCTTTGGGGACCAGGTTCGGTGCTTCTACTGCTTAGGAGGGATCAAAGGATGGACAACTCACGATAAACCATGGGAGGAGCATGCTCGTTGGTTTCCTGACTGTTCTTATATGCTAAACAAAAAAGGGACAGCATATGTTGATCTGATTCACCAAAGGACTCCGGACAACAAGAAATGTACAACGAAAACAAAGTTGCAGAAACGAGTTGAGTGGAAGAAAAAAGCTGTTATATCTGAACAAGAGGCGATGCCAGAGATTTGTGAAAAACTGGGGCATGATCGACAGACAATCGGTAAAGCTCTGGCCAATAACAACAACCACTTTGAAAGTATAAAAGACATGGTGAATGCTGTGCATGCATTGGAAGATGCTGGCGAAGAACCAATAAGGCAGGGTGAAATACCTCCAACATCTGTGGCTGCATCACATCCTCTTCAAGAACATAATCCGCCTGCACAACAGCCAGCAAATCAACAGATAGGACAACTCCAACAAAGTGAGCGACAGACTAAACATAAAGCCGGTTGTAGACTTTGTGAACTAAAGACTACTAACTTTGTACCAGCTACTAATGTTGGACTTCCATGCGGACATCTTATTTACTGTGACTCATGCAAAACTGATGAGTCAAAAAAGAGTGTAATTCAGCATTTAAAATGCCCGTTTTCTGGCTGCAACTCACCTCTTGCAGGGACTATCAAAGTATTCTTTGCTTGAAATCTGACAATGTGTAAGCTAGTATATCCTTTGCTTTTCTAAAATAGGTTTGCTTTTCTTTACTTGTTTATTTATTAAAAGGTGCGTAAAAGGTGAAAGCTACTTCATGCAATAATGCCAGTTATTATTTTAAATGCTCTCTTACCTTTCACTTTATATTTATCAATATATTTATTTATATATTCTTTACTATTATAAATTAAGAGCTTTTATATTTGTGTCAATATATTTTATGTCGTCTTGCATTACAAAGCATTTTATTTCTTGGGTAGTGAATGTTTAAAAGGCAAGTATAAAAGGTCCAGAGTTAATCATCGCAAAGAACTAAATGTATGTGGTAATACGAGGCAGCTATGCAAAGTGCAATCTGACAAATAGCTACAAGGTAATTATTATAATACTGCCGAATCAACAGCCAATAATATTCAAAAACCCAACAGGCGCTATTTCTCTAAGCCATGCAAGTTGGCACACAAATAAAAATGCTGTTTGTGTTACCTTTAGTGATATCCTTAAGCATCTCTCTAGCATACCTCCTCATGTTCTACACCTGCTAATTAGAAGCTGTTAGACCCAGTAAAATAAGTAACATTTGGTGGAACTACTTCCAGTCTTGTCAGTAAATAAGAGAATTTGTTGCACAAGTGTGAATATAGTGGTCTTGATAAAAAAAACAAGCAAATACAAAGAGTACATTTTGGTACAATAGACTTAACATGAGGTTTTTTTATTACAGAAAGTCTGATGACTCCAACCAGACCACCTCAATAAGAGTGCCTAATTTCTGTTGAACTAACTAGCTGGGCATTGTAATCAATCAATCAATCAATCAATATCTGACATCAATTTCAACAGAGATCACTGGGTTCGCTATTAAAAATAGACACCTAAAAATAACTTAAGTTATATGAAAGAAAACTAAAAGCTCCAGTAGATCATAGATTATACAATGTAGGTATTTGTTTGCGTGATCGTGCAATAGCTCAGGCATGTCTCAGCCCTTCATGGCAGTGTATAGCGCTTGCTTCTTTCCTTTATTGAATTCTGACACTCACTTCTGTTTATCAACAATCGTAGTCAATCATTACATCACTAGTTCCGTCATTAAGTATGCGTAGATAGCTTTGGTAAACTTTGGATAGCTGCATACTTGAGCGCTAATTGATTAGTCATGCCCAACTGATGATGAGTCAGTATTACAATTGGATTTTCCAAAAGAATCACCATAGGATTTTGGAATTTCTAAGCAATGCTCAATTGTGCGCGCTCATGCAACAAGTTGAATGTGAAGGAATGTCAAGGAAGGTGGAAGTTTCTAAAACAACATGTAACCGGGACAGAGGTACATCAAGGTATAATGATTTTCTTTAAGTATATCAAGGATATCGTGAAACAGTGTATCTCAATGGTGAATCATGACTTGAAAAGTCAGGGCTGCCATAGATCAGATGAAAGAAAGTTCATTCATCTTGAATTATTCTAAATTACACAATTTAATTAGTGTCAGATAAAAACTACTTATTTGAACAAAGCCACGAGCTGATCGCCTATTTTTTGTAACAATATATATAAAAAGCATATCCTTAGTTTAGTTCTATAACTGGCATTGCTAAGAAATGGTCCATTCTTTCCACATACCGCTTCTTTACCCACAACATCGACCCACTGACAAGATCATTTTTGCCGCATCTAGATGAAGCCTCTTCACAGTGACCTAAGTTGTACAGACAACTTCGCAATGCTAAAAAAAGAGGTATAGCAAGAATGTACATGTTTTGTTATACAGTAAACAGTCTTCTTGCAAAAAGGTTTGTGTTTAAAAAACACTAATGAATAGTTTGAAGATGATATATGCTATCAGCACGATTTAACATACAAACATAATACTGCAAATGTACATATGTACATTCAATGTCTATTAGAGTTTTCCTTGCAGCATATGAACCGTCACCTCAGTGTGTGTGTTTTATTTCATCAATTAGTAGAAATATAACATTAAGCAAAAATAAAGATATAGTTATAATACTGATTAAGTTGAACAAGATAAAGAAGCTTAGTTTATATTGTTAAGGGGTGATGATTCCCACATGCGCAGTAGCACTGTATAACTAACCATGCTTATAGTATAAAAGCAGTGTAAGTTAACAAATACTTCCTATACCATTACTATGTAAGGTGAATTAAGCAGAATCATAGAAATATAAATTATACCAGATAGTACATAAGCATAATATCGATCAATGTATAACTATTGGGTGATTAGCTCACGCAATCGGCCACCTACAATACGTAAGGGAGACAAATACGAGTGCCCTTTATGAAAACATGCAGGTACAACAGTTAATTAGTGGTACGACCAGAATATTTTATGTTGTTATATGTTGTCAAGGCACTTTGATTTGCATATTCACGCTTGCCAAGTCAATTGGCATGCATAGCAGCCATTTGTATATGTTCCTTGTGATGGCAAAGCTCTCAATTTTCACTGCCATTTGTACATGTTTATTGTGATGGCACAACTCTCAATTTCTTCAGGTATGTAGGTTAGACCTGTATACTGTCATTGGTTTGATTTAGTAATAGATGTTTGCTTTATTTGCGATGGCCACAGTCTATAGATGATGGAGACAGCTTCTTCGAAATACAAAAGGTGATCGGGTTAAAAAACTTATCACCTTGCAGTCGCAGCGATAAAATACATAATAACTGTTTATTTGCTTTATACCAAATGAGCCCTCAGGATTCTCTCAGGGTAAGTGGTAATGTCCAAACCCTCTATCTTGCCCTTACTCACTCACTTAAAATGAGTGCACTTGCACTCACTGTCACTTCTTTCTCACTTGCTCTTACTCTCAAAATTTGGCAGCTCCCCCAGCCGTAATATCTCTGCATGGGTGTTTTTGGTATGCTGGCACCAATCAATCACATGAGTAAACTACTGACATAAATATCTATACCAGCCTTTTCCTCCTTTTTACTAATAATAGGCTTTCACAAATTCTGTAATCTTTAGACACATAATTATTTGTTTCAATATTATTATTTAAACTTGCTAAAGCCTAGACTTGTCCTTGTCACAAATTATGGCTGACAAATATAGTAATATAATAATATAATGTTGCAATACGGCTGAAAGCGTGAAACTTCCAAATATAGTGGAGTTATAACTAACCACAATATTTTCTTTTTTCCAGCTATTTGAAGTTTTATGCTTTAACATGCATTTTTCAGGCTGGTTAAATTTTTGAGAGACAACTCCTTGTGAGCATACAACTTCATCAAAACTGAATTTGAAAACAATGTGATCTAATAAAACGCATTGCATTCGCATGGAGTCAATAATTACTCCATGCAATAAAAGTGAACAGGAAAAAATAATTCAGTTCTATTGGCAGAGAGTTGCATTATCCTGCAAGCCAATGCTGTCTAGCACCAATATTAGCAATTTTTTACTCTTGTAACACGTTCAAAAGAATATGCACTATGTAGTCATGCAATACCAGTTTTCACAGCAAAACAGGATGATTAATAGCCTAGTAGAAATGACTTTTTTTAGGGTGTAGGGAGTGGCTGTGTGAATGTTTTTTTCTGAAATATGGTAATAACAGCGATCAATGAAAAATATGTAGATCTACACAATTTTTAAAAAACCGTCAAAAGCCAGTACGCTTGCTGATGCTGGATTAGTCAAATATTTTTGTGAATGAAAACAGAATTTGTACACATCTATGCTACTAGATTAATTAGCTTCATTGTGCTACAGAATCTATCCCAACTAGTAAAAAACGGGCTAGACTCATGGAGAGAGGGAGGACATCCGGTAGAAAATAGCGGTCATCTTTTACACAGACAGCTGTTGTGTGAAATTCTGTCTTCACACAACATTAGCAACCTGTACTAGGCAAGGCTGCTAATCTAAGACCAGCAATATCTGAATAGCCCAGTATTCTTTTTCGGGTGTTCACTCTACAGAGACAGGTGTAAGTCACCTTTGAGCTAGCTGTGTCTTTAGTTAGTAAAACACTGCTAAAAGCAAGCTAGTGGTAGCATAGAGTTATCACTCTAGGGGGGAGATTACTCTATGGGTAGTAGCAATGCAGTGCAATAAGAGTTTTGCTCTCCATTAGTCATCAAAGAGTTTTTAGAAAGAATCATTTCCATTAAATCCAACTTTATTTTATTACGTTTTTTGTTCAAATTGTAAAAAGATTGTCTCTGATGGAACATACACTGTGGTTAATAATTACTGAATTGAGTCTACCCCAAACAAGTGAGCAACCACACAATGATAACCTTCCTCAATTAATACACTTTGTGTTTCATGGCGCAGAGCCGTGTAGGAGAGAGTTACAAAACCAATAGACGTGTATATAAAGCATGCTAGTTTCTAAACAAGCAGGCCGCACTCACTATTTTTATATAATATGTAAAGAGAGACCCCCAACCTTAACAAACAAAAGTGGCCCCCATTTGCACTAGCATTAAAATTGATTGCTGTATTATACACCATTTGAAAGAGCACAAAACTCCCAACAAGACAATTTTATTATTTAAGAGAAGATAACCTTTTTAAAGCTCAAGTCAAAGCATGAGTCTTACATAAATTGGCATATAGCTCAAATTTTAATAGGTTTGTATTTATATCCAGTAGTTGGTTTGGTTTCCTAAAGAAATTATATGATTTGATGTCTATGTAAAAACCCTAGATGCTGCTAAACGGTCAACAGATATAACAACATAGCGGCTGACAGCATTATTCGTTTCAATACAGTATGTGGATGCCTTTTCTTTAGCTGTCTGTTTCACAAGCTCGCAAGGTACTTATCAGCTCAAGCAAGAGCACAGCAGCAATTGCAATAAAATCATTACCTCAAAAAGTTTTGAGCATGTATACCAATACAATTTAATTACAAAAAAACAATGGACAAAAACATACAGCTCAGAGTTCGAAATACAAATACAAAACTGCTTCCCTTACATAACTGCATTTTTCACGTACCACTAAACATAGACATTTAAGAAGGTTTTTTCACATATGGTAAGCAATCTTACGCATTGAGTTGAAATTGAAATAATAAAAGCGATACTGCTTACAAATGTCAGCCATTAAGCGTATTGATTATGCAAAACTGAACTCAGGTCAGCAGTTACAAATATTAAGAATGTCTGCTTGTAATTAGATAAAATTATAATTTAAGTAGCAGTAAAGATCAAAAACAGAGCAAGAGTCAAATATGTAATTCTATTAAATAGGTCAAGGCTGTTAAATAGGTCAAAGATGCACTTGCAACATTGGGTCCATGTCAACACATAGATATAATAATATATTGCCACCATATTAAAAAGAAAAATACAGTATTGCGCAAAAGAAAGTACAAACATAGAGCCAGTTATAAAAAGAAAATTCTGATTAGAAGGTTGCGTTTCGGTTTTGCTCCTTAACACAAGCCTTAGGTTAGGAGTTGGCGAGTGACACTAATTAGTTAATTGGAAGAAGGTACAGAGTTTTTACTGCAAATTGCAGAAAAAAGATTATCTTTGTAGTTTTGTGTCAGCTATGTCGTTAACAGGGACGGCAGCTTCCCAGAATCTTTGAGTGATTAACAGAGATTCAAAACAGCAGTTGTAGAGAGCTGTACACCTGCCTGCACTGGCTTCCGTGTCGTTTTCTGTTGGACAGTCAATGGGAAAAATGGTTGAGGGTAGCCAGCGCAGAAGCATACATCTCAGGGCTGTTTGTGGACAGACACATTAGATGATGGCGACTGCTCATCAAATCAAACTACTTGCCAACAGCTAAGACAAACCCCACAGTGGTCAGATATGACACAGGTCGTTTCTCCTTCTCGGCGAGATGTTGCAGGTCTGCACCAACTGAATTACTAAATACATGCCAACATATTCATCGTTCTAAAGCGGTTGCTGTTAGTCAGAGCGCTAATCTTCAGGTTAGGTGTCCATTTAAGATTCCTGGAATCTATTGAGGTCATCGACGTGACCTATTTCCACCGTATTTGTAGGGAGATGATGTTTGTTGACTGTGGCAGCAGAGAGTGTTATTGTCCTGTGGTTGAGGAAAACATTGGCAAGGTTTTTGATGACATCAGCCATGAACTCGGTAGCACTGTCTCCAATCAGTGCGGAGGTAACTAGACGGTCTAGACTGTACATCTTGCTGATGATTCCAAACTGTCTCTATATACATGAACTCAGGTGACCAGGACTCGTATGTGAGGTGATTGCTATTTAATCCCAGCCCTGGCCCAATTTCTTTAGCAACAATATCTATAATGGTGAGTTACTAAGGCAAAAGAAATTGGGCCAGGGCTGGGATTAAATAGCAATCACCTCACATACGAGTCCTGGTCACCTGAGTTCATGTATATAGAGACAGTTTGGAATCATCAGCAAGATGTACAGTCTTAATATATTGTGACACAGCTAGAGACTAAGTTGAACCAACTGCTTTGTGAATAAAATAGCCACAGTTGGTATCATCATCACTGCAGACTATGCACTTTAATTCTTTCACGTTTACTTGGATGTGATTTTGCAGTCATAGCCAAAAGATGGAAGCAGGTTGGGTATCACTTCATTGGTCGCCCAATGTCAGTGCAAAGCCTGAAATTCACCATTATAGATCTTATTTCAGGCTTTGCACTGACATTGAGTGACCAATGAAGTGATACCCAACCTGCTTCCATCTTTTGGCTATGACTGCAAAATCACATCCAAGTAAACGTGAAAGAATTAAAGTGCATAGTCTGCAGTGATGATGATACCAACTGTGGCTATTTTATTCACAAAGCAGTTGGTTCAACTTAGTCTCTAGCTGTGTCACAATATATTAACATCATGTCAGATAATAAATACAATGTATATGAAAATCAATAAAGAAAAAATTATCCATAAGTTTTGCATTCGTCCTATTAGAACTGTATTAAAATTTGGAATAAATGGATTTGCGCTCAATAAAACCTAAGTGATATGTGTAGTCTATCACCCCTCTCTAGTTCATGAACAGCCCTTGGATTCTGAGAAAGGCATAAAAATCTTGTACATAGGTATATAAGCCAACAATAGAAAAAAACAAAAACGTCTTAACCAAACAACTTAAATGTATGGCGCCTTACAGTGCCTCGCCTTGTGTGTTCACAACTCGAGTTGTACAACTCGAGTTGCCGTGTTGTACAACTCGGCCTGGGTTTTTGATGAACTCGAGTTGTGTTACGCAAAACTAACACGGGTTCGTAAAGAAAGCAAAGTGAGTAATTGGGGTGTCTCATTTACAGAAATTTAATAATAATAATTTAAATATGTATACATATTTAAATTATATATATTGGCGAGATTTGCGCATATTCATTTATATAAATATAAAGAGACAAAAACAATTGTAGAATGTAAAAAGCAAACTAAAAAACAATCTATATGAGAGCCTAGCAGCGAAATTTTTTCCCAAACAGGTTTACATACGGCAGTAAAATTTTGGCTCATGATTAGCTTTAGTAATTGAGTTTTAGGAATCAAAACCTACATCATTACATTGAAAGTCAATAGTTATAATTAGAGAGGAACACAAAATTCCAACATTGTATTCAAAATGGCTTAAATTAATGAGTTTTAAGTGAGCCCCTCTTACGTTTTAACAGCACTTTTTGAATGATAACATCAGTTTTGCTACGTTATTTAGAATTTTGTGTTCCTTTCTAATTAAAACTATTGATTTCTAATGTGATGATGTAAGATTTGGTTACTAAAACTCAATTACTAAAGCCAATCATGAGCCAAAATTTTACTGCCGTATGTAAACCTGTTTGGGAAAAAGAAATTCGCAGCCAGCCGGGCAACTTCTTTTTCAAATAAAAAAAGAGTCATCTCTCTAGAATCTGACAAGAAACTGAATGAACACCGAAAATGAACATAGAAATTATTTCAACGGCGTTTATTGATGCACCAAAATAAATTCCATATAGCTAGAGAAAATGAAACGATGAGATGTTCTCAAGCCGAGTTGTTGAACTTGAGTTGCTGTTGAAAGAACTCGGCTTGGGTTTTGATGAACTCGAGTTGTGCAACTCGAGTTGTACAACTCGAGTTATATTTACAAACTTGAGTTGTACAACTTGAGTTGTGCAACTCGAGTTGTACAACTCGAGTTGCAAACTCGGCACAGTATAATTTTAATAATTCGCTATTAGTTCTAGTTTTACAGTACATACATAGTTTAATTTCTATTAGCTAATGGGTGCCTATCGATGTACCATTGTTAATATAACCAGATCTACGGTTATGCTACCGTAATACCAATATATTGCACCTTACTTTTGAAAAGTCGCGTTGCGTGTTCACAACTCGAGTTGTGCAACTCGAGTTGTGAACGCGCAACGCGAGGCACTTAAGGCGCCATATAAATGCCAATAGATGCATAAAGCTGCTGTCTCCATTACATCTACGAACTAAATCATTATACATGTACTTCATTTATCAAAAGGCATTTTCTTGCTGACCAGCTTGAAGGCCAATTCATGAGTGGCCTCCCTTGAGTGGCCTTCTCTGAGTGGCCTTCTCTGAGTGGCCTCCTCTGATGGCCTGGCAGCATTATCTGGCCCAGAACTTTCTTGCTGTTAGGTTCAGTTCCATCTCATCAAAGGTGAGACAACAGAGCTTGTCAACAACCCCAGTAGACACAACTTGAAGGCACCAAAAGTCTCACAATATTCATAGTAAGACCCGAGGCATAAAACACCTAAATATATAAACCTCTTATGGTTTATTAGAGTGATCTCCCTTGATGGCTGGGTATATTTTAACAAACAACATGAGATAGGAGCTAACACCTGCAGTTTCATGTCCCCAATAAACATAAAAATTTTGCAACTTATTGCCAGGGACAGCTACAGCCATATGCATTCCTAGGTGTTTCAGTCATAAAAAATGCTTCAGTTTCTATATTTATGATAGTAAGTGTTGCTTGGCAAACACTTCTAGGTCTCGAAAACATAAAATACAAATACATTTGAGCTCAAACATTCAAGCCGTGAGTGCAGCACACCAAAAGAAGTTTATATGTTGCACTCGCTGTTGTAGAGTTTGTATGGAAGGGAGAGGAAAGCCCATGGCTAACAACCCTGCGTAGCCTGTTGTTCCGTATTCAAAGTGTATCTTCAATGACTTCTTAACAGTGTCCAGCTCCTAAATAAGACCGCGAGTGGAGCGTCCAAATAATGCTGATAGCTGGTAATTGTTAAATAACGCGCATCTTTTGCCCGTGCTGTCTAGGCTTAGCTTCAACAGCCCTTCTCTCTTTCTGCGACTGAAACGAAAAAAAAAACATACTATGAATGCAACCCAAGCATCAAGCAAACCGAATTACTGTAAGATATACAGTACAGAAGTACATGTAAGATTTAACAGACAAAAACGCCACTCACTAACAATTAGACCAATGTGAGCAAGAACGTTATCAAAGAAAAATGGCAGTGTGTATATATAGTGTATATAATTACCTGATTTAGTCTCTGCTGGAAGTCAATAACCTTGCGTTTGAGTTGGTCAATTTCCGAACCACTTGGCTCATAGACTAGACCTAGAAAGATACATCAGGAT
Source organism: Watersipora subatra (assembly GCF_963576615.1). Lineage (NCBI taxonomy): Eukaryota > Metazoa > Bryozoa > Gymnolaemata > Cheilostomatida > Watersiporidae > Watersipora > Watersipora subatra. The sequence goes on along the minus strand of NC_088709.1, from coordinate 2,334,665 downwards.
AAGGATAAACATAAGAAATAGATATTAAGATTCAAAATAACAACCTATAATATTCAATTCCTCCGCTTTCACTCAAGCCCTCAGCTCCTCCTCTCGTGTTGGCTAGGCACACAGACTACCTGACATGAATTGATCACCAGTCATGCCTCCCATCAATATAATGAAGACTTGGACCCTAGAGGCTAAGCCAGTGTCTAAATAGATAATCTTACCCTGTAAAAACTATGGAGAGACCCGCATTCTTGACCATGCGTTCAGCTGGCTGTGGGAAAAAAAGGTAATCAATGTTTAAGGATGAATTTGAAACGTTTAATGAAAAAATGTCACAGCTGTTTGTATTTTGCTGTCTCAATCAGTCACAGGAAAAGGAAGTGTTAGCTGTTTGGTAATACGTCAGCCCTATCACATGTTTCAAGTTGCATTAAAATAAGGTTGACTTACAAAGAAATTCACATTACAGTTATTTGGTATCAAAAGATTCATCATGTCTTACTCTGCTGTGTTGTAGGTGCAAAATATGTAAAAATGTGATTAAAAGCTCTTAAAAGCTCAAAAACGAAAAGTCGCCGTAGATTGGAATCTCTTTATTTCTCTGACGTAGTCATGAAATTTGGTTATCGTCTTGTCACGTGATGTTCTCACGTGAATTGAAAGGGCAATAAAAAGCTCAATATGAAACTTATCGCAGCACTAGTTTATGACAAACACTTCGGGTTTTACCGAAGACCCCGTATCAAATATAGATGCTCGCTACTTTACAGTTTTGTTCTGCAGCACTTTTCGATTATCACAAATGACCAACAGGTTCGTCATGATTATCAGACAATGATATGTACTCCTTCAAGCTAAGGCTAAAAAATTAAACGAATTTTTACGGTAAGTTATAAGATATCACTGCTAAAAGTGACAGCATTGAAATGACGATAAAATAGACGCGTAAGATCAATAGACATGGTTTTATTGAATGCGTAAAGTATATTTGTGAAATATTTCGATGAATAGGGTTGCATGAAAGTGTAAACAGAAACCATCTCCCACAACCACGTCATATTTGAGCCGTTTTGGAAAGAGAATCCAAACTACGGCGAACTCGTGTGGCTGCTATTAACTGTTCGTTTTTGAGCCTTTAAGAGCTTGTAATCACATTCCCACATATTTTGCTCCTACAACACAACAGAGTAAGACACGGTGAATCTTTTGATACCAAATAACTGTAATGTAAATTTTGTTGCAAGTCAACCTTTCTAAGGTACAACACGTACTAGTGTTAACTGTGATGATAACGGCGATATATTACAAACACAGATTAATCACATAAAATACTACTACTACGTGCATACTGTACGTCACTATCTACCACATGCTCAGCAGTTACACACTTGAAATACTTACCAGTTTGTTTAATTGGCTTCATGTAAAAACATGTAGAACATGGCAATAAAACTGTAGACAATATGAAGAAATCTTTTCTTACAGGTCAAAACAAAACATGAAATATGATTAAAGTTGCACCAAGACTCACCAAACTGCGCAACTCTACTAGTCTAAAAAAATGAAAACAGCTAGTCGCAGGTAAAACAAGTGTGTCTGCTGTTTGTCTTCCATGGCCTTGTTCCTCTTGGCTGTCTCTGCTTTAGAGGATGGTCTCTTGTTCCTCTTGGCTGTCTCTGCCTTGGGGCATGGTCTCTTGTGAGGTAATGCAATAGGAATAACACTAGTTTTCAATCGTCTCTTCCCACTCTTAATCAGTGTAAACCATTGCTTCTCACAACATTTCCAGTTATCGAATCAAATGCAAGAGTCTCTATTAGGCCAGTGAGCAGTAGCACCATATTATTGTAGACCTAAGGCTATGTAGGAGTCTCTATTTCTCTATTAGGCCGGTGAGCGGTAGCACAGTATTATTGTAGACCTAAGGCTGCTGCTTCTTCTTAAAACATATGTTGACATGAGTCATGGCGTGATCACTGTGGTGGTTAAGACTTCTTCTGTCTAATCAACTATTCTCCCAAGTCAATCACAATTAGGTAAGTCATTGTTTTTCATAAATTCGTCCTCCGACCTTAAACAACAACTCGCTAGCTGTGGTCACTGCTGCATGTAGCAGAAGACAAGCAGAATTATTATTATTATGAAAAAGGAACCCAGCTCACAGAGTAAAACTGCATTGCCTGGCCCTAGACGTTCAGGAGCTCTTGAGTTGCCGCTTGTGTTCAACCCGTTGACATGTTGAACCCGAGCCAATCTCAAGGAGCTGGCTTGACAAAATTTAAAAAAACTTGAATCTGGCTTCAGATCAGTTTGTGCACATAACTGTTTAGCACTTATCTATTGTTACAAACAAATCGCAATCCAAATCACTAAGTCTATGATTCAACAAGCACTGGAAATTATTTTGGAGCCTGTTCTTATTTAGAAAGGCTTTAGCACGTTAAATTGATTGGAAAACCCATTACATGTCTGGTATATGGTTGAAATTTTTTTTCATTTATTACAGGTGTTGTTGTGTCTAAATTATTGATCTTTTTGGCTATAAACAAGTAAATCATTAAGGGCAAGATCTAAGCATTCCATGAAAGCTCAAAAAGCAAATGGCTTTGTTTGGAAACTTTTATATTTGTTTCCGGTTGTGGTCATGCAGCTTTCTTCTACACTGCGCTAGTGCGGCGATGGGCAAGTTATCGTTGTCCAATAAAAGTACTCGCACAAACTGAGATCTTGCTAGCCACAGAGAACTCGGAGCGCTCTCTTCTTTGCGGAAATTTCAATAATTGGAATTCGGGCTATTAGCCTTACTTAGCTGACTGTTCTAGTCGCACGTGCTACTTCGATTAACCCCCTTCTATGGCTAGTAGAAGAAAAGTGAGTTGTATAGTAACGAAGAGGCGATGGGTGAAGCGATGTCCGATAAAACGATAGAATTGGTTGAATTCCTTCAAAATGAACTTGTTATTGCCAATGATCGAGCCATGAGGGCAGAGGTAGGTTTATATGAACTTTGTAGATGTTAGTGAGTGGCAGATGGGTCACTGGAGAGATAGAAGCCAGTGCAGAGCTAACAAAAAGCGTAAAGTTAACTGAGTGGACCTTGTTTGTTTAATGGTTATTCCACAATATACTCTTATAGTACTCAGTATTCTACAATAAACTTTCGTGGTATTTTACCTCATACACCAAACAAAAGGTTAGAGAAACACATGAAAATATTGTTACAACAGGACAAATTAAACTACCTCTAAATGCTTCAGTTACTCCTGAATTGCTATGTCCTTATTCCTCTTGTTTGCAGAAGAAATTGTTAGAGCTTCAAATAGAGTCATTCATAGGTAATTTAAGAGACAGCCAGAAAGCTATAGAAGATTCATTTGTGAAAAAACGAAAAGCGTATGATGGGGCCACGGGAGATCTATCAAAAAACGAAAGAGAATTTAAAGAAAGAACTGCTGAAATAGAACAAGATATCAACGCGAAAGAGGTGAGATTAATGCTAAGCTGAGATTATGCTTTTACAATATCATTATGCTAAAGCGTTTGGACAAGGAGAATCAAACATCCAACTGTACTAACTACTAATACTCTCCAAAGTTTTATTTCTTTTACTGTATACTCTGGTTTGATTGACGGCAATTGTCTATTAGTGTTTTTGAGGAAGAAGGTAAAACTGATGCAAAGAACAAAGTATAATTAATAGTAAAAATGAAAAGACTTGCCAGGATAATGGAAGACAATACATGTATGTAAAGAATTTATATATATAAATCTCAGTTTGTGTGTATGTCTTTCGGTATGTCCGGCTATAGCTATTAAAGCCTTGGAATTAAATGCTCACATTCTGCTGGATATGAACTCACAAAGGTTGAAACCACAAGTTTTGAATCGTGCAATTAGCCGCCAAGCTACGCTGTTCTTACGATTCTATCGCTCTTATCACACACCGTATACCCTTTTCTCGATTGCATGCGCTAAATGACGTGTTAATTGAAACTATGAAACACGATTCTTTTTCATCCATACCATACTAAAACTAATTTGTTTTCCGCCAAACAATATTAATTAACATTTCCCTCGAAATTAAAATTTGGCAATTGTATCTCAGTTCAGCATCATCCGTTACGGTAAAAATTTTATCACTTAGCAAACAGCTAAGTGATAAAATTTTAGTTAAAAGATTACTAAAATGCATACTAAAACTTAAGTCAAGTATTTTTGTAGTAAGCTAAATTCATGTAAGTTAGATTCACCCTTTATGTTACATGTCTGTCTTGAAGGTAATAACTCTGCATGCAGTACATTGTAATATTACATTTTCTTGCAGATCATAACCACAAAATGCACTAAAGGTAATGTAGGTGACTATAGTTATTAAGGTTAAAGGTTGCCTTGCAACAAAATTCATATTACAGTTATTTGGTATCAAAAGATTCACCATGTCTTACTCTGTTGTGTTGTAGGTGCCAAATGTGTGGAAATGTGATTACAAGCTCTTAAAAGCTCAAAAACGAAAAGCCGCTGTAGATTGGAATCTCCTTATTTCGATGACGTAGCCACGAAATTTGGTTATCGTCGTGTCACGTACGTTCTCACGTGAATTGAAAGGCCAATACAAAGTTCAATATAAAACTTATCGTAGTACTAGTTTATGACAAACACTTCGGGTTTTACCGAAGACCCCATATCAAATATAGATGTTCGCTACTTTACAGTTTTGTTTCGGCCTGGTCTAATCGGCAAGTCGTAATCTGATCATGTGACCCAATACTTCGCAAATAATCTTTGCAGCCCTTTTCGATTATCACAGGTGACCAACAGGCTCGTCATGATTATCAGACAATGATATGTACTCCTTCGAGGTAAGGTTAAAAAGTTAAATGAATTTTTACGGTAAGTTATAAGATATCACTGCTAAAAGTGACAGCATTACAATGACGATAAAATAGACGCATAAGAACAATAGACATGGTTTTATTGAATGCGTGAAGTATATTTGTGAAAATATTTCGACGAATAAGGTTGCATGAAGTGTAAACAGAAACCATCTCTCACAAATGCGTCACATTTGAGCCGTTCTGGAAAGAGAATCCAAACTACGGCGGTCTCGCGTGGCTGCGATTAACTGTTCGTTTTGAGCTTTTAAGAGCTTGTAATCACATTTCCACATATTTGGCACCTACAACACAACAGAGTAAGACATGGTGAATCTTATGATACCAAATACATGTAACTGTAATGTGAATTTTGTTGCAAGTCAACCTTTAACAAATTGTTTTGCTACTGTTTTTTAATGATGAAGATTGTGATGATTTTTACTAGGCAGTGATTGCATTAGATAATTACTATGGATATCTATACCACTCTATATGTCTATACAATATTTTCGCCTTAGGATGCCAACACTAAAACGAACTAACATCATATAATCGTATACCAAATAATTTTTCATTGTAATTGTAGCAAAACAGACTACATTTAGCCACTACTTGCTAATGATTTCACATTTACCTTTAAATACCTTTACAGTTTTATTTTTTCTCCCAATTTATTTCAACAAAACACTTTTTTCTTGATATATGAAATTTAAAGGTTACAGTTGTTTGAAAGTGTTTGAAAACCATTACAGTTGTTTTTTTTCCTCTTAATTTATTTAAAGTGCACAAAATACTTTTCCCATAATATAAAATTTAAAAGTTAGAATGGTAAATGTTGTACATATGTTATATAAAAATAAATTTTCTGTCCAAAAGCTTGTTTATTACCCGGGCATTCAACTAGTATTAATATAAAAACACAAACTACAAATAAGTTGATGTTATACGGTAATTTAAAGTTTATGTAATACAAGTTAGAGTAGCTCCGTACTTCTATCACTACGTCTGCCTATGCTCTGTTCATCTTCTGTATTGCCTTGAGTAAACCTCGATTAACCTGTCTGTAGTGTACATATGGAACTACGTCTGTCTATCTTCTGTTTATCTCCTGTATTGCCTTGAGTAAACCTTGATTAACCTGTCTGTAACGTACATATGGAACTACGTCTGCCTATGCTCTGTTCATCTCCTGTATTGCCTTGAGTAAACCTCGATTAACCTGTCTGTAATGTAAAGATGGAATAAATGATGAACTACTCTCTTTTCATAAAAAACCTCTTCATTCATTAATACTTTATCTAGCTTTTTAATTCATTTTTAAATTTATTCCTTAGTAGTTTTATGTAATGCATATGTTTTCTACTATAACTATATTACCAGAAGTATTTATCGTTAAGTTTTTTAGCTATGGAACGAGTTTATCAGAATACATAATTGTATCCTTATAAGAATGTTCACTTCAACATATGGTGGTTTTCACATACAAAGCAAACATCAAAGCGTGCTAGTTGTTTAACGCTACAGCAGATATCTCTGTTGAGGATATAAAAACCATGAGTCAGCCCGGTGGATGGAATTGACAATACTATTCGATGAGAACGGTATTTATCCCTGAAGCTTGTCTGATGACAAGCTTCAGGGATAGATATATTCCCAGATTTTAATTTTTTACAAGTTCATGAGTGTACTATTCAGAAAGTTATTGCAAATCTAAATGAACACAAAGCAGAAAGCATAGATGTACTTCCCGCAAAATTAGTGAGAGCATGTTCATTTGAGTTATCAAAACCTTTGGCTTACATATTCAGCATGAGCATAAAGCAGTGTGTTTCCCCACAAAAAATAAAATGTGCTAAAGTTTTGCCCATATTTAAAAACCAAGGCATTAAGCTGTTATCTAATAACTATAGACCTATTTCTATTCTGCCGGTTCTTTCAAAAGTTTTTCAGCATTTTATTAACCAACGAATCCATAACTACACTATTAAAGAAAACATTATTGTGGAAACTCAGTTTGGATTTCAGAAAGGGAAGGAACTCGTGAAGAATTTATAAACAATTTACTTGCAGCTTGAAAAAATAGTCTATCTGTTTTAGGTACATGTATATTCATTGACTTCTCAAAGGCTTTTGATACAATAGATCACTCTATTTTGATAAATAAGCTTAAGCAAATATATTTTTCTCATTCGGGTTTAGAATTAATTCAAAAATAGTTATCAAATCGTCTTCAAAGTGCTATAATGACTCAAAAAATATCCCACAAGAACCCATCCTTGGACCAACACCATTTTTGTTATATATAAATGATCTTGTAAAGAGTACAGATAAATTTAAAACCATTTTGTTTGTTGATGATACTAACTTATTTTATACTGCTAAAAACTTGTATAAAGATATAGCTATAATAAACAACAATTAGATGTAATAAAAAATTGGTGTGATCAAAACAAAAATTGAATGTTGACAAGACTAATTTCATAGTTATTTAAAATCCACAAAATAAAGTTCAATTAACAAAAAACATTTCCATGAATGGACAAAACATACAAATGACGGATAACATAAAATTTTTAGGCGTTACAATGGATAGTACACTAAACTGGTCAAGACACATAGATAGAACTATTGAGAAAAAATGCGACAAAGCTTGGGACTTATTTACCAGGCCTCATTGGTCTTACCAGAAGTGCCTCTTGTTTTGAGCTTTGTATGGCCCACTGAGGGCACAGGTTACTTAACTACGTGCACTGGTTATCACACTAGGTGAACTAGCTAGTAGCTACCTCACAGAGGGTACTTGCTGACCCATTGTGGTTGCAGGTCTCACCATTAGGGCTACCATTTGTCTACTCCCACTCGAAGCACTGGCTACCCCCTTAGGGACGCTTAAGTGTTATCACTCTAAACAAGTAGTAGAGCGTCCTAGTTTATTCTGAATGAAAAGTTAGTTGTATGTTTCCTTGTGCATTTGGTAAGCATGGTGGTTCTCTCAGCGCTATAACTTAGGCAAGACATCCGTGTTCTATTCCATTTACAGTTACTTTATATTTATACAAATGAGAAATCTTTACACAGTATGACTATTCTGTAGACATACGACATCATAGTGGCTAAACAAATACAATGGACAAGTGTTTTGCAGGAAATCTACGATTTATACAGAAGAGCTCTAGATACTGGCCTTCATTTGGATGATCTACCTCATCTGACCATTGATAAGACAACATATGAAGTTCACCTTCTTTTACAACAAAAATTGGGTGAAAAGAAGGAGAAAGACAATAAAAAAGATGATGCATGGAGCGCTTTACGAAACCTATTTATAAGTGGTGAGTTGTTTTTAGTGAAACAAACACCTGAGGTTAGAATCAAAGAAGTCCAATTTGGGGACTCTTTCATTTTAAAGCTTCAAACTCAACACTCTGTTTTCCTCGTTTATACATTGTGTCAGCACTTGCACTTTGGTGATATTACGTCTCGGTCACACTGTGTTCAGGGATAGGAATGTTAGAGCTTTGGTACGAATTCAGAAAGCCTTTAATCATATCTCTTGATGCTGTTAATTGACTGTCTTTAGCCATATCTCTTGATACTGTTAGTTGGCTGTCTCTAGTCATATCTCTTGCTACTGTTAATTGACTGTCTTTAGTCACATTTCTTGATACTGTTAATTGTCTGTCTTTAGCCATATCTTCTGATGCTGTTAGTTGTCTGTCTTTAGTCATATCTCTTGATACTGTTAGTTGTCTGTCTCTAGTCACATCTCTTGATGCTGTTAGTTGTCTGTCTCTAGTCAAATCTCTTGATACTGTTAATTGTCTGTCTTTAGTCATATCTTCTGATACTGTTAGTTGTCTGTCTTTAGTCATATCTCTTGATACTGTTAGTTGTCTGTCTCTAGTCACATCTCTTGATACTGTTAGTTGTCTGTCTCTAGTCCTATGTCTTGATACTGTTAATTGTCTGTCTTTAGTCATATCTTCTGATACTGTTAGTTGTCTGTCTTTAGTCATATCTCTTGATTCCGTTAGTTGTCTGTCTTTAATCACATCTCTTGATACTGTTAGTTGTCTGTCTTTAGTCATATCTCTTGATACTGTTAGTTGTCTGTCTTTAATCATATCTCTTGATGCTGTTAGTTGTCTGTCTCTAGTCATATCTCTTGATACTGTTAATTGTCTGTCTCTAGTCACATCTCTTGATTCTGTTAGTTGTCTGTCTTTAATCACATCTCTTGATACTGTTAGTTGTCTGTCTTTAGTCATATCTCTTGATGCTGTTAATTGTCTGTCTTTAGTCACATCTCTTGATACTGTTAGTTGTCTGTCTTTAGTCATATCTCTTGATACTGTTAGTTGTATTTCTTTAATCATATCTCTTGATGCTGTCAGTTGTGTCTCTAGTCATATCTCTTTATTTTGTTAATTGTCTGATGGACAATATATTGGTTTAATTGATTTACTTCAGTGAAATGTTCTCTTTGTTTTTTGATATACCTTGTGTATACCTTGTGTATACCTTGTGTATACCGTGATGCATACATGTTTTATTATAAACCTTCAAAACATGTATTTCCTTACCAGTAATATAATTGGAATTGTACACTTATCTTGTGCTAAGAAGATTTCAACTCTCTACTCTCTCCCTCATTACCTGTGTGACATAGATGCATGTTTCATTTGCAACCACTTTCTGATTCTCTGCAAAGTAACTGCGATATCCTAGTGCCAGTTTTTATAATTTAGCAGGGGGTGATGAAAATACAGATCATGGAGAAGTGACAAATTCTGAGGTAAGTGAAACTCAGGAAAGCTGTGGTAGGTTACACAGACAAGGTGATAGGTAGGTTACACAGACAAGTTCATAGGTATGTTACACAGACAAGGTGATAGGTAGGTTATACAGAAACGGTGATAGGTAGGTTATACAGATCAATGCATGGGTAGGTTATACAGATCAATGCATGGGTAGGTTATACAGATCAATGCGTGGGTAGGTTATACAGATCAATGCATGGGTAGGTTATACAGATCAATGCGTGGGTAGGTTATACAGATCAAGGCGTGGGTAGGTTATACAGATCAAGGCATGGGTAGGTTATACAGATCAAGGCATGGGTAGGTTTTACAGATCAAGGCATGGGTAGGTTATACAGATCAAGGCATGGTGTACACTGCATGGAAGATACACTGACAAGAGGAAAGGCAGATGACACTTACAAGGCAGAGGCAGATATTTCTGGCCAGGAAAGAAGTGGGTTACACTGAGAACGGGAAGAGGAAAGCTATGATGCATAAGGAAGAAGTGTATATATATTATAAATAAAGGAAAAACTACATTACGTAGAGAAATGCAAAAGTGTGGCAGCACAAAAGGCTCACAGACCAGCATATCTGCAACATACAAGTTCCCATTTTAACATTTTGAAGCTGTATACATATTTTAGAACATCGTTTAAAACTTGATTATTGAGTTTCGCAAGCTTATTGTAAATTTTGCTCTCACAAAAAATGCCTTTTGTTACAGGACTAGCCTATATGTTTATCTAAAGGCTGCTGCATTTAATGTTGCTATCATTTTATATATGGCTACCCATATGCTGACACTTGCGTTATACTAAATGTATCTACAGAAGTACGTTTTTTTTCTAAAGATAGGATTAAATCCTAGCAGCGCCTGTTGTTGAATCAAAAAGAAGGTTAAGCTTCTAATTTTTAAAAGAGAAGGCGGTTAGTTTGTTTTAACATGCAGTATGTATGTATTTATGCACTTCTTTATCTAAGTGATTAAGTTCTTGTTCCACGCTAATTAACTACATTGAGTGATAAAGAATAAATCTATTAGACTGAACTCTTTTCGCTGTCAGTTCTCAAGTTTATTGACCAGCATAAGAGTTCACTTTTGAGATATACTGTTTCACAAGGTCTGTAATGTGTGCAGAGAGTAGTGTAACATTGGCAACCTTATGCATACATCATGGGCACACATTGCACGCTTTAATTTAGATGGCTAATCCTTTGCAATACTTCTAGACTGAAAGACCGTGTTACTTGACTCCTCTTCTCTAAGGAAGTATTACTTAACTCCCTTGTGGTTGCATTATATGTCCTCCCCTCTTAAGGCTTTGTTACTGTACGCTCCTAAATGTGTTGCCTGAACCCCTTCTCAGGTTGTGTTATGTGACTCAACCTAAGGTTATGTTGCCTTCCCCGCTAAGTCTGTTTTACCTTCCCTAGGCTGTGTCACCATTCTCTACTACCTTGTTCCAGAAATTTGGTATTCGTGTTTGTCATGATTAGTAATATTAATCTATTAATGCATTGTTTATACTTGCAGGCAGTGAATGGCCACTGTAATGATAGACCACTTCACACTCGACATCATGGTTAGTAACATACCCATGCAGGCTCTTAACATAAGGATACAATATAGTTGCGCGGATACAATACAGTTGCGCGGGAGATTTTCCTTTCAGGTCGGGGAATTCCCTGATCAACACAATAGCCGCTAGCACTGGCTAATTAGGAATCCTTTTGCTTTCATCAACTACAAGTAGCTGCTTGCTGAAGTGTAGCTAAATCAATAAATTGATATGACTTTGCTACCCTGTATCAATAGATTGTATAGTCGGCCATTCATATTAACAGCTCGGCTAATCCACTAGCAATGGACTAGTGGCCTCAGGTTACCCACTCACAGGTCTGGCTACTTATTTCCTGGTGTGCTCGACCGGCCTATGCTCTGCTGTCACAACCTGGCCTTGACCTTTATATATTGACAACATCTCACTCTACCAATCTCTTTTCACAATTCTGACATTCCTGCCCTCGGTCACATGACCAGGAGGCTGGTTTGAGCGCATGGGATAATACAATCTGCTGTCTTGTAACCAGTGTGAATGTTGTGACTGGTAAACATGTTTCGTCAAGAACCAATTTTCTGCTAGCGAGAGTGCCAGCCGGATGTAGAATACAAAGGGGTAAAGGAAGACTAGTTCCGAGTTCATCACAACAACTAGTTCTATGTACGTAGGTCTATGCAGCCGATGAGATTACAAGGAAGAATCAAGTTTTGTCAATACATGTTACGTGCATATTATACATATGTATATATTATACATATGTGTATATTATATGGATGTGTATATTATCTGTATGTATATATTGTACATATGTGTATATTATACATATGTGTATATTATACATATGTTTTATATTATACATATGTGTATATTATCTGTATTATCTTTACATGTATATTATTTGTATGTGTATATGGTACATACCTATATGTATAATATACATGTGCGTTTATTGTACATACGTTGATATCATATGTATGAGTATAGTATACATACATGTATGTTTGGGTAACTGTGTGTAGAATAAGTGAAGCACGTTTTAGCAAAATGGATTGTTTTTTGTTAGTGCGATTGTCAGGCTCTTAAAAGAGACTACATTTATACGATGCCTTGATTCTGTGCCAATGTGTAACCAGTCACTGTTATTTATCATGACTGAACGTGTAACTGCTCAAATGCCTACCCTGAGATGATAAGTCGCTTATTTGTTTGGAGAGCACAACTCCGATTTACATGTTATGGTAGATTTTTTGGTGTGTACGCATAGGCTGTATCCTTTAGAACAGTTAAAATATAATGTACATTGTTCATTTTTTCATACGTTTATTGTTTTTTTCTTTTTCATAAGCGTTTGCCGAGTTCTGTTTGAAGTTTTTTGCTACTTGCGGTTGACGAATCTGGTTGTAAATTTGTTTCACACAGACTCACATATGTTTTACACAGACTCACACGTGTTTCACACAGACTCACACTTGTTTCACCCAGACTCACACATGTTTCACACAGACTCAAATATGCTTCTTTGGAGTTGGTTATTGCTTTCGTAGTTGTGATTATTTGCCTAGTACACAATACTTTTCACTAAACAAATGCTGTCTAGTCTGCATTCTTCTTCATTCCAGCACTTGCTAGAATTTTTAGTTGGCTGGTTGTTTTTATTCATTACTCTTTTTTTGTGTGCATCTACACTATGCTAGTTTAGAAACTATGCATGAATAGCTAATATTTAGTGCTTTGTAAGTAAAAAATTTTTATCAGCGTGTGACAGTTTTCACCGGTTTTGTGACTTGCCTGTTATTTTTTACATGAGAACTTATTTGGCTTGTACCAGGTTACGTTCCTTTGCCTGTTTCGCTCGGTTTTGTACTCAACTGGTCCGTAGTTTATCTTCAAATTATTTCCCCTTTCTTATAGAGCTTTTTAGCTTTTTCAAGCAGATAGATCTGCTCTCATCAGGTAATATTTGTCCTTGCTTTAGTCTCCCGCTCTTCATCGCCTATCGGATTGACACTAAAAAAGTTAGGCTCGTACGTTTTAAGCTAATATAAACAGCTCACTTAGTTGCTATTGAGTTCTGCAACCTCAGTTAAGAAGTCTATATATGCTGCTGTAACCTCAGTAAAGAAGTCTATATATAAACAGCTCACTTAGCTGCTATTGAGTTCTGCAACCTCAGTTAAGAAGTCTATATATGCTGCTGTAACCTCAGTAAAGAAGTCTATATATGCTGCTGTAACCTCAGTAAAGAAGTCTATATATGGTGGCAAATGGCTTATTCTATGTGCAAGTACGAGTTTAAGGAACAGCGAATATCAGTAAAGTCTTCTTACGTGCGATAACTGGGTTGGCGCTTCTTGTCTTACATTTGTTCGACATCCTATACTTTAAATTGCAGACGGCGATGCATACGACCCAAAGCTGGCTCTGCATACACCAGACCCCGGCCAGAAACATAAGAAGTCAGCAAAAGAGGATACGGTTGGTTTTAGTTATCCTTATCAACGCTGTACAGTGCTTTAGACTTTATTATGTGATATGCAGGAGGACCATTTTCCAATGAACATGTACGACACAAACTGAGCTTGGTTGGCTGCATAAATAAGTTTTATATAAATATATCAGGCTCCTCCCTTTTTATTTTAGTTAAAATGTTTTAGACCCTAGTGGCACTTCTTTTCCTTAGTAAAGGACTAAATGAGACCTTCCAGCAACAGAATTACTAAGTCTCCATACAGCGATAATGTATTGGCAAACCCTCTTATGGCGCCGCGAAGCCATCAGGGAAGCAGATGTGTTGCCATCACCCTGTCGTGATTCAGTGTCGCTGGGTGGAAACGAAACAACCATGCAGTGCACCATTTTTGTGCCATAGAAATAGCCTCAGCGACCAATAGTATCACACTTGCGAGTACACATAGCCTTGTTTGACCTTGACATGAGGCGTCGCACAATTGCTCTTCTATAGCACCCTATGGAAACATGATCTGCTTGTCGGTCCAGCGTGGCGCTTAGGCACTGGCACACACAGCTATCACTACACCATCACTGTATGGAAAGCTAGTAGTTGTCTGCAGTCATCCTTGTTATGACTACTACTAAGAGAAAGGGTAGACGTTTGTGATTTATTACTATGAGAGAGTTTGTTCTCTCTCACTGACATTGTTTTTCAGTTGCGTTGTAGCAGTATTCCTCCATATTGGTTGTTCCTCCATATTGGTTGTTCCTCCATATTGGTTATTCCTCCATATTGGTTATTCCTCTATATATTGGTTATTCCTCCATATTGGTTATTCCAATGATATACAGCCCCCACAAGGATAGGCGACAGGCATCATGTGCACGGGGCTTCATGATTGAGCTCTGTTGGGATGAACTCGAACACAGCACCCGAACAAACAAATACGCTGAATAAAACCCCTTGTAAATTTACAAATATTATGAACAATAGTGGTTATTTTATTGATCTGTTGGTTTCATTTTGTTTTCAAATAAATATAGTTGCCCAATATTGTCACCGTCATGATCAGTCAGTTGCCATTCACAATATTAATAGCCGCAATCATAAAATAGCCCAAATTCGGTTTTATATTTAGATTTTGAGTATGAAAACTACACTCCACAGCTTTGCCTGCTGTCCCATCTTGTTGGCCAGATGAAACAATGTGACAACGATGAAAGACTTTGTCATTTTATATTAGGGGTGGCAAAATATTAATCAAAAACTAGGAAGAAAAGACCATTGTTTGGGTGATTTTGGGTAAATTATATTTAACTTTAAGCATACACTACAACACCTACATATTTCAAAATTAATAAAAGTAGATAATTTGAAATGTTTTATTTTCCATGGATCCATTTTTTAGTTAGGTGTTACCCCTACATTGTAGAAATTCAAGGTTTGCTATTGTGAACCGCGGGGCCTACTGACTGAATGAGCTAATGACATGTTAACAGCGAGTTGTGTTTTCCAAAACCTAACAAGGCAACGCAACCGCCCCGCGAGAATTGTGTTAGCTCTGAAACCCAGGCTAGCACAATCCTAACAGAGCACGATCATTAAACCCCGCCCATATGATAGCCGTCGCCTATCCTTGGGGAGCTGTATATCATTTGTTATTCCTCTATATTGATTATTCCTCTATATTGATTATTCCTCCGTGTTGGCTATTCCTCCATATTGACTATTCCTCCATATTGGTTATTCCTCCATATTGGTTATTCCTCTATATTGATTATTCCTCTATATTGGTTATTCCTCCATATTGGTTATTCCTTCATATAGGTTATTCCTGCATACGGTTGTTCCTCCATATTGGTTATTCCTCCATATTGGTTATTCCTCCATATTGGTTGTTCCTCCATATTGGTTATTCCTCCGTATTGATTATTCCTTCATATTGGTTATTCTTCCATATTGACTATTCCTCCATATTGATTATTCCTCCATGTTGGTTATTCTTCCATATTGACTATTCCTCCATATTGATTATTCCTCCATATTGGTTATTCCTCCGTGTTGGTTATTCCTCCATATTGGTTATTCCTCCATATTGGTTGTTCCTCCATATTGTTTATTCCTCCATATTGATTATTCCTCCATATTGGTTATTCTTCCATATTGACTATTCCTCCATATTGGTTATTCCTCCATATCGACTATTCCTCCATATTGATCATTCCTAAATTTTGGTTATTTAGATGTCTAGTTACCAGAAACCAGCATCTTCAAAATCAGCAGAGGTTAAAACAAAGTCAGAAGAGATTAAAACAAAGCCACCAGAAAAACTGATGCATGAGGTCTCCAAGAGCATGAGTAAGTTGGAAGAGAAGAGGCTCTATGGTGAAAGTTAGTTTTGTTAACTAGACTAATGTCCTTTTGTTTTATCTAGAGAGCTTACAAGATAGGTTATTGCTCACCATCTCTGTTTGTTTTCAGTGTTTCCAAAGCAATCGTGGTAATCTTTCAATTGTAGAGGTTCCTGAACAGATCAACTACATCAGCGTTAATGAGAAGGAGGATAAATCAGGTTTGTTACTGTTCTGTTGTATATCGAGCGGATACATACGTAAATAAATGTGTCTTTGTATAGAGATGTATACCTCTATGCGTGGGCAAGTGTGTCACAATATGTGTGTGCATGTGGTAATTTACGAATACAATGCCTGGTGGGTAAACTATTTGGGTGTACTGTATATGGTTGACCATATATGGTGTATATGGTTAACACACTTCATGTGTATATGAAGTGTGTATTTATGTAGTGGCAATGGATATGTGTACGTAGTATTATTGTTTGTGGTGGTTATGAGTGTGCATGTGAAGTGGGAATGTATCTGATGTTGCAAATGTGAAAACATTTGTAACACGTGCTTGTAACGTTGTAACACATTTGTAACAAATGTTTTCACATTTGTTACAAATGTATAATCTACTGTAACTGTAACAATCCACGTAATTGTAAAATCATCATAGGTGCTAATAGGAGCTTACCCCCTGTCTCAATAAGTAATGCTATAACGTTAAAGGTTGACTTGCAACAAAATTCACATTACAGTTATTTGGTATCAAAAGAATTACCATGTCTTCCTCTGCTGTGTTGTAGGTGCAAAATAGGTGAAAATGTGATTACAAGCTCTTAAAAGCTCAAAAACGAGTAGTTAGTCGCAGCCATCACGAAAACGTTGTAGGTTGGAATCCGTTTCCAAAACGGCTCAAATGGGATGTAGTTGAACACGATGGTTTCTGTTTACACTTTCATGCAACCTCATTCGTCGAAATATTTTCACAAATATAATTTACACATTCAATAAAACCATGTCTATTGTCCTTACACGTCTTTTCATCATCATTGTAATGCTGTCACTTTGAGCACTGATATCTCAAAACCTACCGTTAAAATTTGTTTAATTTTTTAACCTTAGCTCGAAGGAGGGCATATCATCCTCTGATAAACATGACGAACCTGTTGTTCACCTGTGATAGTCGAAAAATGCTGCAGAAATTGTTCACGCTATTTGGCAGGAAGTATGGGTCACATGATCAGATTACGACTAGATGATTAGACGAAACTGAACCATAACTGTAAAGTAGCGAGCATCTATATTTGATACGGGGGTCTTCAGTAAAACCTGAAGTGTTTGTCATAAACTAGTGCTGTGAAAAATTTTATATTGAGCCTTTTATTGGCCTTTAATTTCACGTGATAACATCACGTGTCAAAACAATAACCACGTCGAGTTGAATATGCCGTCGAAATAAAGGGATTCCAAACTATGGCGTTTTCGTGATGGCTGCGATTAATTGTTCGTTTTTTATCTTTTAAGAGGTTGTAATCACATTTCCACATATTTTGCACTTACAACACAGCAGAATAAGACATGGTGAATCTTTTAATAACAAATAACTAATGCGAATTTTGTTGCAAGTTAACCTTTAACCACTTACTATCCAGAAAACGAAAAGGGTGCACTTCAAAAAGAGCCACTTGATTGGACAAAGGGACACTTGCTTGCTGTCGTCAAACAGCTCAAATCAAACCATAAGCAGTTATCTTTGTAAGTAGATGCGCATTATATTAATTTTCTTTACCTGTTCAGCATTTTAATGGTTGTGGACGTATTTTAAGCATCTTCATCTTCCCTCATGTAAAATATTGAACAATACCAGCAGACCTATAGACGTCTAGTTCATTCTCTAGAGGTCTAGTTCATTCTCTAGAGGTCTAGTACATTCTCTAGAGGTCTAGTACATTCTCTAGACGTCTAGTTCATTCTCTAGAGGTCTAGTTCATTCTCTAGAGGTCTAGTACATTCTCTAGACATCTAGTTCATTCTCTAGAGGTCTAGTACATTCTCTAGATGTCTAGTTCATTCTCTAGATGTCTAGTTCATTCTCTAGAGGTCTAGTACATTCTCTAGAGGTCTAGTACATTTTCTAGATGTCTATTTCATTCTCTAGATGTCTAGTTCATTCTCTAGAGGTCTAGTTCATTCTCTAGAGGTCTAGTTCAATGTCTAGAGGCCTATTACATTCTATAGAAGTCTAGTTGATTCTCTAGAAGTCTAGTTCATTATCTAGAAGTCTAGTTCATTCTCTAGAAGTCTAGTACATTCTCTAGAAGTCTAGTTCATTCTCTAGAAGTCTAGTTCATTCTCTAGAAGTCTAGTTCATTCTCTAGAAGTCCAGTTCATTCTCTAGAGGTCCAGTTCATTCTCTAGAAGTCTAGTTCATTCTCAAGAGGTCTAGTACATTCTCTAGAGATCTAGTTCATTCTCTAGAGGTCTAGTTCATTCTCTAGAGGTCTAGTTCATTCTCCAGAGATCTAGTTCATTTCCTAGAGGTCTAGTTCATTCCATGTACATGTACTCTTGCCTGCGCATGCTTAGAGTCATAATACACAAACTTAACACTCTCCTGAACTCTGTAGGAAGCTAGCTCAAGAAACACTTGAAAAGTCAGCTCAGGAGATCGGCAGCATAACAGATCTTGATGTTGTGTACAAGCATGCTGAAGCGAAGGTAGCGATGATATTTAAGCCAGAATCAAAGGAGCCAATCAAACGAGAGAATCCAGTCAAGGCGCTCACCCTTGTGAGTCACTGTAGCAGTGTATTGGCATGGCAACACACCTACACATAGAGTGATGAGCCGCTTCATTAGCCGAGCAAGTGCTATTGCTATGAGTGATTGTAGATTATCCATAATAAAGAATTAATTAGCTGGTGTTGGTTCAATAATGATGGAAAGTTTTGCATAGATGTTATGACCCTCATCTCACTCAGGTCAATTTTCACTAGTTATTTGTATAAGTTCACAACCTGATTGCAGAATGGCTTGTTCATGTCACAGAACTTTGAACCATCACATAACTATCTAAACCTTTACCTTGGTTTTATACTTGCGTTACTGGCCATTCCTTGCTAATGTCCCTACTCCACATCTATCTTTACGGACTCTGCAATTAATGTGCTCTTCTGCTGATCATAAAATCACTTTTCATGCAGTATCATTTTAACGAGGCATTTTTGCAAGTTTTACCTACTTACACACTGTGTAGGGCCAGCTGACACCTACGCAAAATACAAAACGTCCGTGTGAGTTCTATGCTAGGGGTTACTGTGGATTTGGTCCAAGCTGTCGATTTGCTCATGACGGTAACTCGCCACGAGTAAACCACAATGGCTCTAATGTTCAGGTATGTCTGTTAATTCTGATATCAGCTATGATTATTGTGTTTGTCTGATAGTAGTTATTATTATTGTGTTTATGTCTGATAGTAGTTATTATTATTGTGTTTATGTCTGATAGTAGTTATTATTACTGTGTTTATGTCTGATAGTAGTTATTATTATTACTGTCTTTATGTCTGATAGTAGTTATTATTATTATTATGTTTGTCTGATAGTGTTATTATTTTACTTCTATAGCACCAGCAAGGTAATACAGGACAGAGCAAGACCAGAATGTGTCATTTCTATCTTACAAACAAATGGTGTGCATTTAAGGACTCTTGCAAGTTTGCCCATGCTATAGATGAAATAGCTAAAGGGAATACGGTAAGATACTGTGGAAGGTTCTGTTATAATAGATTCTCTTGTCATGTTATATATTTAAAAACTATCTGTCAGGCTTCCTGTGTGGAGGCATTTATAAATTCCTGTCTGGAGGCATTTATAAATTCCTGTCTGGAGGCATTTATAAATTCCTGTCTGGAGGCATTTATAAATTCCTGTGTGGAGGCATTTATAAATTCCTGTCTGGAGGCATTTATAAATTCCTGTCTGGAGGCATTTATAAATTCCTGTCTGGAGGCATTTATAAATTCCTGTCTGGAGGCATTTATAAATTCCTGTGTGGAGGCATTTATAAATTCCTGTCTGGAGGCATTTATAAATTCCTGTCTGGAGGCATTTATAAATTCCTGTCTGGAGGCATTTATAAATTTGACAATATTTTCAAGTGACAAAGTTGAAGTACAGCAAATTGGTGTTCAATATTGTTGAGAGGTTTTTAGCAACATAACAAAACAGCGCTATAACAGCTTAGGACAGGCTCATGGATTGTCCTGGTTTTTTAGTTGGATGTCAGTGTTTGACAGTCAGCATTCAATATTCGTTAAATGGTCTTGAATTAAAACCTGCTGTTTAGTTTCGAAGTATGTCGCCATACCCTTGTGTTCATAGCCTTGTCTCCATCACCTTGTCTCCATAGCCTTGTCTCCATCGCCTTGTTTCCATCCCCTTGCCTTCATCATCTTGCCTCCATTACCTTGCCTCCATCAACTTGTCTTGTCTTCATAGCCTTGTCTTCCTAGCCTTTTCTCCATCCCCTTGTCTACATCGCCTTGCCTCCATCGCCTTGTCTACATCGCCTTGCCTCCATCGCCTTGTCTCCATAGCCTTGTCTCCATCCCCTTGTCTCCATCCCCTTGTCTCCATTGCCTTGTTTCCATCGCCTTGCCTCCATCGCCTTGCCTTCGTCATCTTGCCTTCATTGTCTTGCCTTCATCACCTTGTCTCCATCCCCTTGTCTCCATTGCCTTGCTTCCATCGCCTTGCCTCCATCGCCTTGTCTCCTTGCCTTCATCATCTTGCCTCCACCGCCTTGCCTCCATCGCCTTGCCTTCAACGCCTTGTCTCCATCGCCTTGCCTCCATCGCCTTGCCTCCATCCCCTTACCTCCATCGCCTTGCCTCCATCGCCTTGTCTCCTTCGCCTTGTCTCCATCGCCTTGTCTCCATCGCCTTGCCTCCATCGCCTTGTCTCCATCGCCTTGCCTTCATCATCTTGCCTCCATCGCCTTGCCTGCAACGCCTTGTCTCCATAGCCTTGTCTCCATAGCCTTGTCTCCATCCACTTGTCTCCATCCCCTTGTCTACATCGCCTTGCCTCCATCGCCTTGCCTCCATCGCCTTGTCTCCATCCCCTTGTTTCCATTGCCTTGTTTCCATCGCCTTGCCTCCATCGCCTTGCCTTCGTCATCTTGCCTTCATTGTCTTGCCTTCATCACCTTGTCTCCATCCCCTTGTCTCCTTCGCCTTGTCTCCATCGCCTTGTCTCCATCGCCTTGCCTCCATCGCCTTGTCTCCATCGCCTTGCCTTCATCATCTTGCCTCCATCGCCTTGCCTGCAACGCCTTGTCTCCATAGCCTTGTCTCCATAGCCTTGTCTCCATCCACTTGTCTCCATCCCCTTGTCTACATCGCCTTGCCTCCATCGCCTTGCCTCCATCGCCTTGTCTCCATCCCCTTGTTTCCATCGCCTTGTTTCCATCGCCTTGCCTCCATCGCCTTGCCTTCGTCATCTTGCCTTCATCGTCTTGCCTTCATCACCTTGTCTCCATCGCCTTGTTTCCATCGCCTTGCCTCCATCGCCTTGCCTCTATCGCTTTGCCTTCAACGCCTTGTCTCCATAGCCTTGTCTTCATCCCCTTGTCTCCATCGCCTTGTCTCCATCGCCTTGCTTCCATCGCCTTGCCTCCATCGCCTTGTCTCCTTGCCTTCATCATCTTGCCTCCACCGCCTTGCCTCCATCGCCTTGCCTTCAACGCCTTGTCTCCATAGCCTTGTCTCCATCGCCTTGCCTCCAACGCCTTGCCTCCATCCCCTTACCTCCATCGCCTTGCCTCCATCGCCTTGTCTCCTTCGCCTTGTCTCCATCGCCTTGTCTCCATCGCCTTGCCTTCATCGTCTTGCCTCCATCGCCTTGCCTCCATCGCCTTGCCTCCATCGCCTTGTCTCCATCGCCTTGCCTTCATCATCTTGCCTCTATCGCCTTGCCTCCATCGCCTTGCCTGCAACGCCTTGTCTCCATAGCCTTGTCTTCATCCCCTTGTCTACATCGCCTTGCCTCCATCGCCTTGCCTCCATCGCCTTGTCTCCATCCCCTTGTTTCCATCGCCTTGTTTCCATCGCCTTGCCTCCATCGCCTTGCCTCCATCGCCTTGCCTCCATCGCCTTGCCTCCATCCCCTTACCTCCATCGCCTTGCCTCCATCGCCTTGTCTCCTTTGCCTTGTCTCCATAACCTTGTCTCCATAGCCTTGTGTTTATATAAAGTATATTTCTATCAATTAAAGCTACACTCTTGCTGTTCTACTAGACCTAAGTAACCCACATTGACGAGCGAGCGTTCTTATTCCCTCTAGTACAACTGTTGCTATAAAATGTAGGGCAATATTATGTCATCGTTGTTCAAGCCATGATATTTGCTTTCCTGTATCTCCTGATAGCTTAGTCACTCAGTCAGTATGAGTCATCTTTCAATTCTACTAAATATTATCATTGTGGTATGAGCATCATCCTTGACCTCAGAATGCCAAATCTAGCAGGACACTCAGTTGTGTCATATTCATGAGATTTCCGGTTATAGCCAGCCAAAAATAACTATGATCTTGAAAGTTACGATATAAAGTTGAATTACCGCCTTATTCAGGGTCAGCACATCGGTAGTCTGATTTCATTTCATGGCCATCCTAACTGACAGCATCCTCAATGTTCTCTCTGGAGCAGAACAATAGGCAATCAGACACATTGTCAGGCTGAACAGCGCATTATTGTAAACTACTTGTCTGGCCGACTAAAGGCCTTGTCAGAGGAAGTAAAACTATGTAGGATGAACAAGTGTTAGAGTTTACTGTGGTAACTTATGCTTTACTGGTGCCCAGAACCACAGTTAGTTAGTGCTTGTTAGCAACTATGAATCCTCAGTTACTAGTCACTTGTCTTACAGACGAACGGTGATCAGTACGATCACCCGGAGCCGTGTGATGATCAAGAGTGTCGTAAAAAGCTCAGGTATCTTTTGACAAAGACGTCACTGTGCCCGCAAGTGGCTGAAGGAAAACCGTGCACACGCGCTATGAGGGGGTGCACTTACGCTCACAGCCCCCAGGAGATTCTCGATATGCCAAAGTGGGAGTTATGTGATCGCGCTATGTCTTCTTGCTGCAAGCACCAGAGGGATCCTAGTAAGGTAATGATTTCCTTAACAGATAATGAAAATATGGACACATTTCGCTTATTAGCAGCCAGAATATGCTTGCTAGTGTTATAAAAGAAACTGTCGGTTCCCTTTACTCTCCACACGGCAGTCAAACAACAACATCGAGTGTTAAGTGCCAATAAAATATATACATTTACTAAATAAATATATATATTTACAGGTATGACAGTCAATAAACCACATTCAAAGCATGCAGAGAGGGTGCGCATACTGCTCTGTCAAAACCATCAATTCTTCTTTTTATACTTTTACATTCGTTTTAGGCTCCGCTCCTTTTCCTTTGTTCTACGCTCGATTTCTCTTTAATGGTTTATTCTCGGTAGCCCGAGTGCCCTAACGGTGGGCGGGGCCTTCCTCGGTGTCTTGAAGGCTCAGCCCTACGACCGTGGTGACCAAGAGGCGCATCCTATATAAGCACAAACTAGTATCGTTATAGTGTTAACCTAGCAATAGCAATAATCATCTATCAAATTCCTTGAGACAAAACAGTTTTCTGTAAAACTTGTTATATTTTATTTTGCAGTTGAAGAGACAAATGATTAGTTATTTAGTGCTTCTACGTGGAAAGCTGAAAAGTTGTAGTGGTTATTATATGTCTATGTAAGTTCATGTTAGTTGATGGAGTCATGAGCTAAATAGATGACTGAGCGTTTGAATTTTTTGCAGTGTGTCTATGCGCATTCTAAAGCCGAGTTGAAACCAAGACCCACGCTTAGGGAAGCTTCTCCTCTCCCTGCTCAGGTAATCAGTGTATTGTTTGTATTGTATATTGCTTGCTTGTTGGTTAGCAGGTGCTTGTTGGTTAGCAGGTGTTTGTTGGTTAGCAGGTGCTTGTTGGTTAGCAGTTGTTTGTTGGTTAGCAGGTGCTTGTTGGTTAGCAGGTGCTTGTTGGTTAGAAGGTGCTTGTTGGTTAGCAGGTGCTTGTTGGTTAGCAGGTGCTTGTTGGTTAGCAGGTGCTTGTTGGTTAGCAGGTGCTTGTTGGTTAGCAGGTGCTTGTTGATGTAGGTGTGGCTAGTGAGACAGTAACTTGCAGAGTCAAGTTGAGAATTTCTCTAAAGCGGAGCTAGAACATGAAGTTTCTAAACAAAATACTTACATAGTTAATGGTAGTGTTGGACCAGTATATAATTTAGTGCCGGATAGGATATCCTTGCACTTTTTTATCGGTTTTCCCGGTGTCGGTGTCCTCGGTATTTACCATCTTCGGTATCCTTTACCAACTAAGAAAGTTCGGTATTGTCGGTATTGTAGTTCGGTATTGTCAGTATTGTAGTTCGGTATATGGTTTTTTCCATCAAATATATAACGTAATATACGTTTTATATTTGATGGAATGTAAAACGTAATATAATACTAGATACCTATAGGCAAGCGTGGTAATGTTCGTTGAATAAAGAGTTATAATATAATTCGCATGTGTTGTATGTTCAGAATGTCTGAGAAAAACGTTGTGATTGCCAATGCGCGCTGAGAGACTCTTTTTGATTAGCGTGTTCATCAAAGATGCGTTTTTGCTATTAACCATTACATCAATTGACGCGCGATTTTTCTCATTTCTCTCTCATTCCGTTACATAGCGATTGTGCGCGAAACGTCAAATGAGCTCTTTCATAAGCAGCTCATTGTGCAGGAGATTCTCCCGCGCATCACGTCGCTGGTAATGCTGTAACCTGTCAAGTACAAAAATCTATCCGGATAACCATATACTGATAGGCTTTTACGGATAAATACCGATCATATCAAACCGGCCGCGGATAACTTGCTGTCACCGAAAATGATTGGTTTTCCGGATACTGATCATTCCTCGGTGTCGGTAAGAGCGGATAACTCCTTATCAGCCCAACACTAGTTCATGGCACCTGCATATCATTAGTACTACTAGTAGTAGTAGTCCTTAGTTATAGTAGTAAGTTGGATGTACTATAACTGGTAGTACGTAGTAGTCATTAAAGGTTGACTTGCAACAAAATTCACATTACAGTTATTTGGTATCAAAAGATTCACCATGTCTTACTCTGTTGTGTTGTAGGTGCAAAATATGTGGAAATGTGATTACAAGCTCTTAAAAGCTCAAAAACGAAAAGCCGCCGTAGATTGGAATCTCTTTATTTCTCTGATGTAGTCATTACAGTTTGGTTATTGTCTTGTCACGTGATGGTCTCATGTGAATTGAAAGGCCAATACAAAGCTCAATATAAAACTTTTCATAGCACTAGTTTATGACAAACACTTTGGGTTTTACCGAAGACCCTGTATCAAATATAGATGTTCGCTACTTTACAGTTTTGTTTCGGCTTGAACTAATCGTCAAGTCGTAATCTGATCATGTGACCCAATACCTCGAAAATAATTTTTGCAGCACTTTTCGATTATCACAAGTGACCAACAGGCTCGTCATGGTTATCAGATAATGATATGTACTCCTTCGAGGTAAGGTTAACAAATTAAATGAATTTTTACGATAAGTTATAAGAGATCAGTGCTAAAAGTGACAGCATTACAATGACGATAAAATAGACGCGTAAGAACAATAGACATGGTTTTATTGAATGCGTGAAGTATATTTGTGAAAATATTTCGACGAATAAGGTTGCATGAAATTGTAAACAGAAACCATCTCCCACAACCACGTCATATTTGAGCCATTTTGGAAAGAGAATCCAAACTTTGGCGGTGTCGTGTGGCTGCGATTAACTGTTAGTTTTTGAGCTTTTAAGAGCTTGTAATCACCTTTTCACATATTTTGCACTTACAACACAACAGAGTAAGACATGGTGAATCTTTTCATATCAAATAACTGTAATGTGAATTTTGTTGCAAGTCATCTTTTAAATATTATTAATAGTAGTAAGGTGTGGTTGTTCTATTTTAACGCATTTGCAAGGAGATACAATATACATGTTCTATGTAGGTTACCACGTGTGCTATCTGTCAGCATCCACTTCAAGTAGGAGACAAGACACTGTTGACATGCGGCCATGATGCGTTTCATCGACAGGTGAGACTTCATATGCATACCGACAGTTTAAGTCCGCCCCATTGGACTACAGCGATCCTTGCTTTTTGCTGTTAATGGGAACCGGCGTCCGTGGCGATAAGTGAAAATGCGCAAAACAAACTAATTTGTTACAGTGTATGTATGAGCCAAATTATCACACCAGAACATTTAAACTGCTTTCTAACCATATTGTATTTATTTCCTATATAATAAGTAAATTTATGTTATCTTGGTTGAATTTTAGTTTATATTTCAACTTCAGTCCCAGTATTTTAAGCCTGAGAATGTACTTCTGTACTACAAGTTTGGTTTGGACTTCATCTGATCTGAATATTCGTACTCGTGATTAACTGGGTTCGTTGTAAAAAAGAAAATTCCACGTTTGTAAATTTATTTTTGTTATGTATATTTATGCATTTCAATTTTGTATATTGAATTATATCGCATTATAATTTCATAATTGAATGCATAATTGCATATTGAAATGCAATATTACATAAATGGAATATTGCATTTAAAATAAACGATGTTTATATATTGCGACCTAGTTTATGTAAAACAACTGTAGCTCACGGATACACTATTTTGTTCCAAGGTGTTGCGTTACCTGGAAAGCCAAGTCTAGACTGGCTTGCTTGTTCATCCTTGCAATGGCAAGGAACGTGATCGTAGGAGATGCTGTGTCTGAAATTTTTCATTTGTACAAATAACTTCAATTTATTTAGCCTTTGATCAACAATAAGTTGGTCCAGCAATGTTTGTTTTACAAATATTGTTGCCAATTCGGGGAGGGGGGGCGCTTGTAAGCTGATAGTTCACCCTTTAAAACGTTTGGATCATTGTCAGTTTTATATTAACCTTCTCTCTGTACCGCTGTTGAAACATCTGCAGTACACTGAGGCCACGAAAGGTGAAGGAGGTACATAGCTAACTGTGCTTATGGCAGCGTATGAGTCATACTACGGAAACAAAAAAATAATAGTAATGTTTAATATTAATGAGATGTAAATTAGAGCTCCTCAAGGTTTTGTGAGTGACTCTGGCATCCAGCTAATGAGAAATCGACCTAAGAAGTTGGTTGACTTTTTAAATTCTTAGGCTAGTGACTTAACTTCTCTTGTGAGAGAACTTCTCTTCACAATCATTCAGAGTCAGTTCATTTTGAGTTCATCAAGTATTGTTTATGATTATAATAGTTCTTATTAGCAGCCGTGTCTGTGCATATTTGTAATGGCTTGCTGCTATGTTTGAAGTTGTTCTCTTATGTATACTATACTATACAGCTATTATGTGTTGAGATTTATCCGTAGTTTTACTAAGGAACAGCCAAAAGAGAGTGTTCACTGCGGCACTCCAACTATATTTTACGCTGACTTTACCAAGCTGTTGCAGTGTATAAACGACTGGATGCAATCGCTAGCCCAACCATACTGTCCCATCTGCGTCCGCCAGTGAACACAGAACATCCGGTGCAGTCTGGATAAGACTTGAGAAGTGCCTTCAATATGATGTGCCAACCCAGCATCTATCTGATCTATTTGCCATTTACTTACTATCGATTGTTATCTGCCTTTTTAACTAGTAATTTTGTTTAAGCGTATGGTTAACGGCTGTAAGGCATTACTCCTTTCTAGCTCCTGTTAACAAGGTTTTCTAGAGAGAAAACAATTGTTGTACATCATTCTCAAGTTGTCTCCGGTGTTAAGCATTGACCCGACGTTTGTACTAGCCTCCAAGAGTTCATGCCTTTTTATACTTGGTGTCACTATGCAATGATAATCAAATGGACTTGTGATGATACAGCTGTTACATCTATAGAGCGGTTATGATTGCCCGACTATCTTTGCCTTAATAGGCAACTGCTCTGCTAGTTTCTTGATGCTTTAAACCCATCTTATGTTGACTTCGCTACGTGCACTTTTAATATATATATCTGTAGGTTTTGCTCACAATCAAATGAATGCATTTGACATTTTATGCTTACTTGCAGCATATTTGTTACATTTACCTTTAGTATGCATTGATTTGTAATGAATACATGTTAGCAAACAATCAAGAAAAATCTTGTGTATTTAGAAAGCCATTGTTTTATTTCATAATCTTATGTGACATTTTATACATGAACAGATGTGTTATTGATGAGGACACATATGAACCTAATAGTATTAGAGGTTGCCTGGTGCGTGCATATTTGTGGTATTTGTGAGCAAATGGGATATAAAAACATAGATACCTTGTTTGGCTTATAGCTGCCACTCCCGAGTCTAGTTCACTGTAAAACTGTTCTTGTTTTTTTGCAATAACCTTTTCCATATCTACATACAGCTGTAAAAATTACCAGATACACTTACAGGAATGAGGAATGAACCGCGAGTCCATATTCGCCTACAGGTGTAGGAATTGCATGTAACTCCCTGTCTAACAGCTGTAGAAATTACATGTGTCTCCATATCCAACCGCTGTAGAAATTACTAGTAAGAATGAACTAACCTAGGACTTCAAACTGTATGAAACTGCCCTCACACCAACAACAGCGAACAACTCCAATGGTTTGAGTTCACCCAGTTATTGTAGCACTGCAGCCACACAAAAACAGAATCAATGAGAAACACAAACAATGAATGACTAAAAAAATATGATCAAACTACAAATTACATGTGTACGACTATCGAAATGTCTTAATGCTCGACCGTACCAAAAATTGGAAGTAGTAATATGTATATACTTTTATTAAAAACTCCGAGCCTCAGAACTTTTCACATGTCGCAACTCTCAGTGGCTGATTATATCTGCTCTTCTTACCTACTGGGCACTATGGGTACCGTAAGTCCTCATGCTTATGCCACACGGCTTGTGCTCACAAGCAGATAACTCACGAAGGAAAAAATAACCCTCCAACAAGCCTTCTGTAGTATCTAGCCGCCCTTACCAACAAGCCGCATATGCCCGCCGATCGCGGCTAAACGACTGAGGTTTTGTCATCCTGGACTCCTTCGGGAGCAAAAGTGTTGAGATGGGTTTCGCTATAACCCCGTCCTCTTGAATAAGAAAAACTGTTTTGCGCTCAGTTTGGTCCATAGTTTCTGCTTTGATGTCAGCAGGTATTAACACGCTCCCAACCACATGTCTCTCACTCGTGTGTCACGAATTCATATCAAATTAGAGCGATCAATTCTTCTTTAGTCTAAAGTATTCCATAAACATGACCTTGAAAATAAACGATTATGTCGCCAAAACCTCCGTACATAAAAGTGTATCATGAATGCGATTCTATGGTTATAGCGCGGGAGCTGAGTAGAGACCACATTTATCGAGATGCTGCCCTGAGCGCCACGTAAGTTTTAAAAGAATGGCCTTAAGCCGTGTCCTATGACCTCAAACTAAAAGCCATGCCCAACGACAAGCCGCGCGGTTTGAGCATGAGGACTTACGGTAGTCATAACTTGTAAGTGGTGAGCGGGGTAAAGGGGAGCAATCTGACTAAAATGTCTTTCAGCCAAAGCTTGGAGTAGATTTGAACGCGTGTGAAGAGTTCGTTTGTAGGAGAATGATAAAAACTGCTTGTCAGAGAGTAACAAAGAAATGTTATGTAAACAACTATTTTTGTCATGTCACATGTGCTCTCTCCTAATCCTTTGTTCAGAAGGCAGACTATTTATTCACCAAGGAAATTTTAGGTCATCGATGTTTGAGTTTTTACCAGTTAAAGGGCTTTCACCTAATAGGATATTGCACTAAATCACTTGGTTGAGCTTTTGACTAACTGTGTGTACAGATCATGGCTGACTGATTTGGTTAAGGTAAGGCCCATATAAAGAGGCTGTTCAAAGGCTGAGCCTTTCTCAGCTTCTGTTTGATTTCCTGGTTTTGGTCCATAATT
This sequence comes from Watersipora subatra, assembly GCF_963576615.1. Taxonomy (NCBI): domain Eukaryota; kingdom Metazoa; phylum Bryozoa; class Gymnolaemata; order Cheilostomatida; family Watersiporidae; genus Watersipora; species Watersipora subatra. The sequence goes on along the minus strand of NC_088709.1, from coordinate 2,304,557 downwards.
GCTCAAAAAACTCAAACTGTTTCTGCCAAGCAATAATAAAATGATGCTCCTTAACAGTTTCTTTATGAAGAATATTCCATTAATCACATAATATCTGCTATATGCTAATAGAGGTCTACAGAAATTAAATTTGTGGATGAAAAGAGTTTTTTTATTATTTATTTTTGCATGTGGTCTTTACCCATTTTCGTGTTACGTTCATTATCTTTCCTTCTCGAGCAGCAGCAACTCCTTTACATTGATTGCCAGACAATGTCTTTTCTTGTTTTTCACTTTTCCTTTAGTCATATTGTCTTGCTCTAGACGTTTCTGTAAGGTCACCTACATGTAGGCCGTGCTTAGCTCCGTACATATGTAACGATTCCTTTGTACCTTCTGTTTATTTTTTCATATGACAGAATGGCCTAGTTACAGAGTGCCTGTAGGTTTGCCTGTCTGAAAAGGAATAAGCGACACCACTGCTTATGCTAGCATCATGTCTGACGATGTAGTAATCACAAAACTTAAAACTAGAAGGTTCTACAACAGCATCTCTTGGAGCAGTTCCAGCACAAGGACACTCAGTTCTGGCTGAAGGGCACCCGCAGGTGTCGTCTCCTGACCCCATAGAGAAGTATACTCACTCGTTATCAGCACCCTTCCTCTTTTGCTCAAGACCATCTGCCTTTTCTCCTCCGCCATCTTTTCTTTTTCACTCTCTTGCTATCATCTCATCATGCTTGCCTCATTGTTACCCTCCGAACCTACTGCTCTAATCTCCCTCTTCTTTCCAAGTGAAGGAGGGAGATCAGACTTTAACGAAGATTATAGAGAATGATGGTTCTAAAGAAGACCACTTTAGTTTTCTTTAGAGCCACCTTATTTATGAGATTTGACTCTAATTAATCTACTTCACCCGTAACAAGCAAGAAATTATCAGATAAAACTAATTTAAATTTTTTTTGATTTAGTCAGAAGACGTAAAACGAGAAGTAAGAAGAGATAGAATACAGATTTGAGCAAGGTCTATAATTGGGATATTAAGACTACTTCAATACTTAATACAGATACTTAATGTATATGCGCAATGTACACATGTACATGTGTACATTGCACTTGTGCAGTTAGATTAGGTTTGTTTCGGTCGCTCCTTTTAAGACCATCAATTGGCATGAAATGCCATAGCTTGTGCTCATGTAAAGATTTCATATAAGAGTTTTTATGGAAGGTATATAATATGCTGTAAGCAGTGAAGAACACATGATTGAAGCATTTACGATATTTCAACTCAACCATGACACTAGAGAACCTAACAAGCAATGGTACATCTCAAGTATTCACCTACTATCTCAAGTATTCCTAGAGTTCTAAAGCTACTTATGAGTTAACGAGGGTACATGAACAAGCCTTTGATTAGACCAAACTGTGTTAGCGAGTTGCTGTTCAGTAAGTAAAATAACCATGTATATTTTTAGCACCCAACAAGCGTAGCTCGCCTAGCGTAATGATCCATTGGCTCCAGTCCTACTTGAATCATAGCAATCGAAGGTTGAGACATCAGAATTTATTATAAAAAGTTTTAACAGCCATATCATAAGTCTTACTGCCTTGCATTCACTTACTATGCCAACATCTACCAACTGAAAAACTGCTATTCGTTTAAATGTGAAATTTTTGTCACTTGAGTCAAAACTGTATCCGCTGTTGGGAGACATGTTGTAAGTTTCTATGTTCAGCATCCTTATATGTAAATGGTAATTAATTATACTTTGAAGCTTGCTCGCGATACATGTATTTTGATTAATGCTACTAGTAGTGCAACAATTAATATTAAACTTATGAGATTCAAAATATTATAAACCAGCCAATGAGATGGCCAGGAAATCAAAATGAAGACCAAAACGATCTACGATGAACACAGTGTATAAGAGATTCACCAAGCATGAGATTCAACAGAATTTGGAATGTTGTAAAGTGATAAAAAGTGTTGTACTAATAACAATAAACAAAAAAGGAGGTTTTGCTGGAATGTGGGATGCTGGATATTAGAACTGTCTGAATATTGAAGTAGCGCAAAACAAAAAAGGAGCTTAAAGATCATCTCTTGTGCCTTCACCGAACTCTTGAGTATAATGACGAGACAACTATGTGCAGGTTAAGCATACATGCTGGTATATACTTTAGGGTTATACAGTATGATGCGATCACACACATTGGTGTCAGAAGTGGGAAGGACTGCTAGACTGCAGCCTTCTCTTGGTAATGGAATAGAGAGTCAGAGTTCATCTCATCAGCCTTGCTCAGCGATTCTGTCAACAGCTTGGCTATCTACATAAACATAAATATATGCTCAACTAGAGGGACGAGTAGAAACACCGCATCAGCGAACATCTGATATGACCAAAAGAAGCTGGTTAGCTTTTGCTTGTCATTGAGGTAACATCAGCTAAGATTGCTGATGAAACAGCTTGTAGGTAATGTCAACAGGTAACAACAAAAGGAGCAGCAAGCCATTGCTTTCAGAAAAACCAAGAGCAACATCTTTCCTTGCAAATAAAACACTCGCCAATGAAGGCAGACTACCCACGAACCATATTTATAGTCTACACGCTCTGTATATCTATGCGTGATCATATTGGAAATTCCCTCAATTTTAAAGCGAAACTATTATAACACAATTCAATTAAAATAAGGAAGTACACAAGAGTTATACTCTCACGCTAACAAATATGAAACAGGACCTTTATTATAATCATATTTCAGTTAATGAGACATCCTAAAAATTTCTTATGCAGACAACTTGCAGACATGACACCATTGTTCTTAAGATTTCTTACTATTCTCGTGTTTTTCTTTATTATTCTACATTCAAGTTATAACAAATCAAAATGAGAAGACATACTTCAAAATTGGTAATGAGAGGAGTCTGGGAGTCAATAGACATCCTGCGTATCATGTAGTTGTCCTGTATAAACTTTGTATTGTTGTTGGGCAAGTTGATCACCAGGTCTATGGCCTTATCTTGAATGAGCCTGTATGAAAAGCATTCAAAGAGCATCTGAAGAATTATTGAGAGGACAACCTCTCACAAGGAATGTTCTAACAATATCCCCGAAGGCCATTTGTGCGGTATCTTTGGGGCTTTTGTCGCTCTCGCAGTGCGTTTGTAGGCTCCCGGAAGATATAAAAATAGTTATTGAGTTTTTAACACGAAACAACTTTTTTATTTTTTGTATTAAACTAAATAAATATTTCAATAACACCCTTAGATTATTTGCCTATTGACATTTTACTGCTGCTCATATCATAGATCAGACAGGTTTTAACAGGAAAAATTAAAAACTCAGCTGTTTTCATATTTCTAAATCAACTTACATGTAAATTAGTTTTCTTGTTTCAACATTAATCACATAATAAAAACAAAATTGGTCAGATATATGCAATCATGTTAACTCTGTTGTAGCTTTTAACACCCATAACAGGCACAACAGACTTAAAATCTTCAATAACCAACTAGAGAAATTTTGTTGACTGGAAAAAAGCTGTTAGTGAACCAGCCATTTTATCATTGTTAAATGTTTGTCACATCAATATTTCTAAAATATAAATGATCTTGTATGAAAAGATAGAATGTGAGATGCGCCTAGTCCAGTGGGCCATCTCCACCCAGTCGTTACATCACTAACTTACCAGTAAAATGATATTTCCACTCGGTCTACCAACATTGAAAATTTTTCTGCTTTCAGCAGATGAGGAAATGCTTATAATGAGGGCAATCCAATGAAGATCAGGTATTATGTCTGCATTGTTTTTTGCAAGCCAAGACTGTGCATATTTTACAATCATCGTTGTACAAACAATGGCTCTGTGCTCTTGACTAGACATGACTGGGCCCAGTGGCAAAGTAACCTTGATGACTGGACACATGACCAGTTGCAGAGAGCAATTTAAAGGTTGACTTGCAACAAAATTTACATTACAGTTATTTGGTATCAAAAGATTCACCATGTCTTACTCTGTTGTGTTGTAGGTGCAAAATATGTGGAAATGCGATTACAAGCTCCTATAAGCTAAAAAACTAACAGTTAATCGCAGCCATCACGAAAACGCCGTAGATCGGAATCCCTTTCCAAAACGGCTTAAATGGGACGCAGCTGAACAAGATGGCTTCTGTTTACACTTTCATGCAACCTCACTCGTTGAAATATTTTCACAAATATACTTCACGCATTCAATAAAACCATGTCTATTGTCTTTACGCATCTGTTTCATCATCATTGTAATGCTGTCATTTGAGCACTGATATCTCAAAACCTACCGAAAAATTTGTTTAAATTTTTAACCTTAGCTCGAAGGATTGCATATCATCCTCTGATAAACGTGACAAGCCTGTTGATAGCCTGTGATAGTCGAAACACGCTGCAGAAACTATTCGTGCTGTTTGGCAGGAAGTATGGGTCACATGATCAGATTACGACTAGACGATTAGACCAAGCCGAAATGAAACTGTAACGTAGCGAGCATCTATATTTGATGCGGGCTTTTCGGTAGACCCAAAGTGTTTGTGATAAACTAGTGCTACGAGACGTTTTATATTGAGCTTTGTATTGGCCTTTCAATTCACGTGAGACCATCACGTGACAAGACAATAACAAAACTGTAATGACTTAGAGAAATAAATTGAGCCTTTTATTTCACGTGGTCAAAAATAATAACAACAATGTTTGAGTACAAATATTTGACGAAATAAAGAGATTCCAATCGATTCCAGCGTTTTCGTGATGGCTGCGATTAACTGTTCATTTTTGAGCTTTTAAAAGCCTGTAATCACATTTCCACATATTTTGCACTTACGACACAACAGAGCAAGACATGGTGAACCTTGTGATACCAAATAACTGTAATGTGAATTTTGTTGCAAGTAAACCTTTTGAGGTTGTATGCTATTCCTGTACTTCTGATGGACTTTTCTGGGGGTTGAACATTAACCTGCTGTTCAAGTGCTCTAGAACACTGAGCAAATCGATGAGAAGCGTAAATTGATGACATGTATTCAAGTCACGTGGTTTGTGAACGAAAGAGGTAAGAAATACTGTATAATTGCTGAAAACCCAAGTGAATTCTACAGTAACAGCGTGAAATAAACCTTGACAAACAAACACGATATAAGAAAAACTGACTCACTTGGTGGCAATGCCTACATGCTCGCCAGAGGTGCGTGCGAGGGGCCAAGCGACTGTCTCAGCAGGTATGTTGTGATTTCTAAGGTAGTTGGCTGTCGCTGTAGTTGCACACAACTGTAAAGTATGTGACTAAAGGTGAAACTACATAATTCGTGAGGTAACATGAGACGATAAACAGACCCAAATATGTACTCAAGTAAGTGTCACAGGTACTTCAGTAGGTGCCACATGTACTTGAATACATGTTATATGTACTTGAGCGTGTGCCAAATGTACTCGAGTAGCAGCCACATGTACTTAAGTGGGTGTCACATGTACTTGAGTAGGTGTTATATGCACTTGAGTAAGTGTTATATGTACAGTCAAACATGGATAACTCGAACTTCAAGGGACCGAGCAAAAGTGTTCGAATTATCAGAGCGTTCAAGTTATCAGAGCACTGTCACAAGTCCATGTATTTACTTATTTATTAGTAGATACATGTACATATGCAAACTATACTATAAATCAAAAGCACAAATGGCTTGTTTCAAATTAAATGCTTCTAATGTAAAGTTTAAAACGTTTTTATCAAAAAGTATAGAGATTTTTCTATCACTTGAGATTGGTTTTATGTTTGAGGTGATGTTATTGCCAGGACGTTTTTTTAGATTGACATTGGCAAAACTTGATCGTTGTTGAAATGCTCAAAAGAAAAGACATCTTTTTCTTTTGAGCGTTTTACCCACGATCAATTTTGCCGACTTTTCTTGAAGTTTATGCAACTTCAAGAAAAAGTTACCAAAGAAAAATCCCTTACTTTACCTGGGATTCGTTAACAGCAACACTCCGAGGCAGTTCAATTAAAAGTTTTACGAGGTTTAACGGTACATTGTATATCACTCACGCTTTTTGAATGGATACTTATTGAATGTACACACGTATTCTGTGTTTAGGTCAAACGATGAATAGTTTTTTTAGCTAAGACACGTATACGTTTAATAAAAACAATTCTTAAGACGTTTTAAACATTCAACATTCCGACGTTGATTCAACACGGAATCAACGTCGAAAAACTATTCGTCACGAGCTAGCCGGGTCACGCACTCAAAGATTTTCGCCACGCACATACAAAACAACATGCTGTTTTTGTTTTGTATGTGCGTGGCGAAAATCCTTGCGCGCGTGACCCGGCAAGCCCGTGCTATTAATCGTATAGCAGTATAAATCAAATTTGACCAAACCTTTAGAAAAGTCGTTGACAAAATTATTTTGCCGATGGTGGTAATAACAACGCTTATGAATTACGAAAATATGAGGTTTACTTCTATGGCTTTGAATAAAGTGATTTTCTAAAGCGATAACAACCGTTTCGGTAGCCGTTGGGCAAAAAAACAGTTCGAATTAACAGTGTTGAGTTCGAGTTATCTATAGCAATTTATCATTACGTGGGAACGGACCAAAGAAACTGTTCGAATTAACCATGTTTTCGAGCTATCCGTGGCCGAGTTATCCATGTTTGACTGTACTTGAGTAGGTGTCACATGTACTTGACTATGTGTTATATGTACTTGAGTGTGTGTCACATGTACTTGAGAGTGCCTCACATGTACTTGAGTGTGTGTCACATGTACTTGAGTAGGTGTCACAAGTGCTTAAGTAGGTGTCACATACACTGAAGAGAGGCAGCACTTGTGAATCTGACAAGCGACCAATTGGCATACAATAGCATACATGATATCGACATGTTGATCTTCATTGGCAGAATGCTAGAAAACAGGCATGTGGTTTGTGGAAAATGTCAGTTTCCATTAAATAAAATGCAGATTCCATTTTATTCATTTCTAGCTGTTTTATTTGAGATTCATTCACTAATCCATGACAGATTAATCATCATTAACTTCTACCACGATTAAAAATATGTGTAAAAATTTGTACAAACTTTACTGTTTGTCTCTAGCACCAACCAAGAGTCAGGTTCCAAGACGAAGATCCAACTTGGTTGACTTTTGATGTAAATTAACCATTCGATTTTACAAAAATCATCTGTAGAAGTTCTAGCACTTGATAAAACTGCTTGCATGAATTTTTCCACAAGAAAGTCAATAATTTAAATATAACCGGTTTTATTAAAGTCTACATGATACGAATTCACTTAAACATGTTCATAGATTACCTATACCTTGAGTCCGACAAGAGAAGAAAATTCTTTACAAAATATAATGCGTATACTTGTACAGTGCACTCTCAAGATACGATTACTCTGATATACGATTTTTCACCTTACAAAGTGGAACATGATGATTTTTTTCACCTCATCATACGAATCTTTTTTCACCATAAGAAATCAACAAAATTTTCGCCAGAGTTCAAATTTGGCAGTCGGTGTGCTTATTACATATATATATATATTACATATAAGAAGTTGGTTGACTTTTTAAATTCTTAGGCTAGTGACTTAACTTCTCTTGTGAGAGAACTTCTCTTCACAATCATTCAGAGTCAGATTATTTTCAGTTCATCAAGTATTGTTTATGTTTATAATAGTTCTTATTATCATCCGTGTCTGTGCATATAAAGTACTGTATTGTTTATTGTATATATAAAGTACTGTATTGTTTATTGTATATATAAAGTACTGTGTTGTTTATTGTATATATAAAGTACTGTATTGTTTATTGTATATATAAAGTACTGTATTGTTTATTGTACATGTATATATAAAGTACTGTATTGTTTATTGTATAATGCAAAATGCTGTTTGTCGAAAATATTTTCACAGGGCCTGAAAGAAACACAATGACCAATTTCTCTCAGTTCAGCAATTCTCATGTGTAAAACAGTAATACTTTAAAACTAGTACAAAGTTGGAGACGAGATCTCTTCAAACAAAAGGTGGACAACTTCTCTTAAACTACTAACAAAAATCCACTTTGTTATAAAACAGCATCGTTCGGACTTTCTTGACAAATCAGATTGAAAAAAGTTTTAAGCACGCCCGTTAAAAGTTATAGTGAAAACGAAGACCGAAACTAATAAGTGATAAAATTTTGGGAATAAAAAGTTGAAATTTAGTAAAATAGTTGAAAATCCATACTAAAGCTTAAGTTTAAGTGTGTGTTTAGGAAGCTAAACTTATTTGAGGTGAATTCAAAGTGTATGTTATACGTATATCTGTCTTGAAGGTAAGAACTCCCTACAGACATTCTAATGTTACATTTCATTGCATATCATAACCACTAAATACACAAGACAATAAAGTTCCTATAGGTAACTATAGTAACTAAGGTTAATATACTATTTTGTCACTATTTTCAATATGTAGCGCTTATAAAATTTTGACGATTTTTACCAGGGTATGTTTACATTAAATAATTACTATGGTTTTCTATACCCCTACATACGATTTTTCACCATACGATTCCAACGCTCGAACGGATCAAAATCGTAATCTGAGGGTGCACTGTACAGACATGGGTAACATCATCGACAGCTTTCAGAAAATAGTTTTGAAAATTAATATGTAAAACAATATAAGGTGGTTTTTCTAGTATATCATGTGTGTCTAGCATGCTAACCTCTAACTGATCTATATTTATCTACAAGCAAGATCATGGGCAAAGGGGAAACTATAGAGACAAGATTAAATTTGTCACCTTAAAGCCCAAATCGTGTAGTTTCTTAGCAGTTGGAAGGAACTTTGGTTGAAAAGACTGTTGAATTCCGATCATGACAGTACTTCCCTTGGCTGGCAGACGGAATCCAGCTGATATGAGAGACTTGAGGAAGGCTGTATGAATATCCCTAGCAAAGCAAGCCACCTGCAGCAACAGACACTATAGTAGCAGGAGAGTTGACAAGTATGGATATAACTTGACCAGCCCTATCTCAGTAGCAATGCCAACTATCAAGACTTAGGACACGTAAAAATTAGACACGCAAACATGAACTGAAAGAGGAAATGGATGGTAAGTGAAATTATTCAGATAGAGAGAAAGATGATTTGGAGCAAAAGCAGGAATTGTTGAAAGAAGCTGTGTACATGCATTTCACTTCTTGCAACGTGCTTAAAAAGCATGATAGGAAGCAACAGGACAGGCTAGGACAGGATAGGTTAGGCCTATGTCACGGTTCACTGAGGAAAGGAACACAGTGAATACAAGCTTCTCTGATGTGCAACACGGGATCAAAAACCAAAGTGTATAGAAATAGACAAAACTTCAGAGGTACACAAGAGAAATAAAGATATGATAATGAAAGAAGAAAAAGCTAGGGATCTTCAAACAGAAAAAATTCTAAACTAAATGATCGAGATTTTGGTATAAAACCATGAAGACTTGTCCAACTTCGAGATCAGGATGAGACAACAGTTATCTAAAAAAGGACAAAATATTTTAACGATTCTCTAGCTGCTTTCAGTCAAGTGAAAGTGCCTTTCGTGATGATAAGTAACGAAAAGTGGCTGAAAGTCATCAATTGGAAGTACCGAGAGATCTAAATGAAATGGCTCAACATCAAATTGCAAACAGGCAAGCTGTCCTGTGTTTGGATGATCAACCTGATATGAATATGCTCATGTCAGTCATTGGTTCAATGCCAAATGTGAAGGGCCCTGAAGTATGGATGTATGGTGGTCGGAAGTTGACCGACTCTCTTTGTAAATGATACATCCTGGTTGGGATGCTCAAATAGTACTAAAAGATCAAAAAATACAAGGATTTCCCCTCTCTCATTTTAAAAAGAGGTGATTAAAAATAAATCGGGGATTACCGAGACATCCCTCACATGTCCACTACAGACAACATATCTCAAAGTGCAACCCGAGCCTCCACATGGATTCAGAAGAGGAAAGAGTATGATGGAAAAACTTTTCTGAGGAAGTGTACAGAATTTTTGATGCTGTTCAAAATCAGTCTTAGGCAGGTTAACAGATGATCACAATAATAATCCATCTATCTTCTATCTACATATAAATCTCGAAGCCTGTCATTATTCGGTCTGTCCAGCTATAGCTATTAAAATCTAGGAATGAAAGCTCCGCTTTGCTCTGGATTTGAACTTGGAATCTTCCTTTCATCAGGCAATAGCCAAACCAATTAAGGTAAGTGAGATGCAGTGGATTGACGAGTCGTTATCTTGGTTAAAATACGCATAAAACTCTGTGTTACACAACATCATTAAAGCTTGCTCTCACAACTCTAGTTAGTAAGTTTAGCAAGCTGATAGTAGCTTACTCAAATTAGTCTTTGGCAATGTGCCAGGCTAATGGCACGTGGCAGACAACTACATTACATGCCACTGTGTATAAGCTGTTTTAATACTCGTGCAACTCCGAGCATTCGGCTAGTATATTTATATATATATTTCTGAAAGTTCGTCGTCTGTTTTCTGTATTCTGTCCTTCGGTATGTCTAGCTATAGCTATTAAAATCTTGGAATTAAAAGTCCGCGTCATGACGAATTTGAACACACGGAGATTGCGTTCGCAATTTTTTTATCCCGAGCTCTACCACAGAGCTACGCAAGGCATACTGATCAATGACATCATATACCATATCATATATTATCATATCATTATTTGAAACTTTATGGATTTTAATAACTCTATGAAACATGTTGCTTTTTTGCCTTTTCATGAACTTCTATTTCCTGCTTTTCGTAAGGTTCAATTGCTAAATCGCGGTGAAGGTCAATACTTCTCACGCGGACAATTGTTTTATCTCGAGTAGCAATGGCCTCTACTTTCTCTCACCGTTCAGTCAAACAAAGACAGTCCGCTATATCATTTTTACATTTGTACCAGTATCGTTGTAATCAAAGTTTGGATGGATAGCTTCTGGTGGAACAGTAACCTTTTTTATACGCACACACTTCTATGCATGAACTATTATTATTAATTTGATATATTAAGGGTTTTTATTTTGTTTTCTCAGCTCGTATTAATTGTAACATTACCGAATAATCTTTTATTGTAATCATTGCAAAACAGACTTAATTTAGCTATCACCTGCTAATTATTTCACATTTACACTTAAACCCTTTTACAGTTGTTTTATTTTTTAAAATTTATTTGACCTTCACAAAACATTTTCCTCATGATATGAATGATGTATTTGATGTATGAAATTTACAGTTGTTTAATATAAAACTTCATGATATGAAGTTTAAAAGTTACAGTTGTTTGACAAAGTTTGAAAACCTTTACAGTTGTTTTATTTTCTTTCTCAATTTATTTCAACTACACAAAACACTTTTCTCATGATATGTAGTTTGAAAGTTAGAATGACAAATGTTGTTATATGTCAAATAAAAATCAATTTTCTGTCCATAGACTTTTTTATTACCCGGGCAACGCCGGGTAGCACAGCTAGTATGCATATAAATCTCAATGTCTGTCCAGCTCAAGCTATTAAAATCTTGGAATTAAAAACTCGCTTTGTACTGGATTTGAACTCACGGAGATTGCAACAGCTAGCTTCTAACCACGCATTAAACCACTAAGCTACACAGTCCTTACAATTATATCGCTCTTATCTTATACTGTATACCCTTTTCTCGATTGCACATGCTAAATGACTTATTAATTGATACACTCACAGGTTATGATGCCCCTGTTATAAAATATTTTTCGCCTGACTATGAAACATGATGCTTTTTCGTCCTCGCCATACTAGGGCAAATTTGTTTTTTGCCCTACGATATCAACAATAATTTCTCTCGAAATTAAAATTTGGCGATTGTTGTATTATAACAAAAAATAATAATAACAAACCGACGAAATAACAAAAATTTCAATAAGCTATTCTGCCGTTATCTCAGTTCAGTTCCGTTATGGTAAAAACAGAATTGCTAACAGAGAAGCGATAAATTTTAATTAAAAGTTTGAAGTTTACTAAAATAAATACTAAAACTTCCTTTAAATATGTGTTTAGTTATATAGCTAAATTCATTTAAGTTAGATTCAACATTTATATTACCCGTGTCTGTCTCGAAGGTGACAACTTTGCACATGTACATTGTAATGTTACATTTTCTTGCAGATCATAACCACAAAATGCACTAAAGTTATTGTAGGTAACTATAGTTACTAAGGTTAACATATTGTTTTGTTTCTATTTTTTAATGATGATGATGTTGATTATTTTTACCATGAGGTGATTGCATTAGATAATTACTATGGGTTTTTATACCACCCTATGCAGTGATCTCTCGATATATCGCGCTTCATCTTTCACGGCTTTGCTGATTTTTACAGTGCTCTGAATCCTGATTGGCTCAGGGGCTTGACTGTTGTCTAGAAGTAAAATATTGATGCAGCACTGTATTGTTTTTCCACTAGTAAACAGTTTATGTTTTTGTACATTCTGCAAATTTATGTCTGTAAATTTTCTCTGTGACAAAACCCAGCATTTCGAAGAAACATTCTGCACCGACAAAGGGGCCTCCAGACGCGCCAAAGAAGATGCTAACTATTGCAGAAAAAGTTACACTCCTGGACATGCTAAAGGTAGGTAAAAGCTATGCGACTGTAGGAATAAACGAATCTTAGGTTCGGTGTATAAAGAAGGAGGAAAATAATACCAGAAAAACCAATATTAAAATTATTGTTTTGGAAACAAATCTTTAGCCTTCAAACAGGTTTTGATTTCATTTTACAGTACAGTATTGCATTGTAAAACAATAAAACAATAAAACTGACTACTTCACTATTTCCCTTATCACGGGTTATTTTTAGAATGCATCCCGCGATAAACGAGGGATCATTGTACGTCTATACGATATTTTCGCCATGTGATGCTAACACTGAAAATCACATAATTGTAAACCAAATAATTTTTCATTGTAATCTTAGCAAAACATACTATATTTAGCCTTACTCGCTAATGATTTCACAGTTACATTTAAACACCTTTACAGTTTTATTTCTCCTCCTAATTTATTTCAACAAAACACTTCTTTCATGATATGAAATTTAAAAGTTACAGTTGCTCGAATAAGTTTAAAAATCTCTACAGTTGTTTTATTTCTTTTCTTAATTCATTTAAACTGCACAAAAACACTTCCACACATAGACTAGGAAAAAGCAAACCTGGGTAATTTGATTCAGATTCAACTCAAATGCCACTACCAAGCTAGTGAGAGATTTGTTGATGAAAGTGGTCTATTAGCGCACAAACCCTGTAACATCAAAACCTTAGTAACATATTCATCACTGCTACAAGACAATTCAATCTTCAAATCAGTCTTAAGAAATCAGAGAATCTTGATCAGCAGCCAAAGTTAATTGGAGTTGTCTCCGGAGCAATAGAGTTACTAAAACAATGAAACCTTGAAATATCTCGAAAGTACTGCAGCTGCCAATTCTGAGCTAGACTGAAATCTTACAGAGGATGGAAAATTGAGAGCCAGGCTCTGGAGGAATGTTTTAGCGTTTCATTTTTCGATCAAAAGGAAATGCCACGTCTAAAGCGTATATACGTCTAGAGTGTTGGTAGTGCTGTGTAGTAATGAGAGGTCTAGAGCAGCCAGTCTAGAGACTAGAAGTAGTGATGAGACATATAGGATCTAGCTTGAAAGGAATAAGAATAATGAGAATACTATTACTGTAGTGAGAAGATCAGGAATACCATCACTCAGAGCCATTCTTAAACAAAAGAATTAGAGAACAGACATCTTGAAAGGATAGACCGTGATCTCCTGCTCCGTGGACTGTTGCGCTATAAGTTGAAGGAGAGGAAGCGCAGGGAAGAAAGGCCTAGATTAAGATTTGAAGACATTCTCAATAAGAATACGAAGAAAACAGATATGAACCATAACAAATATTAAAGTACGGCAAAAATAAAGCGGGCGGGAAATGTTGAATCAGATCAACATGAAAACAGCCATATCCATAGAGACAAACTGCTATAATGATTGTGATATTGCCAAGCACTCATAAATAATCACCCACCAGTTGAAACTATACCTAGTTGTAAGAAAATATTTAAGCTAATATTTTTAGGCCAAATTATTTTTACCTCTCCTGTGGAGGACATTTCACATCTTAGTAGTGGGTCAGCGTCTCTGAGTCTAGGCCAAGAGAACATGGGAGCCTGCCAAGACACAATATATTCTTTTAATTCATCAATGGTTAAAACTATAGCCCAAATCCAACAAATGACCAAGTGAAACAGCTAGCAATCGAGGAAGTCTGCCATGAATACCATTCCTCAACTTTACAATAATTACCCCTCACCTTTATACCGATGTAGTCACGGGGGTTGTGAGGATGCTCCAGAGTGGGCAGTTCACGCACATCTAGCTCCTCCCCCATCATAACCTTAGTAGCCACCTTCACAAGATCGGTGCCGATAGTCTTCGAAACAAAGGGAAAGGATCTGGCAGCTCGCAGGTTTAGCTCTATGACCATTATCTCCCCAGCGGTTACCAGAAACTGCATGTTCAGTGGCCCTGAGATCTTAAATCTCTTCGCGATTTTTCTGGTGACCTCACTAATCTATAAAAGTAGACAACAGAAAAATAGATAAAGCTGTTAAGTCATAATTCAATTCAACACGCTAATTGAATACATTAAAGGTTGACTTGCAAGAAAGTTTACATTACAGTTATTTGGTATCAAAAGATTCACCATGTCTTACTCTGTTGTGTTGTAGGTGCCACATATGTGAGAATATGATTACAAGCTCTTAAAAGCCCAAAAACGAAAAGCCGCCGTAGATTGGAATCTCTTTATTTCTCTGACATAGTCATGAAATTTGGTAATCGTCTTGTTACATGATGTTCTCCCGTGAATTAAAAGGGCAATAAAAAGCTCAATATAAAACTTATCGTAACACTAATTTATGACAAACACTTCGGGTTTTACCGAAGACCCCGTATCAAATATAGATGCTCGCTACTTTACAGTTTTGTTTCGGTTTGGTCTAATTGGCAAGTCGTAATCTGATCACGTGACCCAATACTTTGCAAATAATTTCTGCAGCGCTTTTCGATTATCACAAATGACCAACAGGCTCGTCATGATTATCAGAAAATGATATGTACTCCTTCAAGCTAAGGCTAAAAAATTAAACAAATTTTTACGGTAAGTTATAAGATATCACTGCTAAAAGTGACAGCGTTACAATGACGATAAAACAGACGCGTAAGAACAATAGACATGGTTTTATTGAATGCATGAAGTATATTTGTGAAATATTTCGACGAATAAGATTGCATGAAAGTGTAAACAGAAACCATCTAACACAGCTATGTCCCATTTGAGCCGTTTTGAAAAGCGAATCCAAACTACGGCGGTCTCGTGTGGCTGCGATAAACTGTTCGTTTTTGAGCTTTTAAGAGCTTGTAATCACATTACCGCATATTTTGCACCTACAACACAACAAAGTAAGACATGGTGAATCTTTTGATATCAAATAATTGTAATGTGAATTTTGTTGCAAGTCAACCTTTAACTATTAACATTGCAACAGTTAATCAATGTTATGAGAACCTCTAAATATATAATTTTGAGGTTACTACAATATAACAGGTCTGTTCTGTTACTTCTCCAAAGTACAGCATTCACTAGGAGTTGAGAGTTAGTGGCTGTGAACTATCACGAGGGAAAAACACAGGAGTAAACACAAAGGTTTAATGCTTATAGAATACAATTATACCTCATCAATTTGCTGCTGCGTCAATGTTTGAGCCGGCATCATTAGAGTTGCATCACCACTGTGCACACCAGCATTTTCAACATGCTCGGATAAGGCATGGGCAACCACCTGCCCATTCCTGGCAACTGCATCCATTTCGATCTGTTAATAGTCGGGAAATGCTTGTCACTTTTATGAGAATAAGGATCAACCACTTGTATTGTTCGATTTTTAAAAGATGGCAGCTACTTGAACAGGTACAGAGGCCTTGCAATATATTCTAGATATTATAGCAAAATAAAACATTTGAGCTTCATAAATGAGTTGGAAAAATATAATATATGGGTAGGAGCAGCATTTACTTCCCAACTGTCCAACTACAAAGACCATGTGTATTTAATATTGTACCACGTTTAACATTGTGCTGTATAGAGATGGAAACGTGTTAATAATGACATAAAATTCTAAAGCAAGCTTAAGTTCATACAATGATCTTTGACCGTCTGTAGATGATGACTAGCTTTTATTTATAAACATGAGTTTGATAGCTGCCTTGTATGGTTGCCTTGTTAAGGAAGACTTGAAGAATATAGGATTGAGGGTTTTGAGGGTGCATTCCCTTTCTAACAAAATCTAGAAGGTAAAGCCTAAAACCTTCTATGTAAGGTATCAACCTGCCAACTACACAACCTTGGTTGGCCATATTTATATCACATGTACATGTATATCATATTTATATCACATCTATACCATATCTATATCACGTCAATACCGTATTTATATCACATCTATACCATATCTATATCACGTCTATACCATATTTATATCCCGTTTATATCATATTTATATCACGTCTATACCGTATTTATATCACGTCTATATCATCACATATAGAAATCATTAATCAAACAGATCATGCCAACACAGTTTAACTCAAATTATATTATTCATTATGATATAACTAAATACAGTCAAACATGGATAACTTGCCCACGGATAGCTCGAACACATGGTTAACTCGAACGGTTTCTTTGGTCCGTTCCCACGTAATGATGAATTGCTATAGATAACTTGAACTCAACGCTGTTAACTCGAACTGTTTTTTGCCCAACGACTACCGAAACGGTTGTTATCGCTTTAGAAAATCACTTTATTCCAAGCCATAGAGGTAAACCTCAACTTTTCGTAATTCATAAGCATCGTTATTACCACCATCGGCAAAATATTTTTGTCAACGACTTTTCTAAAGGTTTGGTGAAATTTGATTTATACCAAACATCCGCTTAGCGATCGCCCTTCGGAAGCAAGGAAAGTGGTATTTGTTAAGAGCAACACTCCGAGGCAGTTCAATTAGAAGATTTACGGGGTTTTACGGTACATTGTATATCACTATATCACTCACGCTTTTTGAATGGATACTTATTGAATGTACACACGTATTCTGCGTTTAGGTCAAACGATGAATAGTTTTCCGACGTTGATTTCGTGTTGAATCAACGTCGGAATGTTGAATTTTTAAAACGTCTTAAAAATTGTTGTAATTAAACGTATA
Organism: Watersipora subatra; assembly: GCF_963576615.1. Taxonomy (NCBI): domain Eukaryota; kingdom Metazoa; phylum Bryozoa; class Gymnolaemata; order Cheilostomatida; family Watersiporidae; genus Watersipora; species Watersipora subatra. The sequence continues at coordinate 2,287,227 of NC_088709.1, read as the reverse complement.
CGTTGTCTTAGCTAAAAAAAACTATTCATCGTTTGACCTAAACACAGAATACGTGTGTACATTCAATAAGTATCCATTCAAAAAGCGTGAGTGATATACAATGTACCGTAAAACCTCGTAAAACGTCTAATTGAACTGCCTCGGAGTGTTGCTTTTAACGAATCCCAAGTAAAATTAGGTAATCTTTGCATAAACTTCAAGAAAAATCGGCAAAATTGATCGTGGGTAAAACGCTCAAAAGAAAAAGATGTCTTTTCTTTTGAGCATTTCAACAACGATCAAGTTTTGCCAATGTCAATCTAAAAAACGTCCTGGCAATAACATCACCTCAAACAACAAACCAATCTCAAGTGATAGAAAAATCTTTATACTTTTTGATAAAAACGTTTTAAACTTTACATTAGAAGCATTTAATTTGAAACAAGCCATTTGTGCTTTTGATTTATATTATAGTTTGTATATGTACATGTATCTACTAATAAATAAGTAAATACATGGACTTGTGACAGTGCTCTGATAACTTGAACGCTCTGATAACTCGAACACTTTCGAGTTATCCATATTTGACTGTATTTTAGTTAATGAGAAATACTTTTCATCTCAGCTTAAATTTTGTTGATAAGTAAAATAGAAGGTGATATACAACGCAAGATGGTACGATTTCTCTAAATTTGAAAATTTTGAACTTGGGGTGAAATTTGGGATCATCTTGGCTTAACTGAGATGATGATATACAACAATTGATGAATTCGTTCTATGGTTCAGGCAGTGAGTTGATGAAACGCACTGAAATGAAAATAAATATGTGCTTATGAATATTTTGCAAAAAAGAAAAGGCCTAGATAGACCCACTAGATGGCTCCCCTAGATAGGCCCCTAGATAGACCCACTAGACAGCGTAAGTTGCATAGCACTAGTCACTGAAAGTTATAGAGACCACTAACCTCTCTTGCCCCTTCAATAAACTTGGTAATGACAACTGGATGCTCGGGAGATAGCTCTGTGGCTGCCTTGAGGAAAGCTCGCATTTCTTCAGGATTATACACCACATTCATAGCTGAACCGCTAAGGACAAATGAAGGTCGCAACAGGCATGGATAGCCAACACATGCAGCAAAGTCCAAGGCATCATCCTAAAAGCAGATGATGAAACAGAACAATGTAAACTCTTGTGTACTTGTGCCAGTGATATCAGTGCACATACATGTATAACAATCTCACTAGTCTTAGAGCTCACCAATGAGGAAAGAGACCTCCAGGGTGCCTGCCCAACACCGATCTCATCAAGGATAGCTGAGAATCTTGCCCTACTTTCAGCGGCATCAATGTCAAGTGGAGATGTACCCAAAATGTTCACGCCACTTTTATAGAGAGGCAACGCTAGGTTGTTAGGAATCTGCCCTCCAACGGAGATGATGGCACCAGAGCTTTTCTGTACAGAAACACAACATGTGATTGTAGGTAGAACTGCTAAAAAGATACATGTCAGGAGTCAAGCACTGAACTGGAAGCAACAAGTTTCTGCCAGAGTGTGCAGAAACACATTCCTGCTGGTACCTGCAGCCTACGACCACATTTTACTCTATTGCCAAGCAGGCAATATTAGCACTAGAGTTGTAACAGCATATGCAGGAAGTTTGGTCAGTTCATCATAACGCTGTTTGGAATGCAATTTCCAAAGAATCTTTTTCTAGTAGTGCTGCCATAGGCCGAGCTGACTGCTTTACAACATAACAATATATTGATAACAGTGAATCGACAGTCTATGTCTTTACATATTGCAGAAAAAATTTTAATGTCTCAAAATGCCGTTTTTATTAATGGTTTTCTGAGCAACGGTGTCAATGGAAGTGCAACTAGAATAACAAAACTGATATCCATTCTAATAAAAGATCTATTCCAGAATGTATATGATTACAAAACTGCAGTGCAATTTAGAAACAGAGATATGCCCATTTGGAGTGATGTTATAATGTATAACAGGTCTACAGACCATAAACCCTCACCTCCAGAAGATAGATGTCAAGGACTCGCTCAAAACTGAGTTCATCGAAGTAGAGTCTGTCACACTCATCAAAGTCTGTGCTCACCGTCTCTGGATTATGGTTGACCACAATCTGTCAGAAAACAGAACATTTAAAGAGGGACTCATAGTAATATCCCAGGCCTTTGTTTTATGGTTTTGATAACACCACTATTTTATAGGTGTCATGAGAGCAGGAGACAACAACTACAAAACCTCGTGCCACACTGGTAGTGAAAAACTATGAATGAAATCAAATGAGTTGACAACCGTACAAACTTCAAAGTGTAGAATTTCAACAGCCATAACTCTACTCATTAAAATCTGCAAGATGACTGCTGACGATAACAAAGTTGAGAACACGAAATGGATTACTAGCTGGTGAAAAAGGAGTGGATTACTAGCTGGTGAAAAAGGAGTGGATTACTAGCTGGTAAGAAAGGAGTGGATTACTAGCTGGTAAGAATGGAGTGGATTACAAGCTGGTAAGAAAGGGATGGATTACTAGCTGGTAAAAAAGGAGTGGATTACTAGCTGGTAAGAAAGGAATGGATTACTAGCTGGTAAGAAAGGAATGGGTTACTAGCTGGTAAGAAAGGAGTGGATTACTAGCAGGTAAGAAAGGAGTGGATTACTAGCCGGTAAGAAAGGAATGGATTACTAGCCGGTAAGAAAGGAATGGATTACTAGCTGATAAGAAAGAAATGGATTACTAGCTGGTAAGAAAGGAGTGTACAGTTACCACTCACTGTCTTATGTCCCATCTTCCTTAGGGATCTGATGGCGGACACAGCACACCAATCAAACTCTACGCTGCTACCAATATGGTATGGCCCACAACCAAGAACCATGGTGCCGTGGTCATCAAAGGTCAGGTCATGCTCCTAGAACGAAAAACATTTCCACAGTAGGAAGAGATGATCTAACAACGGTGTGCCGGCCCTTATCATATCCTAACTATAGCTATTACATAAATATTGCTAGTAACGGAGAAACCTTCCCAATCAGCCTAGCACTCCTTACCCATTGCTTCATTGAAGAGTTCTACGCGTATTACAGGCCTACAGAATGTTAATGTTGACAAACATGCAAATTCACCCAACTCAAACACAAAGAGCCGCATGCACTCAGCCTTGTAGAGTATAACTTTGGAATTTTGCTTCAGAAAAATCCCTACTGCTCTGAAAAGCTTACAGATGCCCTTTGTGTACCTCATGAAGGAGCTACACGCGACAAAATATCGATGAAATATGTTTTGTAGAATGGTGCAGTCAATGAGTATTCGTTAGTCACACGCATATCAATGACGTTGGAGTTATCTTCTACACGATGCTTTCAGTCATATGTGAGAAAAAACAGCAATTTCTCTATCGATTTACTGCAAATAAAGTTGATAATAAATTGCTAGCACACACCGAACTCCTAGTTATAAAACAAGTTTTCACTTAACGGAGCCTATAAATATTGGAGGATATTTATAAAGATCTCAGGCCAGGCTTGTGATGATGCCTCACACATCCGCTCATCTACTCTCAAGAGACCCCACCCTACTGGACTATCAAATAACCCAGTCAAGGCAACCCGCCATAATTGCCGTAACATTACGAGAGCAATGTGTCACAGCCTGAATGATTCCCTTGTACCCTACCCATGTGTTGGGAATCGGAAAGCATCATAGAGCAGCATTTTCAATAGCCAGAGTATGCTCTATCAGAACAGCTGCCGCAAAACCTCAGACAACAAAGCTAATGCTATAGAGAAAGCCTAGTGAGAACAGCATATAAGAACCAAGACAATACTGTGAGTCAAGACAATACTGTGAGGATACTGCGTCTGTGAGGATACTGTGTCTGCCAGGATACTGTTGTTGAACTAGTGCAAAGCGAAACATTAGGAACCGTTCTTAAGCTCTTGCTTGAGAGTTACTGAAAAGATACTAACAGCACCATTGTATGTGCAGTAGAGGTAGTTGGTCATGGCCGGGTATTCAGCAGCCATAGTGTCTATTTGCTTCACCCATGGGCTTATGCCCTTTCTCAGTCTTGCATCCCTTGCGGTCGCCTCAGTTGCTCCACACAGCTTCGCTATCTGCTGGTCAGAGAAGCCGAGCATCTTGGCCTTGCGTAGGCTTCCCTCAGGCACTGACTGAACTCTAATAATACACAGATGTAGGAGTGGCATAGAACAGAATAATGGCGATATATGTTATTATTATATTATTATTATATTATAGATGTTATGAATGAGAAAGAGGTAATCAACCTATGACCTTGGTTGACTAACAACATGGAGTACCCAGCCTAGTGAGAGCAGACTAGTAATGGATATTAAACACGACTAGTAATAGATGTAACACATCACTAGTGATAAATATTATGCTAAAGAAAAAGCTAATCAATCTATGACCTTGGCTGACTAACAACACGGAGTACCAAGCCTAGTGAGGGCAGTCAATGATGACACAAAAGTAACTGTTTACCCAGCAAAGGATTGAAGTTCATCGCTGTGATGCACAATGTACTGCAGCTTGTGTAAAAACCACCTGTCTATCTCTGTCAGTTCATGAATATCATCCACTGTATAACCTTCATTCATGGCCTGTGAGAAGTCAGAGTTCAAACGTAAGCTTCGAATATTGCAAACCCGATCTGAGGTGATTAATGAATGTTCAACAGTCAAAAGAGAATGGTTGGATGTAAATACATCAGAAACTTCCCAGTTACCACAACGTTTCAAAAGTTACTGACACTTCTAAGTAGCAACTATCTTAAACCTCCTTTAAACAGCTCAGAGGTCTTATTCAACACATAGTTAGTTGTTGCTATATTTGTCTTCCTTGAAACTTATTGTTGCTCATCTGCTATTGCTCATAAAATACAACAGGTTTTAAATCTTTGACTAGAAATAATGTATTAATTTTGATTACCGCACTTTTCGGACTATTAACCGCACCCCTATATAAGCCGCATCTGCTTTATTTTCCAAAAAACGATAATAAAACAATACATAGGCCGCACCTTTGTATAGGCCGCAGAACTCAGGACGGTGCTTTTTAACACGGCAGCAACCTTGCTGTTTAAAACGGAACAGTGTCTAACGGCACTGTTTCGTATTAACCGACGCTTTTTAACCTAGTGCCTAGCGGAACAGTACTGTTAGGCATTGTTTCTTATTTTCTTTCACCACTACAGGCGCACTAACCGGAGATTCTGGTTAATACGCCCTAGCGGTCAAAAAAAAACCACAGAATAGCCGCAACCTTATATAAGCCGCATGGCTCAAATCATCAAAAAAAAGTAGCGGCTAATAGTCCGAAAAGTACGGAATGCACTTCCATAAATCATATAGAGGTCTGGTACTCAACATTCTGACATATGCTATAGTGTCACCATTTTTAAGGGAAATATTTTCATTTCAACACTAAACTATAAAAAACATTTTTTATTCTCAACTTTTATAAAAATATCGCAGCTTATGATATCATTCTTCTAACAAAATACCAAAAAATAAACAAGATACTTAAAGAAAACTTCAGCAAATATTATGTAAGCAATAAACATGTTATATCTTTATTATAAAAATTCTAACTAGTAGAAGATTTACATGTAGGACATGGTATGGTAATACGATGACAAATCACAAATGGCAAAAGATTCTCACTCTTAGGCTGTATCTGTATCCACAGTGCACTAACATCCTACCTTACATATGGCATGTATGCGGGTATTGGAAGGCATCCGCAGCGATTCCTCCAAATCATAGTTCTTGGGGTACGACTTGCCAGCAGGAAGTGAGGCTGTGAAGCCAGTAATGGAAGGGTGAGTCATGCGCAGGGCCTTTTGTAAACTCTCCTCAAAAGACCTGCCTATGGCCATGACCTACATAGTAAAGGAAGCTGTGGAGAGAAGAGAGGAATATATCCATAGAGCAGGCGTAAAGATTGGACGTCTGTTAATAAGTGAGTCACTGTTTATGTGATGGTAAGTCTCATAGATTTTCCTACTAAATGTTGCTCTGCAGTTCCCTGACTCCAAATAATCTGCTACTGTAAAAGATTTGAAGTGTAGTCTAACCACAGTATGAGTGTAACGATCTGTAGTAGTTACTACCTACCTCTTGCTCTAAATGTAGTCTAACCACAGTATGAGTGTAACGATCTGTAGTAGTTACTACCTACCTCTTGCTCTAAATGTAGTCTAACCACAGTATGAGTGTGACGATCTATAGTAGTTACTACCTACTTCATGCTCTAAATGTAGTCTAACCACAGTATGAGTGTGACGATCTGTAGTAGTTACTACCTACTTCATGCTCTAAATGTAGTCTAACCACAGTATGAGTGTGACGATCTGTAGTAGTTACTACCTACCTCTTGCTCTAAATGTAGTCTAACTACAGTATGAGTGTAACGATCTATAGTAGTTACTACCTACCTCTTGCTCTAAATGTAGTCTAACCACAGTATGAGTGTAAAGATCTGTAGTAGTTACTACCTACTTCATGCTCTAAATGTAGTCTAACCACAGTATGAGTGTGACGATCTGTAGTAGTTACTACCTACCTCTTGCTCTAAATGTAGTCTAACTACAGTATGAGTGTAACGATCTATAGTAGTTACTACCTACCTCTTGCTCTAAATGTAGTCTAACCACAGTATGAGTGTGACGATCTATAGTAGTTACTACCTACTTCATGCTCTAAATGTAGTCTAACCACAGTATGAGTGTGACGATCTATAGTAGTTACTACCTACTTCATGCTCTAAATGTAGTCTAACCACAGTATGAGTGTGACGATCTATAGTAGTTACTACCTACTTCATGCTCTAAATGTAGTCTAACCACAGTATGAGTGTGACGATCTGTAGTAGTTACTACCTACTTCATGCTCTAAATGTAGTCTAACCACAGTATGAGTGTGACGATCTGTAGTAGTTACTACCTACTTCATGCTCTAAATGTAGTCTAACCACAGTATGAGTGTGACGATCTGTAGTAGTTACTACCTACTTCATGCTCTAAATGTAGTCTAACCACAGTATGAGTGTAACGATCTATAGTAGTTACTACCTACTTCATGCTCTAAATGTAGTCTAACCACAGTATGAGTGTGACGATCTGTAGTAGTTACTACCTACTTCATGCTCTAAATGTAGTCTAACCACAGTATGAGTGTGACGATCTGTAGTAGTTACTACCTACCTCTTGCTCTAAATGTAGTCTAACTACAGTATGAGTGTAACGATCTATAGTAGTTACTACCTACCTCTTGCTCTAAATGTAGTCTAACCACAGTATGAGTGTAAAGATCTGTAGTAGTTACTACCTACTCCATGCTCTAAGTGTAGTCTAACCACAGTATGAGTGTGACGATCTATAATAGTTACTACCTACTTCATGCTCAAAATGTATTCTGACCACAGTATGAGTGTAACGATCTGTAGTAGTTACTACCTACCTCTTGCTCTAAATGTAGTCTAACCACAGTATGAGTGTGAATTTGTGATTCCACCTGCACCCATATCTATAGAAGGAATTGCTTATTTCTTCCTCTATGTTAAAGTATCTGTTAATTTTTCATGATTGTCACTCTATGAGCCCTCTTATCACTTGGTAACGCGGAGGAAGTCCTCATGTTACAAGATGCTATGAGAAAGGTGTATGCAAAGACTATCACAGATATGGAACAGAAGGAAGGTTTACTAGGTGCAAATTGAAGAGACTACAGGAATAGATGACAAAGAATGCGAGAAAAGCAGAGGAGAGGGCACACAGAGCAAACTGTGACCACTGAACAAATGCATAGTAACGAGATGAAAGGATAAAAGTCAGCTCACCTCTCCCACACTTTTCATAGCGCTGCCGATCTCCTTAGGTGTGTTGAGGAACCGATCAAGGTCCCACCTTGGTATCTTCGTCACGATATAGTCGAGGCTCGGTTCAAAGCATGCGGTGGTCTTACCGGTTGTCATGTTAGTTATCTCTGGCAGCTGAACATTTAAGCCGAGTTTGGCAGCAATGAATGCGAGTGGATACCTATGACATGTCAAGGATTAGCAAACAAATTTCCTGTACAGACATAGGATGGCAAGCTGAAACAATCTTTTACATTTAGCACACATTAACGTCTATGCCTCTGGCAATGCTAACAATGGCTCTTCACCGTCACAGGGCTAAAGGACGTGATTACATACACTGCTTGAAGAAAGGCCTATCATTAAACAACACCTGTCTATTCTGTCTCAAGAAATCATATGAGTTTCCCCATATAGGATTACAAAGGCTAGTCTTACCCAGTGGCTTTGGAAGCAAGGGCAGAGCTTCTGCTCAATCTTGCATTGATCTCTATGATGCAATAGTCGAGTGATGCTGGGTCCAGAGCGTACTGTATGTTACACTCACCGACTATCCCAAAGTGCCTTACAACTTTAATTGCCGTCTCTCTTAGCATATGATACTCGCGATTAGAGAGTGTCTGGCTGGGGGCCACTACTATGGAGTCTCCTAAACACCAAAGAGGGAGGAAACTCACAGCTTTACAAAGTGGAACAAAAAATACTAAATTCTAAATCCAAATATTCTATTGAGTAGTGACAACTCTTATGAAACAAAGATATACTAATAAGTATTGGATAGTGGCAACTCTATGAAACAAAGATAAATATACTAGTAAGTATTATATAGTGACAACTCTATGAAACAAAGATAAATAAACTAGTAAGTATTAGATAGTGACAACTCTATGAAACACAGATAAACATTCTAGTAATTATTAGATAGTGACAACTCTATGAAACAAAGATAAATATACTAGTATGTATTGGATAGTGGCAACTCTATGAAATAAAGATAAATATACTAGTAAGTATTATATAGTGACAACTCTATGAAACAAAGATAAATAAACTAGTAAGTATTAGATAGTGACAACTCTATGAAACAAAGATAAATAAACTAGTAAGTATTGGATAGTGACAACTCTATGAAACAAAGGTAAATAAACTAGTGAGTATTAGATAGTGACAACTCTATGAAACAAAGGTAAATGAACTAGTATGTATTAGATAGTGACAACTCTAGGAAACAAAGATAAATAAACTAGTAAGTATTAGATAGTGACAACTCTATGAAACAGACAAATATACTAGTAAGCAAACACAAAGATGCAAACCTGTATGAACACCGAGTGGGTCGAAATTTTCCATGTTACAAACGGTAACACAATTGTCGGCGCAGTCTCTCACCACCTCATATTCGACTTCCTTCCAACCTTTGAGCGACTTTTCTACCAACACTTGATTCGTCATTTGAAAGGCCTGTGATACCAAAAATAATTATAGAAGCATACATGTCTACCACTAGTAACTAGTTAAACTGAATATGAACAGCCCTATTTCAGCAAACAAGTCTGTTAGACAGAACTGGGTGACTTGAACAATTTAAATACATCCGCTAGAGGACAAGAGTGACTCTGCATAGATCTACAAAAAAAAGCGGATGACTATGGAACAACGTGTTGGAGCAATAAAAGCATAAAAGAAACCTTACAGCCAACACGCTTGACATGGAACCTAGTTTAAACACTTGACCATAACTTTCGCACACCCAAATCACAAGGCCATTCCAACCAGAAAGGCCTTCACTGAGCGCACACAGTACCTAGTGATATTGCTACTGACCCTAGTGCAGAGATCCACGAGCTGCTCCTTGGTCTCACAGAGGCCTGAGCCGAGCCCACCGAGACAGTAGGCTGCTCTAACCATTACTGGGTAATTGATGCTATCCGCGGCTGTCACTGCTTCAGATACCTAAAGAAGAGGTCAAGGTTACATGTGTGACGGAAACTAGGCCGTAATTAGAGCATGTCACCAGCAAAAAGCTAACTGTACAAATGATCTGTTCAAGCTCTGTAATGTGTTCATGTCATTGAGACTGCTCAAATCAGAGTCATTCACACAATAACAGAAAGGGTCAAACTACTAGTTACCAAGTTACACTAAAACCACATTACAATTACTAAAATTACTACTAATGCTACCGTTTTAGAAATGAATCCATTATTGCAAACGGATAGCAATCTCTCCTCCAGCTTACACTCTCTACGGCTATGCAAACGGATAGCAATCTCTCCTCCAACTTACACTCTCTACGGCTATGCAAATGGTTAGCAATCGCTCCTCCAACTTACACTCTCTACGGCTATGCTTGGAGCCAACTTCTCATTGATCTCCTTAAGTTTTTTGGCAAAGATGTCTCTGTCTTCAGTCGCCATGATGGATTCGACAGGAGTACCGAGCACCTTGACTTTGTACTTGTCAAGCACCCCACTCTGATGCAGTTCCACTCCTGCATATGTAATGTACTTGTATTAACTGACACTAGAATAACCTGAGATGCCCTCATATAAAACCTCAGTTTAAAGTGTGTTTGACATGAGCAGCTAACAATGGAGACTGTTAAATATGCTAGAAATCACTGCAGGTACTCAGACTAAGATGTAAGCAATTCTATCTTTTACCTACAGAGTAATACATTTAATCTATTTATGATAGTACCCAATTATAGTCAGACCAATCTCCATGTGTTGGAATGTTTGCTAACGACAAACAGGAATGCTGAGGAAATTCATTGAGCCTTAGGATACTAACCAACATTGAGGGCTGTTTGGCCACCCATCGACAAGACAATACCATCTGGTCTCTCCTTGGCTATCACCTCTTCTACAAACTGCGCTGTGACTGGTAAAAAATAAACAGTGTCCGCCTGTTTATCCCCCTCCACATTTGTTTGCACTGAGGCTATGTTTGGATTCATTAACACCGTCTGTAGCCCTTCTTCCTGTAAGCCAATAGGAAAAAGCTAATTTTGCTGATGATTGCGTGAGCTTGCCATTCCATTGTTTGTAAATGATAAATGTTGGGTTGTTTTGAATACACAAGTGTAAGCCTTCAAGCTTTGGAGTTGGCCAACGAGAGAATTGACTGTTATTAATGTAAATGATTCACTATTAATACGATTTTGTGGACACTTTTCTGCTGATCACTTGATATTTTGAGTTCATAAAAATCAAAAATAGTCAAAGTGGCAGTCAAATGAAGGTGGCATTCAAATAGAGGGTGGGGCTCTATTTTTCAACCTTTGTTTCGCAGTGACGGTCAAATAGAGGTGGCGTTCAAATAGAAGTGGCAGTCAATTAGAGGTTTTACAATAACTAGTAGTCCTTGAAGCCTCTACGAGAAACTGACACGATGTGTCTAGCTGTACAGATGATTCCCTGCATAACACTGCAAGCTCAGTCTAGGGAACTTCACATATGGACTAACCTTTAGAGCCTTAATAGCCTGTGATCCAGAGTAGTCAAATTCACCAGCCTGTCCTATAGAGAGCCCCCCACTACCAAGCATGAGAACTTTGTTGACCTGAACTTTTGCCGGGGCTAAGGGGGCGCTAGGCATGCTGGACTTGACAGACAGTTCTGGGCTTTTCATCATCTTTTTAAACGTGTCAAATAAAAACTAAAAAGAGACCAAAATACAGTAAACCAGACATTTTGAGGAGTATTTTAGTTACGACTTAAAAGTATAGATTACGGTCTGACCCTATTATAGGCTACCCAGTCATAACACATTCCTCCTAGACTCACTAGAGTACGAGTACAGCAGAGTAAAACTTAAGAATGGTAAAGTAAGGAGCTGCGAAGTGTCTTAGTGCTGTAACAGCTCTCTATACTAGCTTTAGGCAGAGAAAAGATTCTATTGCTAGTCTAGAGTTGCAGCCAGAAGGAATAAATCTTGTGCCACCTAATTATGACCACGAAAGTGTTAAATATGTTAGTACAATGTAATAAACCTACCATGGTGTCCGTAGGTCCACCATTTGCCTCTGGATGAAACTGGGCAAGGAGGATAGGACGGGACTCATGGTACAAGCCCTCATTTGTTCCATCATTGCAGTTGGTAAAGAGAGGGTGATACCCCTCAGGTAGAACACTATCATCGATAGCATAGCCATGGTTCTGAGAGGTTATGAAGGCCTGGCCATTAAGCAGGTTACGGACTGGTTGGTTGTGTCCCCGATTGCCCAGTGGAAGCTTGTAGGCTCTAGCACCAATGGCCAAAGCTGTGATCTGGTTTCCCATACAAATTCCTGCAATTCACACCGATGAGTCATACATCTATAAAGGTAAGTGCCTATATGGTCCTCATCATAGTCAACCTTGACCCCACAATTTAAACCTTTATTCACACAATACTCCATACTGTTTATACTGTTTATATGTTGTATTTCCCATATAGTTCATGTGTTGCACTTATTCTATGTTAGTTTGTATTGCTCTATTAATCCGCACACACCCACCACTTTTGTACTTTTGTGTTTTTAAATCTGTCACAGTCAGTTGATAGGCTTCGATCTTACGAGACACTGAACTAAATACTAATCCGTCATACGCATGATACATCCTCACAATCCTACAGTACCAGCTTGTGTTATCTCTAAGCTGCTATCAATCATAACAAGGTAAGTACCTGCTTGGGTTTTCTACCTGCTGATACCTATCATAAGGAGGTAAGTACATTCTCGTGTTGTCTATCTGCTGCTACTTACTGTATTATAATAAAGTACGTACTCGCTTGTGTTGTCTCCTTGATACTACATATTATACCATGCATACTTATAAAATAATTGAGTGCCGTACAACGAGAGCTATTGGCTATCATAGTTGTAAGCAAATAAAGAGTTACTATATTTACATTAATTCATACTCGCTCATCATGTCAGAATAAGCCTAAGGCTAACATTGACCAGTTTAGTTGAGTACCATAAGCTAACAATACTCAAAGATGAGACCTTGCAACTCTACCCTAGTAAAGCATATCTAATACCTTATTCATATGACTACTGTAGTTGCCTTCCCTTGAGTGTTTAACTTGAACTATAGATGTAGAATACATGTAAGTAGTATGGTGCCTTGATAGCTGATACAAAAATCACTATAGAAAATGTACTACATTACCAAAGAGTGGCTCCTTCCTGTTTTGCTCAAGGACTGTTCTAACATTGTTGATCAGCTCTGGGGCCAGCTGAGGATCTCCTGGTCCGTTCGAGAGAAACAAACCTAATGAGAACAACAACTACCTAGTACAAGTGAATTCTCAATCAATTTAATGACAGAATGCACAGACAGATGACAATTAAAATCTTTTCTTAGTCAACAAAACAATACTCAAAATATACCAATATATATGGATTAATTAAAAGTATTTGAAATGAATGTTTAATATGAGCAGAGGTTTGTGCCGGGCAACTGTGTGCTACCTATTAACAACTGTCACCTGTCAACCACATGCCACCTAGTAACCACATACCACTTACAATCTAAGAACCATCAGCTCCACCAACTAGGTAATCAATACTCACCATCAAACTCCTCATTGGTAAAGTCATAATTCCAAGGCACAAGCTTCACCTCACAATCCCTTTGCACGAGATTCCTAAGAATGCTGTGCTTAGTTCCACAGTCTACAGCGAGTACCTTATGAGTGTTCCCTTTACCAAACACCATCGGCTCCTGCAAGCAGTTGCTTCCTCCTTGCATAAGCTTACCAGACTATTAGGCTTATAGAAGAGCTCAGACTACACCTAATATGTAGTTGATGAAGCACACTAGTAAAAGATTTATATCAAGTCATGACTATCAACAACAGCATAATGTTAAATCAATAATAAAGCAAGAAGTGAAACGAACATCAACAAATAAATATGATAAGAGAAAATAAAACAAACAGTGATAGAGCATTCCGCCATAAGATTCCTCAGGTTAGGACTTTCCATCTCAATCGGCTGATCATCAAACTCTATCTTGCCAATGACCTCTGAGCGACCTTGAACATTATAAACACTAGAATATAGTTTCAAGTAAAACAACCATAGTGCCTGACAAGATACATGCACAATATATATATCGTAATACCTCTAATTGATTGCCATTTCTATTTGACTGCCACTATGAGAGAAGAGTTGAAAAATAGAGCACCACCCTCTATTAGAACACCACCTCCATTTGAATGCCACTTTGACAATCTTTGATCTTTATGAAACCATAATATCAAGGGATCAGTAGAAAAGTTTTCACAACATCATATTAATAATTAATCATTTACAATAAATTCGCTCAGTGTCACACTCCAAAGCTATTAGCTTGTTTTACATTAAAACTTTGAAAGCAAAACCATAAAAATAATTACTAACTGTCTTAGACTAATAGTAGTTCCTTGTTTAACACGATCTTAATACTTCAAAGTAAATGTATATAAAAACGGCTTACATTTACGATAGTACGAAGATTACATTTAGGGAGCAACCCCTTTACGAGTTGCATTTGTGCTAAATGCAACTTGTAAGTTTTGCTCTGCCAAAAAATTGTTTGGACGCTAATATCGACTAGTTATGCAGTGCAGTTCGAGTTGAGGTCAGAAGACATTGTGGAAGGCATTGGACAACCAGGAGATGTTCATTCGATCGAAAGCAACAACCAGAACACAGCTATCCAAACAAACGATGCAAATACTTTTGCTTTAAAAATGTTAATTTTTGTTTCTGCACGTAATATAAGTATGGTGCGTTTATGTCACTTGTTCATGAATATATCTTTGTAGCGTTTGAAAAATTATCATTACATAACTTATAAATTTGCAGATTTATAGCATATTATTTGATAGCAGCATTGCGGTAATCTGATCTTACAATTGATCGATGCTCGTAACTCCTCTTCTATTGCACATAAAAAGCTAGTTTTGGCTGCAAACTGTAGCAAACATATCAATGAGTGCAATTGGTAAACATCTACATTTATATCAACATTGGTAAATAATGATATAAAATAAAAATATCTTCAAATTATTTAGAATGAAACAAAATTTGAAAATGCCAACAAATTGAAAAGAAGGACACAGGCTACATCGCATGTCAATTGCAAGCAATAGATATCAACTAGTAGAGATATTTATCGGTTTCTCGATGCATGTTTATTACAAGATTTTTAACAAGTTGGAGGTAAGTTAGCAGATTTATTGCATCCAAAAGGTTTAATATTGCTCCACCGAGAAAAGAAGGCAAATACAGGCGACATTCGCTATGCTCGTAAAAGGGCTAAATTTATCTTCCCGAAATTCTGACAAGTCATTTGAAAAATACAACGCCAGCCTCTATTTGAATGCCACCTCCAATTGACCGCCACTATAGAGGAAGGGTTAAAAAATGGAGGTAATAGAGGTTTTACGGTATATGCAAGTAAAACTAGACATGGAGTAAAATGTGGAAAGGTTAAACTCCTAGAAAGCGTTAGTTCAACATTGAGAAGTTGCACTCTCCTGGCTACAGAGACAGAAATTACAATTCAAGGCACCTAAAGGTATTTTAGGGGCTCGTGTTGGTCAGGGCTAAACATATGGCTAGTTCTGGTGCAGTCGTTGTTTCCAGTACCTCTAATTAACTTGGTGATCATTCGCGTGTCAATGCCATGCAGGGCGGGAACTCCTTCACTCTTTAACCAATCAGACAATGACATGACTGAATCCCAATGGCTGTAATGGTGCGAATAGTCCTGTACCAGCAGACCTGATACCTGAGTATATCAAACATAAATCAAGTGTTGAAAGGTGTCATGCACATAGTAAGAGAGTAAAGTGAAAGGTATAGTAGACCAGAGCTCTGAATAAGCCTGAATATTATGTTTCTACAGCAGTACATCACAGCAGAACACAAATGTAAATGACAAACCTGCTGAACACTTGCATCCTGTTTCCTCCTAATAAGTGTTTAAGGTTGACTTGCAACAAAATTCAAATTACAGCTATTTGGTATCAAAAGATTCACCATGTCTTACTCTGTTGTGTTGTAGGTGCAAAATATGTGGGAATGTGTTTACAAGCTCTTAAAAGCTAAAAAACGAACAGTTACTCGCAGCCACACGAGACCGCCGTAGTTTGGATTCTCTTTCCAAAACGGCTCAAATGGGACATAGCTGTGTTAGATGGTTTCTGTTTACACTTTCATGCAACCTTATTCGTCGAAATATTTCACAAATATACTTCATGCATTCAATAAAACCATGTCTATTGTTCTTACGCGTCTGTTTTATCGTCATTGTAACGCTGTCACTTTTAGCAGTGATATCTTATAACTTACCGTAAAAATTTGTTTAATTTTTTAGCCTTAGCTTGAAGGAGTACATATCATTTTCTGATAATCATGACGAGCCTGTTGGTCACCTGTGATAATCGAAAAGTGCTGCAAAAATTATTTGCGAAGCATTGGGTCACATGATCAGATTACGACTTGACGATTAGATCAAGCCGAAACAAAACTGTAAAGTAGCGAGCATCTATATTTGATACGGGGTCTTCGGTAAAACCCGAAGTGTTTGTCATAAACTAGTGCTACGATAAGTTTTATATTGCGCTTTTTATTGGCCTTTCAATTCACGTGAGAACATCGCGTGACAAGACAATAACCAAATGTAATGACTACGTCAGAGAAATAAACAGATTCCAATCTACGGCGGCTTTTCGTTTTTGAGCTTTTAAGAGCTTGTAATCACATTTCCACATATTTGGCACCTACAACGCAGCAGAATAAGACATGGTGAATCTTTTGATACCAAATAAATGTAATGTGAATTTTGTTGCAAGTCAACCTTTAACTGACAGCTCACAAAATCTATGTTTTATCAGCAGCAGAGAACATTACCAATTGGGGTTGCGATGATATTCTTGCGCAATTTTGACCAAATAACAAGTTTTATCAAAATTTCTAATTTGAAAAATGAACAGGCAGATCCATAATGTTGGCAAAATAGTGACCACAAAAAGCTGCAAAATTGCATAATCACAGAGCACCTTCAGGATACGATTACCCTGATATACGATTTTTTTTACCTTACGAAGCGGAACATGATGATTTTTTTCACATCATTACATGAATCTTATTTCACCCTACGATTTCACCAAAATTTTTGCCTGAGTTGAAATTTGGCAGTCAGTGTGCTTATGACGTATGTCGAAATAACAACGACGCCAAAATGCTGTTCACCGAAAACATATTCACAATGTTTGAAAGAGGCATGATGAACGATTTATTTCAGTGTTTTTCGTGTGAAAAACTTATATTTTTCTTTTAAAACCAGTAGCCAAGTTGGAGTTGCGATCCCATCAAACAGAAGGTCAGAGGTGAGACAACTTCTTTCAACATGCTAACCAACACAGCATCTCGAGAACAGCATCGCTTAGGCTTTCTTGGCAAATTAGGTTGAAAAAGGTTTTAATAGGGGTGACTAAAAGCTATAGTAAAAACAAACAGAAACTGATAGGTGATAAAATTTCAGTGATAAAAAATTGAAATTAAGTAAAATTGTTAAAAATACTTACTAAAACTTAGCTTTAAGTGTGTTTTGGTTTAGTGAGCTAAACTTATTTGAAGTGAATTCAAAGTTTATTTTATATATACGTCTGTTTTGAAGGTAAGAACTCTCTACGGTACGTACTGCTCATAGCACATTATGACATTACATTTTAATGCAGATCATAACCAATATATTCACTAAAGTTACTGTAGGTAACTATAGTTACTACTTGGTTAACATACTATTTTGTTACTAAGTTTTAATATGTACAGTACAAATATAAAGTTTGAATTTTATAAAACTTTGACAATTTTTACCAGAGGATGTTTGAATTATGTAATTACTATGGTTTCTATACACCTGTCCATGCGATTTTTTCACCATACGATGCCAACCCTGGAATGGATTAAAATCGTATCCTGAGGGTGCACTATCTAGCAAAATCTCTCAGGTTTTCAGCTGATTTATCTAAAAACTGTTCAAAAAATTTTAAAAACCCTTATTCAAGAAGACAGAGCTTTTGTTGCTGGGTCTTTAAAACAAGACTTTTGAGGAGAACTAATTTTTACAGACAATATTCAAATTCCAGTTTGTGTAAAAGAGGATATTTTTATGCAATCCACAAGATGAGACAAATCAATGCGTATAATTCTAGAAGCACCAATCAAAAGCCAATATGAGATGTGTAAATACAATAGAATATTTTAAAATATTTGTGCAATTCAACTGTGGCCCACATGTGCAAAAGATTGATGTTATAAGTAGTAAACTAATGGTCAGACTCTAACCCATAGACTAATAGCTTACAACAGCCGTCGGTAAGCATTAAGAGAGATAATGCTATTTCTACTGTGAATTTTTATTACATAATCTATTTATAACCTGGTCCAATGCCAGTTATGCCGACATATGCATATTTATCTCTCGATCATGCTTTGACTAGTTGACAGCATTGGCAGCGGTCATGACCTCCTCGCGTTGCAATCAAGAGTTTGCCTCGCGAGTGTTTTGTCTACAAAACTGATTGTTATTCTAATAACAGAATAATCAGGATAACAGGATAAAAATGAAACATGATTATTTTATTATGAATAGATGTAATTTTGAAATGCTGTGAGTTAACCTTTAAATGAGACCGAGATACCAGGCCTACCCAAGTTTACACAGAGTGATTAAACTAGGCTAGGAAACCTACTGAAGTTGAGTATTCCTATACTTTTGGATTTATTGTTGCCTTGAAGTACTACATAAGACACAAGAAGCTACAGTGATCTTATTATTTATGGAGGTCATATGTCCAACCAAAATCGTCTACATCACAAACACTCTCATGAAGCTATGTAACTTAAACAGAAAGCAACAGTC
Source organism: Watersipora subatra (assembly GCF_963576615.1). Lineage (NCBI taxonomy): Eukaryota > Metazoa > Bryozoa > Gymnolaemata > Cheilostomatida > Watersiporidae > Watersipora > Watersipora subatra. Next base: position 2,268,440 of record NC_088709.1, on the reverse strand, counting down.
ACTAAGGTTAGATAGACACCATGAAATGCTACAACTAACCGTAGATGAAACAGCTCAAGAATATAATAGAAAATGAGATCATCACTCACGTGTATCTTCTCACTCTCAGCATTTTGTATAAGTCCGAACTTGTCTCTGGCTCTCACATCTGGCACTCCATAATTGCCAACAAGAGGGTAGGTCAGGTTCAAGATTTGACCTCTATAGCTCGGATCAGTCAGCGATTCAGGGTACCTAAATAACCATCTGGCAGCTCAACACTCACTGCACTATCTGTCGGCAGCAAGACATTAATATAGAAAGACTCCGACAAGTTGCCTATAGATGCTGTCATTCAGCTTACTACTAGAATGCTGAGACAAAAGTGACAAAGACATGGTCAGTATGATTGACTGGTTAAAGCCTGCTCATTGTTTTAGCGGTGTAACCTATAAAATGGTCTTGACCTTGGCATTCTTGAAAGTTAATACTCATATCTAGGTATAATCACATTATCTTTGCAGAAACGCAAAATTTGAAAACCTTATATTTAGCCATCTCAGAATCCATTTTCGAAATCATGGTTAGCTAGCATTCTTTAACTTAGTGACATTTGTCTGTCATCTTGCTCATTCATCACAAAGCCATGATTTTATTTTAACCTGGTGTGAAGTTATACGACACCCTGACGAAGCTTTGCAATAGCATAAGAAAGTTACCCGGTAAGTCCCGTGTTGAAGACCACCTCTCCTGACATCGACTTCTCAGCACCAAATGAGTAGCCTCTCACCTTGGTGCCATCATCTAAGTGCAGATATGCCTGCCTAGGCTGGAATATTAAGAAATCGAGTGTAAAGGTGAAAACACACTAGGCGCTATTTAACGCGACAGAGCACTGCGTGGCGTTAATATGCGCTAGAACTCACTCAGCGAGCTCACGCAGAGCGATAACGCTAGACTTTCTTTACACAACTTTATCAGTAGCGAGATGCCATTCGATTGGTTGGTTTTTCCCAGAAGGCACTTTTATGGCGGGTAATTATTTCTTATCGATGTTCACCAACGTACAGCAGCAATAATTTGGTATTTTGTTACGATTGAAACATCATCAGAACGAACACTGAACTGCTCATAAATTTAATAAAAGCACATCCAGTCTTGTACACTATAACAAACAGCAATTACAAAAAATCTGAGTTAAAAACCAACATTTGGAGTCGATCGTTGCGCAAGTTGACCACCTTGACAAAGGTAAATATTTAATACAATAATCGTTTTTTCTTATGTCTTCTTGTAGTATACAATCCGTGAAAGTGAGATAGGTTTAATAACAAAAGCAGAAGTTGTTTACGCTGCTGCTTAGACAGCGCCATATTGACTTACCTAAATTTATTAACAACTCCGAAGAAACTAGTGATTCGGAATTCTATTGGCAATAGGCAACGGCTCAGCTTGGTATCTTAGTATTTACTTATTGGTAAAACCACTGCACAGAATGCAACATCAAGTTTTCATGTGACAAGGACCTTTTTCTAAGTATTCCTTAGTACCATGCACCTGCCAATCCAATCTAGTATTGCACATATATAAACATTGCCATTCTAGTGGTATGACTATGGCCTGATCACTACTCTGCTTTAACAGATATAACATACGGCCATTATAACTGCTAGTACTGCACGTGTTAGAATGTAATCAGAACAGTAGGAAACACTAGTGTTAGTTGCCTTCTTATGCCTATTACGAGCCTACAGCTTACATGCTACACAGATGAGCGAATCATATGTACTGTCTGCAAAATAATGTGAGAGGAAAACAAAGTGTGTTTCAGGAATTGTGTGTCTACAAGCATAAGCACCTTTTTTGCATCATAGGCTGAACAGGTAGAAGTAGACGTACTGAACCGTCCAATAGATCCCCATGTTGACAGGTAGTGGCTAGTCTTAGACACGCATCTCAGAATTGTCATCTTCTACCTGCACATGCAAATAAAACTAACACTCAACAACATAGCATCAGACCATTTGAAAAAGGGTAAACATATTATGCATTGACACTTTGATGACAATAATAATGTGTTACCCAAGACAGCTGCTGCAAGATTTCCTAGGAAGAAAAGTCCAACAATATTTTGCATGTAGAGTGTAGAGAAAGGTCAGAACATTTGGTGATGTTAATTTCCATGTGGGTGCATGTTGACATATTACAAAATTTAATGTTATTTTCAGTATATCGCCAGACTATGGCCAGTTCCATACACTTGTATACTTTCAACGTTGTTTATTTGTAGCAAAACTTAGCATTTTTGCTATAAGCAGTGATCTATGAGCTGCGCTGATAATTACGGGTTAGCCTTCAAGTGTCAAAAGATATATTTCTTATTCATGATTATTCAAGGTCACAGTGTGTGAGCAATGTTTAATTTTTTATTTTAGAGACTGGCATTAAGGGTTTTTGGTTCAAAGTTCCAAGTTATTAAAAAGATTTGGCTTGCCTCATATACGCATATCATTATTAAAATGACCAGAGGCATCATATTTGCTACTATAGCTCAGAATTTAAACAATAGGTTAGCATTCTAGGACAAATCCCAGCACTAAACTGACTATTAAATCTTTGGTTCGACTTGTCACTTCTCAATCTTGTAAAACACTACAAAACATTGCAAAACTTGCCAAAATATTAATAGAAGAACCTTCTAAAAGCATCGTGGCATGTTAGGTGGAGATAGTTTGATTGCAAGAAGCTGTTGATTAGAACAAATATAATTGTTGTTGCAAAGATTTGTTACTAAATGTCCAACATTATTTCAGAGTACAGACGGTTCCCAACCTACGAACGCGTTACGTTCCGAACGATTGTTCGTAAGGTGAATTTGTTCGTAAGTTGCTTCAGTGCTATATTTTGTATTATAATTTATGTTTAAGGCCTATATAAGTATATTGAAAGTTTATATAAGTATGTTTAAGGCTTGTATAATTAACCTGTATTGGTTTGTACTGAAAAAAATATTTAATAAAATGGAAATAATACTTTGGTGGACGCCGGGCCATGACACTGCATTTCTTATTTATTGTCATTTCTATTATATTGTTGTTTTAATCGTTATGCTATCACTTATCGTTGTTGTCTTAATTTTGTATGTGTTGTCCGTTTATTATATCGTTGTTTCACTCGTTATGCTATTGTTATATCTGATATACCGTCATAACACCATCACTTATCGTCACTTAGATTGTTGTCATACCAACGCGCTAGCGGTCCTATTCATTCACCTTGTTAGCCGGTGTTCTTACCGTTTGCCGTTAGCCGGAACGGTTGATATTATTGTATATAAATGAGTGCGCGCATTTAGTTGAGCAGAGCAAATAGCCGTTTGCTCCTCGGCTGGTGAAATTTCCTTCGCTAATTAAAAGCTGAATGAAACCATAGGCACTCTCTTATCTTTATTTATTAGTAGAGATCTTGCCAAGTAAAGGCCGGCAAATCTCTTTACAATACGTATGTAAAGTTCAAACAAAGTTCAAACAAATAATTCGAAAGTTAATCGAGTTACGAACAACGTACATGCGTTCGTATGTACCGTTGTTCGTAACTCGAATGTTCGTAAGTAGGAAACCGTCTGTACTAGAAAATGATTATCATTAAAGTGAAACAAAAAAGAACAATAATGAACAACAAAATAATAAGCTAATCGATGGTATTTACAACATATAAATATAAAGAAATAAGAAATAAAGTCATAAAAATGAAAAAGAAAAAAATAAAACGGTTTTTACTGAAGGCTGAGTCATCATGCCCACAGTAAAATTTTTGTGTAGATGCCAAAAGAATAATTTGTAACCGAAATGGAAGTCCAAGGAAAATAAACTAAGAAAACCTTTACCGTACCAGTTTTCAAGTAGACAATGCCTGGCACCTCAAAATATTCCAGATGGAAAGTATTAGACACCATTCACCAGTTTGATACTCTTCGGTATGCTTTTTTCCTGGCCAGCAGGATGGTTGGTAATTCATTTTTAAGCTGTTTGGTAAGAAATTATAGCTAAATGCTCCATTTAACCCTGAGAAAATAAACTTGAAACTATAAACACAGATGATCCATTAGATTTTTAATACTTGCATTCCATGTAACTAGGTAGTCCAGTCCAGTCCTATAAGCCAATATCTTGCTGACAGTTTTCATTTGGCAGTACATTTTAGAGATGGGCACTAACTTAATTTAGTATTGCAAAATTTTCTAAACAAAGTAAAGTATTAGAGCATTTGTTTGTACACCTGGTTCCACCCTCACGGGAGCAGACACGTAACATGTAAATATGAATGGACAAAGTCATTTCATGTTTGATGTACAAAGTGTGCAGACATTTGTTGTATTTTTCAGCCATCTCTATGTACTAATTGATGGTGAGCAAGCGCCATCATCTAAACATTAAGCATTTCCAAATTCGCATTCACAACTTTCATCAAATTGGTGGTATGATGATACGCTACTTTTGGGTAATAACCTAAAAATTTATTACTTGTATGCAAATGCTACATCACTAATGCATTCATGTTTCAAGCAGCAAACTAGATTTGCTGTGGAATCGACTGCCACACCAGTACTCTTTCAAAAATATTCAAATAATATTAATCTGCCATTACAGACTAGCTAGAGTTACTGCCTACACAGTCTATACAATGGCTATAGATGTAACATCAATGGTTTATGTTGTAACAAATTGAGTCAGTAGGCCATTATTTCTATTATAACGAAGTTGATTCCAGTAAAATTTGAGGTTTGATCATGCAGAGTTTAGGTTTTCAATTCATCATCACTCTTTTTACTTGATTTCTTTAGCTTTGACACTGTCCTCAAACCTTTGATGATTTTCCATCTGTACACAGCTTAGTGTACAGTAGTTTCATTAGCACTATCTGACTATATGGTTTCAGCAATTAGTTTTGCATGATAGATGTGCATTTTATTCATGTTTAGTGTTCAAAAAGGAAGGGATAAGAAATGATAGCACCTTGTCGTAATAGTCACTGCAGATCAGAAGTAAACATGAAGCAGACTTTATTTTCAAAATGAAAGTTTGGGTTATGTTACAGTAAAACCTTTATTTGAACGCCACCCTTTATTTGAAGGCCGCCATCATTTGAGCGACACTTTGACATTCAGCTGATTAGTAATCAAAGTTGCCTAACTAGGCATATTGTTCTGAAAGACCAGGGCTATTTCACAATATTAAATGCATTGATCACGCATCTAACACGTGAATAAACACACCCGGATCATAGTGATTGGAAATTGCCTTACTATCTTGCAGCCTTGGCATTCAATGAAAATGCTCCTACCGCATAAGTGGTGTGTTAAACCTTCTCAGAGCACCATGAGAACGTACCTATAAACTTTGGCAGACATGTCGAGCAGGCACGAACCCGAAGACGCTAAATGTCAAGTCGTTCAAGGGATGTAAGCTGACCAACGCTCTAGACGGCTTTGAGGATAACAAGACTCATCGTTTCAGGTAAGACAGTCCGATTAGGACTGGACTGGAATGTCTCTAACAAGTGTGGAACAATGCTGGCATTACCAATAAAATGACATTCAACAGCCGTACTTTTCGGACTATAAACCGCACCCCTATATAAGTCGCATCTGCTTTATTTTCCAAAAGACAATAATAAAACAATACATAGGCCACACCTTTGTATAGGCCGCAGAACTCAGGACGGTGCTTTTTGACGCGGCAGCAACTTGGCTGTTTAAAACGGAAAAGTGCCTAACGGCACTATTTCGTATTAACTGACGCTTTTTAACCTAGTGCCTAACGGAACAGTACTGTTAGGCATTGTTTCGTATTTAATTTCACCACTAGAGGCGCACTAATCGGAGATTCTGGTTAATGCGCCCTAGCGGTGAAAGAAAAAGCCACAGAACAGCCACACCCTTATATAAGCCACATAGCTTAAATCGTCAGAAAAAAGTATCGGCTAATAGTCCGAAAAGTACGGTATTTGATGCTGATGAGCAATTTTCAGAATGATTTTAAACTGTAAACATTTTATTACTTACCAGTAATCATCATGGTATTTGTATTGTCTTGTATCATATTTCTTGTTTTATAACTATATGTTGGTTGTTATTTTATCATTTGTTATTCGTTAAATTATTTTGTGAGAGAATTTCGTTGAATGTTTTGCTATCAATCGTTAAATGAAGTTTAATTTCAAAATCCTGAGCAGCGAGTTGACAAATTGAATGCTAAACTTTTCTTGAAGGTCACCATAATTAAATTATATCTTTATCATTTAATTATGGTGACCTTCATAAAAGATCTTTCAATTAAAGATTTTTTATGATGGTTAATTAAACGCCATCATACACAAAAGGTTGAAAAATAGAATGCTATGGCATTCAAAGTTTTACGGTAGAATTAGATTTTTTACCAGAACACTTGGTTGAACAAACTAACCAGCTGGCAACAGGAATTTTAACTATTAAGTAAGGACATCGACAATATAAAACAGTAACACGCACACACACTCACTCGCATGCATTAACAATTCATTAGTTTAGCACTTGGCTGCTTATCAGTAACACAAGCTCTGCTAGCCCTATTATTCGGCTGGCATATGTTATAAGAAGACTAACATTGGTAACAGTCAACTTCGTGTCATAAAATGGCAGCACCAGATTGTTCAGCGATTTCCGTCGCCATGGAGTGTGTTAAATTGCAACTATTCTCTCCAATACAAACATAATCATAAGTTAACACTGCCCAAGCACTCATGGAACTCAAGATACTGACAAACCGCTGCCCGAATCCTCTCCAGTCTCCCAAGTTCTGCTATGCCTCTGCATGACAACAATCTTAAAGGTTGACTTGCGATAAAATTCACATTATAGTTATTTGGTATTAAAAGATTCACCATGTCTTACTCTGTTGTGTTGTAGGTGCCAAATATGTGGAAATGTGATTACAAGCTCTTAAAAGCTCAAAAACGAAAAGCTGCCGAAGATTGGAATCTCTTTATTTCTCTGACGTAGTCATGAAATTTGGTTATCATCTTGTCACGTGATGTTCTCACGTGAATTGAAAGGCCAATAAAAAGCTCAATATAAAACTTATCATAGCACTAGTTTATGACAAACACTTTGGGTTTTACCGAAGACCCCGTATCAAATATAGATGCTCGTTACTTCACAGTTTTGTTTCGGTTTGGTCTAATTGGCAAGTCGTAATCTGATCATGTGATACATACTTCGCAAATAATTTTTGCAGCACTTTTCTATTATCATAAGTGACCAACAGACTCGTCATGATTATCAGACAATGATATGTACTCCTTCAAACTAAGGCTAAAGAATTAAACGCATTGTTACGGTAAGTTATAAGATATCACTGCTAATAGTGACAGCATTACAATGACGATAAAACAGACCATAAAAACAATAGACATGGTTTTATTGAATGCGTGAAGTGTATTTGTGAAAATATTTTGACGAATAAGGTTGCATGAAAGTGTAAACAGAAACAATCTCTCAACCCTACGTCACATTTGAGCCGTTTTGAAAAAAGAATCCAAACTACGGCGGTCTCGTGTGGCTGCGATTTTCTGTTCGTTTTTGAGCTTTTAAGAGCTTGTAATCACCTTTCCACATATTTTGCACCTACAAAACAGAGTAAGACATGGTGAATCTTTTCATATCAAATAACTGTAATGTGAATTTTGTTGCAAGTCAACCTTTGAATATATGCACATATATATATTCTTATTCTGCAGTGACTCGTAATGGTATAAATGCCGACTTGATACATTTGGTTTTTGATTTTGGCCCCAACATAATGAAGTGATAATAGAAATGTAAATCGAATAGCTACTCCTAACCATGTAATTATACAAACGCACAAATGAGTCCCTTTAGCTGTTGGAAAAATGCATTTTAAAATCGATGCCAGAGTGAACATCATAACAGCGGTGATGATAAACGTTCATTGCTACCTATTGCTGCTTGCGTCTTGTGCCATCTAGCTCTGGTTGATTTGAATGGGAATTATTTACGTTTTTCTTTGTGCAATGCAGATCTTTGATAAAAATTTTCTTTGCCATGCTAATGGTACCCTATCTTATATCGTCAACGTGCTATGATCCACCGGCTATTACAATTTTGCAAGCTTGACATACACCTTTTGACAATTGTTTTAGTGAATTATTTAGCATTTTAAAATGCCTACGCTATTATGTCGAGCAGATTAAACCCCAAACACTTACACAACACATGAGTCGTCCCACAAATGTTGTGATGGAGACTGTTGTGTAACTATGTTGTATGAAAGTATTAGTAAAAGTAGAGAGCATAATGAAGAGAAATGTCTACACAACCGGAGATACACACAACATTACAACAAACAAAAAGACATCAATTGATGTGCCAAAAAACCATTAAAACAATTAGACCTCTACCAGACACGACCAAAACAGTTGGAGTTATTCATCTTTTCTAATCAGTAAACTCCCACGACATACTTAAGACAAGCTCGGTCAATTTCTAACTCTCTGCAACACATAAAACAGAACCTGAGCACCTTAAAACCTTGTCACAAGGTAACAGAGACATCTATAAAAATAGAACAGCTCCAATGACTCAGCTTCTCTTTCTCCTCTGCCTGCTGAGGCTCTCCCCTCTGTCTGTGAAAACTCTCCTTCTCCTGCCTGTGGAGTCTTTCCCCCTTGTCTGCTGAGGCTCTTTGTTCTGCCTGTAGAGCTTCTCTCGCTCTTCCCTGCTGGTGGAGCCTTTTTTCCACTACCGACTGAGCTCTCTTCCCCTTCTTTTGGAGCCTCTTCCTTCATCATCAGCAGAGTCCTTTCTCCTTCACTATCTCAACCGATGAGCCCTTATGTTTATGGACTGGCATGACTCTCGATTGAATTTTGAGACTCGCAACTGTATGGGACTGAGCGACGAACAGGGATGACTGTCCGAGTAAGGGTATTAATTTTATTGGGTATTTCAACTTCTTGTCATTAATATTATTGCTTAGAATTTTGTTAGTTATGTATTATACTGGTTGGACTTATATAATAAAGAAGTATTTTTTGTGTTGTTATTTCTTGTCTTTTTTGTACACTGCTCTTTAGTTTGTTTACTTGCTGCGGTATCTTGTGGAAAACACGTTGTAAAATATGACTATTGATTACCACAATAAAGATCGCTCATATATACAGTCAAACATGGATAACTCGAACTTCACGGGACCGAGCAAAAGTGTTCGAATTATCAGAGCGTTCAAGTTATCAGAGCACTGTCACAAGTCCATGTATTTACTTATTTATTAGTAGATACATGTACATATGCAAACTATAATATAAATCAAAAGCACAAATGGCTTGTTTCAAATTAAATGCTTCTAATGTAAAGTTTAAAACGTTTTTATCAAAAAGTATAGAGATTTTTCTACCACTTGAGATTGGTTTGTTGTTTGAGGTAATGTTATTGCCAGGACGTTTTTTTAGATTGACATTGGCAAAACTTGATCGTTGTTGAAATGCTCAAAAGAAAAGACATCTTTTTTTTAGCGTTTTACCCACGATCAATTTTGCCAATTTTTCTTGAAGTTTATGCAACTTCAAGAAAAAGTTACCAAAGAAAAATCCCTTACTTTACCTGGGATTCGTTAAGAGCAACACTCCGAGGCAGTTCAATTAAAAGTTTTACGAGGTTTAACGGTACATTGTATATCACTCACGCTTTTTGAATGGATACTTATTGAATGTACACACGTATTCTGTGTTTAGGTCAAACGATGAATAGTTTTTTTAGCTAAGACAACGTATACGTTTAATAAAAACCATTTTTAAGACGTTTTAAACATTCAACATTCCGACGTTGATTCAACACGGAATCAACGTCGGAAAACTATTCGTCACGGGCTAGCCGGGTCACGCACTCAAGGATTTTCGCCACGCACATACAAAACAACATGCTGTTTTTGTTTTGTATGTGCGTGGCGAAAATCCTTGCGCGCGTGACCCGGCAAGCCCGTGCTATTAATCGTATAGCAGTATAAATCAAATTTCACCAAACCTTTAGAAAAGTCGTTGACAAAATTATTTTGCCGATGGTGGTAATAACAATGCTTATGAATTACGAAAAGATGAGGTTTACCTCTATGGCTTTGAATAAAGTGATTTTCTAAAGCGATAACAACCGTTTCGGTAGCCGTTAGGCAAAAAAACAGTTCGAATTAACAGTGTTGAGTTCGAGTTATCTATAGCAATTTATCATCACGTGGGAACGGACCAAAGAAACCGTTCGAATTAACCATGTGTTCGAGCTATCCGTAGACGAGTTATCCATGTTTGACTGTATATATATATAAGTATATATTTTACTGGTAAACATCATTATTGATTACAATTGCTTTACACTTTCGCTAGTACCTGAACCAGTATTAACCAAATTACTCCCCCCTAACTATGCAAACGTGCACAACTAAGCATAGTAGAAATAGAATAAGATGACAAAGCAAATTCAATGCTGATGTTGAGTGTGGATTCGGATTAGTTATGCATAACGTAATTCTTCCGTATCCACCCATAACAACCAGGCCTGCCAACTCTCACGCATTGGGCCTGCGAAACACGCAATTGCTCCATGTCTCACGCATCTCACGCCCGTGTCACGCAATTGCCTCTTTTACCCAACCAACCTGTTTTTTTGCCCCGATCTTCAAGTAGCCACATGGAGTTATATAATCATCTTTCGCTGTGGTGTTTTTATATGCTATGAAAATTTACCTCACTTATCAAATCCTCGCGTTTTCATTGACCCCCCCCCCCAATAGACTCTCACTCCTTTCCCCATTCCAGGGTTGGCAGGCCTGATAATAACTAACAGGCTGTCGACAACGAGTGACAAACGTGCAACGATGGCGTCGTTCCACCTAAAGCTCAGCTTTTCACATGTTATTTTAAACTATTTTTATGTTAAAATCAATAATTACAACGTAAAAGTAATCCAAAACATTACCCGCATATGATACATAAAATGAACAGGTAAACTTGGGAAGAACGAGCACGTGTCAACCTTTTTTATTTATAGCCTTAGAACAGAAATACATGGTTAACGCTTTTAGGTATTTTAGCTATTGGCGAACGACAACTACTATTTAGTATGTTTATGAGGCTATACTCCAAGTTAATACGACACGTGCCGTTCGACTATCTATAAACTGCGCTGAGTCTACGCGCACGCCCCTTCTTAGCGCGATCGTTCAATTTTGCGCTTTCACTTTAATTTGTAATGAGATTGTAACTTGTTGTCGATTTTGGTCAATTACTGCAGCTTAGCATCACATAGTATTTACAACATAAGGTAGGACTCGACGCTATAGCAACCATTATATAGACGAGTCATTTAGGGTGTTATGAAAAAACTAACGGCATATGTCAGTAATAAAAAATATGAAAGGTTATCCTACTGAAGCACAATGTCGCATTTTTATAACTTGTGTTGAATTGTGATTCATTTTGATGTTCAATATGAAATAGTGGTTATCCGAATCATTTTATGTGTGGATGAAGAGTTTAGGTATTGATTTAACCAGATTATTTTGCGCTGTTGAACGGTCAACGTATTATTTAGAAAGCCGTCTTTGAACAGGAGTATAAGCTATTCCACTTCGAACTCAAATATAAAATATGAATGGATAACTTCAGAGATACGTACATGTACTGGTCCATAGTTTAATGATTGGTAGTAAGATCACATGATTGTGTCTCAATATACCCCCTCAATCGTGTGAGCGTGACAACATAGCGATGAAAACCAGGGCTGTTTGATGTAGCAATCGCGGAAGTGGTTTTTTTCAAGATATCTGGTGGATTCTCCTTTTTGCTGATATATTTGTGTATGACACGGGTTTGCTCCTTCACAAAATGGTGCTTAATGTCAATGTGTTTTGTCTTTTGATGCAGGTGTGAATATCCTTTGGTAAGAGCCACCACGCTAAGGTTATCGGTGAAGATGGTGTTGTTGTCATTTAGTGGCATCCAAAAAGTTTTGCATTATGTCTGTAGAAACAACATTTCCTTTGTGGCCACGGTCGTTGCCATGTATTCTGCCTCGCATGATGACAGTGCCCAGGTAGGTTGTCATCTGCTGTTCCAGCTTATCAGGCATCCTCTTTGCATGAACATGTAGCCAGTCATGGATCTTCTGATGAATGTGTCTCCAGCCCAATCGGTATTGACAAAACTAAAAAGTCTCTGGTCTGTTGACGTAAATGACAAGTTTAGTCTTTTATATCCTTACGGGTAATATAGCAACCTCTTAATGGCATCGACATGTACCGGTCCAGGTTTCTCCAAGTGTTGAGATAGCTTTCCAACTTTCCATGCAATGTGAGGTCGTGTTCCAGTCATGAGATATATAAGGCTACCGACAATTTGTCTGTATGGGTAGTCCTTAGAGATAGCGTGCTCCTCATCTGATGCTGGTGGTAATTGTAAGTATGTTTTCGCTGTTTTGCTGCAGTCTACCATGTCAAAGCTCTTTAGGATGTTTTCTGTGTAGCGTTCTTGAGACAAAGTAAAACGATTACTGTCTTTTGAAATCGATTCCAAGGAACCAACTTAGTTCTCCTCTGTCATCCATGTTGAACTGCTTATTGAAAAGTACTTTAGTTTCTGATATATTTTCCTTGTTTTGTGAACAGATTAGGATGTCATAAACCCAGAAGAGTATGATGACCTTTGCTGCGGGGTCCTGAATGTTCTCTTTCGTGTAGACACACTGGTTTTTGGCTACAAACGCTGCGTTGTGTTGCAACACATGAAAGCGGATCCGCCAGTTGCTGGTTGTAAACTGGCAGATCCGGCAGCTCCCTTCCTTCACCTGTTCTTTCGCCCGTGTGACAGTCCAGGAAGACAGGTACTTGATGGTCCTCGCCAATGTCTTCTTCCGTGGTCTGCTCTCCTTTGGCTCCGGCTCCCTCATGGGCATACTTTCCCTTATGGCACCAGCCGGTGGAGAAGGGGACAATTCCGGTGGGAGGGGGCTGATTCGTCTCCTCTTAGTGCACACAGCAGCCACCCAGCACGCCTCCTCAACTTCCTCCGGCAGGGTCTCGTTGAGCAGGTCCTCCACTCCCTCTTCTGTTAGGGTTGCATCCAACAGTGCCTCTGTTCCTTCTTCAGTAATTTCCAATGTGGCAGAGTCCGGTCCTCGTGCCACGTCAAACTCCGTGCCATTCCCCTTGTCGGCCACCATGTTTGCCGACGTTGGCCTGTCCATCCTTTCTCCAGCTTCTTTCAAGCTAATTGTGACCGAAGTCAGTAAGTCCTGTAGTGATGTGTTGCCTTCGCTATCCATCATCTTTTCCAGCGCTCTGATGTGATCCATGGAAAACGAGTGCTTTCAAAGGAAAGCTTTGGTTGCATCCGTGAGAGCCCTTTTGCAACTTTCCCTCACCGACCTCTGGACCATTTTCCGGCAGTTCCATAGAATAACATACACCATCTCCGTACCGTTCCGGCCTCCTAGTTGTCCGGGCTCGTCTCGGATTGCGCCGGGCCGGAGTTGATGGGATCGCAGGGTTGATAGACTCTGGCGTTGCGGTCTTTCCGGTCTCCGCCGGGTTTGAGTCCGGTTCTCCCGGAACTTTTTCCCGTGGGACCGAATTTATTTCTTCGGGACTCGGAGAGGGTCTTTGGCATTCTCCCTCCTCCGATCCGGCTAAGTTTTCTCCTGGAGTTATCTCCTGCCCTTGCTTTTCTGCAGCCTCTAGCAGCAACTTTTCCTAGTTGGGGGCGGCAGTATGGGTACGGGGTCGATTCTGACCGCCTCTGGTTTTCTCTCTAGATTGCTGGGTCGAGCTCTTTTCATGTTGGGGCCCCTCCTTGGTTCCAGAGTGGCCGGGGCTTGTCCCAACCTCTCCGGGCAAGCATGGCAAGGCTTCAGCCTTCCCTCGCTCTGGATGGAAGACTGGCCCTGCCATTCCACTAGATACATGTGGTTCCTTCAGGACCTGGTATAGTCCCACAAACTGCCTGCAGCTTGAGATTTTCTCCCCGTCTCCGTCATTTGTTTGTGAGCCATACCCAGTCACCTGGGGCGTACAGCGGTGGCTCCTCCCGGTCCTCCTGTCTCACCTCTATCTGACTTTGTCATAGCGCCTCGTGCACCGCCTGCAGTCTCCGCTGCACCTCAAGGGCATGCTCATGGGCAGGAAAGAACTCGGTCGGTGGGGGTGGCTTTCCAGCTGGTCCGGCAACCTCAGCTCCCGTCCCAACATCACCATGTTGGCTGTCTCTCTGGTTGCGGAGTGGAGGGTGCCTCGGTATGCCCTCATCAGCTGGGGAAGCAGCAGGTCCCACTCGTCCTGTCTCCGGGCCAGGAGTAGTGCCTTCAAGGAGTCTCTGAGTCCCCGGTTGTTCCGGTCAATGATTCCGTTGGCCTGTGGGTGATAAGGAGTGGTATGGGGTTTCCCCACGCTCTAGAGTTGGCCCAGTTTGGCCATCAGTTGGCTCTCGAACTGCGCCACCTGGCTCGTGTGGATCTGCTCAGGTAACCCCAAGTAGCAGAAGACCCACTCATCCAGTGCGTTTGCGACCACCGGGGCCGTGGCGTCAGGTAGTGCCAGTGCGCCCTGCCATCGGGTGAAGTGGTCGATGAGGACCAGCACCCACTTGTTCCCCCTAGGCGTGACTGGAAATGGCCCCACCAAGTCTACGGCCATCTTCTGCCAGGGTCGTCCGGCGTAGAGCCTTCTTTTTCCTCCGGCCCCTTTTGTCCCTCCATGCTCTGTGGCCTGGCACACCTCACAACTCTTGATGAGCCGTCTGACTGTGGACTTCAGTCTGGGCCAGTACCGAGTCAGCTGGAGGCGGATTATCATTTTTCCCACTCCAGAGTGAGCCAGGGCATGCGTTTGCCACACCGTGGTCTCCTGCATAGCCGGGGGTAGATGGCGTACCATATGGCGTGGCCCTGCGGGGCCACGCGTGCTTCCAGCACGCCATCCTGTCGTATGCGCAGAGAGCCTCGCATGTGATGCAGGATATCCAGCTCTCTGCTTCCGACTTCCAGGTGTTCCACTGGCACTCTTCTCCTGTGGCGATTGCACAGTACATGATGGCTACTGGTCCTTTTCCGGTGGCCTGTGTCCTTGCCAGCTCGCCCTTCGGTCCTGTCATTCCTGGTGTGGCCGGTAGCCCCTCGGCGGAACCTCCGGCCACCAGGTTCAATCCCGCCACTGTTGGGGCGGGAGTCCCGTGTGAGTTGCCGCCCCCCCCCAGTTGGCGTCCTGCTCGGTGACGGCGTTCAAACGCTGGTAGTCTATGCAGAAGCGCCACTTCCCATCTATTTATCGGACTAACACCACGGGGGAGCTCCAAGCTCCTCCAGCTGGTTCGATAAGCCTCCTCTTAAGTAGATCCTGGACCTGCCTCTCGGCCTCCTTCTCCCGTCCGAGTCTGTGGGGGGTTTGCCGGATCAGCCGAGTGCCCTCCATATGTTCTACCCCGGAGGTCCTCCCTACGTCGTCGTCACCCGTGCTGAACACGGTGGCATACCGACTTAACAAGGAGGCCAACCT
Source organism: Watersipora subatra (assembly GCF_963576615.1). NCBI lineage: Eukaryota > Metazoa > Bryozoa > Gymnolaemata > Cheilostomatida > Watersiporidae > Watersipora > Watersipora subatra. The sequence continues at coordinate 2,252,871 of NC_088709.1, read as the reverse complement.
CGCCATCTGGCCTGTCCCCTCACAGTTTGGCCGGGCCGCCTGGAACAACTCAAGCTGAGCCAGCACTCCATTGATTGAAGTTGGACCGGCTTCAGACAGTAAGGGGTCGTCCTCTTCGACCTGTGGGGTCTCTACCCCCGTGTAAGTGCCGATAGTGGCTCCGGACCGGAAGGTCAATGACCGCTCCATAGCATTCATGCAGCGGGTGATGACCCGTCCCTTGGGTCCCGGCTTATTCAGGCTACTTGCTACCGGGGGTCCGTCGGGAAATCCTTCAATCAGTTTCATGGGGCAGTAATTCTGTGTGGTGATGTGACAGTGTATCGCCATCTCTGTCCGGGCGGGAACCACCACCCCCTTAATCACGGGTACCTTGCTCTGTAGCAGCCGTCCATGTCGATCTGTGCAGACTAGCTGCCTGCCATACACTCGGACCACCGGTTGCTCAAACTCGAGAGAACACTGATGGGCCACGAAAAATGGCATTCCGAGTATGGCATCCTCGCTTAGACGGCTGACCACAAAGACTTCCTCTGTCCTTACATCCCTCAGGCGAATGGTCAAACGAATTATCCCGTAAAAGAGGAGCCGTGTTCCGCCAGCCAATAACCCGTGGCTGTCACTCTCCTTGAGTTGGTCCCGTACGGCTCATGGCAATCGGTCAAAGACCTGCTTATTGATCAGCTTTGTGGTGCATCCTGTGTCTAAAAGAAACTGGATAGGCCGCCCCTCCACTCTTCCTGGGAGGAAATAGCTGGCGAAGTGAGGTCGGCTGAGGGCTTGCGCCCTAGTGGTGTCTTCCAAAACATCTTCCGTTTGGCCTGGGAGACTTCCTTTCCACGGTGGTGCGAGGTCGATCCCTCGAGCCATCCCACATCCAGGATAGATCCGCAGCTCTTGTGATTACCATTCCCAAGGCGAAAAAGGAGTCAGTCTTGCCGTTTTTAAGGCAGGCTTCAGACCATCCGGTCCAGTGAGGGTAGTTCTCAATGTCTGGGTTGGAGGGGATTTGGGTGTCACCCTCCTTCGTTTCGGGCTATGTCCCTGTCGTTCGCACAGTGAGGCATTGGCAGTATCCGGGACAGGGGAATGTTCAGACTGGCCTCACTCAAACACTGGTAGTAGTTTCGTGTCTCCACAGGCCTTTCCTGTGCACGAATTTTCCTCGGCCTAATCCTTGCTGGTTGATACCAACTGTCGGCTGTCACCGGATCCCATGTAGTCTTACTGTGTTTTCGGGGTTGTTTGGCCTTGGCACAGCCAGTAGTCGGAGCTACTGCTGTGGCCTCTCTTCGTTTCCCGAAGCCGGTTTTGAGTAGCGAGGGCAATTCTTCCGTATGTGCCCTGGTCGGCCACAACCCCAGCAAAGGGTAGCTGGCTAACTCCTCTTCTTGGTTAGAGTGTGGACCTGCTCTTGGAGCCGTTCCACCTTTTCCGTGAAAGATTTGACTAGCCGGGCTAGTCATCTAATGACATCGGTTTCGGCCGAGTTCACCTGGTCAGAGGATCCTCCCTCCAGGGCCCGAACCGAAGATCCGGTGGGTTTGCGCTCGCCTCCCTGGATCTGGAGGTAATCATTTTTAGCCCGTACAGTGTCAGCTAGTGTGGGTGTATGTACGGCCAACAGATGTCGCTGGAGGACAGGGTCCCTTAGTGAGCTGCAAAAGGTCTCCATGGCCATGCTATTCCGGTGTCGATTCAGCAGGTCCCCGTATGCAATGCGTACCATCCTCTCGATCTCCATAGCATGCTCCTAAAGCGTCGTTCCTTCATCTCGCCTAAGGGTGTTAAGCTGGCTTAGCGCCTGCCTAGCGGATGGTCCAAATCTTGCCCGAAAGGCATTGAAAATGGCCTGCTGGTCCTCAGCCCGCCCGCAGTCCTCAGCCTGTTCGCCCAGTGCTTCTCGAAGGTGCAACAGGTTTGCTCTTTCCGTCCACTGGTTGGCGTCGGCTACCTCCATGAAGCAAGCATTGAAGTATTCCACATCTCCCTTTTTAGTGTACTGGGGAGTCCTGAAGCGCGGTGCCAGTTCTAGTGCTTCGACTAGTCGGTCGGGTCCCGAATCAGTGCTTCGTGCTCTCCTATTGACCATGTTTGGCTTCCAGTAGGTTTTTGCTCTTTCCAGAGCAGTGCCTCTACTGAGTCTGTGGCCGTCAGCTCCTTTTTGGGTTTCTTCCTGTTGCCAGGAAGTTCTTTCAGTAGGAGCAACGCTGCTTCCTCAGGCAAGTCCTGTCGGAGCCTTCAGTAGGTTTCTGCTCCTGCAGCAGTGCATCTACTGGGTCCGATACTGCAGAGCTTTCCACAGCTCTCTCTGGGTTTCTTCCTGTTGCCAGGAAGTTCCTCCAGTAGGAGCAATGTCGCCATTTTTCAGGCAGCCCAGTTCATCCAGAGTCCAGTGATCCTGATGCGAGTCCTGTAGTGGAGTTCTTGAGATCGTCAAAGATCCCACTGCTGCCTTCAGTGTAAAGGTTTTGTGTGACCTTCACTTTCCTCCACTAGTACAAGACTCGGTGCATAAGTTTATACATATACTTTCTGCTTAGTTCATAAGTTGTACAAGAATGCTCAAGTAACAGGCAATGAACAGGCCCAGAACAGCTCTGCTCTCTATTGCAAATGTTCGTGCTTATACAGTTGGTAGGCCCCGCATCTGTTCTACTTGGCTGGGCCCGGTTTGGCGTGGGCTTGACTCGGCTTTTGCTTGACTCGGCTTTGTCTCGGCTTTGGCTTGGTTTGGCTAAGTGCAGGTGGACGCCATCCACCGCAACATATATATCAGATATATATATTTCCAATTTTTAGCCGAAACAGTACTGTTTGTAGCATGAGTGTGTATATATATATACATGTATATACTGCAGAGCTATTAGTTTTTATAGTAAAAATATAGTAAGCGCATATAAATAACGCCATTGTACAAACCATGCAGCCCTCAATAAAATGACTGTTTAGTATCAACAAATAGCATTTTATCTTATTAAAAGTCCTTTTCGATAAACACTCAGATGATGTTTCTGTTTTATTACATTTTGTTGTTGTTGTTGTGGTTCAGTATCGATGCTGATGGCATTTGCAACCTGACAATCAAGAAGTGCCCGTACTAGTCTATCAACTGCACCAGTAGACAGTGTAAAGGTCTCCACAGATAACAAGACTCAGTGCAACGAGTATACATATATATTTCTGCTTGGCTCATTTGGTTACAGTTCATGACATGCAACAGTATTAAATCAGGTGCATAACAGCTCTGCCTCTCGTATTGCATTTCATGCCCTTGTATAGTTATGAGACTCTGCCTCCTTGCATAGGGCTGGACTGAGCTGGCTCGGTTCGGCATGGCTTGGTGTTTTAAAACAGACCACTTTCCGTCACACCTGCCCCAGTAGAGAGTTTATCACCTGCACTAGTATATCACCTGCACTAGTCTATCACCTGCACTAGTTTATCACCTGCACCAGTCTATCACCTGCACTAGTTTATCACCTGCACTAGTCTATCACCTGCACCAGTCTATCACCTGCACCAGTCTATCACCTGCACTAGTCTATCATCTGCACCAGTCTATCACCTGCACTAGTCTATCACCTGCACTAGTCTATCACCTGCACCAGTCTATCACCTGCACCAGTAGACTGTAAGGCTGTAGAGGCCTTTTCAAGTGATTGAGTTCTTTTTTAATTGCTACTCAAAATTTTCACTAAATATTTTTATCTAACAGCACATCTGTTCACCTGTTAGCTTTGATTCAGCGCTGAGATGAGTCATTCCAATGTGGAGTTCTGTCAGCTGGCATATGAAGGAAAAACTCTAGAAATTGAAGCCAAGTTAAACGCTAACAGCGAGCTTGTTTATAAAGTGGATCAGGATGGTAGATCAGCTTTGCACTGGGCCTCTTCTTCCGGCAAAACTGATGTGGTGAAGCTACTTCTATCTAACAATGCCAAGGTACATTGAATATAAGTGTTCACCTAGATTATCAGTGTTGTTGAGAGTGTCTCGATCTGTTGCATGATACTGCTGGCCAGTCGTAGGCTGAGTCTGGATCAGTAGTTGTCTCCTACACTTCCTTCAAATATAAGAATATTGCTTCTGTAGTGCAGGTTCTCTAGCTATAATAGTTGCTTATTAACACACTTTTGTATGTTTCTATGAGAACAATCATGGATTACAGTAATCTTGATCCAGGATATTTCTGTAATATAGCCTTCTACTGAACACTTGATCAATTTAGTTTAGGGTTGTAAGTGAATACATTTTAATCATTGTAAAAGTAAAATTGATTTAAAGCTTTTCCCATTTAGTTGTTTTAAGGAAAACTTAACAAATTGGCACTAACAACCAGATCATGTGTTTCTTTAACGGTGTCTTCGAATTGACAAACACTGCTTTTATTCTAGTAATAATTTTTTGAAATAGACATGTTTAGTTAAACATTTTAAGGCAAAGGTAAGATGTGTGCTGAAAATTATAGCAATAACCAGAATGTGAAGTGTGACTAAAAAAGACAGAGACACCAAGTGTACTTATGGTGTAGCAGTAAGTAGATATATAATATAGTGAGTATCTGTATGAATGTACTGTCCGCATTCTTTCATGACATGTACATGTATGTAGATATTAAAATTTTAGTCAGCAAGTTTATTTATTTTCAAATTTATTACTCTCTATGTATGGTTGATGTAATCTTTCTTTAAACGTTAGCAGAACTTTAGATGCAATTTCCTTAAACCGGCAATGTCGATACTCGGATTATTGAATGACTCGAGAGCAGCGACTAGATGATCTGTGAATATGATGAGCAGACAGAGGTTGCTTACCGGCAGGTGAACCGGATGAGCAAAGATTCTAGTGATCAATATCGCTGTTCTTCCTTCGCTACATTCCATGTTGTGTTGTTAGGTCGACTCGGTAGATGATCTAGAATGGACAGCACTGATGATAGCTACGAGTGGTGGTAAGAAGAATGTTGTAGAATTGCTGGTACGCAGAGGGGCTGATGTGAACAAAGTCAACAGAACAGGTTAGCATATTAACCTAGTGTTTTTAAGTTGCAGCAAGACACCTGCCAGACGCTTGTCAGTTTTAAGCGCATATTTAGGCTCATTTGAGCTCTATACAAACTCCTTTTTATCACTTCTAGCTTGACTTGCTATGTGTCTCCGCATTGCAGCGTTTGTAATGCATCTGGCAAGGTGGCGCAATTTTCACTGCCGTCACACACTATGGTAACCCGCAACACCATAACAACCTTCACACACCATCTTTTAATTGCAGCTGAAATTACGCCCTTATATTGCGGAAACTTCTTACATCTTGTTGCAGGACAGTGCGCTTTGCATTACGCCGCATCTAAGGATCATTATGAGATAGCTGAGTACCTCCTTGACAATGGCGCTCATCCCACAGTTGGTGATCACATCAACAGCACACCTTTGCATAGAGCTACCAGTAAAGGTGCATATCAGTCATAGAACTGTGCCTTTTTTATCATTTCTGTTTATTTGTCTTTATATTTTTTGCTAAATTTAAATGTGCAACAGATCAATCGCAGTATTTTAGTGAAATTGTAGGATTTTTATCTGACTTTAAAGAGAAGTGATGCTAGCAAAGGCATACTTGTACACAGCTAAAATCTGTAGACACTGTCCAGTTATGTGAACAGTATGCAAGGCTACACTTTGAGCCTGTAGTATTTCACAATATTTAAGAAAAATTGGTCTAAATACTTAGCAAGTATACTTGCTCTGTTACAGATACAATATTATACAGGCCAACTCTGTTAACATCTCATTCATTTCAGTCTGTTATGAATACAGTAACTTGCAAACCCTAAATGCTTGACAGTTTGGTCTGCCAACTGAGTTAGTGTTACGATATGTTAATCTTGGCTCTGTTGGTCAGCTCTGATATCTAGTTGTTAGTAAAGTATGGCTGTATACTAGGGGAGTAGACAACTCTTTACATGTGTACACAGTTGTCATTCCAATTTAAATACTGTTAGTTATATTACAGTGAGAATCTTCTTCGTGATATGTTTGCGGAATTTAAGCTTATCTTACCTTGTCTTATTAAAGACAATTATTTTCCAGTTGTCAGGCTTGACCTTGAGTAGGTGTAGCCAGAATAGTAAACACGTATCATCCATCACTGTAGTCTATTATTTAATCGGTGTCGGTCAAGGCTACAAGTAGTGACATCATCACTATAACTATAGGTAAACATTCCTTTCCTGCATGGCCCTGAGGCTATATTAGCAATCAGTCTGTACTTTTAGCACTTTGTCGCAGGTCTCATCAAGATGGTTCAGCTACTTCTCGTTCATCATGCCGAAATCAGTTTCAGTGACACCGAAGGCAACACAGCTCTCCACATCGCTTGCCAAGATGAGGTTCTGGATGTTGCCAAGCTGCTCATTGAACACGGAGCGGACATAAATAAGATGAACAAAGATGAGAAAACTCCTCTTGACTATGTTAAGTCTAAAACTCGCGATCAGTTGATTCTAATACACCAACGCAGCATCATACCTACGTAGCTTCAAGTATGACATGACACCTGCTTGTTGTGTCTCAAAGTCTATCTGAATAAGTGGAAGCAATCTCTCATAGGCATGATACACTATGACTAGTGAAAGTGTTTTTATATGCAAGACCATGCCGATTTACGTTCTGTCCAATACATTTGAGTTTGTCTGATTGTTTCCTTTGACCAGTTTCTCATCTCCCATATAACCAGATACTTGCTAATTTCAGCACAGAATGGTTTATAAGACGGGTCAAGTAGATTAGAACCTGCGTAGCTTGTTGATTGGCACTCTACACTTGGGCTGATTTATGCCTCTGTGTCAGTAACCATACTGCTAGTTCATAGTATCAATTACCCACTTTATGCATCGTCTTCCTCCAGGGACTTGCTCGGGCAGGCTACTGGAGAAGGATATGTTAATGACTAGCTTACATCACTTATGAACATAATAAAAATAAATTATGGCGCCCTTGCAGTATGTATTACTATGTCAACAATGTATCAGTGTAATATATTTAATTTTTTAACTTCACAACCTATATCTCTTTTGAACACCAGATGAATATAACCTATAATAGCATGGGTCTTCTTAAACACAAGTAATTTTCCATACCATTTATGCAAGCACAATTTGTGTATCAAAAGATTTAACCCAATATTAGTTTATAGCCTGTTCTAGCAACGAGAACAGCTACATGTATGTTTAAGTCAACTGCCTGAGTTTTGATGACTAACTAGACAATAGAAATAGAATCTAACATGGATGATTGAGATGGGATATATACCGGGGAGGTTGAGATAGAAATATATCATAAAACTTTTATTTGAACGCCATGGCGCTCTATTTTTAACACTTTCTCTATAGTGACGATTTATTAGAAGTAACATGCAAATAAAGAGTGTCATTGTATTTTTCAAACACCTCGTTATAATTTTCGGAAGATAGATTTAACCTTTTCACGGGTGAAATGAATGACGCCTATATTTTGCGATCTTCGGGCATAGTGACTACTGTCTGTAAAACCTAAAGCGGGTGAGCTACTACTGACTGGCAGTTAATCACGAGAACTGTTAACCAACCAACTAGCAGGACTCGCTTTCTTGAAGGGGTGACAACCTAGATACTAAAGGCCTGAGATCTCGACAGTTTCACCGAACTTCTGTACCCCCTCACCATCCTCACGGTATAAGACCTGGGTGTTTGAGCTAAAAGCTGTGTCACTGTAGCCTTGCTATTTGAATCTTTAACAAAAACTCTCATTCATTTCCAGAGGCTGCAGATCTCTTGCATAATGATTGTCATAGATCTCTTTACTCCTTTGCCTTTATGTTCTATCCTTTTTCGCTTCGCAACTGGGGTGCCAACACCTTGGGCAGCACAGACAAGGTAGTCTATGGTGGAGTAACGAGATTCGGTGTACGTGAGAGACCTGAAGGCAGCAGCCACAACCTTGTTACTTTCATCTGACTGTACTTGAATGAGTACTGCCCCAAGGCCATTTTTACAAGCATAAGTTTGAATAATGGTCACAGAAGTAGGGTTGTAAGCATCGAAACAGGCTGACTTTGATAATTCTTCTTTAATGCTTGCAAATGATTCCATTTGAGCCTTACCCTAAAACCAAGCATTTCCTTTCCACAACAACTCTCTCAAGGGCTTCATCAACTCCGCTAGTCTAGGTGTAAACTTAACAAGTTGGTTCGCTAACCCAAGAAAACTATGAACATCCCGACACATTTGGAGTGTCTTAAATCTTTAATACCTTGTACAGCTTCAGGGCTTGCCCAATATCTCCTGCAGAGAATGCATGACATAGAAACTTGATCGGCGAGTTTGAAAATTCACATTTGGAATTGGTAAAAGTTACACAATCCTGTACCATCTCTCCAGGACTGCTTTAACGCGTCTATGACCCTCGTCAACTGAGGAACCATAGATACAGGCCTCATCCGTGTGAACAATAACACTAGGTCTAGTCAATAGTCAAGAAATCTAGATAAATATCACAACCTCTTAATATTGGTTGCTATGACCTGGTATGCTATGGTTGCTATATACAGCCCCCCAGCTACATATATGTATAGATGTATGTATATATGTTTATATGTATGTATATACGTATGTATGTACATATGTATGTATGTATATACGTATGTATATATATATATGTGTACAGTATATATATTACATAGGAGCTTGCCATTTTGCTTCTAATATTGCATTTCTACATGTAATAATAATACCATTATCACTTTGGTCATGGGCTGTATGACAGGGGAATTTCTAATTATTATATAATTTGTAATAAAAATATCCCATGGTGGACAGTAGCAAATGTTAATTGGTACTGTAAAAAAATTGTTTGGACTGTTTACAAGGTTTGTTAGTGTGCCAACAGCCATATTCATCTGGTGAAAGCTGCACTTCATGGCTATGCCGAAGTTCAATCCACCTACAGAGTTTGATTTCATTCAAACCATCTAAACCTTCCAAGACCTCTGACATAGCTTTAGAATAAATCTTTGGACTAGAAGACTATCCAAAAGGGAGCTGGTTAAAGCAAACACCCAAATGGGTTTAAAAACTTAGTCAGCAATTTAGTCTCATTACACAAAGGAATTTGATGAAAAACAGAATTTGCATCTAATTTATGAACATTTTACCCAGTTTTGCTAGACTATCATCTATATCAGCCATAAGGTACAATTCACGCCTCACAACTTTGTTCAACTTAGTGTAATCTATACATACTCATCCGCAGTCATTTGGCTTGAGAGCAACTATACCATGGGAGCGCATCAATCTGTAAAAAAATCTCAAAAGTTTTAATTTTCACTTCAGACTTTTGGCTCATTCTTCCCAACCCAGAAAACCTTGAACTCTTTTAGAAAATATTTTACAGAATCGGACTGCACTACATCTATGTCACAATTGCAAGACACTAGGTTGAGCCCTACAGCACTTCAACTCAAGAGCTTTGTAAGCATTAACAACATACAATTTATTATTCACAAAACCATTTGCTGCAGTAAGCTTAGGTGTTAAATAATCTAGAACATTAATATAAGCATTACTAGGGCCCATAAGGCATTTATCGAGTGGTTATAAAGGAACATTCCGGCAAAGTTTATGAAGATTGAAACATCTGCACCATTGTCATTTTTGAAGCAAATAAGTAAGTAACCTTAAGTAAGTACCTTGACTGTCTTAGTTCATATAGCATTGTCACTGGATTCACTTACCTAACCTAGGAATACATAGTCCCTCCTACCCTCCTTGTCCCACGACCAAACGAGCGGAGCGAATGTTTGAGAGTTTTATGATAAATGCATGTGCACACAACTCACGAAAATTATTCATCAACAATGTCGCAAACCCTTGTACCGAAATCTCATCAACAAATTTAACTATTTTTGTGTAGAGTCGTTTAAGTATAATAATGATACAAAACACATTAAAACATATTCAACTAAGTTACCAAGTCTTTGAAAATTATCCACATAATCCTAAACCTTATACCCATCTGATCGGATTATACACAAATAGACAGATTAATTTGGCTGAAAATCGGTATTAAAACATGCCAAGCATTGCTTTTATCAAAATTAAGACCAGCAAACGAACCGTCGAGCGACAGAGAACCATTAAGTCGTGCGCATTTCACGAAAAAATAACGTGCACATTTCACCAGTCTATAGCATTGGCGAATTGCCGAAGGTTTCTGTAATTAACGTAGACGTACTGAAATCATTTCTTTTTTGCTGATTTCAAAGTAACTGACTTTTTGGAAACTTTTGAGTACTTTGGTATTCTAACTGATGTCCAAAGCAGTGTAAGTAGAGGAAATGACGATGAGATTTCTTTCTAATGATTCTTATGAGATTATTACAGTATTTAATTATAAGTTTGGATGGCTATTGAAGTGTTATAGTCACACTAACAACATCGATGATGGGCAATATGTTACTGTTATTATTTTTTTCTAAATAGTTTTGTTAAATAGATTTTCTAAAAATCTATATAAATATAACAACTTCTTGATATTGTTAGCTATGACGTTTTGAAATGTAAACAAAATTATACATTGGTTTTCTATTATTACTGTATTACTATATTAATAATATTGGTTATTTTAATAATATCAGTGCATTTTACTTCTAATATTGCATTTTTCCTATTGCAGGGGAAGAGATATAAACATATAATCTTTTCCTTTCATTATTGCTGTTTGTCATGACCAAACACTTTTTTAAATTGATTTTCTAAAAATCTATATAAATATCACAACTTCTTGATATTGTTAGCTATGACGTTTTGAAATGTAAACAAAATTGTGCATTGGTTTTCTATTATTACTGTATTACTATATTAGTAGTATTGGTTATTCTAATAATATCAGTGCATTTTACTTCTAATATTGGCCAATATTGCATTTTTCCTATTGCAGGGGGAGGGATATAAACATATAATATTTTCTTTTCATTATTGCTGTTTGTTATAATAACACCCACACCCAGTACATTACAGCTACCATTGCAGTTATCCTATTGCACTGCAGTGCCATTTGACTGCTAATATTGCATTTCTCAACCATAAATACCTTTTCTTTTTTCCAATATCACTTTGGTCGTGGGCTGTATGACAGGGGAATTTCCAGTCATATTCGTGTACCTCACCAGAAAATACGCTTTCCATTCTTTACGTCTCTTCATTAGTATCATTACTCTCATCCACAGCGTGTATTGCTGACTGCTTTGATTTACAGAGCCTAGCAAAATGTTCTTTCTTCTGGGACTTCTGGCAGGTTATGGTGGGCACAGGGCACTTCCCTAGATTATGTGTTAAGGGACCGCAATGGCAAAGACAAGGTTTGTGAGTGCTTGATTTTAGCAGGCTCTGCCCTATTCTGCTGACGTCTCTGTTTCAACGCATCCACTGACTTAGTATCACTTACGCTACTACTGCCGCCCCTATCATGCAAGCCTTGCAATTCTCTATAGTTTCTTTCAACGTGCTAAGCCTGTCATGTCATCATGCTAAGCCTGTCATGTCATCGCTATAGCGGTTCCTTCAACTAATTTTGTAATATCCATCTTTTGCATCTCTTTAGCTACGACGCTATCAAGTACAGTCACGCCTCGACATACGAGTGCCTCAACATGCGAAAAACTCGAGATACGCTCAGGCTTTTTAGCAAGCTTCCTTGAAATAAGAGTGATCTTTCAGATGCGAGCGCATGAACCGGGTCTTGATGACCACTACACTATATGGCCAAGTATGTGAAAGGCCACCTTCGAAAAAAGAATCACTCGATCTTTTTCCTCGAATTAATATGAAAAAGGTTTTTAAAAGGTTGGTTAAAAGTTATAGTAATGTGATGGAAAAGCGCACAACCAGAAACAGATACTAAAGAAAATATGACGACAAAATTAAAGTAAGTTTACTAACAGATTAAAACTAGGCTTCCAGTGTGTTCAGTGAGCTAAATTTATCGAAGTTAAATTCAAAGCTTCTATTATGTACAGTCAAAAAGGTTGTGTGTACTGTTGCTCTCAAGTCTCTCTCAGATGGCCATTGTTCCCAACATCTGTCTCAAAGGTAAAAACATTTGTGGATAGTGTATATAGCGATGTTACATTTCATTGCAGATCATAACAGCTAAATGGGCGTTCGCTACATTGTTATTGTAGGTACTAAATTCAAACAATTAAAAACACTCTTTCCGCCGTGATATCCTCTTTGGGTGATTTTTCATAATATGGTAATAAATTAACGTGTACTTAGTTAATTTATGTAAGAAATAGTGCCTTGAGATGCGAGTAAAGTGACCTGTGATGTCACTTCTAGGATGCATCAAGCTTGTATGTCGAGGTATGACTACTCCAACTACAATTTTGTCTCTCACTTGTTCCGATTTCTGCTCCTCAATGTCGCATTTGTCGGCGAATTACGTTCAAAGTTCTTACATGTTGCTCTACCGATTCTCCTGACAGCTAATTGGGTTAAAAGACCTTGCTCTCTCAAATATAACATACTTTCTAAGTGAAAAGTATTTGTCAAGTTTTTCGTTGACTTTTGCATATTTTGCATGGTTCTCATTAGAGAGACCTAATCCTTTTAGTATACTTGCTATTTGCCCACATGCAATTCAAAAAGCTGTTTATCTCTATGTCCTCACTCTCATCTTTCAATTGTGCAAAATAGAAGTAGCACTCCTACCTGGTACTTCACCGTCCTAGTGTTTTGGAATGAAATCAAACTCTGTAGGTGGATTGAACTTCGGCATAGCCATGAAGTGCAGCTTTCACCAGATGAATATGGCTGTCGGCACACTAACAAACATTATAAACAGTCCAAACAATTTTTTACAGTACCAATTAACATTTGCTACTGTCCACCATAGGGTATTTTTATTATAAATTATATAATAATAATCTGTTGTATTATGGGTGATTGCAGACTGGGAGACAAATTATGTTGTTTTCATGAAGCTAGCGAGGACGTCGTTACTTTTTTATCCGTTCATTCGTAAGCTGCGAGATAACATGAGCTTACCATAGACTGAAAAGTTAACGGCAAAACAAGCATTATACAACATAATCTATTAAGGGCTACATATATATATTCAAGAATGAGTGACATAAACAAACCATATTTATAATACATCAGAAACGAAAATTAGCATTTTAAAAACAAAAATATTAGCATCGTTTGCTCAACCAGTTGCTTTTTGGTTGTTGTCTTCATTTGAAACTATAACTATAGTCTTCTGACCTCAACTCCTCTTCTGCACAGCTGAGCTAGTCGATATTAGCGTCTAAACAATTTTTTAGGTAAGCAAAACTTTTACGCAATGCAATTTACACTTTTAGTGCAAATGAAGAGAAACCGTGAGTAATCAAAATAGCCTCAAAATATTAGCCTCAAAGTATGTAGTAGCACATATTCCATCGTAAATGCAAAACCTTTTTTCATATACATCTAAGTTCCAACATTGGCAAAGGTGGAGCTACGAATAGCACCAACCGCACCAGGAGAGGCAATTCCACCAGCCATTTAACGCAAGTCACCTGACGAGTTCAGAAACACAAAACAGACCTGTCGTGACCCCAGAGAAAAACACCAATCTGGAAGAAAGGTAAGTAACATTAACCTATTCCAACACTCTAGTTAGTTATATATATATATATATAACTAACCAGATATATATATATATATATCTGGTGTCAGCACATTGACTTTGTTAAAGTCTGTGAGGCAACTAAGTTGTTTCATGGCAAAAGGTCAACTCTCATTGATACTGGGATTTGTGTCCCTTGCCTGCTCTGAGCTGTAGCGAGTCCAATTAACACATATTTATGACACACTGCAACAATATGTACTTCATGTACTGTGTTAAAAGGTGCTGAGTGCATCAAATAATAGTTTATTATGCGGCGAGCTGAGCATATACTTTTAGCACATAAACCACATAGCCTTACACTGTCGACTCAATACACTTCATCCATCTCACTCATTCAGTAGCATAATTGATATAACTACCTAGTACAAAGGCTAAAGGGGTCGTGTCCCATACATTTGTATTGCGTGCAACAGAACAGCTAAAGTGGATTTAGGTAAGTAGGCTAAGAGCGGTTGTCTGATCCATTGAACTTAAAACCCCTGGAATGGCAATCACGTGACTTTTACATTGATAGTGATACGTAATGCATGCGCCAAATTGGAGAGCTACTACGGAACTAGAGTATACTAGTTCCGTTTGTAAACAAACAGTGAAAAATGACAAATGTACATGTTGAATAATTATTTTCCAGCTGGGTGTTAATGAAAACTCCTCCTACACAACGTTTAGCGTACCCTGATAGAAGAAAACATGTTTATAACATATGGAGTGGGATATAATAAATGATAAGTAGATGTAAAATAGATTTTCGTGGACCATATTAGTCATATAAACTGTTGTATTACAGATGCATAAACCCAGCAAATGATATATTCAGGCAAAGAACGACTGCTCCATTATATTAAAAATTATGTTACATATGCATAAACCATAATGGAGAAACTTAGCACATGAAGTATATCGATAAAAACAACACATATGCTGCCAAAACAGAAACGGTTTTCAAGATTTAAGTGCTAATAGCTCATGAATGTATGACATATATAATACAGTATCTGTAAAAGATGGAATAAACTACTGCAACAACTGAACGGAAATTAAAAACAGTTGTAATAGAGGATAATCAAAATAATGCAAACAAGGAAATGCAGGAATTAGTATAATCAGATGATTAAACTTAACATACACGTTACAGAAACTGTGTAAAAGGAGATTTGTATACTGCTGAATATTGAGCCAAGGTGCATCAGAGCTTCTTAGAACTGAATCAGATTAGGAATAACAGCACAACAGCTACAGATGAACATTACAGTGATTACATTGTTACTGGCCTTTAAAAAGTACTGCTTTAGTATTTTATGCCACAAATATGCACCTTGCAGTTTGAATGTACACCTTTGGAAAAGGCATAGCACATCACTAGATCCTACACTACTGACAACATACACCACACAATGGAGTGGATCTAGCTTTGCATTAATATGAAAGTATCGATCTGCAACTAACAGGATCCTGATGACACCGTCTGATGGACGCACCAATCCTTCATTGTTTTGTAGCTCGAGTAGAGTATAGAGATGTCGGTACTGGATACTTGACTTAGTGGTAACCAGCGACTGACGGCCAATGTCACGACAGCACTTTAGTTAGCTTATGCACAATGTAGCCAGCTATATAGACTATACTGTTACCTATAACAGAAATTTGACATCTGAAATCATTGTGAGATCCACAAACTGATCAACTTCTGGAGTAGCCTGTATGATGAGAATCTCGTTTTGAGCAGTAACATTACCTGTCTTACCAGCATCTGATTTTGCACCACATTTGCTGATAGGTTTGCGAAAGGTAGCCTTAAACTGAGTAACAGTAGGATTATCATTCCAACCACCTAAACAAAAACATCAATTATAACAATTACATAAAATCAACAAAAATCAATGTCTTATTCACATCAACATAGTACAACAATACAACTAATGAAATAAGCGAAAATAAAACAGGTCAAAATGCTACCATATCGCTATGTAAAATAACGTAATGGTTTATAGTTCCTAAATATTAATATAATAAAAAATCCCAGACTTAAATAATAAAAAGCCTTCGTTCTGAAAGAAGAAAAAGTTCACTCACTAGCTTATAAATTCATCTAATCACCGCCAACATACAGTCAAACTCCTACACTCAGTAGTGACACCAATGATATACAGCCCCCCCCCAAGGGGGGCCTGACACTGATCGACTTTCACCCACCCAGTGACTCGTGTAGTAGAACCATACCTGCCAACTCTCACGCATTGGGCGTGAGACTCACGCAATCACCCCAAAGAAAAAATGAAAAAGCATGAGAAATGCGTGAGATTTTTGCCCCAATTTTCACAATTTTATATATACTATCATTGATACATCAATTGCCCCAAAACCAAATCTCACGCATTGTCCCACTCCTGAGTTGGTAGGCCTGAGTAGAACTAACTAGGGGCAGTACTAACTAGTAGTAGCACAACTAGTAGTAGCCGTAGACCTTAGCAATTGTAATAAAACTAGTAGTAGAAGTGACTCACTTGTAAACTGTCATGCCCGTTCCTTTGAAAGTCCATTCCTGCGGTTTTTGCAGTTTATGGAATAGCAATAGCACTGTGCACCTACAGCCTTCTGTCTCTTACATAAATTATTAGTAGTAACCTCAGTAATGTTCCTTTGAGTTAGCGGTGTATTAGTGATCTTCCATAGCTGTTAAATCTGAAATTAGATTTCTTTCTCACTTTGAACACAATGAAATTAACTCAAATGCTAACTGAACATGGCGTCGGCCGGATTTCCTTACTCGCGAGTGACCTCGGCCATTCCAGGGGTTTTGAGTTCAATAGTCTGATCCCTGACCTTCTGTTTTTAAGGAGATTGCAACTCCTAACTTGTTGCTGCTTGGGTAAGGGAAAAATACCACGTCTTCTGGATCCTGACTGGTGGATATGACCAGAGAGATGCAAATGTGTTGCCGGTACACTGTAATGCTGGTGTCATCTGAGATGCTGGTGTCATCTGAGATGCTGGTGTCATCTGAGATGCTGGTGTCATCTGAGATGCTGGTGTCATCTGAGATGTTGGTGCACTGTGTGCGTGATGTGCGTGCGGTGCGTGTGTGCTGGTGCGATGTGTGTGTGTGTGCTGGTGCGGTGTGTGTGTGCGCTAGTGCGATGTGTGTGTATGCTGGTGCGATTTGTGCTGGTGCGATGTGTGTGCTGGTGTGATGCGTGCTGGTGCGATGTGTGTGCGCGCTGGTGCGATGTGTGTGTGTGCTGGTGCGATGTGTGTGTATGCTGGTGCGATGTGTGCTGGTGTGATGTGTGTGCTGGTATGATGTGTGTGCTGGTGTGATGTGTGCTGGTGTGATGTGTGTGCTGGTATGATGTGTGTGCTGGTGCGATGTGTGCTGGTGCGATGTGTGTGTGCGCTGGTGCGATGTGTGTGTGTGCGCTGGTGCAATGCAGGTGAAGTTGAGCTAGTTGATGTTCGTAGAAATATCTAGTGAAGATCGCAGTATGTCTTGTATTGTAAACAAGAATGAACATATCCATACAGGCAGGGTATTTATATTTGAGAGGGCTGGCCTTAGCAAGTTCAATCAGGTTGAAGAGAATAGCAAGATATGTACATGAGAGTTTGTAATGAAAAACAGGCCCCGCCCTCAACATATGATTAGATAATGGCGACACATAATAACTACGTGTACAAAAACAAGGAATAATTATGGATATGTATAATCAATGATATACAGCCCCCCATGGGGGCTGTATATCATTGGTATAATGTGTTGTATATTGCTTTATCGGACTCGCTACATGTGTTATATATATATATATATATCATTACTGTATAGTTATTAGGCTCGCTAGATTGTGAAGAATAAAGAGGGTTTCCGTTTCTTGCTACAAAACATGATGGCTGCGTACAATTAATGTTAGAACACAAATTGATAGTAATTAATGTCATCACCATATCATACATGGTGGCGGCGTGAAAAATTCGCGTGATGGGTGATGAGAAGGATGTTGCCAATCAAAGAGCTGTAATTGTCCAACGTAATGCACCGAGAATCGAACCCCCAGGTGAACTTGTTCTAGATGGCGAGCGTTAGATCAATTTTAGAAGGTTTCGAAGCAGATGGCAATCCTTCTATGTGTTGTCTAGGTTAGCTGAAGAAGAGGAAGAATATCAACGTGCCTTATTATTATATACCTTGGGTGACAATGCTGCACAAATTGTAGAATCGAGTGAGATTTATGATACTGATAACTCATTGACTGCCATTCTGAACATTTTGGAACAATATTGCATAGGGGAGAGAAATGTAGTTCACGAACGTTACAAGTTCAATGTGCGAAACCAGATACCCGATGAATCTTTTGATACTTTCTATGCAGAACTGCGAGCTTTAGGTGACAGATGTTCATATAATTACTGTTCAGCTGCTGGAAACACTGAGGGTGACTCTCCCTACAACGAGATGCTGAGGGACAGAATAGTTTTGGGTGTCAAAGACGACACTGTACGCAAAAAGTTGATTTCACATAGAAACACATTGACCTTAGCTCAAGCAGTGAGAATTTGCCGTAGTGACGAGGTTACCTCTTCGGTGATGCAGTTGGAGGGGAAGAGTGGTTCAGGGACCAAAGGGGTAGATGCAGTCAGTAGGACGCACAAGAAAACCCAGGAGCAAAAACCAGGACCAAGCCCACCAATCTATGAAGAGAGAAACCTACCCGTATATAACCAAAGATATGGTGGACAATCGAGGTGTTCAAGATGCGGAAGGGAACCATCAAACCCAAGGAGAGATTGCCCAGCTAAAGACGCCGAGTGCAGGAGGTGTCGAAAAGTAGGACACTACCAGAAGCAGTGTCGTTCTAGGACAATTCAGGAGGTCAGAGAGACCCCAGGAGACCTATTATTCAACGGTGAGTTCTGCATTGGCCAGTTAACAGTGGATGCCTGGAAAGCAGAAATAGAAGTAAATGGCCACAACACAAGTTTCAAACTAGATACTGGAGCTGATGGAACGGTGATTAGTGACAAGGTGCCCTGGCTGAAAGACATACAACTCGAGAAGACTAATTCGCACTTTTTTGGGCCAGGAGACCAGGAGCTCCACGTCCTAGGATCCTTTGATGCTGAGCTCAAATACAAAGCATGGAAACACAAGGAAACTGTGTTTGTGATTCGCAACCAGGCAACCTCGCTGTTAAGCAGAAAGGCTTGCGAAAAGCTCAAACTCGTCACATATAATGTAAAGGAACAAGCTGAAGTTACAAAGGACATGCTGAGCGAATTCCCAGAACTTTTTAAAGGACTAGGAAAACTGAAGGACTACTCATACAGCATATCGCTGAAGGAAAACTACCAGCCAGTCTGCATCTACACTCCAAGAAAGGTACCATTACCTCTACGAGAAAAGACAAAACGGAAACTTGAGGAGATGGTAGTCCAGGGAGTGATTTCACCAATGGCTGAAGCTACCGAGTGGTGTAGTGGCATGGTGCCCGTTCGAAAACCTTCTGGAGACATCCGAATCTGCGTGGATTTGACTGGATTAAACAAAGCTGTGAAACGCGAAGTGTTCCCCATGCCATCAGTAGATGAAAGCTTGGCTCTTTTGGGCGGCAGCAAAATATTTACTAAACTTGATGCCAATAGCGGATTTTGGCAGATCGACCTCGACCAAGACTCCAAAAAGCTTACTACCTTTCTGACACCTTTTGGGAGATATTCATTCAACCGTCTGCCGTTTGGCATATCCAGTGCCCCGGAGATATTTTCACGAGCAATGAGCAAGCTCCTTTGCGGTTTGGAAAATGTTATTTGTCACATGGATGACATCCTGATTCATGGCAGAGATAGAGCCACCCATGACGAAGCTCTGAGGAGAGTTCTGCTGAGACTTCAGGGAGCAGGGCTCACACTAAATCAGTCAAAGTGTGAAGTAGGAAGATCGCAAGTCAAGTTTCTGGGACATATTGTAGATGGAAATGGCGTCCGCCCGGATCCTGCTAAGACTGCTGCTATTCAAGACTTCCCTCCCCCAAAGAACCAGACTGAGCTGCGAAGAATCAATGGGATGCTCAACCAAATGGCTCGGTTCATCCCCATCTCGCCTCAATAAATGCCCCCATGCGTGAGCTGCTGAAGGAGGGCAGGGAGTGGATATGGCACAAGCCCCAAGAAGAGGCATTTCAGAAGATTAAAGGCCTACTTACTTCCACTCAGGTCATGGCCCACTACAATCCCACTCTGGAGACAATCGTGAGCACAGATGCTAGTCAGGCTAAACTTGGGGCTACCATGTTCCAAGTACAGTCAGATGGTAACAGAAGACCAGTTTATTATACATCTAGATCCCTCACAGAGACAGAACGAAACTACGCTACTATTGAGAAGGAAGCATTGGCCATGGCCTGGGCCCGCGACAAGCTGGACCAATTTCTTTGAGGACTGTCTTTTACTGTTGAGACGGACCACAAGCCATTAGTCAGACTCATGGGTATTAAAGACTTAGATCAAGTGCCCGTACGAGTACTTAGGATGAGACTCCGGCTTATGAGATACGCACCAACCGTGAAGTATGTCTAGGGGTCACACAATCACATAGCCGACGCTTTGTCTCGGGCACCAGCAGAGGAACCTTCATCAGTAGACACACTATTCATCCAGGAGGTGGAATCAGTTACGGCTGCTGTGCTGAGAGAAGATCCTCTGATCCTGGAGATGAGAAATGCCCAACAGCTAGACCCTATATGTCGAGAAGTCCTATCATTAATCAGAAAAGGTTGGCCTACATACAAGTCGGATGCCACTACGGCTATTCACCCGTATTGGGATGTTAAGGGCCATATCACAGAAGTGGATGGGGTCGTGGTTTATGACCAAAGAGTGGTTGTACCTATGGACTTAAGATTGCGGACTCTAGAACGGATTCATCAGGCTCACCAAGGAATAGTGAAGTGTCAAACCCGAGCCAGGAGAGCCGTCTGGTGGCCAGGGATCTCATCCCAGATCAAAGAGATGGTCCAAAATTGTCATACATGCCGAATCAACACACCAGCACCAGTAGAACCCTTGTGTCCCTCAAGCTTCCCAGTTAGGCCATGGTCGAGAGTAGGTGCTGACCTTTTTGAGTTTCGGAAAATAACTTATCTTCTCATTGTGGATTACTACAGCCGCTTCATTGAAGTTAAACGACTGGAGTCCATGGGGTCAATAGCGACCATATGCAAGCTTAAAGCAGTTTTTGCTGTGCACGGCACTCCAGACGTAGTTTTCTCAGATAATGGGCCGCAGTTCAACTCCAGGGAGTTCAAGGAGTTTGCCAAGAGCTATGGGTTTCAACATGTCACCAGCTCACCAAAATATCCAAGGTCTAATGGTGAAGCAGAGCGTGCTGTTGGCACAGTCAAGCGCATGTGGGAGAAAACTAAGGACCCTTATCTGAGTCTCATGACCTATAGGGCTACTCCGTTAGAGAATGGCTTTACACCTTCAGAGCTGCTAATGGGCCACCTCATCCGTACGACCCTCCCAATTATGCCTGAACAAAGGTTTATACAACACTCCAAAGACTCCCTCGTACACAAGGAAACATCTATTAACCTAAGAACTAAGCTTAACCATGACGTCCGACATAAAGCGCACCAGTTACCCAAGCTAAAACCTGGATGCCCAGTATACGTGAGAGACGTGTCAAGAGGGATGCGTTATAGGACAGTCTGCCCCTCGATCGTACGAAGTAAAAACGGATAAGGGAGTAATCAGACGCAACAGGAGTGCTCTAGTTGACGTCAGGGAGGAGGGCCCCGTGGTATCTACACCAAAAGCCCCTCTGCCGGTTCCACGGAGTGCAGAGGTGCTACAAAGAGCCAACTCATGTGGAGCGCTGGCACCTGACTCACCTGGCACAGAGGGCTTGGGTTCGCATCTAACCCCTAGTATAGCCAGCCAGCCGTGGTCAGGTAGGTTATGTGCTCTACCCAGAGAGCGGAAGAGGCCAAAGCGCCTAGAGGACTATATGGTACCGGACATACTCAAGTAACAATACAAGACAATCAACCTACAAATACTCGCCACACAGACTAGTGATCTAACACTCAGTAGACTAGTGTTTGCACAAAATTTATATACACATATGTTATTCATCGGCTTAGCCTTAGTGGAACTGCTCTGGAGACTTTCCTATATGTTGCTTAACCAACCTGTAATGTCTGTTACTGTTGCTTGAAAGGGGGATGTTGTATATTGCTTTATCCACGGGCTAGCCGGGTCACGCAAGATTTTTGCCACGCATATACAAAACAAAAACAACAGGGTAGACACACTTTTCGCGGTCTTCCGCACGAATATTCAAAAATACTAACAGATGTCAATTCAATCGGCCAAACACAACCTACTAATGGATGAGCAACCTATTAATGTATCAGAATACCTCATATAAAATAAGCCAACCATGTTACATAATGGTTAATACCCACTTTTTCTCTGGAAATATGCCTGCCCGTGGTTTTTGGCCAAGAATAACCAGGGTTCATTATACACCAAAATGTTTCTCACGGGTTCCGGAGGTAGCCCGATATTGGCATTATCGGGTGGGTCTATTGCTCCCGTACCGAAACATAAACTATTTTTAAGCCAATCAAATTCAACTGCGGTCAAAACAGAGTTTGCGGTAAATTCAAGCGGACGAGCATCTGGGTATTGTATGGTTGTTGAACTGTGTTGTGATTGGCTTATATTGTAGCCTTCATTTGAGGCCGGGTCTTTATACGGACACTCGAACTTAATTTACAGTACGGGCTACCTCCGGAACCCGTGAGAAACATTTTGGTGTATAATGAACCCTGGTTATTCTTGGCCAAAAACCGCGGGCAGGCATATTTCCAGAGAAAAAGTGGGTATTAACCATTATGTAACATGGTTGGCTTATTTTATATGAGGTATTCAGATACATTAATAGGTTGCTCATCCATTAGTAGGTTGTGTTTGGCCGATAGAATTGACATCTGTTAGTATTTTTGAATATTCGTGCGGAAGACCGCGAAAAGTGTCTACCCTGTTGTTTTTGTTTTGTATATGCGTGGCGAAAATCTTGCGTGACCCGGCTAGCCCGTGGCTTTATCGGACTCGCTACATGTGTTATATATATATATATATATACAGTGAAACTCGGATAACTCAAACTTCAAGGGACCGAGCAAAAGTGTTCGAATTATCAGAGTGTTCAAGTTATCAGAGCACTGTCATAAGTCCATGTATTTACTTATTTATTAGTAGATACATGAACATATACAAACTATAATATAAATCAAAAGCACAAATGGCTTGTTTCAAATTAAATGCTTCTAATGTAAAGTTTAAAACGTTTTTATCAAAAAGTATAGAGATTTTTCTATCACTTGAGATTGGTTTGTTGTTTGAGGTGATGTTATTGCCAGGACGTTTTTTAGATTGACATTGGCAAAACTTGATCGTTGCTGAAATGCTCAAAGAAAAGACATCTTTTTCTTTTGAGCGTTTTACCCACGATCAATTTTGCCGATCTTTCTTGAAGTTTTTGCAAAGATTACCTTACTTTACCTGGGATTCGTTAAGAGCAACACTCCGAGGCAGTTCAATTAAAAGTTTTACAAGGTTTTACGGTACATTGTATATCACTCACGCTTTTTGAATGAATACTTATTGAATGTACACACGTATTTTGTATTTAGGTCAAACGATGAATAGTTTTTTAGCTAAGACAACGTATACGTTTGATTACAACATTTTTTAAGACGTTTTAAACATTCAACATTCCGACGTTAATTCAACACGGAATCAACGTCGGAAAACTATTCATCACGGGCTAGCCGGGTCACGCACTCAAGGATTTTCGCCACGCAAATACAAAACAAAAACAACATGCTGTTTTTGTTTTGTATGTGCGTGGCGAAAATCCTTGCGCCTGTGACCCGGCTAACCCGTGCTATTCATCGTATAGAAGTATAAATCAAATTTCACTAAACCTTTAGAACAGTCGTTGACAAAAATATTTTGCCGATGGAGGTAATAACGACGCTTATGAATTACGAAAAGTTGAGGTTTACCTCTATGGCTTGGAATAAAGTGATTTTCTGAAGCGATAGCAACCGTTTCGGTAGCCGTTAGGCAAAAAACAGTTCGTTATAACAGTGTTGAATTCGAGTTATATAGAGCCATTTATCATTGCGTGGGAACGGACCAAGCAAATCCAGTCGAGTTAACCATGTGTTCGCTATATCCGAGGGCGAGTTATCCATGTTTCACTGTGTATATATATATATATATATATATATATATATCATTACTGTATAGTTATTAGGCTCGCTAGATTGTGAAGAATAAAGAGGGTTTCCGTTTCCTGCTACCAATGATATACAGCCCCCCTGTATATCATTGGTAGCATGGTAGCATGATTGGTATACATCATTGGGGGGCTGTATATCATTGCTGCTACAAAACATGATGGCTGCGTACAATTAATGTTAGAACACAAATCGATAGTAATTAATGTCATCATCGTATCATACATAATGTACATATATAATGATAGGCAGTAACCATACCTGCCAACTCTCACGCTTTGGGCGTGAGACTCACGCAATCACCCCGAAGAAAAAATGAAAATGCGTGAGATTTTTGCCCCAATTTCCACAATTTTATATATACTATCATTGATACATCAATTGCCCCAAAACCAAATCTCACGCATTGCCCCACTCTTGGGTTGGCAGGTCTGGCAGTAACACAAATCTCGGTCTGTTCACAACATTCAGCATATGTTCATTTAGAAACAACTAAACGCAGGACAATTAATTCGTTGATACATAAGCAATAGAAATTTATAGAATGAATGAAAAATAAAGCGCCATCTCTATTTCATATAGGTATACGGTTTGGGGAACATTTTCTAGTCCCGAGCGCAATGTAGTTTAATTGACATACTCTAATAGCAGTAACCTATTCGCGCTGCTTACGATAATAGCTCCGCCCATTTTATCCGATTAAGGGTTTCTTGTATAACAAACCGATTACTCACCAGTTGCGATCTCACAAGCGATAAGCTTATCTTAACACGTCCTCTATTCTGCACGTGTCTTCGACTACTAAGTCGGCCGTTAATGCAAGAGTACGAATTTTTACATCGTCGCTAAAAAGACTCGCCTAAAAGAAATTAAAGTCGCCTCACTGTAGCTACAATGTAAATAAAAAAAGGCGACGAACAAGTCTGCTCAAATTCTGGTTTTATGATACCGGTTTTATGATACCGGTAATAAGGTATAGACTGTGGCTATATTAGCAGGCAAAAGAGCTCTAGAAATGATGTTTCGTTGGCACCCCCTTTCAGTGGCAATTTCTGCAGTGATTTGGTCTAATTTTGATATGAAGAGTTAAAAACTGAAGAGTTGCCGCTGCTGCCATTCCCACTTCTATGAAAAAATTTGATAAATAATATTTTAGGATTTATCTCCCCTGTAAATAAGATTCCTTCCATAGAAGCATCAGATTCGCAACTTTTTATCATAATTATTTTGCAGTGATTTAGAATGTCAGTGGTGAAGTCAAAATTCATCTTCTATCTATTGCCAAACATTTCATATCCTATGATTGTTACACGCACATGTAAACTATGTACATGTATATACATATATGTACATGTGTATATAATTGTATGGTTTGATAGCTTTATTTTACAAAAAAATTCAAAACACTATAACTTTGTTTTATAACCTGAAACTGATGAATCATAGAAAATAATAAAATACAATATAAGTGCATTCGTGGTTTGAGCTTTGACATGACTTGTGTAGCCCACATACATGGCTCTCAAGAAATTAATTTGATAAACATTGACTAAGCACACAGGTCAAACACTTAGTCACTGTCTAGAAAGCTGGTAAAACACTTTTTAAAGAGCCTAAAAGGTCTGTTTCTTATGGTGTATGCCTTCAAGTTGTCTGCAAGGGCTCACAGTTTCACAGAACATGCTATCAGAGACTGACTAACAACAGCAAAATTGAGCTTGCTAGGAGAAAAGCGCAGTGAGGCGAGTGAGTATTTTTTTAGACTTGTGATACTTTACCACTCAAACATTTAAGGTGAGATAATGTTAATGTGACTTATAATTATTTAATAAAATAATTATTATGTAATTTATTTACATAATTAATGATAATTATTAAGATGGAAGGAATGCTGACATTGTAATCTGTACAAACCAGTAGTGATGGCTACTGATCAAGATGTTTATAATCAGTTTGAAAAATAACTAAATTTCAATCCAGCAAGGCATAATCATTAGTCTTGCCCTTATTTATCAAATGGAGAAAGCATGCATGTATCCGCTCTGGTTTATTGGTTTAAGTGATAGTGATTTCCTCGATCAACGTGGTCCTGGCATTCATTTAGCCGCATGAAGAGAGTCGGAAACTTGCTACTAATGATACGCCCTGTCAAAATGAGCCACTAAAAAAAATCACAAGATTCAATACTGCTGTCCACTTATCCGCATCAAGACCTACATTTAAACATATATGCATGATTTGTGAAAATAAGGTGCTGTGCTACTCACACAAATTAATCACTTGCAAAGCTGTCCTTTATGTGCCCAAAAGTCTGTCTGCTGGTATGTTCATCCATCCTGTAAATTGAGTAATTAGTAAGCAGTGTCCTGTATTGTTTTGCAGACCAACCTGTACTGATATGGCACCAATGATTGACATCATATCACCCTACAAGCAACTATGGCCCTCACAACGGATTTAAACTCGTATTGACATCTTTAAGCATGGTTTCACGTAAACAACTTGCTAATTTGCCAGCGGTGCACCTGCCCACATATGCAAATGGATTGAAGAATGCTGCTACCATCAAACAGGAAGTACGTGTACTTTGATCAAGATGTGGTTGCTTTAGAGATGGCCTCTCATAACAAGTGTTATGACAAGTATATCTGCGTAATGCTCGATACGCAACTGTGTAAGTTGGGAAAATGTTGATCAATCTCTCCTCAAAAGAATCAATTAAGATTGTTCACTACTTACTTATGGTATATTGGAAATTTCTATGTAAGGGAACAAACAGAAAGCTGTGCCTCTAACTGCAGTTTGTGAATATTACAGCCCAGGTTCCCGGAGGGCAACTGAGTTAGAAACCTTCTCAGGGAACTAGTTCATATCTATGGCAGACATGATCAAACTACCATAAATGCAGCGACTCCAAGCTATTGAGGATGTGGGGTCATCCTTGTGGATGCCATGGCGCTTATCCAAGCGCTGCCTGCCACTGCCATTCGTTCAACATTCCGTCAACTTGATGATATCATTCTTGATATGCTTATTGCTCATGCTAAGAAGTACAGGGCTGCTTTTGTGGATTTTGTGATCGAAAACTAATGCAGGAATAGAGCTACTAAGGCTACTAAGCTCAGAAATAAACTTCTAATGTGAAAATCTCATAGGTTTGCACGGTTTCTCTAGCTGTGATGTAGTTTCATCCTTTGCAGGCAAAGGGATCGAAAAAGAGTCATAGGAAGCTCATCAAAACAAAAGTCGACTTTTAGCAGGCAATGAAAGAACTCTGAGAATCATTTAAGTTTCAAGGCAACTTTATTCTCTCTGTGATAGCACCCAGGAAAATGGCACAGACTTCAACTGACTAAGGGACAGACAGGCTTTTTGTGTCTATAGGTCTAGGCCAGTCAGTCCCTCCCTTCAATCGCTGAAAAAACATGTACATTGTGTCAATTATGCAGCAGCTACCTACATGTATATGGAAAGAGGCAATAACACAATTTGCCAATGCACCATTTCCTTCTTTACATCGGTGGATACTGGGTAAGGAAAATGATGAGTATGCAGCAAAGTGTCTTACCAAAATTATCGCCCCACCTGATATTCTACAAGCAGTTCTATGGGAGTGTCAAAAATCCAGCTGCCGAGGGAACTGATGTGCCAGTATTATGGCAAAGCTGCCTTACACAGAGCTTTGCACATGCGTGCACTGAAACAAAACTGATGCAGGAGTAGCAGAAAATGCCGATGGTGAGGACGATGACTAAGAACTCGACATATTGAACAAATAAATGGATATGCAATAATTTGAAATATCACGGCTCATTTTGTAAGACTGTTAATATTAGCTACTAGTAATACTACTACTAACAATGCTAATGATAACCACCATGTTCACACTGCTTGCAGCTTTCTTATTATTTTCTATGATCAGTGTCAGGTTATAAAAATAATTATAGTGTTTTAAATTTATTTTGTAAAATAAAGCTATTAAACCGTACAATTATATACACATGTACATGTACGTTATATACATGTACGTATATAGTTTGATAGTAAACGAATTTGACTTCATCACTGACTTCCTAAACTACTGCAAAATAATTACGATAAAAAGTTGCAAATCTGATGCTTCTATGGAAGGAATCTTATTTACAGAGAAGATAAATCCTAAAATATCGTTTTTAACGAATTTTTCATAGAAGTGAGAATGGCAGCTACGGAATCTTCAGTTTTGAATTCTCCATATCAAAATTAGTCTAAATTACTGCAGAATTGCCACTAAAAAGAGGTGCCAACGGAAATGCAAGATAAAGTGCCTTGGCCCACGGCCTAATATTGTTGTCAAAGTCCACGCTGATGAGCAACTTGTAAGATAATTCTGCATACAAGTTTTTATATACTTAATAAAAAATAGCTTTCATGTACAACTGTAATTGTTGCAAGCAATGTCATCGGTTGATCAGTGTGGCTATATTATTCCAGCTCTATAAGCATGAAAAGGCAGAAACCATTTAAATACAATTCAATACAATCGAGTGTAATGCTGAACGAGTCTAACAGTCTAACAAATAAACAGTCTAAGAATTACACTTGTAAATGCAAGAAGTTAGGCAGAGGTTCAAACAAATTTTATCCCCCTCTTGATGGTGATAAACCTTTTTCTTCGCCGGTTGCTAAGTCTCTCATTAAAATTTCTTCACTTGGTGTGCTTTCTTCTTTCTCTTCGTTACAACACAGCATTACAGCTGCTTATATAGCCAGTTGTGTGATAGTCCAACGGCTTTCCATGAAAGCTGGCTTTCATATTAGTAGGCTAATCCAAAAATAGCTGAACGCATATGGCAATTAGAAGAGCTGAACTTAGCAAATTCATCCCAATATAGGCAAACATGGAAAAAACACATTATCATGCGTACCGATAATCACGAGTTTATGGCAATTATCATATATTCACATTGATTACGTATAAGATATTCATGCAAGCTTGTCATTCTCACTCCATGTTATACAGTGGTAAGTAGATGTGATACGTACGCCATGATATTAAAAATTGAATAATGTATAGAAAGATGATTTTTACTGAATGTTACTGCAAATTTATTTATTAGCCATATTTTACTCATTCTATGGTTTTATCTATATATTCACAAGAGTCTATATGTAACACCCTCTTTCAAAGATTCTTCAAGTTCATGTTTCTTATTTCATGATCCCACGACCAAACATGTGCGGAGCGAATGTTTGAGTTTTATGATAAATGCATGTGCACACAACTCACGAAAATTATTCATCAACAACGTTGCAAACCCCTGTACCGAAATCTCATCAACAAATTTAACCAATTTTCTGTGGAGTCATTTAAGTATAATAACGACACAAAACACGTATAAACCTATTTAAATATATTACCAAGTCCTTCAAAAGTGTCGACAGTATCTTAAAACTTACCCATCTGATTGGATTATACACAAGTAGACAGATTAATTTGGCCGAAAATTGTTATTAAAACTTGCCAAGCCTTACTTTTATCAAAATTAAGACCGGCAAACGAAACGCCGAGCGACAGAGAATAGAACCATTAAGTTGTGTGCATTTTACAAAAAAAAACATGCACATTTCACCAGTCTATAGCATTGTCGAATTGCCGACGGTTTCCGTAATTAGCGTAGAAGTACTGAAATATAATCGTTTCTTTTTTGCCGATTTCACAGTAACTGACATTTTAGACACTTTTGAGTACTTTGGTATTCTAACTGATGTCCAAAGCAGTGAAAATAAAGGAAATGACGATGATATTTTTTTCTAACGATTCTTATGAGATTATTACAATATTTAATTATAAGTTTGGATGACTATTGAAATGTTATAGTCACACTAACAACATCGATGATGGGCAATATGTTACTGTTATTATTTTTTCTAAATAGTTTTGTTAAATAGATTTTCTAAAAATCTGTATAATTATCACAACTTTTTGATAGCGTTAGCTATGACGTTTTGAAATGTAAACAAAATTGTGCATTGGTTTTATATTGTTACTGTATTACTATATTAATAATATTGGTTATTTTAATAATATCAGTTCATTTTACTTCTAATTTTGCATTTGTCCTATTGCAGGGAGAGAGATATAAACATATAATATTTTCCTTTCGTTATTGCTGATTGTTGTACATAATAACACCCACACCCAGTACATTACAGCTACTATAGCAGTTATCCTATTGTACTACAGTGCCATTTCACTGCTAATATTGCATTTCTTAACCATCAGTACCCAATATCAACCATCAGTACCCCTATATCAATTTTTTTTCCAATATCACTTTGGTCGTGGGCTGTATGACAGGGGAATTTCTAATATTATAAATGCTTCTATGATAGATTTGTAAACAATATTTGACATGGTGCATAGTTATGTTAGACCAACCTTATCACTGAGCATCATTCCGTAAATGGAGAGAGTGAAAAATCTAATTAATTTATTTTGTCCCTGACAGTTAATCTGGTATGTTTACATTTCTGATTGGATTCTGTCTATACATATTTCCCAAGGTCGCAGCCACCACTACTGAGCTCTTCTAACTGTTACAGTCATGAGAAGCTATTATTCAGTGTACAAAATATCATTAAGAAATTGTGCTACAGATGCTCCAATGGATTACTTGTGACAAAAATAAACGTTTGCTATGCTTACTAGAAGATAACTTTTACAGGCGACATTTACTCTCTTATAAATGAAATCCAATCAAATGCATACAGCCAATCTAGCTGATTGTGTTGCATACAGCCAATCTAGCTGATTGTTGTGTTGCATACAGCCAATCTAGCTGATTGTGTTGCATACAGCCAATCTAGCTGATTGTTGTGTTGCATACAGCCAATTTAGCTGATTGTTGTGTTGCATACAGCCAATCTAGCTGATTGTTGTGTTGCATACAGCCAATCTAGCTGATTGTGTTGCATACAGCCAATCTAGCTGATTGTGTTGAAACCAAGCAACTCCATAAACTTATAAACCTGAGTGTACTTCACAAGGCGCTTACTCTAAATATTTCTGTTATATTTTGCTCGAAATTTTTAAAACTTGTCTACTGCATTTAAAAATTAATTTAAAATTACATTAAGCTAACTCTTATTATAAATAATGATATTAATTATATGAATATTAATGTTCGGGATATAAATTACGCAATTTCCATACATGCTTTTTAATACAAACGGAACATCACTGATTGGTTTGAAAATCTTCAAAGACTACTATACTTTCAGTTTTTCAAGTGATATTTTGAAAAACCCATTCTTCACAGGATAATGCTAAAAAAAGGCTTTTTAAAAAGGATCAAATTTGTGCAGTTTGTGAGTTTCTATGCTTTGGAGGATGTAAAGTAGGACGCAACGTCTTCAGAGTTCACTTTGTGGTTCCGTTTTATACAGTTACTTTTCAGAAGTTAGTTGGCCAACTTCCACTCTTAATTTGACCTTGATCAGTCTTACTGCCGCCGTATTTACGTAGCCTCTCATAGACACTTTTATATACATAATCTGAATATATTAATTTAAAAATAGCATAACTACAATAAATATTTCATAAAATAAGTTAATCTATAATAGATTATCATAATACTATATCTCAGTGGTTTCCAACCTTTTTTTACTTTTGCACCCCTGAAAAAAATTTGCTCTAACCTCGCACCCCCTACATTTTGTTGGAATGTAGGGAAGAATTGGCCTTGACCCCAGATATGGTAATTGAACCTTATGAAAAATAATTCTTAATAGGGGTGTTGTAACACATGGCCGCATCGGTAAAATACTGTAATCAGCATGCTCTATAGCTATATCTATAGCTGGACGCACACACCAACACTTAGAAATATGATGAAATTTTGTACGTTTGGCGGTATCGCACTTAAACGCGGAAGTCATTCGGCAAGGACTCAAAGAAGTAACATCTTGGGAATCCTTTTTCTGTTTGTGCCATGGCGTTCTTATCCGATTAAGATCAATTCATCATCAATGTAGTGAATGTACATATGAAAGAGGAATCAAAAATGAAAATACTATTAACTTAGGATTTCCATGACGCTATTGACCTGAGTTTTTGAAAACTTTCTTAGAATTTCCTCAAAAGATATTATATCTTTAAAGTGCAAAACAATTCGTTAAACTAATGAAAATTCTTAGAAGTTGCAGCCCCGCTTCTCGAACCCGCTGGAATGATGTCTCGTGCCACCTGGGGGTGCAAGCACCCCTGGCTGGGAGCCACTGCTATATCTAGTGTGAGTTAGACTAAGTTTTTATCACTCAATCTGTCACTGAATTTACTAATTGCCGAGCCATCTATTACATGTATGTTCACATGTTTCTAAGATAAGAATAAAAGTGCTTATTACTTTATTAATTTAAGTTCTTGTCTTTTGTGTTTTATATATTGTATATTATTATATTATAATTGCATATTATTATATAATGTGTTTGTTTTAATGTTCTAAGTAA
The DNA here is from genome assembly GCF_963576615.1 of Watersipora subatra. Lineage (NCBI taxonomy): Eukaryota > Metazoa > Bryozoa > Gymnolaemata > Cheilostomatida > Watersiporidae > Watersipora > Watersipora subatra. The sequence goes on along the minus strand of NC_088709.1, from coordinate 2,220,368 downwards.
TTGCTTGAAGTACTTGTCATTATTTTTGGGTAATTTATCAAACAAAAACGATGTTGAAACAAAAACTCTGAAATGTTGCAACATACATGTATGTAGCAGCTATTGTAGCAGCTATTGTAGCAGCTATTGTAGCAGCTATTGTAGCAGCTATTGTAGCAGCTATTGTAGCAGCTATTGTAGCAGCTATTGTAGCAGCTATTGTAGCAGCTATTGTAGCAGCTATTGTAGCAGCTATTGTAGCAGCTATTGTAGCAGCTATTGGAATGGACTAACTTCATATGTCAAGGTTTGAGTAAAATCGTTCACCAACACATCCTCAACTGCTGCTTAAAATAGGCAGAAACTGTTTCAACATCTCATTAGATGAAAAATAATATTCATTGCAAGCAAAATTAGACTAAGTCATCTTAGCAAGATAAACATAATGAAAATTTACTTGAATGCCTTAATCTCATGATGTAGGTAGAGAAAACCCTTAGCTACACAGTCTTCGTAGCTTGTATTTCACTCTATTATTTCTGTTTTGTAATGATTTTAGGCCAGGTGCTGCCGCATTTCGGATCTCCAACTTTGACCATGTTATTTTCAGAACTTGGTGAAGCCTGGCCTCAAAGTTACACAATACATGTACATCTATAGTTGGTGATGACTTCAAGCATCTACGCTTGCATCAAAGTCATGTGCATTCAGGGGGGCTGTGGTACGTGTATATACATTCAGGGGGGCTGTGGTACGTGTATATACATTCAGGGGGGCTGTGGTACATGTATATACATTCAGGGAGGCTGTGGTACGTGTATATACATTCAGGGGGGCTGTGGTACATGTATATACATTCAGGGGGGCTGTGGTACATGTATATACATTCAGGGGGGCTGTGGTACGTGTATATACATTCAGGGGGGCTGTGATTCAGGGGGGCTGTGGTACATGTATATACATTCAGGGGGGCTGTGATTCAGGGGGGCTGTGGTACATGTATATACATTCAGGGGGGCTGTGGTACATGTATATACATTCAGGGGGCTGTGGTACGTGTATATACATTCAGGGGGGCTGTGGTACGTGTATATACATTCAGGGGGGCTGTGGTACATGTATATACATTGCGTCTTATTAATAGCTCACAATTATTGCTGCAAAAAGCAGATTTGGAAAGCTTACTAAACAATTAAAGAAATAGCAACCCCTCTAGAGAGTTGGGTTTAATTTTACTAAGATTTTTTATTAAGTCGAGCCAGCAAAATTTCCCGTAATTATTCACTCAAATAATATAGCTGTTCGATATAGGCCTGAAACCTTCACCACTACAAAATATTTGCGAGCAGTAGTTTTTTTAAAGAGTTATTTCTCCTGTCTACTTTATTCACCAGTGCATTGTTGTACAGGAAACACGAGCTATGACATGGTCAGGCTAACCAGTTGGTGCATTATTTCTGAGCTCTAATGAGTGAACATACTGTTAACAAAAGAATTTATGTGTTAGCCTTTTTTCAAACTTTCTATATGTGTATAGATTTTTATATAGTCTGATGGGCTAAATTTTTTGTGTCATTTATGTTTCTTTTCCAATTGGAATTTTACAAGATTTTTACCTACTGTCACGACATTTACAATTATTATTTTGTGTTTAAGCTCCACTCATCTTCTATTTAATTTGATGTCCTCTCTAAAATAAAACATTTAAAAAGAAAAGCTCTCAAACTAAAGAGAATATCAGTTCACTTCATGGTCCTCATCATTTAAATTACCCTATATTATTATTAAGTGAAGAACATAAACCTTCATGATTATATTTGTTTTATTGTTGAGTAAGAGACATAGGCTCTCATATCTATAATATCACAATGTCAAAAGCATAGGCTGTAGTGATACCTACTATATATGTATAAAGACCTATAATATAACTGAGTAGGTAAGGTAGGCCTGAGTATATGCACAATATTAAATAATGAGTATAGGCCTATAGAATTATATGTAATGCCATGGTGTAATGAACATGGTTGTCATAAAAATATTCATAATATTTTTAAGAGACGAACATCGAACTTGGTACGCATATGACGCGGTTCTTCTCAAATATGTTCAAATACATGTACATGAAAATAAACGTGAATGTTTGTTGGCGAGTATTCTAATATTTTTTTCGGCTGTGATGCGCTAACAACAATAAACACATATATTCAACATGTATGAGAAATGCCAAATAACGTAGTACATGTATACCGAACATAGGGCGACGGAAACAGAAAGCGTGCGGAACTTACGCCGTGACTTGACCTGCATTGAACCTGAATGTATTGTATTACTGAACCTGAATTGCTAAACTAGTTTATCAGGATAGTACATACAGTTTGATCGTTGTTTTTGCCTTCTCTGTAAGTTTACTTTTGTTTCAAGCAGGTAGGTCTATTGACCACAAACGATTTGTGCTCAATAACTAACTAAACGTTTTGTCACAGTAGTTGTAATGGCAGCAGTAATAGCAGTACGAGTAGTACTACTGATAGTAGTAGGTACGAGTAATAGGTTACTACTCGTAGTAGGGTACCTACTACCAACAGTAGTAGTTACTCTACTATTATTAGTAGTAGGATACATACTACTAATAGTAGTAGTACTACTACTACCCTATTAGTAGTAAGATACCTACTACTAATAGGGTAGTAGTAGTGGTCATTATACCTACTACTAATAGTACCTACTTAATACTAATAATAGTTGTAGGTACTCTACTACTACTACTACTGCTCCTAGTAGTAGTAGTGGGTACCCTACTACTGCTCCTAGTAGTAGTAGTAGTAGTAGTGGGTACCCTACTACTGCTCCTAGTAGTAGTAGTGGGTACCCTACTACTGCTCCTGTAGTAGTAGTAGTAGTAGTAGGTACTCTTTTACTGCTCCTAGTAGTAGTAGTAGGTACCCTCCTACTACTCTTAGTAGTAGGTACTCTAGAGTAGTAGTAGGTACCTTACTACTACTCCTAGTAGTATTAGGGTACCTACTATTAGTACTAACTGCTACTACTGACTACTAGTAATAGGGTACCTACTACTATTCCTAGTAGTAGTAGGTACCCTATTACTAGTAGTTAGTATCATATATGTACTACCACTCGTACCTCTCGTACTAGTAGGGTAACTACTAGTAATAGGGTACCTACTACTACTCCTAGTAGTAGTAGGTACCCTATTACTAGTAGTTACCCTACTAGTACGAGTGGTAGTACATATATGATCATTAGTAGTAGTGGTAATGGTAGTTATTACGGTGTTATTACACTTATATTTTGAGGACTGCTTTAGCCAGCAAGTGTTTGAAAATAAAAAAAAGTTACAACTAGCTGTAGAAACTATTACTGCTAGAATATTGGTAATGAAATAATATTAGTAATATTCAAAGAAGCATATTGTGATTGTAATCAAACCAAGCTTTGAAACCTATATCACAGCTGAGTACATGTATTAATTTTTTTATTTAAAAAACGTTATATATTGCAGTCAAATGTCACCTAACACATTTATGGATAATCTATATGAAGTAATAAGCTTTACATATGGTTAGTTTAACTATAGGGGGAGTAAAAAGTGTAGTCTGTTTAATTGAACATGGACATAGCTTGGTTTAGTTGCTGTTATATATTCAATTTTTACCACGAGTGCAGTCAAATCAGTTCTTACTTTTTCTGTACTTATCCTATGATTATTTACAGAGCCAGGTTGAAACCAGTTGCATTTAACTACATGATACATGTTGTTCTGGACAAGCTTATGAACTTATACAAGTATTTAAACAGAAGTCTTCATGTCTGGTAAACCTTTGAAAGGATCTGCGAATTATATCTGGTGGGAAAAGGATGAGCTTGGAAAGGGAGCAACAGCAACTGTATATAAGTGTAGAGAGAAGGTATATCCTTCTTACAGTATTACCGATTTGATCAACTGGCTTGAGATTGTCCTAATTTTACCTGCAAATTTTTACCAAAAATTTATTCTTCACAATATATGGTGTTATTTTTTGCTATGAAATATCAATAGAGATTTATAAATAACCAGAAGAAGCACTTGCCTGATTTTGACTAGAACAAAGTTAAATTAGCCTAACGTAACTCTTTAAGTTCAAGTGTGTCTCAGTTTTAGAGCCAATGCACATGTTATGTTGTGTGCAACAACCATTTGTCAAACATCAGTTGAATTGCTTCATGGAGTCGGAGAGTTTTCTTTCCTAATGCTTATCTTTTGCCCAACTTTTAGCGAGCAAAAGTTGGCACAAGGGTTCGATAAAAATGTGAGAAGAGTATGAATGGGCAGAGGATCATCTTTAGTTGTTGACTTCGTATGTTGTATGCCTTGGTTCACAAATATTGAGATTCATGAATTAACACATACCTTTAGCATAAGCTTGAAAAAGTCACTCATTTGAACAGAGCTATCTTTTCTGCCTCAAGGTCAAAGTTAAAATCTACCTCGTCTTAACTATTATTATTAACCATACAAGAGTCATCTGCTGCCACGCTTCAGTATTTTGAGCTTGAAGCAGAGGTTCTTGTTAAAGTAATTTATCTGTGGGACTGTGTCATTCTTGTTTATGTCACGCATTTGTTTGGTACAGAAAACAGGGGACATCTTTGCAGTCAAAGTATTCTCAAGTAGACATAGAGAGAGGCAGCCGGAGCAAGACAGAGAATTCCTCCTATTATCAACACTAAATCATGAGAACATTGTGAAGATGCTGGCCATTGAAGAAGAGGTATGCACAATGTTCACTACATCCTGTCTCCTTCCTGTAACACATTAGTAAATGTAATTGTTTAATTTGACTATCCGTAGTAGCTAGAGTAAAGCATGCACCTAAAAGCTTCAGTCAAATTTTGGGTATTAGACTTGCGATAAGAATGATGAGATTTTGAAACGGATTTAGTATTCAAAATATTGTGAGCTGCACAAGTTTCTACTGTGTTGATGTTTATTAATAATAATAGTTTGTTCGGCCTCTAGATGAAAAATATTTTGATAACAATTCAGTGTTGGGTCAGGCATTCGAACCAGACATAACTTGGACTGGCTCTGTACTCTTCTCAACCCTTGTTATCATGTTATATATGTTATCATGTTATTATATGTTATCATGCTTACATATTTACAGCTCTACTTATTCTTACAAGTTCTCAACTTTCATCAAGAGGACCTTAGAACTACATCGTAACTTACATAAAATAATACTTCTTTTCTCTCATCTCTTCGGAGGATGTTTTTAGCTGCATGTTATTTGTTGCAGTCACAATCTGATCGAATACCATCAAGAGTAATTGTAATGGAGTACTGTAACGGCGGAAGTCTCTATTCTATACTTGAAAAGACTAGTAATGCTTACGGACTACCTGAGTCAGAATTCCTCCTTTTCCTCAAACACATCGGTAAGTTTATTTTGCATTTTAAGCCTTTTTATGCTGCTGACAGCAGCTTGTGGTGCTGAGAGGGTGCTCTGTTCGGTCATATGAGTAACCTGGTTACGGTGAGACGAAAATAACAACAAACATTTGTTGCCTCGTCATAAAGGAGTATATTGTGATTAAAAAATTTGTTATAACTTTTTCCAGCTTGTAATAAGTCCTTGTAAAACTCCTAGTACTATTATTATTAGTCGTTGGGCTATTTATTTCAACATGATTCAGTCAAAATATTATTATAATATTATTAACCATTTATCAAGGTTTCAAATATGAAGAGTGGGTGTAGGCGATCAAAAGAAGTTTTCATGTTTGGGATATCTTCAGTCCCTACACTGAAAGCAGGACTTTTGGAGCGGGAATGTCTTCTCAGTAGTCTCAAAAAATAGGAAAAATGAAATTCCAATTGCTTTGTTAATACTTGATAAATTGGCTCTGGCTAGAATTAGTTCCCAGGAAATGGATAAAATTTTATCCCCCTCTCCTGCTCTCCCCGTATAGATCAAATGTCTGGGAGTCATTGAGATCATTGATTGAGATTATTTGCTCGCATTATATATTTTCAAAAAACAATTTGTTAAAAAGCTGTGTTATACTCTTCTCTTAACATTAAATCTGGTAGCGACTTCTTCAATAACAATACTAATAACAATACTAATACTAATAACAATACTAATACTAATAACAATACTAATACTAATAACAATACTAATACTAATAACAATACTAATACTAATAACAATACTAATAATAATACTAATACTAATAATAATACTAATACTAATAATAATACTAATACTAATAATAATACTAATACTAATAACAATACTAATACTAATAACAATACTAATACTAATAACAATACTAATACTAATAACAATACTAATACTAATAACAATACTAATACTAATAACAATACTAATACTAATAACAATACTAATACTAATAACAATACTAATACTAATAACAATACTAATACTAATTACAATACTAATACTAATAACAATACTAATAACAATACTAATACTAATAACAATACTAATACTAATAACAATACTAATAACAATACTAATACTAATAACAATACTAATACTAATAACAATACTAATACTAATAACAATACTAATACTAATAACAATACTAATACTAATAACAATAACAATACTAATACTAATAACAATACTAATACTAATAACAATACTAATACTAATAACAATACTAATACTAATAACAATACTAATACTAATAACAATACTAATACTAATAACAATACTAATACTAATAACAATACTAATACTAATAACAATACTAATACTAATTACAATACTAATACTAATAACAATACTAATACTAATAACAATACTAATACTAATAACAATACTAATACTAATAACAATACTAATACTAATAACAATACTAATACTAATAACAATACTAATACTAATAACAATACTAATACTAATAACAATACTAATAACAATACTAATACTAATAACAATACTAATACTAATAACAATACTAATAACAATACTAATACTAATAACAATACTAATACTAATAACAATACTAATACTAATAACAATACTAATACTAATTACAATACTAATACTAATAACAATACTAATAACAATACTAATACTAATAACAATACTAATACTAATAACAATACTAATAACAATACTAATACTAATAACAATACTAATACTAATAACAATACTAATACTAATAACAATACTAATAACAATACTAATACTAATAACAATACTAATACTAATAACAATACTAATACTAATAACAATACTAATACTAATTACAATACTAATACTAATAACAATACTAATAACAATACTAATACTAATAACAATACTAATACTAATAACAATACTAATAACAATACTAATACTAATAACAATACTAATACTAATAACAATACTAATACTAATAACAATACTAATACTAATAACAATACTAATACTAATAACAATAACAATACTAATACTAATAACAATACTAATACTAATAACAATACTAATACTAATAACAATACTAATACTAATAACAATAACAATACTAATACTAATAACAATACTAATACTAATAACAATACTAATACTAATAACAATACTAATACTAATAACAATACTAATACTAATTACAATACTAATACTAATAACAATACTAATACTAATAACAATACTAATACTAATAACAATACTAATACTAATAACAATACTAATACTAATAACAATACTAATACTAATTACAATACTAATACTAATAACAATACTAATACTAATAACAATACTAATACTAATAACAATACTAATACTAATAACAATACTAATACTAATAACAATACTAATACTAATTACAATACTAATACTAATAACAATACTAATACTAATAACAATACTAATACTAATTACAATACTAATACTAATAACAATACTAATACTAATAACAATACTAATACTAATAACAATACTAATACTAATAACAATACTAATACTAATAACAATACTAATACTAATAACAATACTAATAATAATAACAATGTACTTGTGAATAAATTTTTAGGAAATACCAAATTCTAATTTGGAAATTAAATTTAGATAGCACTTTTGTGGTAAATTAATTCTGATAAAACTCTGATAAAATATGTTCTTGTGCAATACTTGTGAATCTGCAAGAATTTAAAACTTTACTCAGGTTGTTACCACTAAAGGAAGTGTATCAGGCTTAGGGAAAGAGAAAAGGTTCCCTGTATTTTAACAACTAAACTTCGGAGAGTAGTCATTTTTAAGCTGACAAAACATATTCTATTATAATATATTATATTCTAAATAAAAATAAAAAGATGTGTTTTAGAAAAAGTTAAAGAAAGTGGAGTGAAAATTGGAAAGTTAAATACTTACTATTATTTTGGAAATGAAATGACAACCCAACTGACTTCTTACTAGAATATAAAGGAAATAAAAGTACATGTAATCATCATCAGAAACAAACAACAATGGAGATGCCCAACCCGTAAACACGTGTATATTTAAAATATAATATTTGGTTGAAAATGAGTATGACTAATCTATCGGAGGTTTATATAGTCTTTTATACATTCTGATGAGATCGGTTTCATTCATTGTTGTGCTTGTTGGCATACGTAGCACCTGGAGTCAGAAACCGCTTTGGGTTCTTGTTTCTGCTAAATTGTCCTTTTTTTGTATAATACGTTGAACAATAGTCACTCTGTGGGCTACTTTGGTGTCATTGTTGTTCACCTTCTCACTTAACATCCATGCTAGAGACTTTTACAGGGCTTGTATTCTCAAAACAGTAGTTTATCGGCTATTGAGCTTAGTGAAGGCATACTTGATTAGACCGTAAGCGCAGGAATTTTTCATGACAGTTTAACAGAGGTAACTTCTGACTCTGGCAGTCTGATGGTTAATAACACATTCACTGAACAAATATGTTTCTTTTGTTTGTTAGACTTCATAACTTGACTTGAGAGACTGTCTTCTTATTATAGCTGCGGGCCTCAAGTACCTCAGAGAGAAAAATGTCGTCCATAGAGATATCAAGCCAGGAAATATTCTCAAATTAGAAACAGGCGAGGGCAGGTAAATTTTATTCAGTTCCACCAGCTCAAGTCTTCAAACATGCTTCTCTTCAACCATGGAAGTTTTTTCGTAATTGAGTTCATTCTTGATATTAAAAGCTTTGAATAGTAAGTCATATTTACGTAGCGTGTGATGAGTACAAACTTAATGTATGTTTCTCTACTTGTTACTACTAGGTTTTTATACACCTCAGGTCTATATACAAGCTAACAGACTTTGGTGCTGCCAGAAAACTTAATGAAGAAGACGAGTCATTTACATCTCTCTATGGTACTGAAGAGTATCTGGTAAGCGATTTCAATACCCTATTGATTTTGGTTGTTGAGTCAGTCACATGTATAAAGATATTCATATGTATGTCGCTGCTGTTAGTCGTGCACAGTCTGCTGACGGTAATACTCGAGACCAACTCTAGTTAGTTTTTCTGAGTTGCAGCGTTTTATTCTATAACTGGTTGTTTAACTAGTATTCATGTTACAGCATCCTGACCTTTATGATAGAGCTGTCATCCGACAAAGTTTTGGTACAAAAAAGTCCTTCACTGCATCAGTTGACCTTTGGAGTGTCGGAGTAACTATATATCATGTAGCCACTGGCTCTCTCCCATTCCGGCCATGCGGTGGCAGGAGGAACCGTCCCGACATGTAAGTAATTAGCATAAGCTCTTCTGTATAGAGTTTGGTCTGTCATGGGGAGACAATACATGTAGTATCGTATCTGCTCACCTTTTGGAACACGCTTTTCTCAAAGGAGCTGGGAGCTTGATGGATAATGGCACTAAATGCAGAACAAGTTGTATAACCTTCATAACAAGCTTAAAGTGTGTGGTACTCTAGTGATAAGCCCAGTTCGTCTACTGCAGGCAACGAATACTCACAGGCAAGAAGAGGTATGTGATATCAGGGGTGTGCGAGAAGGCTAATGGTAAAATTGATTACTCGGATGAACTCCCTCCAACCTGCAATTTATCAGTGTGAGTAGGTTTGGTCTAATCGTTTAGCCATAAGCTCTGGAGTAATCTTATCCTGTTTTTACTGCTTCGCATGTACGGTGTTATGCAAATACCGAGCTGGTCTATGAACTGTTGCAGTGGGTTGAAACTGCAGTTGACGCCACTCATCGCCGGTCTACTTGAGGTCGATTTGCAATATTGTTCGGATTTTGAGACCTTTTTCAGTCAAGTTTCGAATATCGTAGACAAAACAATCGTGAACATCTTTGACGCTTGTCAGTGCAAACTGCTGAAGGTATACTGCGATCCCAAGGATGAGTGAGTATACTTACTGCTCTGACACTAGTAGATTTATACAGCTTTCTTGGTTATTAAATTGCAAAGTATGACTCTATAGTAACTGTGTGTTATACTTACCCCTTCATCGAATGACACACATGTATTGTAGCTTGTATCGCAGCAGCACTTGGTATGTCAAATTGTCCAAGCTGTGGCAACGCTGTCAGTAAATTTCCTAGCTAATGGTTGAATGTTCACAATTCTGTTATATTACTTCTACTCTGCATAGCTCACTCTGCCCTTGTAGTCTTCATCGCATGAAAGATCTGATAGAGAGACAATGTCAGTACCTCCCCGTCGAACAGTTACTACTCTATGAGAACAGCAGGCTAGACGACTTGGTGCAAGATACAGATGTTGCCAAGTTTCCTGTGACAACTGAGGCCGACCCAGTTATGCTTTATCATTGCCGTGAGCCTATGACCAGATCTGATGATTTACCGACAAAACCTCATATACGTATGTATTTCATCTTCTCTGTCATTATATATATATATATATGTATATACATGTATTATATATATAATACATGTATATACATGTGTATATATATATATAATACATGTATATACATGTATTATATATATATATATATATATATATATATATATATATATACATGTATTATATATATGCATGTATATATATATAATACATGTATATACATGTATTATATATATATATATATAATACATGTATATACATGCATATATATATACATGTATATACATGTATATATATATACATGTATATACATGCATATAACTATTTCATGTTCCTTACCATCATTATTGGCTAGAATACTACATTCCTGATCAAATTACACAAAAGGTACTAGAATATATATGTGGCCAATTACAGAGTGTAAAATATAGCTCATCAAAGTGTATGTAGCTTTCAAAGTTCCTATGAGCTGATTTATTCTCGCTGACAAAAAGGTCTAATAAAGTAAGATGTTTACTAGTCTATGAAGCAGCAGTGGCTCCATCAGAGTTCAACTTATTAGGGTAGGTGTTTGTAGAAAGACCATTTAGGCATTTGTTGCTGCGTATATAATCTCACCGGGGAGAATTGTAGTTCCCCGTAACATGCATCGCAGAAGCTATCTGCGGCGGAGAGAGTAATCTATACATATGCATGATATTTTCTAGCGTGTTTGGGATGATATCTAGCCCCTCTGGTAGGGGATCCCAATCCACTCATCATAATTCTTAAATTCGTCTTTTTAACTAAAAGAGCTTTATTTTTTATCATTTAGAAGAAAGATTAACAATATCGGAAAAAGCTGGTTTTACTTTTGGTGATCATTGATTTGCCTTTTGATGTCTGCACAATTATTGCTTTTGGACAAACTTGTCTTCTATTTATCACAGCAAAGTTCAATCGCTTCGCATCAGCATATGATTTGGAGAAAGACTATCAGCTTGCTAAGAACTGCACTAGCATAATGAAGTACATATGTAACAAGTTGAAATTGACGCTAGCCCTGCAAGGATGCCTTGACAGAGCGGTGAAAGTATTTGAGTAAGTACACAATCCTTCTTCATCCCTTCATGGGTATAGTCATGCTTCCCTCCGTGTTGCTGAAATCCACACATTCTCAAAAGCATCTCCAGGTGTGTTCAAGCATTACCAGTACCATGCTTGGAATATTTTAACACAATAGTTTGTAGATTATTAATATGACGGATTGCGACATCTCATGAGGGGCAATATAAGTTCCCTGTAAATCATTTGTTGACCCATTATATTTACGCAATGGGAACCACTGTTAGAGTGTGCATTATGCAATGCTGCTACGAAATGAACCATCTGACATCGTGGTTGATTTGCAAAGAAAACTTCCCAACTCCTAAGCAGCTAAACAATGTTTCTCTTCGAGTCCTTCTTTATTCGCTTCTGCCAAGCTTCCAGTTTTTACGAAGTCATTTATGTGTTTGTAAGAGATCAGTGCGCCTTCACTTGTGTGGCGGTTGTAATCTCATTCTCTCATCATAAAATTCAGCTTTAGTTAGAAACTTATTTTATCCATCAAAAAGACTTATAAAGCGTTCTGCAATCACCACATTAGGGGCTCTCAACGTTAACAAGGATGAGTAATAATAATAATGTAATTTTAACACTATTATCTATAATCGCTGTTCTCGCTATTGTTGTCTAGGTCACATCATGGTTGTATAACAGAGTATGTGAAACCTATTACATGGTAGCGTGTGAGTGCGTCTCTGTGCCTACAGCTCAAGATAGCCTCAGTGTTATTATTTCCCGTAACTAAAGAATATAAGTGGTATTGTAAGCTACGCCACAGAACCATAGAGCACACTCTTACATGGGAAAATATTGTTTACGATACGGACTCTTGCCACACTGCATAGGCCATTGCTTGTGTAATTTAATAATGGGTAACTCTAAATTCAGGGAAATATGTCACGCCTCATGTCACCTCCGTAAAGACTGCATTTCAATTAATAGTACGCATATATCAGCTGAGGCAGAATGAGACAGGTGACGCGCATATATCAGCTGAGGCAGGCTGAGACAGGTGATTCATGAGTATGGTGTGGTCGGTAAACAATAGGCCTTTGCCGATTCAGAGCCCTACGCTATTGATTTGACTAAAGGGGAATCCCCTTTCATAAGAGCGCAGCTGGAGCATTACAATATATGTGTGGTTGGATTTCCCATACTCCATAACTAAACGAATTTTCTAGGATTTTCAATTGGTTTACCGCCTAAGATTCTTCAAAGCTATATTTACTAAGGAAGTCATATTAATAAAAAACCTGCGAGCTTCTTTTGAACTAGGCTCTTCTTTCCAACTAGACATTCTACTGAAAGATTTGGCTTGTTTGAAGTTTTCATTATTCATTTTATTATTTTTATTTTGGTGTGGAGATTCTCTTTGCTCATCCTTTCTCTACTAATTTATCTTTCTCAGTGACTCCACATGACCTGGTCACATGACCACCTTCTCCGCAAGAGTTTTAAAGCGACGCTGTAAATGTGTTTTACTTTAAAATTCCCAAATGAAGTTGTTCTTTGGAGAAGTTTCAGACAAATTCTACTTAGAATTACACATGAATTTATTCAGAGTAGTTTTGACAGCTCTTAGATATATATATATATATATATCACTAGCAATATATATATAGCTCTTATATATATGTATATATATATTACTATTCATATATCCGTGTCTATTATTTATTATAGCCATTAGATTAAAACATGTGATAGTCGATTTGTTTAATAAAACTTGAATTACAACAATTTCAACAGCAAAATGTGGAACTTTTAGCGACAGAATTAAATATGTTGCTGTCGTATTGGTAAGGAACCTACACACGTCATTACTGCTAATGCAACATATATTTAATCTTGTTTTTTTAAAGGAGTAATTTTTACACATTCATGAAATACAAATTTTCCAATTGATCTGTTCTCAGTGTCAGAATTTCCTTTTCAATCCTTATCTCTATTTACTCTTCAGCTTACCACTCGATAAGCTATTTTGTTGAAGCTGTATTTTGGTATTTCTATCGCTTAATCGTAACAACGCAACTTGGATTGATCTCTTTGTAGAAACTATGTAATATATATGGTTGTGCAACTGCGTGACAATATACTTATGGTTATAAGCACGGCTGAAGAGGTTCGTGCTCGGCACGGCTTCATGAGGAGTCTCGTTCAGAACTACCGCAAACGGGAACATCAAATGAGAGCGAGCAGTAGCTCAGATAATCAAGTCTTGGAGAGGTTTGAAGCATTGAATCTGAAAATTGAGGAGGTGAGAAATGGCCACTCAAGTCTCAATATAGATATCGATTAGTTTTCCATCCTCAGTGAACAAGGAGGATACAGCCTATCATTTTGCAATGCATTCAAAGTTGTAAAAGTTTTACCCATAAAATAAGAGAGACGGTAGAGCGCTGAGCAACGCTCTGTATCCATTTAAAAAAGAACCGCTGAAAGTCTGTCAGAGTTGAATCGGATGTCTTCACTGGTGCTCATACCCAAGTGTCTTCCACGTGCTAATTCCTGGTTACCCAGATGCTCTGAGCAAGACATTGTCTCTTACATGTTCACTTTTGGTATGTCTTCTATAGGTGGTGCTCACTTTTGGCATGTCTTCTATACTCTTACACGCTCACTTTTGGCATGTCTTCTATAGATGGGCTCATTTATTCAAGATCTACAAAAATACGGAGAAGATTATAAAGAAAAATTAGCTGACAAAAAGGAGTTATCACACAAATGGAGACGGTCAAGTGGATGTGACCCTGAGAAGGACATGTGGTTGGTTGCATTTATTTTTCTTACCCACGTGCGCATCACGTAAAATGCAAAAGTGTACTTAGTAGTTGTCTGCACATTGAATTCCAGAGTAAATTTAGTGGATTGTTATATGTCACGTCGCGCATAATTAGAGGTATACAGACGCTACCCTACCTTCGAACATTCATGCTATGAACAACTGTAAATACGAACGGTGTAGTGCGTATGTCAAAAATGTTTGTACAGAGATGCCGTGCGTTGCATTTTGTATTGCACACTTTTTTTCGAGTAGTGCGGCTTTTCGCCTTTGATATCAATCTTTTCAAGTAATTACACAGCTTACTTATTCGTTATGTGCAGCAACACGTGAAAAATTTAGTAACATTTCTTTTACAGTAGTAGTGTTTCTCTCCAGTCTTACACATCTTTATAGAGTATATTGTTTTATTATTATCACGTGTTCTTTAAATGCTGTACAAACCAATATACATGTAGGATACTTAAACAAGCCTTAAACATACAAATACAGATACAAAACATTCATCCTTCCGCCGTACAAAATAACCAACTCCTTAAACATACAAATACAGATACAAAACATTCATCCTTCCGCCGTACAAAATAACCAACTCCTTAAACATACAAATACAGATACAAAACATTCATCCTTCCGCCGCACAAAATAACCAACTGAGACCACTTAGGAAAAAATTCGCTTAACGAACATATCTCGTTCAAAAATTGGGGAGTGTCTGTAATTTATTTTTGTTGAAAGTTTAATTGGTAGTTGCTTCCTCTTCCCAAAATCTAATGCTCTCTTGGATAGTTGTCTGGGCATGAAGTTTGCAAGTCTCCTCGGTAGTGGTTTGTTTATTTGTTACCTTTTCTCAACCTCACATCAGATATCCTGTCTCTTGCTTATTTTATCAAGTGCAGTTATGGCTTTTGTTTTAGTTTCTGACAAATTCATGAATCATTTAAAGACAGTTTAAGATATTGTAGCAAGAGTACATGACTCCGCAGACAGTGTCAACAATTATAGCAAGAGAACATAACTCCGTGGAGAGTTTCAGCTCAAACATAGGATCATTATTTCTGATCATACTTGAGTTATTCACTGTTTGCGCTTGAACCTTGTATACTACATCATAAGCCCATTTCTCTTGACTTCTACTACAGCGCTGCAAGAGTAGCCTCACTGACTAATCATGTGGAGGAATGTATGACGGCCTTCCACAGCGACCGCAGGTTGAAGACATTGCCATATAATGAGGAGCAGATACACAAGTTTGAGAAGTAAGCCTTCCCAGGCTTAGTTGGATACTGTTGCTAATCTCACCCGCCTGGTGTTACAAATACAATGTTTTTGCATCAATATATCATTGAACATGTCTTCCTAGTCACCTCATGAGGCCTCACTCGTACTGCTGATTGACCTCATGTGCCCTCACTTGTACTGCTGATTGTCTTGCAGGAACAAGATGAGTGAGTGCTGCACATCGGCCGTGTCATTGCACGAGGACCACTGTTGGGATAAGACCAAAAAGATGTATCGTCTTTTCATTCAGTGGTTCCAGTGAGTTGTCTTCTCTCTATTCATGTTCGTTTTTTTCCTTATCATCAATGGCAAGCCTGCTCTTTTGCTGTAGTTTACTCACTATAGAAATTGTCAAACCTGAGCTCAAATACAAGACTAAACTTGTTCAAGAAATTGTTTTTATTATCATTTAGACTCGTTACAAATAATTGAGGAACGTGCAGGATGTTTTACTCTTTACAACCTGATGAAGACCAGTATGTGCATGTATAGAGACTATTGGTGAGGCATTAGCTACGGTATATATTAGCTACGGCTCTAGCAGTAAATCATCTAGCGGCTGACACTCAGACCACACTTGCTTATAACAACCCACAATGTTGCCAACATCGAAATGCATTTGTCCTCCAGAATGGCTTATAGAATCCAAAATAAGATTCACAAATTACGAGGAAAGATGGGACGACTACAGACCCTCTCTAGTGAGGTCTCGAAGGACCTCAGTCAGGTGAGGGCCTCAAAGAAACTACTAAACCTTCTTTTGCGCTGTGATAATCCGAGTTCAGCCACTTATTTCATAGTTTCATCTCCTATAAGCCTTTTCAACTTCATAGGGCTTTGTTAGATTGAGTGCTAGCATGTATATTAAACATTATATATACCTGTGTGCGTGCGTGTGTATTAATTATTATATATACCTGTGTGCATGCGTGTGTATTAACTATTATATATACCTGTGCGCGTGTGTATAAAATATTTTTTTCAGTATAATGTTCTCTTTATATAGCAACACAGTGTGTGTGTATAAACACGTATATGTTGTATAAACATGTATATGTGTGTATAAACATGTACATGTGTGTATAAACATGTATATGTGTGTATAAACATGTATATGTGTGTATAAACATGTATATGTGTGTATAAACATGTATATGTGTGTATAAACATGTATATGTGCGTATAAACATGTATATGTGTGTATAAACACGTATATGTTGTATAAACACATATATGTTGTATAAACATGTATATGTGTGTATAAAAGGTGTACGTGTGTGTATAAAAGGTGTACATGTGTGTATAAAAGGTGTACATGTGTGTATAAAAGGTGTACATGTGTGTATAAAAGGTATACATGTGTGTATAAAAGGTGTACATGTGTGTATAAAAAGTGTACATGTGTGTATATGTGTATATATTCTATACACTAAACTGTGACTAGAGCATTATCTCGTGTGTATTATTTTGTAGTGTGATTACGACCTGGTACAAATTATATCTAAACAACCGTCTCAAGCGGTGCCTGCATCCCACCCATTTCACTCGTATCCCCCCGAAACACAAGATGATACCGGTCTTGGTCCCTCCGTCGTATCAGAAAATCAGGAGCAAGCCCTTGAACAGCTCTTGCATACGTAAGTTAATTTAATGCCCTGTCATAAAAGGTGGAGAGTAGCTTTGTATATATATACAGTCAAACATGGATAACTCGAACTTCACGGGACCGAGCGAAAGTGTTCGAATTATCAGAGCGTTCAAGTTATCAGAACACTGTCACAGGTCCATGTATTTACTTATTTATTAGTAGATACATGTACATATACAAACTATAATATAAATCAAAAGCACAAATGGCTTGTTTCAAATTAAATGCTTCTAATGTAAAGTTTAAAACGTTTTTATCAAAAAGTATAGAGATTTTTCTATCACTTGAGATTGGTTCGTTGTTTGAGGTGATGTTATTGCCAAGACGTTTTTTATATTGACATTGGCAAAACTTGATCGTTGTTGAAATGCTCAAAAGAAAAGACGTATTTTTCTTTTGAGCGTTTTACCCACGATCAATTTTGCCGATTTTTCTTGAAGTTTATGCAAAGATTACCTCACTTTACCTTGCTTCCGAAGGGCGATTGCTAAGCGGATGTTTGGTATAAATCAAATTTCACCAAACCTTTAGAAAAGTCGTTGACAAAAATATTTTGCCGATAGTGGTAATAATGACGCTTACGAATTACGAAAAGTTGAGGTTTACCTCTATGGCTTGGAATAAAGTGATTTTCTAAAGCGATAACAACCGATTCGGTAGCCATTGGGCAAAAAACAGTTCGAGTTAACAGTGTTGAGTTCGAGTTATCTATAGCAATTTATCATTACGTGGGAACGGACCAAAGAAACCGTTCGAATTAACCATGTGTTCGAGCTATCCGTGGGCGAGTTATCCATGTTTGACTGTATATGTATATGTTCTTGCCTGTCGTGCTTCTCAGACTTCCTTCCTACTATGTAAAATGAGCCACTCTTCTGGACATGCGTATCGGCTTTAGCTAGATTAGAGTGTTACCATGTTGATAGTTAGACTAGAGTGTTACCATGTTGATATTTAGACTTGAGTGTTACCATGTTGATAGTTAGACTTGAGTGTTACCATGTTGATAGTTACACTAGAGTGTTAACATGGTAATAGTTACACTAGAGTGTTAACATGATGATAGTTAGACTAGAGTGTTAACATGTTTATAGTTAGACTAGAGTGTTAACATGTTTATAGTTAGACTTGCATTAAATTAAAGACACACTTTGTGGGCTAGTTGGTGATATACATTATCCTGTGTACTTGTGTACGGTTTGAGTCCAGCAATGATGGGAAGGTCAGCTCTAATGATCATTTTGTAGTTTTTGAAATTGATTCACCGTGTAAATCAGACTTGGTCTTATTTACAATGCAACAGCAGCCGTAGCAATAAGCAGCTTGTGACAATGTGGGCACAACTCTTTAATCCGAATGGTTTTGTCTCTTGCAGGTTTGAGCTGTGTTGGGATGATGCAGACGCAATGGTTACTGACCATGAGCTAGGTATAATGTCTCTAAAAGTAAGTTACTCAACTGTATAATTCACATTTGACTCGTCAATATCAACATTGCAACTTTTTATGTTAAGTTAGCTGGTGAATTGATAATCTTCTTACTGTATTTGTAATCAGATTGTAAATATATTATATATCGGTTACTGAATGCTGATACTGCTACCAGATGTTATACCTGCTACCAGATGATATACCTGGTATCAGATGATATACCTGGTATCAGATGATATACCTGGTATCAGATGATATACCTGGTATCAGATGATATACCTGGTATCAGATGATATACCTGCTATCAGATGATATACCTGCTATCAGATGATATACCTGGTATCAGATGATATACCTGCTATCAGATGATATACCTGATACCAGATATCTGGTATCACATGATATGCCTGGCATGAGAGACTTACAGTGGTATCTGTGTAGGTTTGCTACCTGCTACCGATATAGATTAATCACTGGATACCCTATTACAAGCCTTGATCCCTTTTATCTGTATCAGTCATGTCAATGATTAGACAGAACTTACAAGATTGCATCAGCCATCTCACTCGTTGCTTTATATTTGATTTGCAATTGAATTTTTGTAGAATTTTCCTTTTGATATCCTTAAATGTTCTGTTTTGCAGGACTCAGTACGTCGTTACTCTGGATTCGACTTATAACTCCTCCACAGAAGCAAACTTTACTTTTTTCCATCTCATCAGTTCACCGCTAGTTATTTTTTTAAAAGCACAATTTGTGTGATAGCCAGCCAAGCTCGCTCGTGCTTTCTGTAAATAAAACTTTTATCAGTCACCTAGTGACTACAGGTAATAATTTTTAATAATGGTCAAATCACATTTTTGTAAAGCTATGCTACTAGGATTAAATTTGTATTTATCTCTATACAATTGTATTCATTTTCATCGCTGATTGGTGTTATTTATTTAAAATATAAATAGTATCTTATGCTCACATGTATCTAATAGTTGTCACAGTTGATATCAACTTCATAGAATTGCTAGCAATGCTTCTCGGAGACGGATCAGCTTGTGTAAGCATTTGCTCATCAATTGGAATAGCTTCATCCTCCCTACTTCTATCAATGTACTCGATAGAACTAGAGGGTTAACAGTACAAGCAGCCAAGTGCCATGCTTTCCTTTATAACCCTTGATGTAGATGGTTACCGTGACACTCTGAATATGCATACATGGACTGCTATTGTTTGATGATTGATCACCTCTTCCTCTGCTTTCGGTCTAGTTTGGTTCTAATTTCCTGTTGCTATTGCAAAAACATTTGTCAGATATTTTGCTTGTAAATAATATCCTATTAAGCATTAAGGAGTCTGTCAAATGAACAGCTTCTATTGGGAGAAAGGAGTACTTGATATTATAAGACTGAGTTCCACGTCAGCTGGCTCGGAGAAGGTTGGGGGCAATATAAGTTCGACTATCAGCCACAAAGCTGCATCAAAACTACAGTTTGATCTATCTGCTAGCTACTAACAGTTTTCATCTCCTGTTTAGAAGGCTGGTTACATTCGTCTATCAATATCAACCGCGAAGGTGATATTGCCAATTGCTAGTACTTCAGTGTGTGTGATGACCTTTCATCCGGTTAAAAAAATTTTTGTAGTTTTGTGAACAGGAAGGTGAGTGTAGTCCTCACTCGATATGTTGTTTTACATCCTCCCTCAACTCTCATCTCACCCTATCTCGATTGATTATTAGATGTTATTACACGTAGTAAGTCACCCCACGCAGGCTTTTCGCGGAATATATAGTTCTTAAAAGTTCTCCACAATGGATGGTTTGATTTTTGCTGATGCTGATCATGACGACAGCTTGAAGCTTCTCAATCGAGGCAAAGTGTTTCTTATATTTTAATAGGCTAATGGAGTTGAAGTTTTGATAAGGTCCTGGCAAAATGTTACAGCAGTTGTTTTTAATATTCATGTTGTGTTGGATGAATAAGATTTGTTGCCAGACAGTAGCAACCTTACTGTATATACTGATAAGTAGGACAGTTACTTTATATAGTTAGGTCTGAACCAAAACCGAAAATGTTTTTAATTGTTTTGGATTGTTAATACTATTATAGAGTCATTTGATGAGCAACTCTGCTAATGTAACCCTTTGTGCAGTTTGACCTTGACCGAAGTGCGTGACACCAATGAAAGATAGTCAATGCTAGTCTTGAAAGTTTAATCTCACTTTATATTCTTTGTCGTTCTTCAATCACTTCAATATCATATAAGAAAACACCACCAATATCGTGGAACTAAATATTAATCTACATATATAATGAAACATGAAACAACTCAAAACTTAGTAGTGTTTTGGACGTATGATAAAATAAATAATATGTCTTTCATGCACACGCAGTTATATAAAATAGCTGCATTGTACGTGGATATATAATACCCTGTGCCAGTTTGGGGCAGCCTATTAGTTCATGATAGGAGCTAGATTATTATCGCTTGTTATGTATGGTGGCGATTGTACTCGAGCAATCATGAACTTACCTAACAAAGTAGGTACTTGCTTGTCATCAGCGTTCACATGTTACAAACTCTACTAACACCAGATAAGTATCTTATATCTTACAGGATCATTTCGCAGAAAAACTTTATTTCTTCGAGGCAGTAAACGTCATTAAACTTGGCTTCAGCAGAGAACAAGGTGACACAGTTTCCATCACCACTTGGCTCAATATCCCCCCAAAAGGGTGTCACTATTGGTCTGGTTTCTTTTCCCTGCCACTTAAATATACCATCTTCTTTTCTTCCACTTGTCCAGAATGCCGTATTATACAAGTCTACAAGTTATCAAATGTCTAGGAGTTGTCTACACCACACAAATACACAGAACAAGTCATGATTCCACCAGTTGAAACTGTATTTGTAAAAGACTGTTTCAAAATCATTAGGCTGTGGCTTGCTCAAAGAGTCAAGATTAATAAGAGGTAGTAATTATAAATGTTATGAGAAAAACTACATTTGAGATGACTTTAACCTCCTTTGACCTCCTTTGACCTGTCTTCCTTGTCAACTATGAACACGGGTGGAACAGTTTCGCGCAGTCTTGACCTAATTGTAGGTTTTTTCCATTTTTGGTGAACCTTTGTAATTTAATTTTTGAGTCTTATTTTTTAAATTTCCTAGCATTCTTTCTACTTAGTTTTAAGCCTGATTTTAGCTTCTCGCTGCTACAATTTGCAGCATTTTTATACATTTTAGATGTTTAGTACTATTTTCATGTGAAACTTTACATGTTATTTAGGTTGAAAGTTGGTCATTTGTTTTCAAAATACTGTACGCAGATTATAAGAAGATATGAAAGTAAAAGGTTTGCGATGCAGCAGACAGGGATTTCTAAATCTTATGTTTTTATAAATAATAGTCCAATTGTTATTTGGCGATCCCTACTTTAGAAAGTTTGGTTGGTGTAAAAATAGAAGATATACTACATAAATCCCAAGAAATGCTGGTGTAACTTGGGAATACTGCATATTGAATGACAAGTTTCCAAAATACCATTCTCTCTCTGGGTAAATGCTGTATTATATCTATCTCTTAGATAGAATAATGAATAAAGCTTGTAGCAAACATTAACTATCTTAGTCAATCATAGTCAGAGCATTTCTACTCGTTTTGACCTGCCAAAACTTGTCATCTACGCTGATAATGCTTACACACACCACAACTATCATATCGGAAGTCTCATGATGATGTCATATACGGACGATGCTAATATTGAGCAAAACTTACAAGACATCGAAACTAATTTGTAGCAAATTTTTCAAAGTTATTTGATATCTTGGCAAATGTCTGCTAAGGAATTAGCCAAGCCTTACATTTTGTTCATCTGACCCTTCATTGCGCTTGTATTTGCTTGTACATATTGTGGTGCAGCAACAGTAAAGTTATCATACTAACCGTAATAACTAATACTACTAACCATGACAATATTATTAATAATAATACTTTTGATAATGATAGTAATACAACTCTAAAACCCTTGATGAGGGCTTAGAGTGAGGTGAGGACTTTGAGTGAGGTGAGGACTCAGGGTGAGGTGAGAACTTAGAGTGAGGTGAGGACTTAGAGTGAGGTTAGGACTCAGAGTGAGGTGGGGACTCAGAGTGAGGTGAGGACTGTGTGGTAACCAAATGTCAACAAACCCGTGATAAAATCATGATAATAATATTAAGGCTAGTGGTCACAGTCTAAGAATTTGGTCATTAACTAAAACCGTTTTCATGGGTTTTGCCATTTTCCCAAGATGGCAACCGTTGGATCAAGCTAGTAACAATGAACAGAAATGTTTTCAACTACTTTTACTTCTAATGAAATATTTATAAGTTCTACTTTAAAAACCAACAGGAGTAAAACAAAGTATTGCTAGTTATTTTATCAACTGTATATATATACTTATGCTTTCATGATAAATTCAGCTATTAGATTTTCTTTAGGCCTTCTGATGGCCGAGTGATGAAGAGGCTCTAGTTGTGCACAAAACTTGATTCTTCATCATTGACAATTTGCAGAGTTTTTCTCTATTTCTTAATAAAACAAGAGCGCATACACTGAAGTAAGTAACTTATATAATTCCAGCAGGCGATCAGTGGTTTACCGATGAATTTATAAATAAAAGACTTGAAGAAAAACACCGCGTAGTAATCTTTTAACGATGATTTCTGCATATCAAAAATACGAGAAAACATTGTGGCAGTTATAATAATGGCAGCCATGATGGCAGCCAATAGAACCTAGCATTTAACTTGAATGGTTGGATCTTGCATGTAGAAAGTCCTAGAGTTTATAATTATGTTTAGTAAAAGAGATGCCGACTGAATGAATTCATAAGAGCTATAGAATAATAAGTAATAATAAAATAGCTTTCATTTAAACAGGCTGTTAGGCTGAAGACATGTGCCTCTTCACACTTTTTAATGACATTACCTGATTTTTCTGCTTGCATTTGTTACAGGTACGTTTTAACTGCACAGAGCTAGACTACGTGTCAATGTTTATGTATCGCTATGGCACAGAGCTAGACTCTACCTGTCAGTGTTTATGTATCGCTATGGCACAGAGCTAGACTCTACCTGTCAATGTTTATGTATCGCTATGACACAGAGCTAGACTCTACCTGTCAATGTTTATGTATCGCTATGGCACAGAGCTAGACTCTACCTGTCAATGTTTATGTATCGCTATGGCACAGAGCTAGACTCTACCTGTCAGTGTTTATGTATCGCTATGGCACAGAGCTAGACTCTACCTGTCAATGTTTATGTATCGCTATGACACAGAGCTAGACTCTACCTGTCAATGTTTATGTATCGCTATGACACAGAGCTAGACTCTACCTGTCAATGTTTATATATCGCTATGGTACAGAGCTAGACTCTACCTGTCAATGTTTATGTATCGCTATGGTACAGAGCTAGACTCTACCTGTCAATGTTTATATATCGCTATGGTACAGAGCTAAACTCTACCTGTCAGTGTTTATATATTGTTATGACAACAACAAAATCAAGTTTTAAAAGCAAGAGCAACAAATTACTCTTACTAAATTACTGTTCAAGTTATCTTTGGTATTAGCATTGTATTTGCTTGTAGGTTGTGGAAACCAGCCCTAGTCTTGACTGACCTAGCTGACTAACCTAGCTGACTTCAGAAACTGAGTCTGAGTCAGCAATTTCATCACTTTAGCTAACTAAATTTGCACAATGTTGGCTTATCAGCCCACAAAGTACTGAAAGATTTACAGCTTATTAACATTATAATTTATTTTCTGATATTTCATTGTTAATGAGCTGAGCTGTTATGCTATTTTAGCTTTTAACAGAAACCATCATTTTACTGCTCGCTCAATACATAAACCAGGACAAGCGGTTAAAGCAGAAGTTACCTGGAGAATTCTGAATGTGTTGGCTCATCCACTGAGCTGAATTGAAGTTGTCGAATGCCAGCAAGTACTCGCCATACTTAGCGCATTCAGACTTGGCGTTCTCCCAGGTATCAGAAGAATCTGACAACCTAATGCAGGTGTGTGAGTGCGGATTGTAGAAATACTGCTTTGGACACTCGAAAAAAACTGACAAAAGAAAACATACCTACACAATCCGCGAACAGAAATGGTAATGTATCAAGTTTTGGGGTAAAGACAGTCACTGTATTCCTCCTTACCTTCGTATAGCACTCTCGAGGAAAGTAATGATACATGTACGTCATACGTCAGCAGAAATGAATTGAACAGCCAACATATGCCTTCAGTTAGTTCAAATGCGGTGCATACTTCTCTTGTGTTGGTGAGGCATATTAAAGAGCACTGTTGCAGAGAATCTGTCTTATGCTGAGCAGTAAACTCACCAGTAGGCAGGTAATTTTCTCGCTTAGCAAACACTTCCTTCAGTGTATTGCAACGGGTCTAAAAACTTGCAGCTGTCAGACAATGCGCTTGAGCTCAGCACTGGATTGATTAGTCAACCACAACTTGCAAATACAGAATTAACAAAAATATATCTATATACATAAATTTCAGAGTTTGTCTGTCATCTGTTGTTCATCTGTCCGGTTATAGCGATAAAATTATAGCAACCAAAAATCTCCATCGTTCCGGAATTGAACTTGCGACATGCAAATCTCAAATCTACTAACAAGTAGCCCATAACCACAAGGCTAAGCCGTTCTCATCATTTCAATCGCTCTCACCATTCACTTTATATCCTTTTTTTGATTGCATATGCCAAATGTGCACTTTCTATTAATTAATAATATTACTTTTTGCATTTGAATTTTTTCAAAATGTTTTTAATAGCCAATTTTTTTTACAATTATCTATTTTTTTTAACTTGTAATTTTCAAATGGGCTGTTGCTTCATACTTCCAGTTTTGGTAAATTCTTTAAAAGCCAAATGCTTTTCTCGTAGACAATTCTAAAAGAGAAAGTGTCTTTCTCCATTCAGTCAGACAAATTATCAGACAAAAAGTCTGATATCTCATTTTTATGGCGCCTTACAATGCCTCGCGTTGCGCGTTCGCAACGCGAGGCGTACAACTCGAGTTGTGAACACGCAACGTGAGGCACTGTATCTGCAAGGCGCCCATACATTTTTACGTTTGTACCAGTATCGTTCTTCAAAACTTTGAATACAGCGAGCTTCTACTGCAACAGTAACCTTTCTATACACCCACTTCTATGTAATCATTGTTGATTTTTTTTTAGTTTGTTTGAACTGCACCAAAAACACCTTTTTCATGATATGAAGTTTGAAAATTAGAATGGTAAATGTTGTATATGTTAAATAAAAATCAATTTTCTGCACAAAAACTATTTTATTACCCGGGCATTCAACTAGTATAAATTTTTTCATTTTATTTTATTATATATTTATACATCCCAGCATTTTTCAATCTTTTGAAGAGATTGAAAAATGCTGGGATGTAAGGACAACTGTATTATATAATATTATGTATATCTATATATATATATATGTTTATATATGTATATATACAGTATATATATATAATGTATATAAAAAAAAATTGTTTCCTCACCCCGGATACCCCGTATGGGTGGTAAATTCTGCTCTAACTCGGTCTCCTACCAGGGACCTGGGAGTTTGAGCACTCGCCTCAAGATCTTAGCTGTTCCCAATAGCGCACTTTATATATATATATACATATATATATATATATATATGTATGTATATATATATACATATATATATATCTATATATATATATATATATATATATATATATATATATATATATATATATATATACATATATATGCAATGCATACAATGCAAATACAATGCTAATCTATCACACTAGAGACGATCCTAGATGCAGACTGTGCAAAGATGCACCTGAGACCATCCAACACATCATCAGTGGATGCAGACAGCTAGCAGGGAACGCATACACTGAGCGGCATAATCATGTCGCAGGTATTGTGTATAGAAGTCTATGTGATGAGTATGGCCTTAATAAACCACAACACTGGTGGGAAGCTCCTGGTAAGGTCAATGAAAATGACCGCGCTAAGATCCTCTGGGACTTCTACATCCAAACTGACAAGCATGTCCTAGCAAACCAACCAGATATAGTGGTGGTAGACAAGGAGAACAAGAGGGCTACTATAATAGATATAGCAGTACCCAATGACTACAATATAGCCAGCAAAGAAAAAGAAAAGGTAGAAAAATATCTCCCTCTTGGAGAAGAAATTGAAAAATGCTGGAATGTAAGAACAACCGTAATCCCAGTAGTGATTGGGGCACTGGGCGCAATAACACCGGCGCATAAAATGTGGCTTGCCCAAATACCAACAACAATCAACTCAGGTGAGTTGCAGAAAAGTGCGCTATTGGGAACAGCTAAGATCTTGAGACGAGTGCTCAAACTCCCAGGTCTCTGGTAGGAGACCCGAGTTAGAGCAGAATTTACCACCCATACGGGGTATCCGGGGTGAGGAAACAATTTTTTATATATATATATATATATATATATATATATATATATATATATATGTATATATATAGCTTGTAGCAATGCATCAGGATGCCACTAAGCTGAACTTTGAACTTCATATCGAGCATCAATTAAGGAGGAAGTTTGAAAAGTGTTTTGATGTAGAAATATGTGTGTCTTTCCTAGATTAAGAACAAATACAAGTCAGTTTAGTGATCAATTTCTGTCAGCAGCTGTGTCATCACTTGTTGTGAAAGCTCTGAGAGACAACTCGACTCATTGCTGACAGCTAAGTTTTCAATAAATAAAATAGGGTAATTGACATTTATTTAGGAAATGTGACATTTGTGAAGGCAATTCTCATTTAAAACTTGG
This sequence comes from Watersipora subatra, assembly GCF_963576615.1. Lineage (NCBI taxonomy): Eukaryota > Metazoa > Bryozoa > Gymnolaemata > Cheilostomatida > Watersiporidae > Watersipora > Watersipora subatra. The sequence goes on along the minus strand of NC_088709.1, from coordinate 2,192,473 downwards.
AAGATTCTCGTAGAAGCATATTGTACAGTAAAAAACTCATGGTTTCTTTAAACACGAGCCTTTCAAGGTAAAATTTCTAGTAGTTGACAAGTTTCTTTTAAGTTGGTATAAAAAATGACCAAAAGATTTTGCACTCACCTTTGTAACTAGCTGAATTTGTATCAGAAGACATATTAACAAGTGCACAGAGGACTTCATTGTGCCCGACAGCTAATATCTTATCAACTTTGAGGATGACTGACTTTTGCAGAGCCTCAATATCAGGTCTCAGCTAACAATGGCTGTTTTCTGCAAAGATCAAAAGGTTTGACATATAAGTTTTTCTAATGGGTTTCTCTCAGCGAATGAACTTAATCAATAACTGTTCATTTCGAACAGGAAGCTGCCATAACTTCACCTAGTAGCTGCCACTACAAATCATATTGATTCTCTAAACAACCTGAAGTGCAAAATGCAGCTATGAGTGGCCTCTTTCAATTTGGCTTGGCATCGTACTATCTCTCTCTTAAGGGACAATACATCGTACTATCTCTTTCTTAAGGGCATCGTACTATCTCTCTCTTAAGGGCATCGTACTATCTCTTTCTTAAGGGCATCGTACTATCTCTCTCTTAAGGGCATCGTACTATCTCTCTCTTAAGGGCATCGTACTATCTCTCTCTCTTAAGGGCATCGTACTATCTCTCTCTTAAGGGCATCGTGTGGTGAGTGAGCGTGTGATGTGCACGTCGTGCATCAGGTGGTGAATGAGCGTGAACTTGTGAATGATTAGAAGAAAATTCTTTTAAGTTTGCTTATAATCTACTGACCTCTCAAAGATGGCTTCTAAAATAAAGTTTTTCACAATTTTTGGTTTTCTAAAAAAAAAATTCTTCGTGATGCAATATATTTTGTAAGATCGTAAAGTTATTTATACCTTTGCATTGAGTAAACCCAAAATATACCAGACGAGAAACAACAGTCCTCCTTAGCCACCGTCTTGTATTCTTATAAATCGGCAGAGCAATAGCTATGAATAACAAATTTTGACTATTTAGGGCATTGGATCAGTTTTGAAATATGATCAATTATTAGTGGAGTTGTCTCATCTTAACTGTTAGTATGTGCTTCGCAGCAATTCGAGCATTTTTAACAAAAAATAAAATTTGTCTTCTGATTTATTGTATTCTTTATGTATGACAGACGTACTCATGTATTTAGAATTAATAAATTATGGTAGCTCTTTCCTAGCGCTGCTTCTTTTTACAGAACTCATCAACACAGACAAGTTATAACTAATGTATGTATTCCTTTGTACCAATTTTTTACTTAACTCTCAATGAATGCTAACTTTGTGTATTTGTGTTAGAATTATTTTTTTAAGTTTTTTGCTAACATGTTTCCAGTTTGTTTCCTTTACTATTTATTTCTACACTATTCTCTCAGTTTTCTCTATGAAATGCCTTAAACATACATTCACTTACCCTTGTTACAAAGATAGTTTTTTCTCTCTGAATTCACTGTTTTCCATTATCTCTGATTCAACTGGTTACATTTATGCATCTACCAAGACCAAAATTAACTCTGTAATACAAACACTGCGTTGAGCTGAGTACATATGACATGGGAACATTGCAGATAGATTAATAAATAGATAATCACAAAAAAAGATAGAAAGAATAAATTCAAGGCGAAACTTGCACAGGGCAGAATTACTTTATGTGGGCATGTATGTAGACTGCTGACTTATCAGTAGAAGTTTTAAAGGGATGGGAACTTAGCCTAGTCGAGGGCATCTACGTATATGTATAATAACATGTTTGTCAGCATTTTCCAGATGTCTTCTTTCTTCAGCAGGTTCGAGTGTTTGTCACTGCCTTGGTAGTTTAAAAGTTTAGCCAACTGTACAAAGACTTCTCTTGTTTGAATTTTGCCAGTGGCTAGCCTTTTACTTATTAGTAGTTTATTTCAAATCTTTCAGTCGTACAAAAATCATCATCTAAATCTAATCTTTATTTTAGTGAAATCCGTGTTCTTGTGTATGTTTGTTCGAAACCACGGATAGAGATTGGGAAAAAAGATTGCATCATACGGAATTCGAACCTACGGCATTCAGTTTCACCATCTGGCACACAAATAATCTGAATTAAGCATTCATTTTCATGGGCTTCAGATTTATTGTACACATACTTATTCTCAGTACTTTATTGGCACACCTGATGATCACAGCACAACAACAGATTGCTAATCTATATATATATATATAAATATACTTCTCAATAGTTTGTGTGCGGGTTTGTGGGTATGTGTGTAGTTTCAGCTACAGCTATTAAATTTTTGGAATAATGAGTCCGTATCGCAGAAGATTTGATCTCAGACCCTCCAGTTCACCAGTCCGTTCCCTTACCAATTCAGCCAAACGAGCTTGATGGATTCATTAGGTAATATATGTCACTATACGGGAGTAAATATGCTACAGCTCTTCGTCGCAACACAACGTCATGAGCAGCGTAGCTCTTGTTAGTAAGCTTATTCAAATTATCCATCGGCAAATTGCCAGGCTAATAGCAAGTGGCAGACAACTCTCATTACCTCTCATTGTTTATAAGTTGATTTTTAATACCCAGGCAACGCCGGATAGCACAGCTAGTACATATTATAGCTGAATGTCCGGCATTGCTCGGGTAATAAAAAAAGCCTTTGCACAGAAAACTTTTTTTATTTAACATATAACAACAGTTACTATTCTAATTTTCAAACTTCATATCATGAAAAAAGTGTTTTGTGCTATTTAAATAAATTGAGTAAAAAAAACTGTAAAGGTTTTCAAACTTTTTCAAACAGTTGTAACTTTTAAATTTCACATCATGAAAAAAGTGTTTCATTGAAATATATTAAGAGAAAAAGTAAAACAACTGAAAAGGTGTTTAAATGTAAATGTGAAATAATTGGCAAGAAATGGCTAAATAAAGTCTGTTTTGCTACAATTTACAATGAAAATTATTTGGTATACAATTATAGGATTTTAATTCGGTTCAGTGTTGGCATCGTAAGGCCAAAATATCGTATAGATTGGTATAGAAACCCATAGTAATTACCTAATGCAAACACCCCCTGGTAAAAATCATCAAAATTTTATATACATACTGTACATATTAAAAATTATTAACAAAACAATACGCTAACCTTAGTAACTATAGTTACCTACAGTAACTTTAGTGTATTCAGTGGTTATGATCTGCAATAAAATGTAACATTACCATGTATGTACTATGTGCAGTACGTACTGTAGGGAGTTCTTACCTTCGAGACAATAAATTTAGCTTACTAAACGCAAGGCTAAGTCTTAGTATGTATTTTACTAAACTAAATTTCAACTTTGTCATCGTCTAAAATTTTATCACATCTGTTTCCGGTTCCATTTTCACGATAATTTATAATGAATAACGTTGAACTGAGAGAGAGCGAGCATCATATCTCACGGTAACTTTAATGTATTCAGTGGTTATGATCTGGAAGAAAATGTAACATTACAATGTACAGTAGTATGGGCAGTATGTACTGTAGGGAGTTCTTACCTCGGAGACAGACGTATAACATAAATGGTGAATTTGACTTAAATGAATTTAGCTTACTAAACATATACTTACAGCTAATTATGAATAACACTGAATTGAAATAGCGAGCATCGTATATCTTTTTCAGGCGTCGGGGGAGAGATTTAGACAAATAGCATATTGGCGTTTTCGCTATTTCATCGTAATCAGTACACTGACTGCCAAATTTTGATTTCAAGAGATATTTTTGTTGATATCGTATGGTAAAAAAGAGTCGGAAAAAATTTGCCTTCATATAGCAAGGGCGACAAAACATTGTGTTTCATATAGCAAGGGCGACAAAACATTGTGTTTCATATAGCAAGAGCGACAAAACATTATGTTTCATATAGCAAGGGCGACAAAACATTGTGTTTCATATAGCAAGGGCGAAAAAACATTGTGTTTCATATAGCAAGGGCGACAAAACATTATGTTTCATATAGCAAGGGCGACAAAACATTGTGTTTCATATAGCAAGGGCGACAAAACATTGTGTTTCATATAGCAAGGGCGACAAAACATTGTGTTTCATATAGCAAGGGCGACAAAACATTGTGTTTCATATAGCAAGGGCGACAAAACATTGTGTTTCATATAGCAAGGGCGACAAAACATTGTGTTTCATATAGCAAGGGCGACAAAACATTGTGTTTCATATAGCAAGGGCGACAAAACATTGTGTTTCATATAGCAGGGGCGACAAAACATTGTGTTTCATATAGCAAGGGCGACAAAACATTGTGTTTCATATAGCAAGGGCGACAAAACATTGTGTTTCATATAGCAAGGGCGAAAAAACATTGTGTTTCATATAGCAAGGGCGAAAAAACATTGTGTTTCATATAGCAAGGGCGACAAAACACTGTGTTTCATATAGCAAGGGCGAAAAAACATTGTGTTTCATATAGCAAGGGCGACAAAACATTGTGTTTCATATAGCAAGGGCGACAAAACATTGTGTTTCATATAGCAAGGGCGAAAAAACATTGTGTTTCATATAGCAAGGGCGACAAAACATTGTGTTTCATATAGCGAGGGCGAAAAAACATTGTGTTTCATATAGCAAGGGCGACAAAACATTGTGTTTCATATAGCAAGGGCGAAAAAACATTGTGTTTCATATAGCAAGGGCGACAAAACATTGTGTTTCATGTAGTAAAGCAAAAACTTTTATAACAGGGTCATCGCAACCCGAAGGAACACTGTATTAATTAATAATCAAAAGTACACATTTAGCGTGTGCGATCACGAAAATGATATACAGTATATGGTGAGGGCGCAGGGTGTGGTAAGTATACTTAGTAGACTTGCGATTTGAATGTAGTGAGTTCTAATCCAGCAAAAGTGATTGTTTGTTGGTAAACCTTTATCGCTATAGCTAGACAGACAAACGAAAGACAGGCAAACTTTGAGATTTATGTATTAAGAGCGATGAGCGTGATAAGATGGCTTAGCCTTGTGGTTATAAGCGCTTATTAAGACTTGTGATTTTAATATCGTAAGTCCCAATCCAGTATGAAGGGAATTTTTCATTGGTAAAACTTTATCGCTATAGATGGACAGACGAACGACAGGCGACAGACAGACAAACTTTGAGATTTATATAGATTAAAGACAATATCTGTACATACAAATAAAACAACTTTAGATATTGTCTGGAATTGCATCAATTTATCAGTTTGAACAAGTCATGATCAAAACAATTATCACTACCCTGTAGTCTCTAAACTCTCTAGATCGATCATTCTTCTTCACAAGTCAGCACTAAAAATAGGAGCTCCTAAGCTGTTGCTTCATCACATGAATGTATCAAAACTTGACAGTAGGACTAGAATACTGATAACATACTGAAGGTAACTACACCTGCTGAATATCTGACAGAAAAATATGCCTTTATACCAAGGATTTCTAGAGACATCTATCTTGTTTATACAAGATTCAAATAATTCAAGAGAGTGTAACTCCCATTTCACTCAAGGTTTTGCAATGTACATGTATATAAACAACCCTTGAAGACAAGCATTAAAAGTAGTAAAAGTCTCCATACGGGAATTTTTTCTTTCACATGAATACTTCTATGAATATTTCTATAATTGTTATGGAGTAGACAGTTGACTAAAATCTATTTATTTTGGCCAAATAAGAAAAAACAAAACATGTTGCCTACCAACCTTCTGTCTGAACAAAAATATTTTATTTTTTGAAAATATCTTGGCATGATAGGATTCAAATATAAACCCATATATATTACTTATTCAAATAATGAAAACATTTTAGATGAGCAACATATCCTACAGCTACATATCCTACAACTACATATCCTACAACTACATATCCTACAACTACATATCACACAACTACATATCCTACAACTACATATCACACAACTAAATATCCTACAACTACATATCCTACAACTACATATCACACAACTACATATCCTACAACTACATATCACACAACTACATATCACACAACTACATATCACACAACTACATATCAAACAACTACATATCCTACAACTACATATCACACAACTACATATTACACAACTACATATCCTACAACTACATATCACACAACTACATATCCTACAACTACATATCCTACAACTACATATCCTACAACTACATATCACATAACTACATATCCTACAACTACATATCACACAACTACATATCCTACAACTACATATCCTACAACTACATATCCTACAACTACATATCCTACAACTACATGTCCTACAACTACATATCCTACAACTACATATCCTACAACTACATATCCTACAACTACATATCCTACAACTACATATCCTACAACTACATATCACACAACTACATATCCTACAACTACATATCACACAACTACATATCCTACAACTACATATCCTACAACTACATATCCTACAACTACATATCCTACAACTACATATCCTACAACTACATATTCTCCAACTACATATCACACAACTACATATTCTACAACTACATATCACACAACTACATATCCTACAACTACATATCCTACAACTACATATCCTACAACTACATATCCTACAACTACATATCCTACAACTACATATCCTACAACTACATATCCTACAACTACATATCCTACAACTACATATCCTACAACTACATATCCTCCAACTACATATCACACAACTACATATTCTACAACTACATATCACACAACTACATATCCTACAACTACATATCCTACAACTACATATCCTACAACTACATATCCTACAACTACATATCCTACAACTACATATCCTACAACTACATATCCTACAACTACATATCCTACAACTACATATCCTACAACTACATATCCTACAACTACATATCACACAACTACATATCACACAACTACATATCCTACAACTACATATCAAACAACTACATATCCTACAACTACATATCACACAACTACATATTACACAACTACATATCCTACAACTACATATCAAACAACTACATATCCTACAACTACATATCCTACAACTACATATCCTACAACTACATATCACATAACTACATATCCTACAACTACATATCACACAACTACATATCACACAACTACATATCCTACAACTACATATCAAACAACTACATATCCTACAACTACATATCACACAACTACATATTACACAACTACATATCCTACAACTACATATCAAACAACTACATATCCTACAACTACATATCCTACAACTACATATCCTACAACTACATATCCTACAACTACATATCCTACAACTACATATCCTACAACTACATATCCTACAACTACATATCACACAACTACATATCACACAACTACATATCCTACAACTACATATCAAACAACTACATATCCTACAACTACATATCACACAACTACATATTACACAACTACATATCCTACAACTACATATCAAACAACTACATATCCTACAACTACATATCCTACAACTACATATCCTACAACTACATATCACATAACTACATATCCTACAACTACATATCACACAACTACATATCAAACAACTACATATCCTACAACTACATATCCTACAACTACATATCCTACAACTACATATCACATAACTACATATCCTACAACTACATATCCTACAACTACATATCCTACAACTACATATCCTACAACTACATATCCTCCAACTACATATCACACAACTACATATTCTACAACTACATATCACACAACTACATATTCTACAACTACATATCACACAACTACATATTACACAACTACATATCCTACAACTACATATCACACAACTACATATCCTACAACTACATATCAAACAACTACATATCCTACAACTACATATCCTACAACTACATATCACACAACTACATATCCTACAACTACATATCACACAACTACATATCACACAACTACCTGTGGTAGTGAATCTTTGCCATTATTTTCTTTTGTGCCTTTTCTATCCAAGACTGTTCCAGACTGTTCCAAGAAGATTCCTTTTGGTCCTGAGGGGAATCTTATCTTCCCCTCTCCTTCTTTATGATTTCTAGCTTGACTCCTTTGCCTCTCATCCAGCCACTGTTTACTGTTCTAGTTTTGGTTCTGTCAGTCTTCAGTCCTCTCATTCTCTTGACTAGCTGCTTCTCTTAACAGCTCGGCCGGTTACATGAATAGACTTTCCTCCAGTAAAAGCGATCTGATGAAGGCTCACAGTCTTTTCATAGATCTGTCAGTCTATCAGAAAGTCCTGAGAAACTGCGGGCTGTGAATGAGACCAGTGTCAAGGTCAGTTTGAATACTGGAGCAGGTTACCGTGTGAAGAAATGCGCAAAATTTATTTGCTTCAGAGACCAGATGACGAAGGGGCGCCTCACTGGTATTACAAAAAGCAATGAGAGTGCTAGCCACCGCTTTATGATTGAGATGTACAAGTTTCTAGAATGTGAACAGTCAAAGGTAGTGAATACACAAGCTGCCTTTGACAAAGTAAAACTCGAGGAGAGAAGGTTGATGAACAAGCTTGTTTTGACTGCTACATTTTATGAGAGAAATAGTGTCACAGCCATTCAGACTCTAGTGTCTCCAGACCCCAGCTATGCCATGAATGTATATGATCATCCAGAGTCTAGTGTCTTCAGTCCCCAGCTATGTCATGAATGTATATGATCATCCAGGGTCTAGTGTCTTCAGTCCCCAGCTATGTCATGAATGTATATGATCATCTAGAGTCTAGTGTCTTCAGTCCCCAGCTATGTCATGAATGTATATGATCATCTAGAGTCTAGTGTCTTCAGTCCCCAGCTATGTCATGAATGTATATGATCATCCAGACTCTAGTGTTTTCAGTCCCCAGCTATGTCATGAATGTATATGATCATCCAGAGTCTAGTGTTTTCAGTCCCCAGTTATGTCATGAATGTATATGATCATCCAGAGTCTAGTGTTTTCAGTCCCCAGCTATGTCATGAATGTATATGATCATCCAGAGTCTAGTGTTTTCAGTCCCCAGCTATGTCATGAATGTATATGATCATCCAGAGTCTAGTGTTGTCAGTCCCCAGCTATGTCATGAATGTATATGATCATCCAGAGTCTAGTGTTTTCAGTCCCCAGCTATGTCATGAATGTGTATGATCATCCAGAGTCTAGTGTTTTCAGTCCCCAGCTATGTCATGAATGTATATGATTTTATCAAAAAGCCATATGATGATTAGTTTATTAAATTAGTATAAGCCTTCTACTTCAAGGAAGGCTTATACTAATGTAATTGTTCTATATAAAGACAGCAACAATCTCCTGATTAATGTAGCACGCCTTTCTCAATTTTGCATCATTTAGCACCTGCTGGTTAATAGTAAAACACTTACAGAGCATTGATCTCTCATCCCATCACTAATAATCTTTATCTGGAAGTTGAGCACAATCAGCAAAGAGGTGTAATTAAAACATTCATGTACAATTATTTCTGGCTGCTCTTGTTTGATGCATGTCATGTTTGTTGTTACATCTCTGGCTTTGGTTTACAGAACTTTTCATGAAGATAAGAATACATATTTATTGTCTAGCATTAGGTATCAGGTAAAGTTACATATAGCAGAGTTTAGTGCTCATGTAATTAGAGCTAGTAAGAAAAGACAACTACAAGAGGTTGCTCTTGTAGTTGCCCTAAATGCTGTTAAAACAAACATGAAAAACACTGAGAGTCCAACTTTTTCATAATTAACACAGCTAGTGAAGCCTTACTACAAAACCTTACTATAAAGCCTTGCTATGAAGCCTTGCTATAAAGCCTTGCTATAAAGCCTTACTGTAATGCTTTGCTAAAATACCTTGCTATAAAGCCTTGCTGTAATGCCTTGCTATAATGCTTTGCTATAATACTTTGCTATAATGCCTTGCTATAATACCTTGCTATAGTGCCTTGCTATAAAGCCTTGATATCATGCCTTGATATCATGCCTTGCTATCATGCCTTGCTATAATGCCTTGCTATAATACCTTGCTATAGTGCCTTGCTATAAAGCCTTGCTATAAAGCCTTGATATCATGCCTTGATATCATGCCTTGCTATCATGCCTTGCTATAATGCCTTGCTATAATACCTTGCTATAGTGCCTTGCTATAAAGCCTTGCTATAAAGCCTTAATATCATGCCTTGATATCATGCCTTGCTATCATGCCTTGCTATAATGCCTCGCTATAATGTCTTCCTATGATGCTACAATGCTTAAGTAAGACTATAGAGTTTGGTTACAACTGACAAAAAATCACAATCAAATGCAAATGCAAGACTTGCAAAAAACTTCAATAAAACCATGAACAAGATGAAGGCATGATACCATATCCTGTGAAAAATCTTATTTAGAAAAATTTGTTAAATTACATGTCAATATATATATATACACATGTTAAGGCTGTAAATTTATTTATTTTACATTTCAAATGCTAAAAAGTCAAACATCAATTCATTGATCTTCCCAGAAATGCTTCTTTTGCTTTTATATAGTACTCTAATTAACAGTAAAATAGTTCATTGCTTGGAAGCATGGGGAAAGGCTCCAATGAGCTACTTAAACAAAATTTTAGTCATCCAGAAGCAATTGCTTAGATTAATATATCATAAAAATTTTTATTTTTCATCAACTCCTTCATTTAAAAATCTCGTGCCCTGCCTTTACAACAACTATACCAACTAATAATACATGTATGTCTTTTAGGCTTCACACAATTTAAATTTCAAACTAATCTGTCAACACATTGCAACATTTGTCATTCTTTACCTTCATTACCCCTTCCAACCTCTTCCTCTACTGGTCGCCATAGATGGGTTTGGGTTGCCTATCATGTGTCATCAGCATAAAATATCTTGCCAATTTGGCTAAGGAAGTTTGAGAGTCAAGATAGTTTTAGGGCTGCATTGAAGCAGTACTTGCCGGACTTTCTGGAATAGATTTGTTTTGATTTCTTTTGCTTAGACAGTCAGGTTTTTTTCATTAACAATCTCATCTGTTAACTCGGGCTCTGCGCCTCAAATAGCCATGCTACTGCGCATATGGGCCCTCATTGCACCTTACTTTTTTATCCTCTTGTTATGTTATGATGAATGTAAAATAAAACAAAGAAGCAAAGAAATAAACAAAGCCAAAACCCAGCATATCCCTTAATGAAAATGTTTTTTAAACCCTGTAGGCCTATAGTTACAATTTCTTTAAAGTGTCGCGATGTGTGAGTACCATAAGCTAATGTGATATTTAAAGTGTCGCGATGTGTGAGTACCATAAGCTAATGTGATATTTAAAGTGTCGCGATGTGTGAGTACCATAAGCTAATGTAATATTTAAAGTGTCGCGATGTGTGAGTACCATAAGCTAATGGGATATGTAAAGTGTCGCGATGTGTGAGTACCATAAGCTAATGGGATATGTAAAGTGTCGCGATGTGTGAGTGCCATAAGCTAATGTGATATTTAAAGTGTCGCGATGTGTGAGTACCATAAGCTAATGGGATATTTAAAGTGTCGCGATGTGTGAGTACCATAAGCTAATGGGATATGTAAAGTGTCGCGATGTGTGAGTGCCATAAGCTAATGTGATATTTAAAGTGTCGCGATGTGTGAGTACCATAAGCTAATGTAATATTTAAAGTGTCGCGATGTGTGAGTACCATAAGCTAATGGGATATGTAAAGTGTCGCGATGTGTGAGTGCCATAAGCTAATGTGATATTTAAAGTGTCGCGATGTGTGAGTACCATAAGCTAATGGGATATTTAAAGTGTCGCGATGTGTGAGTACCATAACTTAATGTGATATTCAAAGTGTCGCGATGTGTGAGTACCATAAGCTAATGGGATATGTAAAGTGTCGCGATGTGTGAGTGCCATAAGCTAATGTGATATTTAAAGTGTCGCGATGTGTGAGTACCATAAGCTAATGGGATATGTAAAGTGTCGCGATGTGTGAGTACCATAAGCTAATGGGATATGTAAAGTGTCGCGATGTGTGAGTGCCATAAGCTAATGTGATATTTAAAGTGTCGCGATGTGTGAGTACCATAAGCTAATGGGATATTTAAAGTGTCGCGATGTGTGAGTACCATAAGCTAATGGGATATGTAAAGTGTCGCGATGTGTGAGTGCCATAAGCTAATGTGATATTTAAAGTGTCGCGATGTGTGAGTACCATAAGCTAATGTAATATTTAAAGTGTCGCGATGTGTGAGTACCATAAGCTAATGGGATATGTAAAGTGTCGCGATGTGTGAGTGCCATAAGCTAATGTGATATTTAAAGTGTCGCGATGTGTGAGTACCATAAGCTAATGGGATATTTAAAGTGTCGCGATGTGTGAGTACCATAACTTAATGTGATATTCAAAGTGTCGCGATGTGTGAGTGCCATAAGCTAATGGGATATTTAAAGTGTCGCGATGTGTGAGTACCATAACCTAATGTGATATTTAAAGTGTCGCGATGTGTGAGTACCATAAGCTAATGTAATATTTAAAGTGTCGCGATGTGTGAGTACCATAAGCTAATGGGATATGTAAAGTGTCGCGATGTGTGAGTACCATAAGCTAATGGGATATGTAAAGTGTCGCGATGTGTGAGTGCCATAAGCTAATGTGATATTTAAAGTGTCGCGATGTGTGAGTACCATAAGCTAATGGGATATTTAAAGTGTCGCGATGTGTGAGTACCATAAGCTAATGGGATATGTAAAGTGTCGCGATGTGTGAGTGCCATAAGCTAATGTGATATTTAAAGTGTCGCGATGTGTGAGTACCATAAGCTAATGTAATATTTAAAGTGTCGCGATGTGTGAGTACCATAAGCTAATGGGATATGTAAAGTGTCGCGATGTGTGAGTGCCATAAGCTAATGTGATATTTAAAGTGTCGCGATGTGTGAGTACCATAAGCTAATGGGATATTTAAAGTGTCGCGATGTGTGAGTACCATAACTTAATGTGATATTCAAAGTGTCGCGATGTGTGAGTGCCATAAGCTAATGGGATATTTAAAGTGTCGCGATGTGTGAGTACCATAACCTAATGTGATATTTAAAGTGTCGCGATGTGTGAGTGCCATAAGCTAATGTGATATTTAAAGTGTCGCGATGTGTGAGTGCCATAAGCTAATGTGATATTTAAAGTGTCGCGATGTGTGAGTACCATAAGCTAATGTGATATTTAAAGTGTCCCGATGTGTGAGTACCATAAGGTAATGTGATATTTAAAGTGTCGCGATGTGTGAGTACCATAAGCTAATGGGATATTTAAAGTGTCGCGATGTGTGAGTACCATAACCTAATGTGATATTTAAAGTGTCCCGATGTGTGAGTACCATAAGCTAATGTGATATTTAAAGTGTCGCGATGTGTGAGTACCATAAGCTAATGTGATATTTAAAGTGTCCCGATGTGTGAGTACCATAAGCTAATGTGATATTTAAAGTGTCCCGATGTGTGAGTACCATAAGCTAATGGGATATTTGCAGTCATAAAGTAAGTAAAAAAGTAAGTGCAATATAATTTAACTAATAAAACAGAGCTTTTATTTAGAACTCTTACAGACCTTTAAAACTTACTCCGAAATAAATAGGTCAACTTGCAAACCAATTATAGACGTGCACAAAAATTAAAACTTATAGCTTATTTTATTTTTGCTTATTCCATTTTAGTTTGCCAAAGTTTGCTTAAATATTCTTTTATGATTTTACAATAATGATTTAAGGAGTTACTTGCTCTTTAGTAGGCGCACAATTACAGTACTTCCATTAACTCTCTAATCACATCCCTCTTCATTTGGGTCTTACTTCACACAAAGACTAGTTGTGTGCCTATTACTCTACTATTTCAAAGGAAATTCTGATTTTGCTTCTTAGCAAGTGTACGAATGTACAATTGCTGAGAGGAGACAACTCAAAATTATATACAAATAATCAGTTACTGCAGAATACCGATCCACTTATGAAAATCATCGAGACTTAATTAGAATAAAGGAACTCAAGAAAAAGACAAAAGTTGTACAACTAACTTAGGGTGTTGTCTGGTAGAAATAGACACTAAAGATTCATATCATCTATTGAGTAGAAGTTTGGAATTAGAGCCAGTTTGTTTACACAAACTTTCTTAGGGTGTAATTATATGTAAAGATAGAAACTCAACATCTACTTGTCAAAAGGACCTGTTATTCTAAGGACGCATGAAGCTTTTTACTTTGGTTTAAAAACCCCAATAACAAGGTAAGAGAGATAATTCTATGACGCAATAACAAGGTAAGAGAGATAATTCTATGACACAATAGCAAGGTAAGAGAGATAATTCTATGTGTAAAATAAAAACATTGGACACAACTAATGCAGGATTCTCAGCTGATCAGTAAATTGATTTCCTAAATTTGTTTCTACCTCAAAAGCAGTATTTCAGTTTTGTGAGGTTGGAGGATGTTGGAGGAGATGTAGAGTTCTGAACACTGTCCAAACCAGTAACGCAAGACTTGACAGGAAGTTGTTATATCAGTTGACTGACACATAGACTGAGTTGAGTTCGTTCCTACGATAGCATATGAGTCTTAATTTACTATTCCTATAATAGTACATAGAAAAAGACAATAAACATCTAACTGCCCAAGTCTAGGCTTATGATATATCCGAGTTGTTTTGATGATATACAGTACTTGTGTTTTTGGAGTTACGCTTCCAGTATTAAATTACCTTTTTACAAACTTACCATTTTGTTTCTCGATTATGTTTTACTCAGTTTCTCTTCTGATTCTCAACTGCTGTCGTGCTGTCTTAACTTTCGTGGCTTCTCTAAATACTCAGATCGTACTCACTAAGTCTCTGTTCAGTTTCAACAGAAACTAGTAAAACTGCGCAGTGTTTTCATAATTTCTGGAGACAATTGCTTCTCTAATATATTTCTGGAGACAATCGCTTCTCTAATATATTTCTGGAGACAATCGCTTCTCTAATATATTTCTGGAGACAATTGCTTCTCTAATATATTTCTGGAGACAATCGCTTCTCTAATATATTTCTGGAGACAATCGCTTCTCTAATATATTTCTGGAGACAATCGCTTTTCTAATATATTTCTGGAGACAATCGCTTCTCTAATATATTTCTGGAGACAATCGCTTCTCTAATATATTTCTGGAGAGAATCGCTTCTCTAATATATTTCTGGAGACAATCGCTTCTCTAATATATTTCTGGAGACAATCGCTTCTCTAATATATTTCTGGAGACAATCGCTTCTCTAATATATTTCTGGAGACAATCGCTTCTCTAATATATTTCTGGAGACAATCGCTTCTCTAATATATTTCTGGAGACAATCGCTTCTCTAATATATTTCTGGAGACAATCGCTTCTCTAATATATTTCTGGAGAGAATTGCTTCTCTAATATATTTCTGGAGACAATCGCTTCTCTAATATATTTCTGGAGACAATCGCTTCTCTAATATATTTCTGGAGACAATCGCTTCTCTAATATATTTCTGGAGACAATCGCTTCTCTAATATATTTCTGGAGACAATTGCTTCTCTAATATATTTCTGGAGACAATTGATTCTCTAATATATTTCTGGAGACAATCGCTTCTCTAATATATTTCTGGAGACAATCGCTTCTCTAATATATTTCTGGAGACAATCGCTTCTCTAATATATTTCTGGAGAGAATTGCTTCTCTAATATATTTCTGGAGACAATCGCTTCTCTAATATATTTCTGGAGACAATCGCTTCTCTAATATATTTCTGGAGACAATTGCTTCTCTAATATATTTCTGGAGACAATCGCTTCTCTAATATATTTCTGGAGACAATCGCTTCTCTAATATATTTCTGGAGACAATTGCTTCTCTAATATATTTCTGGAGACAATCGCTTCTCTAATATATTTCTGGAGACAATCGCTTCTCTAATATATTTCTGGAGACAATCGCTTTTCTAATATATTTCTGGAGACAATCGCTTCTCTAATATATTTCTGGAGACAATCGCTTCTCTAATATATTTCTGGAGAGAATCGCTTCTCTAATATATTTCTGGAGACAATCGCTTCTCTAATATATTTCTGGAGACAATCGCTTCTCTAATATATTTCTGGAGACAATCGCTTCTCTAATATATTTCTGGAGACAATCGCTTCTCTAATATATTTCTGGAGACAATCGCTTCTCTAATATATTTCTGGAGACAATCGCTTCTCTAATATATTTCTGGAGACAATCGCTTCTCTAATATATTTCTGGAGAGAATTGCTTCTCTAATATATTTCTGGAGACAATCGCTTCTCTAATATATTTCTGGAGACAATCGCTTCTCTAATATATTTCTGGAGACAATCGCTTCTCTAATATATTTCTGGAGACAATCGCTTCTCTAATATATTTCTGGAGACAATTGCTTCTCTAATATATTTCTGGAGACAATTGATTCTCTAATATATTTCTGGAGACAATCGCTTCTCTAATATATTTCTGGAGACAATCGCTTCTCTAATATATTTCTGGAGACAATCGCTTCTCTAATATATTTCTGGAGAGAATTGCTTCTCTAATATATTTCTGGAGACAATCGCTTCTCTAATATATTTCTGGAGACAATCGCTTCTCTAATATATTTCTGGAGACAATCGCTTCTCTAATATATTTCTGGAGACAATCGCTTCTCTAATATATTTCTGGAGAGAATTGCTTCTCTAATATATTTCTGGAGACAATCGCTTCTCTAATATATTTCTGGAGACAATCGCTTCTCTAATATATTTCTGGAGACAATCGCTTCTCTAATATATTTCTGGAGACAATCGCTTCTCTAATATATTTCTGGAGACAATTGCTTCTCTAATATATTTCTGGAGACAATCGCTTCTCTAATATATTTCTGGAGACAATCGCTTCTCTAATATATTTCTGGAGACAATCGCTTCTCTAATATATTTCTGGAGACAATCGCTTCTCTAATATATTTCTGGAGACAATCGCTTCTCTAATATATTTCTGGAGACAATCGCTTCTCTAATATATTTCTGGAGACAATCGCTTCTCTAATATATTTCTGGAGACAATCGCTTCTCTAATATATTTCTGGAGACAATCGCTTCTCTAATATATTTCTGGAGACAATCGCTTCTCTAATATATTTCTGGAGACAATCGCTTCTCTAATATATTTCTGGAGACAATCGCTTCTCTAATATATTTCTGGAGACAATCGCTTCTCTAATATATTTCTGGAGAGAATTGCTTCTCTAATATATTTCTGGAGACAATCGCTTCTCTAATATATTTCTGGAGACAATTGCTTCTCTAATATATTTCTGGAGACAATTGCTTCTCTAATATATTTCTGGAGACAATCGCTTCTCTAATATATTTCTGGAGACAATCGCTTCTCTAATATATTTCTGGAGAGAATTGCTTCTCTAATATATTTCTGGAGACAATCGCTTCTCTAATATATTTCTGGAGACAATCGCTTCTCTAATATATTTCTGGAGACAATCGCTTCTCTAATATATTTCTGGAGACAATCGCTTCTCTAATATATTTCTGGAGACAATTGCTTCTCTAATATATTTCTGGAGACAATCGCTTCTCTAATATATTTCTGGAGACAATCGCTTCTCTAATATATTTCTGGAGACAATTGCTTCTCTAATATATTTCTGGAGACAATCGCTTCTCTAATATATTTCTGGAGACAATCGCTTCTCTAATATATTTCTGGAGACAATTGCTTCTCTAATATATTTCTGGAGACAATTGCTTCTCTAATATATTTCTGGAGACAATCGCTTCTCTAATATATTTCTGGAGACAATCGCTTCTCTAATATATTTCTGGAGACAATTGCTTCTCTAATATATTTCTGGAGACAATCGCTTCTCTAATATATTTCTGGAGACAATCGCTTCTCTAATATATTTCTTACCAAGAGACAGTTTATTTTAAATAGTTGAGCGTAAGATGCTGCAGTTGCTAAGCTGCAACAAATATTACTCTAAAATCTTTCAGGTTTCCGTGTCACTCAGATGTAGAAAGTGTCATCTATTAGATATTAGAGTGGACTTTAAAAAAGGACTCCATACATAGTAATGTATTAAAAAGCAAGTAAATGCTCAAATTAGAGGTGAATGCTAGAACTACAGAGACTAGTTGGAATACAGAATAAATAAAAAAGCGGAACTAGTTGGCTTGCAAGAAACAAACTAGTCAACTGGGCGTCTGGAGGGGGGGGGGGTTTGGAGGCCCACAAGTTCATTTCACTTTAGAAAGTTATGCACAAAAAATGATGCCCGCGTGTGTCTACAGGCTTATCTAGAAGGTCTGAGATTATTCTTGCTATGTAGCGTTTCAATATTGTGTTTAGTAGCTCCATAAAGCTAAATACTAGGAATCTAGGAAGACTTCATGAAATATGTAGAAATATTCCAGTTGTTATCAGTAGGTTACAGTAGCGTTTGTAATCAGCCATTCCATCGAGGTAATAGAAGGTTACTATATAAAATTAATAGCCAGAAAGACTGTTCATTTCCAATAATCATGTATGGTGCGGATGATGACCAGCCTCTCCGCGGAATAACCTTTAAAGATGACATTTCAAAAGAGAAGCAAAAATTCAAAGCTTTCAAGCCATCCCAAGCGTAAAGCGCTAGACTAGAATAATTGGACTGGCTTTTAATTTTGTGGTGTGATTGGTCAGGCAGGGAGCTCAAGTATTCTATAATTGCCTTTGATCATGCAGCTCTCAGCGATATAGTCTTCAGCATTGATCGCATTAGCCAATAGGAAACAACAATCCTTATCTCCAAATCTATTCAGGCGTGAGATGAAAGGGGAAGCCAGCGCTCGTGAAGCCTTACGAACACGCTGAGCCTGTTCATAAACACCAGTCGGCATCCTCTAGTCTACACTCTAAAAGGAGAATGAAGCCATTTCGGACTTGTATAAACACCTAACAATAGCCTGGTATGAGACGAAGATAAGCGCAGAAACATGGGGAACCTGAGACAATACCTATGGCTGGTCTTGCTGCCTATTGTAAGTCATACTTACTTTTTATATTGACAAACTTACCATTTACAATGACAGTTGAAGGGTTGTGCTGATCAGGAAGAGTAAAACCATTAGCACTCTCAATTGTCGTATTATACTGAGGCGTAACTTACCCGTCCCCGCAAGAAAAAGGAGTAATGGGATAGGAATCTCAGGTTACTATTTGGGTTTATTAAAAAATAGCTAAAAAATGTATAATGGAGAAACAGAAACAAATAGAACAACTCGTGTATTATCTGACAAATACTCCTAAATATGTGGAGGCTATGTTTGTACTAGAGCCATACGCATCTGCAGACTTTTAAGAGACACTAAACACTCTTTCCTCCTCACATGTAGGTATACGGAATGTAATTGTTTAGCCTCCAAGCTTGCTTTGGCAAAAGCAGCTGTTTTTTTTATAGAAAAAATTACAGTTTTCATGTTTTTTCAACATTGATATGAATATTCCTACCAAAGTTATTGAATAGTGAAGCGTTAAGGTATATAATATTGTTATACCTGATTGAGATTTAGCCGGTCTCTGGTAGCAAGCCTCACAGCACGCTGTCAGAAAGACATGAGGTATGACATCATGGTATAGGCTCCAGGTATAAGCTGTGCATGAGAGAAGCTGTAACCTACCACCATTGTCATGGGCCACCCAGAGTTGAGCCATATAGCAGACCTCTGACCTCTGACCATGGAACCACTAATTAGGCAAATCTTATAAAGAGCCAGAGAGCTACCAATTTATTTTTAGCAAGCCGCCAGAAGGACATTGTTAGACGTTGTTAGACATTGTGAGCCGCTATTCATTTAATATTGTACTAACTTATCGTTGCTACCATTTTTTGGGTTCAACTGCAAGTCGGTCTGTTAATCACGATTACAAGTGACAAAGGCAACAGGTGCTTGGTGAAACTGGCCCATAACCTAGTGAGCTGTAGTAGGTACTCCTTCCTTTGCTCGCTGGTAGTGAGATGGGGTACTCCCGGTACTCCCTCCGTTGCTAGCATCAATCTTCCTCAACCCAGTAACAATGCTATTCGTTGATATGGTGAATTGTACCAAGAAAATGCTATTTTGATCTTATGCAAGCATTGCAGAGTGTATTCCCATAGCAGCATAGAAATATGCACAGTCTAAGGGGTGTTGTAATTACCTCTATTGTTTGATGTTCTGTCTGTAATGACCGAATGCATAGTAGGCCTACAGGCTGTGGGGTGGTTCTGCTAAAGTACAGGCTGGAATACAGACTGTAGCACAGGCTGGAGCACATTCAGTCAGAAGTGCATTAACCTCTAAGGTCTAAATAAGATGCTGTGTGAAGTCATTCATTATAGAACTCTTTGTGGTCTATTTGAAAGTTATCTTTGGTAACCTATGTGTATTGAGAAAAACTTTGGTGAAAAACTTACAATATTGAAAAATTTGCCTACGGAAAGTTAATGACTGTCCAAACAGACATCATACCTATATGTATGCTGGAGTCAATCCGCGCATATAACTAGCCATGAAGCAGATAGTTTGATTGCTGCTGAGGAACAAGAGAATAGCATTTTTTAAGACGCAGACTGCCTGTATTTTAATGTATTTTATATGTAATCTGCAGCAAAACCCACAAAAAGGTAATAAAATGTCCAGACTACAGAGATGTGATAGTGTTGTATTAGGTTTCATATAGTCTGGGTTTCATATAGTCTGGTTTCAACAGATGGAAGAGCATTTAAAGAAATAAGTCTACTTCTGCAGGACTGCACCTGGCCTCGGCAGTCCTACATGGACCGGCTATGATATAATGGGCACCTAGAAATGCCTCTTATTCCCGTTTTATTGTTGTGACGGGCCTTTGAGTGAAGACCTTCGTCTGCTAAGCTTTGAGTCTTATGTTGGCGAAGTCTGCTTGCGCACACATGATGGGTTTCGCTCATTTGTTTGCTCCCTATTACATAGCGCAGGCTTAATCCATCTAACTGCGGTCTAGTCACGAGCCTTGCAACAAAGCCTTTAGCTGAGCGTGTTCAACTCCTCTCCTCACAGCTATTCTCTTCTATACCCCTTTCAATGCCTTCTATCTATAATGGGAATCTCATTTCTTCCGCTGAGTTGATTCAGAACCGTGAGGCAAGTCTGATTATCTGATCGTGAAAATATCACAGATTAGTTTTTGGCAACAGATTTGCTTGTATGTTATTTGTTGGGCGGTCTCTCAACAGCTGTCAGTGCGCAGGCATTACCGGCCTTCAAATGCACTACTGAAAGAAAACGAACACAGGAATGACACCTGATTATCTAGCAAAACTGAAAGGCCTTTCTCTGAATATTCTTGGATAATTAACAGACTAAATGCATTACCTAATATTGAGGCTTTCTCTTAGCCCCTTTTTCACAAACCAAAACTGCAGAATTGAAGGCTGTAAACTAGGAGAATTATTTCTCACGCTGAAGGTCTCGATTCATGATTCATGATATGGCCCTTCAAGTTAGCCTTTGATCTATGTCTTTATCCACATTGAATAGTAATAGGCCTCCTACTGCAAGAAGTCTGTATGGTGGAGGGGGCACCCTGGATGGATACTAAGAATAACTAGAACTGGTATATATGATAGTCAAGGAACCTATCCACTGTTTTAAATCTAGTGTGTTGTTTTTTCAAAACACCTCCGAGTAACAGAAAAAAACTTGTATTATACTCTGGCAAACTGGTAATTGCTTACTGTATTATTGGCAGCAGCCTCTAACAAACTGCTACGGCTGCCTTCTAATCTTGACTCCATCGTCCTTAATTTATCCGATAACTAAAAATAAAATAAGCTAGAACATTATCATGCAATGGATGGTAATGAAATATAAATGGATGTTAACAAAGGTGCATCTGGCAAGTGACCCACTAGGAGTGGACGCAACATCAATCGAGCTGAATCTCCTCTAGTAGCTGCCCTTTGATGAGTAGTGTCGGATCGCTGGACTGTATCACCTTTCAGAAACAGAGTCCTTTGATAGTCTATACTGTTTATGATTTAACCTCAACTTTATGGTTATGGTGTTTTATTGCCCCATTTAGCCGTGGCTAAGCTAGCTCTTGAGCAGACGGAGATAGCGTTGGCCACTATAGCTGATAGCCCTCATCGAGCACTTTGAAGTCATAAAGCACTTACAGTGTCCAACGACGACGTGCTTGCCAGACCTGTATCACTGAGCTGTTTCAAAAGCTCTTGCTTGCAAGGACACTTGCGTGCTTCTTTCCTTTCTATATTAGCAATAATATAGCGCAAAATAAATGGCCTACAGGGATAGACAATTACAGCATCCAAATAGTTTTAATTGTTTTTAGATTTTGGAGGTTAGTTGCTTAATAAGGTCAGATATGTGGAAGACAATTAAAACATGGAGAATGTCTAAAACATGATGCTGAAACACTGATGTACTTGATCTATCTCTTGCTGAACATTGCTGCCGTAAAACTCGGGCCTGTGTCAATGTCGTCTGACACTGCAGACTTCTCAATATACTTCAGAACGCTAAATATATTTCCTAATATTACTTACTTATTGCAAGGCATATTTCTCTTCAATGTCGGTTCTATTTTAGCGTGTGTACCTTGTAAGAGCAGAGATAAGTGTGGAGACAGAGACTAAGACAGCCGTACCAGCCATACAGACCTGCTCAGAGGGGACCTACTTGAATGGCACTAAATGCAAGCAATGTACACCGTGTGAGGAGAATGAATTTATCGCGAGGGAATGCAACGGCACCCACAATGCTGTTTGCGAGTGTCTTCCTGGTTACTACAAGGACAGCTTGACTAATCAGTGTACGATGTGCACGAAATGTGCAGTCGGATGGGGAGCTTCTCCAACCTGCACGAGAACTCGGAACACAGTTTGTGTAGCTTGCCCAAGAGGGAGCTACAGTAGCGTAGAATCGAGCACAGAGATCTGTCAAAGCTGCACGCATTGTGACAGAAAGGAGCAGGTTGTGCTACAGAAATGCACATCTAAACAAGACACGACCTGTTTCAGTAAGTTGTCATCTGTCGTAAGGTTATTCTTATTGCTCTCAGTGTTTGTCAGTGCCAAAATAGATGGAGGTTTCTAAAACTTACAGCTAACACTCTAGCTCTCTGTAGAAACTGCTTATACGGTGATAAATATGCGCTATAAGGTCAGCTGCCGCTATAAGGTCAGCTGCCGTACTCTTCCGCTCAGGCAGCATCTGACAGCGCACTCATCTTACCACAATCAATTTCTTGTGGCTAGACAAAGTCTTGTGGTCTACTAAACCGTGCTAGCACTACTAGCCTCTTAGTAGTTCAGTAACTCTACAGTACTTACCCTGTATAAGGGTAAGTACTGTAGTAAGTACCAAGGGTATATGAGCACATAGTTTGAAAATAGATTCATGACAGGTGTAAATAAAAATATGGCTAAGTAATTAATATGATTACATCCATCCACAATTAGGAGATATTGTAGCTTCTAGATAGACAAGTACAGCTCTTTCGCATATTTTATATAAAGTTAACCAGCGTTCTAAAGCTCAACAGTAGTAACTACAGAGCACCCTTGAGCTACTATGATCCTGTTGTACGATTCTTTCGGTCTACGATGTAGACACGATGATTTTTCACCCTCTCCATATTAAATATTTTTGGTCATACAATATCAACAAAAATTTTTCTCAAAATTAAAATCTGGCAGTTGGTATACGGAATACATCAGAATCACAAATATGCCGATATGCTCTTAGCCGAAATCTTTCTCACAACGCGTGAAAGAGATACTATGCTTGATCTCTCTCAGTTCGGTGTTATTAGCTATTGTGAAAATGCAACCAGAAACAGATAAGTGATAAAATTTTAGTCGATAAAAAAGTTGAAGTTTTGTAAAATAGTTAAAAATACATACTAAAACTTAGCTTTAAGTGTGTGTGTTTAGTGAGCTAAATGCATTTAAGTCAGATTCAACATTTATGTTATACGTCTGCCTCAAAGGTAAGAACACCCTATGGTACATACTGCACATAGTATATTGTAATGTTACATTTTCTTGCAGATCATAACCACTGAATACACTAGAGTTACTGTAGGTAAATATAGTTGCTAAGGTTAGTATATAGTTTTATTACTAATTTTAATATATACGTACATATATAAAATTTTGATGATTTTATCAGGAGGGGTGTTTGCATTAGATATTTACTATGGGTCTCTATACCCCTCTATACAACATTTTCGCCTTACGATTCCAACACAGGAACGAATAGAAATTATATGGCGAGGGTCCAATGTATATAAAAATAGTCTAACATTGGTTCCTTATCTCAGTTTACCTAAGAATGTAGTGCTTTGGTCTGACTGAACCGGACGGGCCTAAGCTAAAACTAGCGGTGAGTCCTGATGCTCTATGAGACCGGTTGCTAATGTCGCTCACAATAGAGTGAGTATTTTATGAGACTCTGCGGGGGACATTCTAGTCAATGCTGGCATTGTGCAAGCTCAGATGTTTCGCGGATAGCTGTTTAGCCACCGAGGACCTTGCATATGGTATGCTCAGTAACTCAATTCATTTGTTTCAACCTTTTGTAATGCTTTGTTTATAAGGTAAATTTCTACGAGCGATTGCCAAAGTGTGATCAGAAAAGCCATGCTACATTAGGCACGAAGGTTTTTCATCGCTTAAAAGCAGTTTGATTTATGTCTGCCTCCGCCTTCTCAACAATAAAATACAATTACATTCACACTCGTTGGTGTTGACAATGCTGAGTGGTGATTAAATGAACGCATTGTTTAGATTTACTATGAGTTTCGTCTTACACGATTGATAAACAATCTATGAATGAAGGAATAACATTAATAATAACATTAATGTATCAACCAATACGGTACTCGGTCCAGAGCCTTTGCCTGTCGGATGTTCACAGATGAAATGAAACCCAAGTGTTTTAGTGCTGTAGAAAGAAAATTCTATATAGCATCAAAAGGCAGTTAGTTAGTACACAATCACAAAAAGTTAAAGGTTGGACAAGTTATCCGCGTGTCCTTACTTTTAGGAAGTGTTTTAAGGGAACTTGGGCTACTGCTAGAGCGAATCAGCAAGTATATGTATTTTGAACTTCCTAAGTAATAATGGGAATTTAAAAAATGAAGTTAATACAAATTCTAATCACATGTCATATTGACCCAAGTTGAGTCGTGAACTTGGTTGAGAGCACCTGTTTGAGCTGTCATGCGTCAGACTCCGTACTGGGATAGAGCTAATGCTAGATATAGAAGTTTTACTATAGAGCAAGAGGCGAATACTATTTAATGTATGAAGGTACAAAAGTAGATAGATATACTATTAGACCATCTTATTACTATATTTGTGAAGCATCTGCCGAGTAGGTAGGATATCGAAGTATTGGGTCACATGATCAGATTACGACTTGCCGATTAGACCAGGCCGAAACAAAACTGTAAAGTAGCGAGCATCTATATTTGATACAGGTCTTCAGTAAAACCCTAAGTGTTTGTCATAAACTAGTGCTACGATAAGTTTATATTGAGCTTTTTATTGGCCTTTCAATTCACGTGAGAACATCACGTGACAAGACAATAACCAAATTTCATGACTACGTCAGAGAAATAAAGAGATTCCAATCTACGGCGGCTTTTCGTTTTTGAGCTTTTAAGAGCTTGTAATCACAATTCCATATATTTTGCACCTACAACACAACGGGGCAAGACATGGTGAATCTTTTGATACCAAATAACTGTAATGTGAATTTTGTTGCAAGTCAACCTTTAAAGCCTTATGGAAGGGATTTTAGCGAATAGCGTATCGGCATCTTTGTTACTTTAACATATCCAGCATACCGACTGCCAAATTTGAAGTTCAAGAGAAATTTTTGTTGATGTCGTATGGCGAAAAAAATGTTGCATTGCGGAGACAAAAGAATATAGTGTTCCACATTGTAAGGCAAAAAAAATCAAATAACAGGGACATCGTAACCTGGCAGCACCCTGTATATTACATTGTAACCTGGCAGCACCCTGTATATTACATTGTAACCTGGCTGCACACTGTATATTACATTGTAACCTAGTGGCACCCTGTATATTACATTGTAATCTGGTTGCACACTGTATATTACATTGTAACCTAGTGGCACCCTGTATATTACATTGTAATCTGGTTGCACACTGTATATTACATTGTAATCTGGTTGCACACTGTATATTACATTGTAACCTGGCGGCACCCTGTATATTACATTGTAATCTGGTTGCACACTGTATATTACATTGTAACCTGGCTGCACACTGTATATTACATTGTAACCTGGTGGCACCCTGTATATTACATTGTAATCTGGTTGCACACTGTATATTACATTGTAACCTGGCTGCACACTGTATATTACATTGTAACCTGGTGGCACCCTGTATATTACATTGTAACCTGGGGGCACACTGTATATTACATTGTAATCTGGTTGCACACTGTATATTACATTGTAACCTGGCGGCACCCTGTATATTACATTGTAATCTGGTTGCACACTGTATATTACATTGTAACCTAGTGGCACCCTGTATATTACATTGTAATCTGGTTGCACACTGTATATTACATTGTAATCTGGTTGCACACTGTATATTACATTGTAACCTGGCGGCACCCTGTATATTACATTGTAATCTGGTTGCACACTGTATATTACATTGTAACCTGGCTGCACACTGTATATTACATTGTAACCTGGTGGCACCCTGTATATTACATTGTAATCTGGTTGCACACTGTATATTACATTGTAACCTGGCTGCACACTGTATATTACATTGTAACCTGGTGGCACCCTGTATATTACATTGTAACCTGGGGGCACACTGTATATTACATGTAACCTAGTGGCACCCTGTATATTACATTTTAACCTGGCTGCACACTGTATATCACATGAAGATAAGGTAAAGTAGGTCTGGTACTTGGCATGATGTGCGAACTCTAAACTAAACCATTATAAAACGCGCCTTTGAATATCTTGAGCTTTTCTACTTTTAAACATGTATAATATAATAAGGCATATTTGCTTATTGAGTCTTTACTTTCTGTCCAGAAATGCTGACGATGCTTTAAGCATGACTTTTAAACTTTGCGGACAATTTGAAGAAACAAATATAATCATTAGAATAATAATATTCTAAAAAGTCATAAAATAATGATGAATCTTGGTACTAGATGATACTACTAAGTACCAGCAGTCTTGGTACTAGATGATACTACTAAGTACCAGCAGTCTTGGTACTAGATGATACTACTAAGTACCAGCAGTCTTGGTACTAGATGATACTACTAAGGTTACAGCAGTCTTGGTACTAGATGATACTACTAAGTACCAGCAGTCTTGGTACTAGATGATACTACTAAGGTTACAGCAGTCTTGGTACTAGATGATACTACTAAGGTTACAGCAGTCTTGGTACTAGATGATACTACTAAGTACCAGCAGTCTTGGTACTAGATGATACTACTAAGGTTACAGCAGTCTTGGTACTAGATGATACTACTAAGTACCAGCAGGCTCAGCACTGCTCAGATAGCTCTCTGCTGAGAGCTGAAATAGTTGATTCTTTTTGAAGTTTGAGTTGTTCTGAATCGTGCTTCTACCAGCAAGAAGGTTACAGCAGTCTTTGGAGAGCATATCAATGTAGGCTTGTATAGATGAACTATAACCTTTCTACCTTCAGATACTCAGCTCGTATCTCCAATCCCGTCTGACCATCTACATGTATTACATTCCTAATTCCCCAAATAAACCACTACATCATATACCAGACACAAACACCTTGTCAATCTACATTATAGCACAGCGTTATGCAAAAAGAACAGTTTCTTCCAATATGCATAATTTTAGTTTACTCTTTCTTATTTTGTGTCTCATGATCTAATATATTTTGAACAGCTTTGACCAGTTATCTGTCTATCTATCTTTCTATGCAGCTATGTCTCTGTTGTAGAGGTTACAAGAAAGATATCAACCGTCCAAGATGCCCTGACAACCACAGTATGCATTGGAGAGGAATGTAGTGGCTCCAAAGCATACGACTATCTCTATACAGCTCCTCTGTATTGCGCTGGACTAGGTGAGTCTGACTAGCCTCTGTATGTATGCCGCATGTACACTATAATGCATATTGTATGTACATCATAGTGTCTCTCGAGTTTGGGCACATTTCATCAGGCAGATCGTATATTGAAGATGTCGTTCATTCACAAGTTCATCGTATCGCGGTGAACAGTAGTTCTCTAATGCATATGAAGTGTAGGACGAGTCAGAGCTAAAAGCTACCCTAATTAATGTGATGTCACTATACTTTCTATATGAAATCAACTTGCACTAATAATTTGATGAATTATTACCAATCAGAAATACAAAAATGACAGAACATTAGAAATATTAAAAGCATTTATGTGTTTAATAATGTTTTTGTTTCTTGGGACTGAGCTAAGGCTAAGCTGTCCATCTCTAATGATTTAGTTGATAGTCTTTATATGCTTCAACTGTGAGCTGGCTCTACCTGAGCAAGGATGTTTTTACATAATCAGCACACCATCAAACCATTGCTTTTTCAAAACACAAGCTCCTTCGCCGACATTCTTTCATAAGATCGCTGCACAGGCCCACCATCACTGAGAAGAACAGCAGTGAGTGTCACCTAGTATAGCACAGGGTCTGTTTTTATGTGGAAAATTGCTCCGATGTTAGCATTGGTAGAGCTCTTACTACAGTAAGTGATGCAACAATCTTGTAACCATTTAGCCTTTCAACATTAGAGTCAAGAGGGTGTCACAACAGGTGATTTTGCCTGCTACCAAATAAAATATTGGAGTCATGAATTCCATAAAAAGTGTCAAACGTATTAAAATACAAGTGATGTTATAGAACTCATCGTATTGCTGACAGATCACTACCTCAAAGTTGACAGCAGAGAGGGAGTTTAATGAAATAAACATTATAGCAGATGAGCACTGTCGAGAGATACAGAGAATAAATACAATACAACTGTATCATAGTGGAAGCTGAAGAGAACTAATAAACTCACCATGAAGTGATTTCCTAGAATCTGTATTGTGTTACCACAAAATGTTTGTGCATCATTTTTACGGAGAGGCTTTTGAACCCTTTTGAGCCCGAATCCCCCAACACGAGAATTAAAGATAAAATACAGTTTTCATTAAACAATAAACGCTCTAAAATAAAACAAACCTGTATAATGGCCAAATCAAACAAAAATAATGTTTTTCGTTTACATAAAAATATTTGGGTATTCTCACAAACACAAAATAATTGTTTATAGAAATAATCATTCTTGCACCAGCAACAGGGGCAATCCATACATCCAAAACAAGAAGGGGGGGCAGGGGGGAGGGGAAGGAGGTAGGCAGATGTGAGCGGCTATAGAGTCCCATGCACTTGGCTAATGGTTCCTCTGATGCCAACATCTGGGAGGATCAGAGTAGTCCCGGCACTTGTAAAGCTCGATAGTTTCATTCATCTCTGATAAATATCTTTTTAGGTTCAATTGCCTTTCATCTAAGTGTGACTTGAGATGTGTTTTAGTAGCGCGCTCAGTGATTAATGACTACCGTGGGTCTTTCCTATGGCCATTTTTCAATGCTTTGATGGAATCAACAACAAGCTACCCCAAACTTACTCATTTGTTCATGTCTGAAGACACGAACAAATGAGTAAGTTTGGGGTAGCTTGTTGTTGATTCCATCAAAGCATTGAAAAATGGCCATAGGAAAGAAGACTGAAGTCTGAAAAGGAAAGAAGTCTGAAGACGTCTACAAAGATGCTGCCTCAGGCTGGTGCTGCCTCTGGCTAGTGCTGCCTCTGGCTGGCCAACCCTGCTGACTAAATGCTAAAAGCCTGTCTTTAGTTAGCCTCTAGTTTTCTTAGTCTAAAACTTAAACAAGTCAGGGGTGATGATAGCAGTGCATTATGGGGTTTTTGTTATATTTTGTTTCTGCTGCGTTCTCATGCAGCTAACAAGCATTACAATAAAAACGATAATTATGTTAAAGTGCCGAATCTGTTCACAACTGCGAGACACGTCTACACGTATAGTTGCTGTGTAAACTTGTTATTTCCAAAGTTCTGGTTTCAACCACCTTGAAAATGAAATGGTGCAAAAATAGAAAGCAACCATAGATATTCTCTTGACAAATGGGAGAGGCTAAAAGCTAAAAATTAAAATAAAAAGTAACTAAGCCTGAGAATGCCGTATATTTTCTTGCCTTAACGAGTCATAAGGTAACCCTCTCATATTCTGCAGGGGCAGTGATTCTCGGGCTCATCGCATACGTGGTGTTCAGATGCAGACACAACAAGAAACCTTCACAGATGACATCTAACGGCTTCACACAGCCTTCAAGTTATAAAATTGAGCAACAGTTGCCAGCCTATAGGGATATGTCCTTTCAGCCACCTGTTCAACCTGTCATCTACTTACAAGATGGAGGAAAAACTAGTAAGTCGAGCGCATGACAACTTTTTGAAACAGATCTGCGAGCTCATGTGATGAGAAGGGCTAAGGAGTGCTTTAATTTGATAACCACGTTACAGAGAGTTCACATCTGCCATAAGCTACTTCCCAAATTGTGAAATATCTGTTTCTGCGGACAAGTCGTTTGATATCGAATATCACCTGTCAGTTGCTTGCAAATGTGTGTGATCGCACTCTCATCTGTCCTGTAGCACCTGACACACTTGTTACCTAATGTAAAAGGCTTCTGGATAAGTGCCAGATGTCTTAGCAATTCATTCTTTGTGTAACGTTTGTACTTACCATGACTCGTTACATACATCTGTGCAAATACGCGTGATAGCGTATCGTATACATAAAATTACACATTTTAGAATCTTATTGCATTGGCAACGTTGTGTTTTAGTTACAGTAACCATGGCAACCAGCTATGCTCAGTTGCCATCACAGGTTCGGAAAAATGTTGCTCGAAGTTTATCGATAGGTGGCAGTTGGCTAGACCTCGCTCATCAATTAGGTAAGAGGGTTCTTTAATTCGTATGCATAGAATTGTACATTACAAATACTATAAAACTATATATTATTACATGTGCGAAACACAAGCTAGGCATATGCAACAGCCAAATGTGAAAGCTAGGTAGAGAAAGAGAAATCTCCTGTGAAGACGTGCTCATAACAAACAGCATGAAACAGAGTCAAATCCGGAGACGTAATATCTCCGTAACCGAGAGAACCATGTTGAGTTGTGCGTTTAGTTATCTCGAGGAACAATGGCTAACACACCAGTGTATTAGATCCTTAGCTTTCCCCTTGCCGCTTGGCTTGAGGAGAGATCAATGCTTTGATCATGGGAGCGTGTTACTAGAATAGCTAAGTTTTTTGTACATTAGGAAACAGTTGTTTGTGTCTTGAGTGCAGCTCGCTTTGATATAAATACATCTGACGAGAGGCTCTGCGGTATTGAAAGCCTTGAGTCATGTGCTTTTCACTTGGCCAAGGGGTGGATCCCTGCTATACGCCTGGGTAGGGTCGAGCGATGTTTGTATCGTACTTTTATGTTCATTATTAAGAAGCTGAATGCACCAGGCTCTTAAATTTGCTCCAAGGAAATTGCTCTTTATCTATCTCGGCGAAAGCTTCCCGGTTTTATGATCTTTTTCCATCAATAAAAGCAGAGATTCACATAAAAAGCAATTATCATCATTGAATCAGATTGCTGAGGGGTTTTTCACAAGTGCTCTGACGCCAGTCTCTGTCTGTCTTGCTCGAGCAATTCTTCAGAGAGATTCACCATTTCTCAAGGGAACATCAAAGAAGGAAAGCATTAATCAACTTAGCATAGCGAACTTTTCATCTTTGACCAGTTATAGCATTTGGACTTCTGATGGGAGGCTTTGACATTTGACAAAAAATGCATTGCTTTCATCGCAACCACATGTTTTATAAAATGTGTCAACATGGCTAATAGTGTATGTGAATTAGCCTTTTTGATCTTTGTGGTGAGCCTTCGCAACACCTTCATAAATCACATGATAGGGACTCTCTCTGCACTAAGGTCATAGCCAAAGCCTATGATATCTGTTACATCGCCTGCAACTTGTAACTACGGCAGCCTCCTCAGTAGTTTACTACGGCATGTTCACTTTCCTTTACAATGGTCATTGCAGTAGTCTGCGCGCATATAAGCTGGTAGTCGATTGAATTTTACTCCAAACTGGAACAGTCGATTATTTGAATCAATTTTTGATTGAGCCGATAAACGTTCAAAATTCAATAAACATTCAAAACTCGGTTTACTCGTGCCATTCCTTTACATCAACCAATCGGAAAGTTCTCCAATACCCAGCTAGCGTGGTTTCATTCACTTACGAGAAATAAGCAGTTTCACTTTTAAACACATTTGGCAGCATAATTAATGATCTAAGGAATGTTATACAAAGTGGCAGAAATTTCACGAGATGTCTTTAGATCGTCATTAAATATTCTAATTACAAATAATCTTGAATAATAACGGTTTCTTGATGAGCAGAGTTATGTAAACACGCTAAATGCTACAGGAAATTGCTTATGGTTTGTTGTTGATAGGTTAACTCGCCATGTACTTGATGTACTTGAAGCTACCGACCTTAATGACTTCAAAAGTCTACGAATCGGTTGTAATGGACAAAGCTTAAAAACTTAAACAAATGTTGAAACTTGGTAAATTCACAGCTACAAGTATTACTATTTGTCTTATTTAAAAAAGATAAATGTTTGTTAGAAATATTTTATTGCGCTCTTGCGCTATTTTATCGCAACACCGCGTTATTAGACAACATTCAAATAAATTTGTTTCTTGGATTGAACAGAAACTGTAACTGATAATAAAAATTAAATAAAAACGATGTGTGTCACTTACACTATGAACTGAAGTGATAATTTATACAGCACTTCAAGTGATATAGATGTCTGCTAAAATTTAGCAGCAGATCATTTGCTAGTGTACGCATAGCTTTGATTATGTGTATACTAAGAGTTGCTTTTGCTAAACAGGAATATATATATATTTACTCATGTTACAAACTATGAATATATATATAAATATATATATATTTATATATATATTTATATATAAATATATATATTTATATATATATTTATATATATAGTTCAATGAATAATTCAGATTAATTAAAAAGATTTAGATCACTAACCATCATAAAAGAACATGAGTCAAAATATCAAGTTATTGCATATACATGTAGGTAAATGGGTCATGATCTCGAAACCATGGTTAAGTCGGGTGTGTGGGATTTGAAGTTATCTACACTAACAGAAGGAGAAAATTCTCAGTTATTTTGCAAAAACAATTTTGATTCTAGCTTAATTACAGCAGATTTTATGGTCAAGAAACTGAATGCACGTTCACCATTAGTGCGAAAACATATTTCTGAGAAAACTGGTGTTAAAGTTTGAGAAACGAAAACCAATGCACAATTTTGTTTACATTTCAAAACGTCATAGCAACCAATATCAAGAAGATGTAATATTTATCTAGATTTTTGTATTGATATACAAAAAATTATGCTGAATTTAAAAACCTAAACAGATTTTGGCTGGCTGTCATAGAAATAGCTGTATATCTATCAGAAAATGTATTACTTATTGTTAATCTTGCAGATATTAAAAACGACTTGGCAGTACCGCGATATTGGACACAGCCGTAGTATCACCAACAAAACCTTTAAACAAATAATAACAGTAACATATTGAACACCATCGAACACTATATACTTCGATCTTATAAATACTCTAATCTTGTAAATTCGAATAGTTGTTGTTATAATTAAATCTCATAATAATCATATAAAATTGAATAATTATTCTTATATTTAAATATTACAATAATCTTATAAGAATTGTTAGGACAATATCATCGTCAGTCCCTTTACTTTTACTGCTTTTGGCATTAGATTGGAATACCAAAGTACTCATTAAAATTCTCCAAAGTGTTTGAGTTATCTTTAAAATCGGCAAAAAAGAATCGATTACTTTTATCATTTTTAAGTACTTCCTGTTTAGCATAGCAACAGTTTTAGGGGGTTTTTCTGAAGGTTGGAAACTTCTATTGGCCAAATGGACTTCAGATTCAGAACGATCACTTTTTGATTGGTCTTGATGCACGTGTTGCAAAAATCGTTACCAATATTATAAATTCAGTTAGTGCAAATTCAAAGTCGGATAACTCAACTTCGCGATTTGCGACTTAATCATGGTTTCTGAGATCGCAGTTGTGAGTTTCTCAGATTCTACAAGTATTAAGCTCGCAGAGAAAAGATGGGCATACAACTCCCAGAGGGAATATTAATTTTTGGTACTGTGAAGTGCTGAAAAAACCAGCCCAAGTGTAAAAGCTTCATACAGGGTAAAACACTTTGCTATCTGATTTCACCTAAGTTTAACATTTTAGGTTTCACTCCAAGTCAGATCTCACAGATTCAACAGAAAGCTGAAGAAAATGACAAGAGATCTTCGGTTGGAGCAATATTGATGGCTGAATGGATGAGGAGGCCGTACAGCTCAGTAGGAATAATGCTACACGGCCTTGCTAGTATAAACAGGCTCGATCTAGTAGCACTTATACAAAACAGCAATAGTATGAAAGGCTCTGAAATAGTCTAGTTGTCTGCTCTCTGCAGCTTCTGCTCATTGTTACATATGTTGTTTTTCGACATTATGATTTTCATTGTTTTTAATATTAATTTTTAAACGCGTGTCTTTATAAAAGTCACCACTTTTGTACTTTGTTTGTTATATAAATAAAATTAAATTTAAGAGCATAAGTTTTAAAACTGAATAAAATGAATACAAAAAACAACTGTAAAAAGCATAGTAGACGACAGAAAGTTGTAACATTTCATAATCAATACACAGCAGTCTATATTTTAAGAACTGTCAATTACAATGTGCTCTTTTAACCGAAACTTAGTGACAGTGATATGGCTTACTCAGTAGCTATGATACCATGTTACTCTGAAACTGATAAATATTATAAAAAAGCAAGATGTTTGAAGAAATTGTCTCTTGCAGCGAATTATAAATGCAGCATGCACCAGGTCTATAGCACAAAAGCATTGCTGTTGTTACTGAAGTTGTCTACTCAGTTGTCTTTAAAGATGACAACTCTTGGTTCTTCAAAGCCATGGCTCACTTCACATAAAACCTGTTCACTCCCTAGTGTTATATGACGAGACTAATCAAAGATGTAGCAGTTGTGTGAGAATGTTTCACATGCAAACTTTAAGTCTTAATGTCTAAAGAATTACTGCATAGAATGTATTTTCTAAAGGAAATTGAATATTTTGTTAAATCGACTGGGAGTATAACACAACATGATGTGACATGAAATATCAAACTAATGTGCAGCTGCAGTGATGTAAGAGCCTGATGGATGCTGTAAACAGATATCTCAACTCTAAACACGTTTATCTTGCCAATAGCAATCCGCTATTTCCTATCTAAATGAACACTATAACACATTGATTTACATGAAGTAACTGAACAATAAAGCTTTGGTTATACCAATTATAGTGGGAGCCTGCATGTAATGAAATGCATTATTAACACAGTAATTTTTTTCTCAACAACATACATGTACATGTATCAGGAAAGATAAAATAAGCCTTGAAAAGCTAGATGCATATTGGATAGCCCACAAACATATCCCAGACTAGTTAAACATTTAATGATGCAAGAAAGACAAGCAAGTTTCAAGGGAAGCATACCGTTTCCTAGGAAGATGGTAAATCATTATAACATTCTTACAATAGAGTTGTTGGTGAGTGTCATAATCTGACAATGTACTGCCACTGCTATCAAGGAAACAGTATTTCCTTGATTCCCTTGAAACAAAGGTCCTAACTTGAAAACCAAAAACAATGATGTAAAAAGTACTTCTTTGCACAAAGAAGACCGTGTCAGCCACAGTACAACCAGGAAATTTCACTGGCAAACTTTGCACTAACAAGATGTGCAATATATTCAACCATATCAGAGAGATTTTTACCTGCACCCAATGTGTATTGTTACATGTATTTTATGCGTTCAATCAGTTTTTACAACTGTTTATTCGACCCATCATGTTTGATTTAAATACAACTACAATGTAATATAATTTTAAAACATTGGTATATAAATCGCACTTGCCAAAAAGTGCTCACATTGCATTGCACAAACATATCATAACAAGTTGATTAAAATATCATATATGTATGAATAACTTCTGAATGGCATTGATAATCATCAGCAAAATGACGTATTTCGTTACATGTGAACAGAAAGGAAAAAAGTGAACGGGTAAAGTAAAAAGATAGGCATCAGTGCATCTACTCGACTTGTGGCTCACCTGAGAATCTGTTTGAATATTCTAGAATAAAAAAATACATTGCAACTGACCAGCAAAGTTTTTCTAGTAAAAGAGGATAGCCTGTCTCAAGAACGTTCTGATGGCTAACAAAATAATAAGAAAATCTACAGATGGGAGCATCTGATCTTGCCGCTACCCTTCCCTTGAGACCAAACATTGGTCCGTGGGTCAAGGCATCATGGTGGTCATACATACAAAATATCTATCTTGTGACACTCTATGGATAACTGAGCTGAGGGCTGCTGCTGAGTCACTTTAAAATAGCTGTAGCTTAGACACTGTAGGTTTTAGACATCCCCATTCATTCATAACATTAGTCCCTTTTCCAAGGTTACCAATGACATGGCCTAGCAGGTGAAATGCAAGTGTAGCAAGCCTACCCAATTATTCAATCAAGACAAGGTAAGCAAATAAATATTGTGCATGAAGCTGATTCTGACTAGAGCAACTTGTCCTTCTGATAAGACCTAGTAACCACCAAACGAACAAGTCACCAGATACAGAACAGCGATCAGTAAAAGTGTACAAGTGAAAGAAAGCCACCATAAACATGACTGTCTCTAACTATTGTTCATAAGAATACTTCAAAATCCAGCGAGCTATTGATTGATCAGGTGGACTGATAACCATGACATGGAATAGCAGGTGATAAAAGGTTACAAGAAAAATACAAGTTTCTTGAAGTTGAATCAACTGAACTGTCATGCTTACAATGTGACTGCTCCAATTCTCAACTGAACCTGTGTAAAGGAACCAACTGGGTTTCTCTACTTGCTCCACAAGGAAACAAACCACTCCAGTGCAAGACAATGAATATATATTTCATAGTAAATATATATGAGTACAGTTCAAGATGCCACGAACACACAGTAAATATATATGAGTACAGTTCAAGATGCAATGAACATACAGTAAATATATATGAGTACAGTTCAAGATGCCACGAACACACAGTAAATATATATGAGTACAGTTCAAGATGCAATGAACATACAGTAAATATATATGAGTACAGTTCAAGATGCAATGAACACACAGTAAATATATATGAGTACAGTTCAAGATGCAATGAACATATATATGAGTACTGTACAGTAAACTGAACAAACAGTAAATCGCACATTGAGAGGCTTTTAGGCGCTCTGCCTTCCTTTGCTCATCTGGGCTCGTTATATATGCTTTAAGCTGCGTCTCTTCAAACTTGCCTGGTGATGCGTACGTGACTCGGCTTCATTGATATAAGCCATGTGTCTGAATTTCGCTGAGCATAGCTTTGAATAACCCAGCCGTCGTTGTCCTTACTAGCCGAGATGGTCTCAGGCGTGCTGACCTTGGTTCTGTCCGCCGAACTGGCTACAGCTGTGTCAATTGTACTCAGCTGACTGGCTAGTTTGTGATCGCTCAGCTGATCGCGTATGTAGCTAGTTGTTGACCTTTTAGCAGGAACACTCGGTGACAGTGTCCTGCTGTCTTCCACCATACAATACCCATACATCTTATCAGTCTAATGATTCGTCCGCAGGAGAATGCCCAGCTGAACACATGGTCAATGTTGCCGGCTTCTTGCGCTAGTCTTTTCATGTCTTAGTCTGCCCACAGTCGATAAACTGAAATCAGAGTGCCAACCAGGTGTGATTTGACATGGGTTTCGCTGTTATTAGATACAGAGTTGCTCATGGAGGCAGCCTGGCCAAGACGCTCTCCTTCCTTGCTGTTGGAGGACCCACTGCCTCGAGCGAGTCTGTCGTGCCCATGCTCAGACACACAGGCTCCTCGTTCAAGTCTAGGAGGCCTCCCAAGCATTCTTCTCCTGTTGGAAATGGGGGATTGGGATCGGCCATTATGGCAGATAGCCACGCCCACTATCCATATCTGTCTGGCTGCTGAATGGTCCGAGCTGGCCGGGTCATTCCTCACCTGATTTCTTCCAGAGCTCTTTCTGCTATGCTTCTAGTTCTTTACCAAACTCCAGGTTGCTCGTAGCCTCAGATTGGCCATCTCTAGTTCGGTTTTCAGCTCGGCTTCTGCTTCCCTTCTTCTGGCTCTGGCCCTCTTCATATTAGGGCCCTTGCAAGGCTTAATGGTGGTTAGTGCTCATCCAAGCTCCTCCAGACAGGCAAAATACATTTCTATAAGATAAGTTCTAGTAGACACGTGTGGTTGGGCCAAACTTTTATGACCTGGTATGGCTCCACAAACTTGGCCTAAAGCTTAGAATTGTCTCCTTTCTTCCTTACTAGCCAAACCCAGTTTCCTGAAGCATAGAGTGAGGGCTCCTTCTTGTCCTTTTGCTGAATGGTCAATTTCTCCTCTTTGAAGGTGATGTGCACTTCTTCCAGTCGCTTGAGTGTCTTCACCACATACTCATGTGTTGGCTGAGCTTCTGTGGGTGGTGGATAGAACTTCAAAACGGATCCTACAGGCATAATTCTTGGCCGAGCATTAATAGATTGGTCGTTTCTACTGTTGCCAAATGAGGTGTACCTCTGTACGCCCTCATCAATTAGGGGAGCAGCGCATCCGATTATTCCTGGCCTCAAGTCAGCAGCAGAGGCCAGAAAGAATCGCATCTTGAAAAAATTACCACTGTAATAGTACCACCTACTGTGAACTTTTAAAGCAGATTAAAAAAATGTAACGAACAAATCAGCTGGGGATCGGGTTTTATGAAGACAATCTCAGGCTCCATAAAGCAGCCAAAACAATAAGAAAAATCAACAAATTTCAATGGGAATTGCTGCCACATCCTCCCTACGTTCCTGATTTTACATCATCTGACTTCTACTTGATTAGGCCTGTTAAGGAGTTTTTGAGAGGACCTCGCTTCGATAGTGAGGTTAAGGTTAAGATTGCAGCAAGCAACATTTTTAAAAGTCAATATAAAGATTCTTTTGCCGTAAACATTCGAAAGCTGATACCCCACTGGCAAAATTGTTATTCATTGCATAAGGATTGTGTTGAAAAATTAAAAAAATTGTAAGTCTCTACTTACAATAGAATTATTTTTTATAAACTAATTCACCTTAATTATTATATGGCACTCGAGCATTATGTAAAGTTATTAGTAGCTAATGAGCTTACCAAACAGTAGAAGTAGATGTATTATTATGCAACCAAACTGTTAATTTCGATCAATGTCTATTGTTTTTTTTAAACAACATAGTATCTGCTGAAAATAATGTTGGCAGTTCAAATACACAATGCTGCACTTATCTCCTTCTTTAACTTTTTGCATAATTGATTAGTCTACCTATCTAATAAAAATTGTTTAATAATGCTTTTAGTACATAATAATAATGTTCAAATGACCATACAGGTGGCAGCGAAGATGTAAATGAAAAAACTTAGTAAGATGACTGTAAACTCAGAAGAGGAACATCCAACATTGTACCAGTCCTACAGCAGCATAATCAACCTGCTGTAGTCAGTTGTTGCAAACCAGCCAGTTGCAGCGTTGTCACATATGCAATGTAATCTAAACAGCCCGGGATTTCAAAATCAAACGGCGATTTTGCAAAGCTACAGCCAGTGGGGTGATTAAAGATACATATAAGCAAGAGCCCGAACAAATCTATAATACTCGTCAAGAGGGAGGGTTGTATGTACCATCAATAAAAAGCAAAGCTTATTTTAATTCTTTCTGGCCTAGAACCACTCGAGAAATCAGAGATAGAATTTGATAATTTCGGCACACCCTTTTTGGCAACTTTTGGCCCGGGGACATTGTAATCAATGTTGTATTTATATCATTGTAAATATTTTGTATATGGCATTTGATTCATTAATTCATTTTCTTTTTTTTTTGTTTTTTGATTCACATAGCAGTATTAGAAATAGATATTATATGATGTAAATATGAAATATCGAAGGAATATTGTTGCAATACTCTTTAGATACAAATACAAGCCGAAAGCAAAATTAAAAACACTGAAAAAAGGGAAGAAGGAGAAGAGAGAGGAAAGAAAGGAGGAAGGGAAAATTTTTGCTGGTATACTGTTTAAAATAAAGAGTTCCCACGTATTTTGCCTCCTGCGTGAGGCTTTCAGTGGGAAAAACCCGATCCGATCCGATACACAATACAAAATGACGAGCAATTTTTAGATAAACTGATCAACAAGTAATTTAATATAAGGGCTGTATCCACACTGAACCCATATGGCCTCCTATATGACTACTATGTATTATAGTAGTATGAAACTAAGTCTTGCTAATAAGGAAAACAAAGAACAGAAAGGCAAATAATGACGTTGTGGTCTTATAGCTTGAAATCATAAAAATATATATAAATAATTATAGACGCCCTAAGCAAGTTTATGATGAAATAGTCTCACTTAGCGATTAAAGTTACGGCTTGTGGGGGTGTCTGTAAAAGTGTTTGGTAACTTCGATGTAGCTGGGCGTTTTGTGTTTACGATAAACGGAAATGGGCGATTTAGGAATACGTACCGAAAATCGACATTAACATGGTACGGTAGTTGGCATTCCGGCTACCTTAGGGTAATACAAACCTCTACGCTTGCGCCTTTATACTAGTCAGTCTTGTATTTTGTGTTAGATCATGCATATGTAACGCTCTGTACTACTGTTAGTGTCATCAATGCTTTTAACAATCGATGCTTCTGAGCTTGATAAATATTCACAAAAACAGATAAATATGTTACTGTATAAATATAAAACCCAATGTTTCTATACCTTTAATCGTGACCTTCATTGAGCAATAATGCGGGTCTTGTGAGGTAGGCTTCCACCAACAGTATGTAGATGCTATACGCCTGATTAATATTACACACAGTTTTATTAGAATGTATTTGGAGGTGCTACGAGTTTGGAGCCATAGCTAATGTTATTACAAGCTTATACATATACTGATTCATTCCATGCCAGAAAAAATAGATTATAACGCTCAATTTTAGCCCGTTTCGCTGTAAAATCTTTTTATTATTGTTAAAAAACAAGAGAATTAGTAAAGGAGTACATGCAATGCATTTGCTTCTCTTTTTGTGAATTGAAAGGTCAGATTCTCAGAATATGAAGAGATGAAGTTACAGTTATGGCTAATGTTTTTGACAAAGAAAAGTTTTTTCCTTGAATAGGTGTACGCCTGGCTTTTAATACTGATTTTCAGTGGCCAATCTTGTAGGATTTTTGTGTAATTTTCAGTCACTGAATATTCTACTTGTGAAACTGGCTGTTTGGGTTATCTGTCATTGCTAGTAGCAGCTACCAACTTTTATTCAGCTGTGGTAGGCCTACCTACTTGTGCATTTTTTGCACATTTTCCTAGTTTTACAGTTTTTAGCTGCTCCCATCCATTTCAAGCATTGATACTCAGCTTACTCGTACTTATCCTACCTGATCTGCTCATTATGACTCATAGACTTTCTAATCATCTGCTAATCAATACTTGTGATGCGGGTTACCAGTCGTCAATAGTATATTCTCTAATCAAAAAAATTTTTTTGTATGCTGAAATTGTAGCCTATTAACTTTCTACACCTTTTCACCATTGCAATGCTTGTATTTCAGACAGTACATTACAGTTTAAAATTGGATTTAAAATGCCAAAAAAAACTAAGCATCCAATTTACTAACAGCAACTATCAACAACTGCACTATTAAGGTTATGAATGTTAATACACTGTAAAAATGTTGCCTTTGACCATCTCATAATACAGTCTAACAACAGTAGTACTCCAGAGCCTTCTCTTTATGATCCAAAATTGTCAGTTTGGAAAAGGTAAATTAATATTTCACAATGACTAGACAGCTTTATGAGCCCTTTTGTATCTTATAACATTCTGAATATAATATTTATTAGTAATAATATTATATAATATATACATATACTATATAATATAAAATATATAAT
Source organism: Watersipora subatra (assembly GCF_963576615.1). Lineage (NCBI taxonomy): Eukaryota > Metazoa > Bryozoa > Gymnolaemata > Cheilostomatida > Watersiporidae > Watersipora > Watersipora subatra. The sequence continues at coordinate 2,150,038 of NC_088709.1, read as the reverse complement.
ATAACATTCTGAAACTCTTGGATTCAAAATGTGATGTCGGTTTAGGTAAGCAGAACATAGCCAGTACTAGAAATCTGAGGTTCAGTAAAACATCAAAAAGTCCTAATTGACTTGTTGTCTTTTTAATATTAAGTTCTATGTAGGAAATGTTGTAGACACCATTATAACCTACATTATAACCTTTATATAACCTTTATATAACCTTTATATAACCTTTATATAACCTTTATATAACCTTTATATAACCTTTATATAACCTTTTACATTGAAGAACAAATAAAAAATAGAATTAAACCGACTATCACAAATTTGATCTCATTTACAAAGACAATGAAATGAAATTTTCAAATGCTTGTTTTGCATACACATGCATCATATTTTAGGATATAGTCATATCACAACTAAAACACGCTTTTCATAAAATAGTATATCGATAGTGATTTTTAGAACTTCAAATCTTCCAGCTGTACACTCCTGATGATTTATCTGACTGTCGCATTATGCCTGACTTACACCAACTAGTAGAGGGATGATTTCAGAAGAGGCTGCTTAATTTCTCATCTACTAGTTGTTATATGATTAGAATATAGAACTACTGTATTTGTTTATATTATAGAGCTGTATGATAGTATATAGAGCTGTATAATTAGACTATAGAGCTGTATGATTAGAATATAGCGCTATATGATTAGAATATAGAGCTATATAATTAGAATATAGAACTGTACGGTTAGAATATAGAGCTGTATAATTAGAATATAGAGCTATATGATTAGAATATAGAGCTATATGATTAGAATATAGAGCTGTATGATTAGAATATAGAGCTGTATGGTTAGAATATAGAGCTATATATGATTAGAATATAGTGCTATATAATTAAAACAGAGCTGTTGCTTTTAGCCATCTACTGCGATTCGTTAGTTTGAAGAAAACTCGTTAGTGAGGCGAGTTGGTTGATGCTCTTAATTCTTTAAAGTCAGCAAGCCACACCCTACGACTTTCTGAGACTGCGCAGTTCATTTGCTTATTGCAATGCAACCACTAACAGTAGCTAAATAATTTTGTTAGCTGTGTTCTCCACAAAATATTCTACAAAATACAACCTATTTGAAATCCTATATCATCAAATTGAGTGGTTCTATATTTTTTAAAATCGGTAATAAAAAGCGAAGGCTAAATTGCCGAAACCAAGTATCCGGTTTAATTTTTTTGCTGCTATGAAATGCGTTATACAATCAATGTGAATTTTGTTGTGCAAAACCTCCAGGAGTTTCTGATTCTGCTTCTACCAATTAAAAGTGTTTTAGCAAAGTTTTTGATCAACTGATCGGACTGGCTAGTTACCCTTATCCAACTACTGGTTTTCACAGGCGCTTTCGGTTTCGGAAGTTTTACAGAAGGTATTAGGTCTAGAAACCAAATTTTTTGTAATGCACAGAAAAGATTGTTCTAGAACATAAACTTAGTTTCAACTGCAATAACAAGTTTTGTATCTCACTATATATTTTTCCCTCTTTTTATCAAGGTAAGATCGCCTTTTTTTTTAGTAGTAGAAAAGGCAAAGGTGGAGGCAAAGGTAAAAGGCCTGCTGCTGTTCCTACTGTTAGTACAAGGGCCAAACAACCTAGAAAAATTTCTACACAACCGCAAAAAGCTAATTCACTAGCAATAAACTAAATCACACCCAAAAAAACTAATTCACCTAAAAAATCTACTCAAAAGAAAATTGACCACCTGTTGCCGAGTCGTTTGAGATCACCAATTTCACCACCGATTCTAGTAGCCACACTTCTGAGTTTCAGTTTGCTATTTATTTCGATTTTAAAGAGTTAATGTGGAGGCAGTCCGAAAACTAAAATATCAAATATTTTTCACTAATTGTTACAAGGGTAAAGTTGCAGTTACAAAAACTAACTGTTGTCACAAAATGGACCATTCTGTTCATAATATTTTGCATTTTTATGCTCAACTGGAACATGTACCGCAGGGTGGTTATCATTTTTTTCTCTGACAGGCTGGCTGTGCCATTTATCCATAGAGTACACTGTCGTAAAGTGACCTGCGCTTTTGTAGGCAGAGTGTTATGGTCTACCGTCTGCCAGGCAATGCTGGTCGAGTTATAATACTTAGTTTAACCATCCATAGAAGTATCGCTGCTTGGAACCGCCTTGTTTTAATGCAAGGGAAACTGACTTATTTACCTAAAGCTAGTCAAACAGCTGCTATTCCTGGTAGAGTGGGAGCCCGTGTTTACAGCTCTGATGCAATGGAGACAGATCCCACTCCCTTCTCAGTTAAGCCAGATATGTAAGAACACCAACTTTAGTAGTTTGTTATCCACACTACGAATAAATATGAGATATTTAGAATGCTCATAAGCAAGATTCACTTGTGATAGTGAGACTCATAAGTGAAGAGGCGATCTAAAAATATTAAGTTAAATATGCCACAAACTATAGATTGTAATTAGAAATAGGATCAAAATTTTTTTTATTTAGTAATGCTGCATGTACATGTAATAGTTACATGTACATCTAATAGTGCTAGATGCACACCTAATAGCGCTACATGTACATCTACGAGTGCTACATGGCATTGTAATTGAGTCACCTATAGCCTGTTCATTTCGCGTATGTTTATGTTAGCATGTTGATGTTGCAGTTATGAATGCATTGTACTAGATCTAAGGCAGGAGAAGCACTCTTGTAATGATGATGAGTTTCAGAAAAAGCTTAATGGTGGGTATAGCTCCATTATTATTACCTGTACTAGAGCTAGTGAGTCACCTCTACTAGAGCTAGTGAATCATCTGTACTAGAGCCAGTGAATCACTTGTACTAGAACTAGTGAATCATCTGTACTAGAGCTAGTGAATCACCTGTACTAGAACTAGTGAATCACCTGTACTAAAGCTAGTGAATCACCTGTACTAGAGCTAGTGAAACACTTGTACTAGGGCTAGTGAATCATCTGTACTAGAACTAGTGAATCACCTGTACTATAGCTAGTGAATCATCTGTACTAGAGCTAGTGAATCACTTGTACTAGAGCTAGTGAATCATGTGTACTAGAGCTAGTGAATCACCTGTATTAGAGCTAGTGAATTACCTGTACTAGAGCTAGTGAATCACCTGTACTAGAGCTAGTGAATCACCTGTACTAGAGCTAGTGAATCACTTGTACTAGAGCTAGTGAATCACCTGTACTAGAGCTAGCGAATCACCTGTACTAGAGCTAGTGAATCACCTGTACTAGAGCTAGTGAATCACCTGTACTAGAGCTAGTGAATCACCTGTACTAGGGCTAGTGAATCACCTGTACTAGAGCTAGTGAATCACCTGTACTAGAGCTAGTGAATCACTTGTACTAGAGCTAGTAAATCACTTGTACTAGAGCTAGTGAATCACCTGTACTAGAGCTAGTGAATCACCTGTACTAGAGCTAGTGAATCACTTGTACTAGAGCTCGTGAATCACCTGTACTAGAGCAGTGAATCACCTGTACTAGAGCTAGTGAATCACCTGTACTAGAGCTAGTGAATCACTTGTACTAGAGCTAGTGAATCACCTGTACTAGAGCTAGTTATTCACCTTTAATCATAAAAATGGCATTCGGTGCTGTTTTGTAATGATGAATTGTAAAAGCCAATCACAGTGCGCCGTGCTAGTTAAAAAAGATTTCTACTTTCCATTGTGTGATACTTTAGAATTGTGTTATACAGTATTGTAAGTCATACAGGTTATAGAAGTAAACACAGCTCAAATATTTACTATAGTCCATCTGAATGTCATCACTGCTTCATCCTAGTTCACTATATCAGGTTTCTGTGTATTTTTGCAGGGTCTCTAAATAAATGGAAAGCAGACGGCATCAGAGGCGTTACAGTTTATATTCCATCCAATTTGGCGGCACGTATCCCTAGTGTTTTACAGGTGAGAGACTGCTAAAGCTCCGTCCTATTTATAGTTGTTGCTCTAGATTCCAACCAAGTTATTACTCAAGCTTGTTACAACTATAACTTTGTAAGGCTTTACATATAAGGTTATTGCTGTTGCTTTTGTATTAATGGATTTATAACTCTGCCACGACCATATGTAAAAATATTGCAGATTATAAATACCATGACATCATTTAAAAATACCACTTTTTTGTTATCATGACCATGCACATAGCCAAGTTTCCAAAAGGTAATTTGACCTAAAATCACGGAAGCTGATTATACATGTAGCTGAGGAGCGGCATTGCCAAAATTATTAACATGGAAATGTTAAGTTCATTGTATCCACCTCCCTGAGCTGTTTGTGTTTTATTTTTCTCAAAGCTCGGATTTGACTTCCACCACGCCAATCCTGGCTATGTACTTCTGCTTAAGTGGTTGAGTGAGACCGAAGTGAACAATTTCCCGGCTTACGCTAACCAGTTCCTCGGTGAGTCAAGATCACTCTGACACTCCGTCGCTATCTCTGTTTCTGTGGCTGGATTAAGTAGTCATCCTAACTTCATACAAGGTTTATTGGGCTGTCGCAGCACCAAGTATAAGCTATCCACGTATACAGCATATCTGTATACTTGGATATTAACATATTCATGTATACTGTTTATCTGTATACTTGGATATTAGCATATTCATGTATACAGCTTATCTGTATACTTGGATATTAACATATTCATGTATACTGTTTATCTGTATGCTTGGATATTAGCATATTCATGTATACAGCTTATCTGTATACTTGGATATCAGCATATTCTTGTATACAGCATATCTGTATACTTGGATATTAGCATATTCATGTATACAGCTTATCTGTATACTTGAATATTAGCATATTCATGTATACTGTTTATCTGTATACTTGAATATTAGCATATTCATGTATACAGCTTATCTGTATACTTGGATATCAGCATATTCTTGTATACAGCATATCTGTATACTTGGATATTAGCATATTCATGTATACTGTTTATCTGTATACTTGAATATTAGCATATTCATATATACAGCTTATCTGTATACTTGGATATCAGCATATTCTTGTATACAGCATATCTGTATACTTGGATATTAGCATAATCATGTATACAGCTTCTCTGTATACTTGGGTATTAACATATTCTTGTATACAGCATATCTGTATACTTGGATATTAGCATATTCATGTATACTGTTTATCTGTATACTTGGATATTAGCATATTCATGTATACATCTTATCTGTATACTTGGATATTAGCATATTCATGTATACAGCTTATCTGTATACTTGGATATTAGCATATTCATGTATACAGCATATCTGTATACTTGGATATTAGCATATTCATGTATACAGCATATCTGTATACTTGAATATTAGCATATTCATGTATACATCTTATCTGTATACTTGGATATCAGCATATTCATGTATTCACCATATATGTATATAGTGCTCCCTAAGGACACGATTTTGATCCATTCCAGGGTTGGCATTGTATGGGGAAAAAATCGCCTGTAGGGCTGTAGAAACCATAATAATTATATAGTGCAAAAATTGTCAAAATTTTTTACAAGTGCTGTACATATTAAAATTAGTAGCAAAATAGTATGTTAACCTCTGTAACTATAGTTACCTAAAGTAACTCTATTATGTTCAGTAAATTTCTTGGTTATGATCTGCATTAACATGTAACATTACAATGTGCTATGAGCAGCACTACATACATATAACGAGAACTTTTAATTCACGTCAAGTAGGTTTAGCTTACTAAACACACACACTTAAACCATAACTGCCACGAACAACTTTTATGGTATTTACTACGTAAATCAGACACGCTGATTCCGATTTTGTAATCAAAATATAGATTAGGCCACTAACTTTCATAGTAATGAAGGGTTTTTTATAGCGTTTTAATCTCGGTCTCGAAAACAACACGATCGGCATAACAAGCTCCGCCCATAAATACGTGACGTAACCTAGCTTTTTAGGAACAGAAGTTACGTAGGTATGTTTAGACCGATTTAGAATAATAGAGATAGGTGTTTTAAAATCCATTAATATCTAAATTCAGCCTTAGAAATAATATCAGTCTTTTCTGAAAGGTAGATAAGCTATTTAGCATTGCATTTTTAAAAAGCGCGATAACAACGCTAGTTCGTGATAAAACCGCGCTTTTTGAGCTCATTTTTTCTCGGCGTCCTGCCCATTTAAACGTCATGTAACAAGCTGCGAGCAATTTTAAATAGTTTATATCCCTTTCATAAAAAACTGAAATTATTTTACAGGCTGGATTTAGATAATAATGGGTTTTAAGACACCCATCTCTATTATTCTAAATCGGACTAAACATTCCGAACTTCCGTTTCTGAAAAAGCTAGGTTTCGTCACATATTTATAGGCGGAGCTTGTAATGCCGATTGTGTTGTTTTCGAAACGGACATTGAAACGCTTTAAAAAAGCCTAAATGACTTTGAAGGTTAGTGGACTAATCTTTATTTTGAGTACAAAATCGGAATCAGCGTGTCTTATTTACCTAATTAGTACGATAAAAGTTGTTCGTGACAGTTATGGTTTAAAGCTAAGCTTTAGTATGTATTTTCAACTCTTTTACTGAAGTTCAACTTTTTTTCACTAAAATTTTATCACTTATCAGTTTCTGTCTTCGCTTTCACTATAAATTTTAGCGGACCAGCTTAAAGCATTTTCCAACCGAATTCAGCAAATAAATCCGACCGATACTGTTTTCGTAATGAAGTGGATTTTTGTTAGCAAGTTAAGGAAATTTGTCTGACCACTGGATCTTCTGTATGAAGGGATTGCAACTCCAACTTTGCTTACAATTGCTAACGAGAATCGCTGAACTGAGAGAAATCGGTCATCGTTGTCTCTTTCAGGCGCTGTGAAAATATTTTCGGCGAATAGAATTTTGGTGTCTCTGTTATTTTGACGCACGTAATGAGCACACCGACTGCCAAATTTGAACTCGGGCGAAGATTTTGTTGAATTCTATGGTGAAATAAGATTTGTACGGTGAAGTGAAAAAATCATGTTCTGCTTCGTAAGGTGAACAATCGTATATCAGGGTAATCGTACCCTGAGTGGCCACTGTACTTGGATATCAGCATATTCATTCATGCAGCAATCTGTATACTTGGATATCAGCATATTCATTTATGTAGCATATCTGTATACTTGGATATCAGCATATTCATTCATGCAGCAATCTGTATACTTGGATATCAGCATATTCATTTATGTAGCATATCTGTATACTTGGATATCAGCATATTCATTCATGCAGCAATCTGTATACTTGGATATCAGCATATTCATTTATGTAGCATATCTGTGTACTTGGATATCAGCATATTCATTTATGTAGCATATCTGTATACTTGGATATCAGCATATTCATTCATGCAGCAATCTGTATACTTGGGTATCAGCATATTCATTTATGTAGCATATCTGTGTACTTGGATATCAGCATATTCATTCATGCAGCAATCTGTATACTTGGATATCAGCATATTCATTCATGCAGCAATCTGTATACTTGGATCAGTTTCTTTCCTTTTTCCCTCGTTTCTCTTCCTCATTTTTTTCCTTCATTGCTTTTTTACCTCCACTCTTGTTCTCCTATTTCTATTTTACCTCCACTCTTGTTCTCCTATTTCTATTTTACCTCCACTCTTGTTCTCCTATTTCTATTTTACCTCCACTCTTCTTCTCCTATTTCTATTTTACCTCCACTCTTGTTCTCCTATTTCTATTTTACCTCCACTCTTCTTCTCCTGTTTCTATTTTACCTCCACTCTTCTCCTATTTCTATTTTACCTCCACTCTTCTTCTCCTATTTCTATTTTACCTCCACACTTCTTCTCCTTTTTCTATTTTACCTCCACTCTTCTTCTCCTATTTCTATTTTACCTCCACTCTTCTTCTCCTATTTCTATTTTACCTCCACTCTTCTTCTCCTATTTCTATTTTACTGCCATAACTCTACCCTAGCATCATCTTTGTTATCTCTGCTTTTTTTATCGCTATTTATTTCATCTTGTTTCTTCAACTCGCCAACTTTCTCCTCTCACTTATTCTTCTCTCACTTCTCCCTCTTCTCTCCCATCTCTATCTTGTCCTTTCACATTTCTTTCACATTCTCTTATCTCTATCTTGTCTTTTCATATTCCTTTCACATTCTTCCCCTTTTTTCCTCATCTCTATTCTTTCTTCCTTGCCTTTTTCTGTTTCTCCTCTCTCTTCAACTTTCCGTTTTCCCACTCTCCCGTCTACTCTGCCTACTTGCTTTGCTACTACTACTTGGAGATTAAATTTTGCAGGTGTGGGCGGATTTGTAGTGAATGACAATGAAGAAGTGCTGGTGATAAAAGAGAGATTTACTGGTCCGAATCCCAGATGGAAGTTTCCTGGTGGTGGTACAGACCCCGGTAAGTTGTATCTATCTACACCATTATTGTTGTGGCTAATCTCTTGTGAAGCTCTGATGTCAGTATAAACATTGATATGGTGGGTAGGATTTGAATTGACTGTGTGAAAGTAAGTAAGGCAATGATATCTTAGTTGGAAGTTTGTATTTGTAGTATTTACTAGTTTAAGTTCATCAGGGCATCTTTGCACATGTACGACAATTATGAATCTCAGCTAACTGCTGCAGCCGGTTTCTTGAACATCAACTCGTTTCATTACAACTTCCTTATCAACACTTGATCAACTCGCTGACTTAATAAATTACAAATGTGCTCAAGTCAAACTTGGCTTTGAGTATTCTGTCCTGTTAGTCAGCCATTAATCAGAATGACAAAATTAAAGGTTGACTTGCAATAAAATTCACATTACAGTTATTTGGTATCAAAAGATTCGCCATGTCTTACTTTGTTGTGTGGTAAGTGCCAAATATGTGGGAATGTGATTAAAAGCTCTTAAAAGCTCAAAAACGAACAGAAAATCGCAGCGACACGAGACCGCCCTAGTTTGGATTCGTTTTCCAAAACGGCTAAAATGTGACGTATGTGTGCCAGATGGTTTATGTTAACACTTTTATGCATCCTTATTCGTCGAAATATTTTCACAAATATACTTCGCGCTCGCGATAAAAACCATGTCTATTGTTCTTACGCGTCTATTTTATTGGCATCGAAATGCTGCAACTTTGAGCGCTGATATCTCAAAACATAGCATAAAAATATGTTTAATTTTTTAAACTTAGCTTGAATGATTGCATATCATCCTCTGATAAAAATGATGAGCCTTTTGGTCCGCTATGATGCTCGAAAAATGCTGTAGAAGTTGTTCGCGCAATATGGCGGGATATGTAAGTCACATGATCAGATAACGTTAGTTTCAGTTCAAGTTTGATCTATCGCAAATAACAGATACGCTTTCTCGTATTAAACTTGTTAATTTCAATTCGTCATAATCTCTAACGCGCCACATCGTGTTTGTGTAGATGGCAAGCTGAGAAGCACCTTTTTTCATAGCCAAGAGCAGAGAAAAGACCAGGCCTTCACCGGGCGTGCAGCAACTGGGTGAGGCTGGATGTGACAAACTTTATTTAATCGCCTGCTTACTCTTACCTTTGTTTTCGCCATTTCAAAGACGACATGTTTTCTAACCTGTTTGCATACTCCACATACCACCAAAGCACGTGAGTAATTTATTTTATGAACCACTTGTATTAGTAGTAGTAACTCGGGTTATTTTCTAGTATTATTCTAGTACTACTGTATTAATCTATATTTAATATTACAATATTAATGTCATTTAATTGTTATATGATATTATTAGTATTTTATCTTTTTAATTACGTGTATTATTCTTATTATAATAACAAAACTAATTCATACTGCATATCTATCTGTAAAACGTAATATATTAATCTATAATTGATAAAATAGTGTTATAAGTTTCACGATTAATTTCGCCAAATTTCTTAACCCCACTCACTTATAGATATGTTATATAAAATAGTTATTGTCATTTTCTAGCATCATCGTTAATAGCATATTAGTATTATTAGATGATTATTATTAGTATTAGATGATGAAGAGTTTGTGCCAACCACTGAAGACTGGGAAGAGTTTGAGCGCTATGTTGGCCAGCGTCAAACGCTCTCCAATTACATGTAAGATAGAGCTGAACCTAACCAAACTTGACAAAATATAAAGAATATCCAGTGTTATTACTCACATTTTTATGTTTACAATATCATGGATTCTGATAAGGTTTTGTAAAATCTGTGTCATGATTGCATGGCTAGGCTATATATTTATTCTTTTTCTGATCAAGCAAATATGATATAATAACAGGAAATGATGTTGTACAAATCTCATTGCAAGTCAACTATTGTGTTGTGATTTCAGATCCGAATTCTCCTTCAAAGAGGAGAAAATAATAGTAAGTGTGACAGCACTCCAGCGACTATTTCACTGTCACGCCTGCGCCCTCCCCTGCTCATTCACGATGGTGCGAGAAGGTGGAAGGGTAGATTTCAAGGTTACATGTGCCTCCTGTCACCAATCGTACACTTGGGAAACAACTGCCAGGGTGAACAGAGCTCACGTCATCAACCCCCTGCTGGCAGCTGCATCACTCTTTTCTGGCGGATGCCTTACGCAGAACCTCCGTTTTCTGTAGCTCCTGAACATCGCGATACCAAGCCACAGCGTTTGCCTCTACCAACAAAGAGAATACTTACATGGTGTGAGTGTTAATATTTACCCATAAACTTGGAAAATGTGAGTAAAAGCTAGGCACACTAAATGAATAACGACATTTAGAAACAATTTTTTTCTTGAAATGAAAATATGTCATCCTTCAAGCGAAATATATTATAATTTGAAATTCTGATTCTTCATCATAATATAACACAAAAAGGGGGAAGAGGATTCTACATTCTTAGACTAATGATAATCATACAAATAAATCTTGTATAATGAAGTTTTACAATATTTTACAGTGTATTGCTGAGCAGTACAGCCTGCATAACGAGGGATTGATGGCAGCAATCGATTGGGAGCTTGATTTGGCAGGTGACAGTAGATGTGATAGTCCGGTGCATTGCACACTATACGGGCCTACACTATGATGGATCAGAGCTGCGGTTTAATAGTTAGCAGCCATCTTGTCAAGGTAAAACTTTGACAGTTTTTACTTCACAGCCTGACAAAAACCGAAATTTTTTAGTAGTTATCAATACATAAACATGAAGTTGCTGATCTAGCTAAATAATTCATTCAAATAATGTGAAAGTGATTATTGGTCGTAACTTTTTTACTTTGCAGTCAACGGAGACCACCAGCTCTAACGCCATGGAGCTGGAAGGCTTCAAGCGATGCCAGTCCGATCTAATTTCCCACGGCCTGAGAGTGAGGTCCATTACAACGGATGTTGTTACAAAGGTTATGTGCATACCGCAAGCTTGTGTTTTGGCTTATGCCGCAAATTCGTCGCGGTGAGCGACGGCCTCTACCTGCCTGCTTGGTGTCTAAGATTCAGGCTCTTTTCCCACCAACGGATGATGAAGAAGAGTTTGCAGACTTGCAAACAAGATTTGCGGCATAAACCAAAACACAAGATTGCGGTATGCACACAACCTTTTCCGAGCATTTGGCGATGGCTCTCCAAATGGGAATAGATTATCTACCAAAACAATTATTGAAAAACAATAATTGCTGATCATCAAAATAATCTCGATCTTTATATAATAAAATCATAAAACTAATACACTCTCTACTGTAGTAAGTGTACAAGCCAAATATAACAATTCTCCTTGTGTTCCACGAGTTCAGAATATGTGTGTTCAACCGATGCATTAAATGTGTAACACAAGAATTGTAGATAATGCATGACACATTAGCATAGCTTTGGTGTTATTGGAATTAAATGAAAATCCAACTCACTATGATATCGCAGGTAATTATTCCACTCCAACTCAAGGGGTGCAGGCGCCACAAGTTCGTCCACACCAGGATGCATACACAGGCATTCATGCTCCCCGCGGTCATGGAGACAATGTGCAAACTCAGCATCATGGCAGCACAAACATTCAGAAAGAGATGGCATGTCTTGACAGCGCTTGCAGACACACCACTCTGTAGCCGGTGGTATTAGCTCCTAAAGAAATGAACAGCTATGTCTATGCAACCATAGCTACCATGCCATAATACATCAGGTCGATGTTATCCAACAGTATATCGGTGCAGCACTAGATTTAAATATTAAAATTGTTAATGATGTCATTCGAGAAAAATCTGTAATTATTTTTTCGCAATATGAAGCGATAATTATCATCATTAAAATCATATGCATGTAAATAATAATAATATTCGTTCTATCACTCTCAAGCTAAAACTATTACTACTAGCTAGCTAGGCACATAAGAGCTGGCTAGTGGCGGTGCTTACTTGCTGGGAGGTTTGATTCTGTTGAGGATCTTCTTCAGATAGAGCGTCAGACTCGAAACGCCAGGGTCTTAACTCTTCAGAATTTGACATTTTTTATGATCGCAACTCAGACATGAATTGTCGAACGGAATGGCCCAGCCGAAACTGTAAAGTAGCGAGCATCTATATTTGATACGGGGTCTTAGGTAAAACCCGAAGTGTTTGTCATAAAATATTGCTACGATAAGTTTGATATTGAGCTTTTTATTGGCCCTTCAATTCACGCGAGAACATCACGTGACAAGACAATAACCAAATCAAGAGATTCCAATCTACGGCGGCTTTTTGTTTTTGAGCTTTTAAGAGCTTTTAATCACATTTCCACATATTTGGCACTTTTCACACAACAGAGTGAGACATGGCGAATCTTTTGATACCAAATAACTGTAATGTGAATTTTGTTGCAAGTCAATCTTTAATATTCATGGTATATGTACATGGCACCTAGTTAGAACCTCCATGACCTCTCAGTGCTGAGTAATGAGTGAAACGTGAACCAGCCAATCTCTATTAGCCTTAGATCATACCAGTAATGAGTGACACGTGAACTAGCCAATCTCTATTAGCCTTAGATCACACCAGTAATGAGTGACATGTGAACTAGCCAATCTCTATTAGCCTTAGATCACACCAGTAATGAGTGAAATGTGAACCAGCCAATCTCTATTAGCCTTAGATCACACCAGTAATGAGTGAAACGTGAACCAGCCAATCTCTATTAGCCTTAGATCACACCAGTAATGAGTGAAACGTGAACCAGCCAATCTCTATTAGCCTTAGATCTCACCAGTAATGAGTGACACGTGAACTAGCCAATCTCTATTAGCCTTAGATCACACCAGTAATGAGTGACACGTGAACTAGCCAATCTTTATTAGCCTTAGATCTCATCAGTAATGAGTGACACGTGAACCAGCCAATCTCTATTAGCCTTAGATCACACCAGTAATGAGTGAAACGTGAACCAGCCAATCTCTATTAGCCTTAGATCTCACCAGTAATGAGTGACACGTGAACCAGCCAATCTCTATTAGCCTTAGATCTCACCAGTAATGAGTGACACGTGAACTAGCCAATCTCTATTAGCCTTAGATCACACCAGTTTCAATGCTTGAAGAGTAAGAGTTGTGTGATTTTTGTGACAGCCAATAAGCTTACTGTACCTTTACTTTACAACGAATAGGAAAATAGGAATATTTCCTAATAACTACCGTAATAAGAAAAATAGGAAATTGTGTACTTCAGGGGAAGACATAGCTGTAACAGCTAGGAGAGAAGTGTTAGAAGAGACAGGTGTGGAAAGCGAGTTTGTAGGCGTCCTTTGCTATAGGCACTTTCACGCCTTCAGGTATGGCTGCTCGGACACTTACCAGGCATGCCTTTTGCGTGCTACCAGTTCTGAGATACGAAAATGTGATCAGGAAATTCTAGAGGCTCGCTGGATGAAGGTGAGAACTCATTGCCACATCTCTGGTGCTAACAGATGCCTCTAGCGCTAGCAGGTGCCTCTGGTGCTAGCAGGTGCCTCTGGTGGTAGCAGGTGCCTCTGGTGCTAGCAGGCGTCTCTGGTGCTAGCAGATGCCGCTGGTGCTAGCAGGTGTCTTTGGTGCTAGCAGGTGCCTCTGGTGCTAGCAGGTGCCTCTGGTGCTAGCAGGTGTCTCTGGTGCTAGCAGGTATCTCTGGTGCTAGCAGGTGTCTCTGGTGCTAGCAGGTGCCTCTGGTGCTAGCAGGTGTCTCTGCTGCTAGCAGGTATCTCTGGTGCTAGCAGGTCTCTCTGGTGCTGGTATGTATCTCTGGGGTAACCTAGTATTATTACTTAATGATACATCACATGTAGCTAAGCGTGAAGATGGCTGGCTAGAGGGCTTCTCTTTAGTCTATGCTGTTATTATATCAGTTGCAGATAAAATTAAGGAATTATTTAATAATCGATCATATAATTAATATATGATCGAGGGTAAAACAGTGTCAATTATGCAATCACATTATAATGTAAGTTTAGTTTTTGTTCAACTTTTAGTAATTCTGTTTTTTATAAGGATAAGAGAGATATTAACTGATCTTGTAATAGTTTCTTTTTTTATATGACTTTACACATGTCTATGGCTGTCATAGGTAGCCTTGCTCTATGGCTGTCATATGTAGCATTGCTCTATGGCTGTCATAGGTAGAATTGTTCTATGGCTGTCATAGGTAGCATTGCTCTATGGCTGTCATAGGTAGCATTGCTCTATGGCTGTCATATGTAGCATTGCTCTATGGCTGTCATAGGTAGCATTTCTCTATGGCTGTCATAGGTAGCATTTCTCTATGGCAGTCATAGGTAGCCTTGCTCTATGGCTGTCATAGGTAGCATTTCTCTATGGCTGTCGTAGGTAGCATTGTTCTATGGCTGTCATAGATAGCATTGCTCTATGGCTGTCATAGGTAGCATTTCTCTATGGCTGTCAAAGATAGCATTGCTCTATGACTGTCATAGATAGCATTACTCTATGGCTGTCATTGATAGCATTACTCTATGGCTGTCATAGGTAGCATTGCTGATGGCTGTCAGAGGTAGCATTGCTACCAGGATTGTGACCATTATGAAAAAAATCATTGCTCATCTAAACTTACAGATGTCTAGATGTACAATGCATTGCAGTTGCAGTAAATTTTTGGCTGGATATATCTATGTAGTTGCACTAGCAGTACAGTAGCAGTAATAAACATGCCAGAGCCATGCGGTAGGCAGTATAATTGCATTGCGTACTTTGACTACTGCGTAGTATGCATGCAGTATGACTATTTTTTAATACATAGTATAGGTGCAGTAGCAGTATTACCTACTGCGCAGTGCTGTATGCAATGAGAGTATTACTAGTGCACATTTTGCAATGCTGAATGCAGTAGAAAATTTTGCATTACGCTGTAAATAATGCACAGCACACTTTCATCAAAGTGTCTTTGATGCACTTTATAAGCATGACACAATTGCATGATGGGAATTTTGCCCAAACTTGAGTCTGAGTGGGCAAACAAATTGATAGCAACAGCAAATGCAATATATTTGAAATGAAAATTTATTATGATTTTAATGTATATTGTTAATGAGAATACATTACAAGGGCTCTAATTCCATTGTTCGGAATAGTGATCATACCTGACTCCTTATTCCCTGGCTATTCCAAAATGAAAAGGGGAGTTAGGGTGCAAGTTCATGAGCTTGCTAAACATAGCATCTGACAAATTTCTACGATGTAATACAGGCGCTTGGGAAGCCAGCAGCGTCAGTTGATCCGCATTATCAACTTCATACTAATGGGCAGTTGCGGTATTTATGAACTGCTGGGTTTCAGGTAATGCGTCATGGAAGTAAATGTGCAGCAGATCAGTGGGCAATCTGTAGTATGAAGGCAGTTGCAGTGGTAGTGAATGTCTACTGCGCATTAAAAGCTGTGATGCATTGCGAAGTTACGGCGTAATGAGCTACAATGGCGCAGTGCAGTTATAGTGCATCACAACCTTATTGCTACACCATATCTGCACTCACTCTCAGTAACTTGCTCTTTGGAATTGTACCCCTTAGAGTTGT
This sequence comes from Watersipora subatra, assembly GCF_963576615.1. NCBI lineage: Eukaryota > Metazoa > Bryozoa > Gymnolaemata > Cheilostomatida > Watersiporidae > Watersipora > Watersipora subatra. Next base: position 2,134,014 of record NC_088709.1, on the reverse strand, counting down.
CTACTCGCGTAGCTAGCAGCATTAATTGATGTGTGTGATGAAGCGGCTAGTCAGTTGCCATGGAACTATATAAGATATTGAGGATCCCTTGATACAAAAGGATAATAAGTGTGAATATAAACCTAGCCAAATTCCTGAGAGAGATGGAGGTGTAACGAAGGGCACCTCATTATATGTAACTATCTTCCGACTATCATTCCTTACTTGGCACAGCATTGTTACATGATAACTTCAGGTGGATGAGCTGGGAAGGCAGGACCTCTTTGGTACAACGAGGTACATATATGAAGCATACCTTAACTACCTCAAAACAGGCGTCTTAATAGAAGGGCAGACAGTGCCCGGTTTTAGAGACGGAACTCAAATGGCTGTGTACCGGGCTTCCAACACGCATCCCGTAGACAGCAATTAATTAAAGTCACTCCGCTAACAAGTGTCATAATATGTTTTTCACTGGTAGTAGATGTTTCCTATTTTTCTTTTTATTTGCAAGTGTTGATATAGCTAGCTGTTTTAATGTTGCGACAGCAAATCAAAGGAACGGAATGTTATTAGATGAAGGGATTGTTCTTGTACCTTTAGAAATAAATTAGCTCCTAATTTAACCGCTGTAACTACACAAAGTAAGAGATTGAATATGGATTCTCACAAGAATGAATGACTTTATTGGTAGTTCTTTACTTGTTTTTTTTATAAAGTTCTATTTCATTTTAGTTTCTAAGTGAAGCCGTAATGCAGTTTCTTTTATAAATTTTTCAATAAGTATTTACAATTGTTAGTAATATTATACATGTAATAATAATATGATGCTGAACTCTCACTAAGCCTTAGGTCTACGGTTCAATCTCTTTATATTCAGTTTCCATTGTTGGAGTACTTATACACCTGCTATTACCTAGTTCTCAGACCATTTATCCAGCTCAACTTGATATATCCCCTCAGTTGTCTCATTTTAGCTAAGGTCTAACCTTAATTGTCTCCTCTTTAGTTAAAGGTATAACCTTAATTGTCTCCTCTTTAGTTAAGGGTATAACCTTAATTGTCTCCTCTTTAGTTAGGGGTATAACCTTATTTGTCTCCTCTTTAGTTAAAGGTATAACCTTAATTGTCTGCTCTTTAGTTAAAGGTATAACCTTAATTGTCTCCTCTTTAGTTAAAGGTATAACCTTAATTGTCTCCTCTTTAGTTAAGGGTATAACCTTAATTGTCTCCTCTTTAGTTAGGGGTATAACCTTATTTGTCTCCTCTTTAGTTAAAGGTATAACCTTAATTGTCTGCTCTTTAGTTAAAGGTATAACCTTAATTGTCTCCTCTTTAGTTAAAGGTATAACCTTAATTGTCTCCTCTTTAGTTAAAGGTATAACCTTAATTGTCTCCTCTTTAGTTGAAGGTATAATCTTAATTGTCTCCTCTTTAGTTAAAGGTATAACCTTAATTGTCTCCTCTTTAGTTAAGGGTATAACCTTAATTGTCTCCTCTTTAGTTAAAGGGTTAACCTTATTTGTCTCCTCTTTAGTTAAAGGTATAACCTTAATTGTCTCCTCTTTAGTTAAAGGTATAACCTTAATTGTCTCCTCTTTAGTTGAAGTTAATACCTTAATTGTCTCCTCTTTAGTTAAGGGTATTACCTTATTTGTCTCCTCTTTAGTTAAAGGTATAACCTTAATTGTCTCCTCTTTAGTTAAAGGTGTAACCTTATTTGTCTCCTCTTTAGTTAAAGGTATAACCTTAATTGTCTCCTCTTTAGTTAAAGGTATAACCTTAATTGTCTCCTCTTTAGTTAAAGGTATAACCTTAATTGTCTCCTCTTTAGTTAAAGGTATAACCTTAACTGTCTCCTCTTTAGTTAAAGGTATTACCTTAGTTGTCTCCTCTTTAGATAGTGATCGAGAGAATGAGTGTCAACCTAAGCATGACAGCAAATTGAACAATTAAAAAATGATCGTTTAGTCCACCAGCCTTTTAGATTAAAACTGGATTTGCTAAATAATGACTGCTAGACTACCATGCTATTTAGTAAAGGCTCCAGGGAAGGCACATCGGCCATACCTTTGTAGACAAACTGGCTCAACACTTATTAATTGTTGCTTAACTAGTGAATATTTGAGGGAGGCATCACTTATTGGTTTTTCACTTTCCATGGTGGATGTTGAACACTACTCACAGTAATACGTAAAGGATCCCATATACCCAATGCGTACCTATCCCTTCTACCCAATACCTATCCCTTCTACCCAATACCTATCCCTTCTACCCAATACCTACCCCTTCTACCCAATACCTATCCCTTGTACCCAATACCTATCCCTTCTACCCAATACCTATCCCTTCTACCCAATACCTATCCCTTCTACCCAATACCTACCCCTTCTGCCCAATACCTATCCCTTCTACCCAATACCTATCCCTTCTACCCAATACCTATCCCTTCTACCCAATACCTATTCCTTGTACCCAATACCTATCCCTTTTACCCAATACCTATCCCTTCTACCCAATACCTATCCCTTCTACCCAATACCTATCCCTTGTACCCAATACCTATCCCTTCTACCCAATACCTATCCCTTCTACCCAATACCTACCCCTTCTACCCAATACCTATTCCTTGTACCCAATACCTATCCCTTTTACCCAATACCTATCCCTTCTACCCAATACCTATCCCTTCTACCCAATACCTACCCCTTCTACCCAATACCTATCCCTTGTACCCAATACCTATCCCTTCTACCCAATACCTATCCCTTCTACCCAATACCTACCCCTTCTACCCAATACCTATCCCTTCTACCCAATACCTATCCCTTCTACCCAATACCTATCCCTTCTACCCAATACCTATTCCTTGTACCCAATACCTATCCCTTTTACCCAATACCTATCCCTTCTACCCAATACCTATCCCTTCTACCCAATACCTATCCCTTCTACCCAATACCTATCCCTTCTACCCAATACCTATCCCTTCTACCCAATACCTACCCCTTCTACCCAATACCTATCCCTTCTACCCAATACCTATCCCTTCTACCCAATACCTATCCCTTCTACCCAATACCTATCCCTTCTACCCAATACCTACCCCTTCTACCCAATACCTATCCCTTCTACCCAATACCTATCCCTTCTACCCAATACCTACCCCTTCTACCCAATACCTACCCCTTCTACCCAATACATATCCCTTGTACCCAATACCTATCCCTTCTACCCAATACCTATCCCTTCTACCCAATACCTATCCCTTCTACCCAATACCTATCCCTTCTACCCAATACCTATCCCTTCTACCCAATACCTATCCCTTCTACCCAATACCTATTCCTTGTACCCAATACCTATCCCTTCTACCCAATACCTATCCCTTCTACCCAATACCTACCCCTTCTACCCAATACCTATCCCTTCTACCCAATACCTATTCCTTGTACCCAATACCTATCCCTTCTACCCAATACCTATCCCTTCTACCCAATACCTATCCCTTCTACCCAATACCTATTCCTTGTACCCAATACCTATCCCTTTTACCCAATACAGTTAGTTATATGGTCAAGTTTTCTCATCCAGTTTGTCACTAGTTCAACACTAATCTAATTTTTCGATGCACAAGGGTCGAGGTATGATTAGTGGAATTAGTAATCAATACAGCGCATTTGAGCTGAGGTTAGAGCATGTCTATAAACCAAAGCCATCTACAGGCAGAAAGGTTGCGCATGTGGACCAAGCCAGAGCAGTAGCAATCTGTCTTATTGATGATACTCAACACCCTGTCAGTCAACACCTGTAATTGTTTCCCAATTTTGTTTTGCAAATTAGGTATTTCACAATACTAGCATTTGTAATAACTGTCCCTGTGATTTGTCTGCAGAACCAGTGACTCACCATTCCTCTAGTCATTAATAATCATGGTCATGTATTCTCTAGCTTGTCAATGTTGGCCATCAGTGTCAAAGGAATATCCCTGGAGTTTCACATGGCTTATTGTACACTTATCTTCAGCGATACTGAGTATCTGCCATCTCATAGCGCTGAACTAGTCAAGGATCTTGTCTAGCTGCTGCCTTTTACCAGCTGTATATGCTACCATTACCTGCTGTATGTGCTGCCTTCACCTGCTGTATACTCTGCCTTTACCTGCTGTATGCACTAGAGGGTTGGCAGTCATACATATGCATAATTATAGTGTTTTGCAATGCATGTTATAGACATTTATTTTGTAATGGAAGTTGTCTTCTATCTCATGCCTTGCTGGGAGTGATCTTTTCTATAGACTTTATTCATGATTGTGATAGTGTTTGGCTAAGTCACCCTGAAAGGACAGATATAAATTGTAGGCATCTCATGCATGATTTAGTGTGCACTATCATGAGATCATAGTCACTTCTAATAAAATGATAATATTTTATGCTTCTGTTCAATACAATCGTTTATAATAGTCCTTGGTCAAGGTCATCACAGTTACAAAGCCCAGCAAACACCTTTGTTGCCATGCTCACTCAAAAAACCTACTTTCCACATCTGCTTTGTACATCGTCTGATAGGGCAGCTTCATTCTCACACAACTTTTATGTCACAGAAAAGAGAGCAATCAAGTTGTGGGTGCTGTAAGGTGCCGCGTGATATCTAACTGGGGCTCTCTACAAATAGAAGGCATCCTAATATCTCTGGATGAGAATGCAGGCAGAATAAAGTGTGTAACACAACACTGATCAAGTCGAGGAGTTGTAGACATAAAAACAGTGACAACAATGATAAGGTGAAGTGAGAAAGAAGCGGGTCAAAGATTATATAACTAGGAAATCAAGAAAAATATGTAATCAGAAGATAGTTCTGACTATAGAAGGGGATGTACTAGTGCTAGTATTAAAATATATACTCATCAATTGCATGCAGAAAGTAAAAACAAGATCTAAATGAGCATTTCATTACACTAACTAAAAATTATAAATTCATTTGTAAGTCATATTATATTGTCGGGCCACTTGTCTTTCCTTGTCACCCAGCCATCCATGATTAATCATTACCTATGACTCTAAATATATTAAACATTCGAATTTCTCCCAGTATTACAAAATTATAGTTGTCATGCATATCTAGGCATGAGTTGGTAGTAAACTTTCTCTTTCATCTTGTACAGAGACAGGATATTATATTAACTTAAATACAATGAACCATCCAATATCATTAAACCTGAGGTATCTACTGCCACCACAAACTATCTTGGAGACTACACAGTCTAATCATTTCATCACATGAATCCCAGGCTATCTCTACGTATCACACTTCCCATTAATCTCCAGTTGATCCTTTTTGATTGAAGTTTTGATTTCTTCTCAGCTACTTAAAATATGGTATATACTAGTATACCCTGGTATTATTATAGTTGTACTGAAAGAAACTTGCAACTCATACCCTCAGCTCATACCCTCAGTTCGTACCCTCAGTTCATATCCTCAGTTCATACCCTCAGTTCATACCCTCAGTTCATACCCTCAGTTCGTACCTTCAGTTCGTACCCAAAGTTCATACCCTCAGCTCATACCCTCAGCTCATACCCTCAGCTCATACCCTCAGCTCATACCCTCAGCTCATACCCTCAGTTCGTACCCTCAGTTCATACCCGCAGTTCATGCCCTCAGTTCATACCCTCAGTTCATACTCTCAGTTCATACCCTCAGCTCATACCCTCAGTTCGTACCCTCAGTTCATACTCTCAGTTTGTACCCTCAGTTCATACCCTCAGTTCATATCCTCAGTTCATACCCTCAGTTCGTACCTTCAGTTCATACCCAAAGTTCATACCCTCAGCTCATACCCTCACCTCATACCCTCAGTTCATATCCTCAGTTCGTACCCCAAGTTCATACCCTCAGTTCGTACCCTCAGTTCATACCCTCAGTTCGTACCCTCAGTTCGTACCCTCAGTTCGTACCATCAGTTCGTACCCTCAGTTCATACCCTTAGTACATACCCTCAGTTCATACCCTCAGTTCATACTGTGGGTTCATATCCAGTGAAGAGGTCTGTCATAGTGTCAGTGAAAGGAGACAGGTAGAACCCTGGTCTACTTGGTTTGAAAACTTGAGTTTTCAAAACAAGTTTTGATGGTCTCTCTATCAACTTGTAGAATTTATGCAACAATAAACAGTAAGGCACTTTGTTCATGGGGGGTGACTCCAATCCATGTCACTAACTTATATTCAAGCTGCCAAAAGCTCTAACAAACCTGCTAACACCTGAATATAACATTATATAGTAAAGTTTTGGCCCCAAAACCTTTTGCTTTGCCATCGCTTGATTGTTATGTAGATCTAGGTGGAGGAAAGCGCAAGTTGTCAATCGTTCTGCTTCTACATTGCAGTGGCAATTATTTCTCAGACATTTTTTAATCAAATTTTTTTGGCAGAGTTGTGAGATGCTGCCTGAAAGCAAATGATTGGTACTATAAGCAGAGAGAATACGCGCTGTAGCCCTAACATAAAACAAAAATTTTTTTTATACACAAATGAAAAATGATGACAGTAAACAGGGTATTTCATACAGCTGTCCATGAAGTGCCAGGGAACAGTAGTGGATGTTAACATTACATCTCGACCTCCCTCATAAGCGCAATGCTTTCACTACTGATATACACTTCAAACCATATCTGTTATTATGTCACACAGCTTTACGATAAGGTTGATCTTGTGTTATGTTGGTGATTAGTTACATATAGGCATTGACAAACAAATGCCTGTTAGTTCTCATTATGCCTTAACCAATGAGAGACGACAGACCAAGTCGAGATTATGTTGCAGTTATGATTACTCTGGCATATTAGAGCATCGAGTGGGTTATCCACTTTAGCCGCACCCGCTATCGTAGGCGGTTAGCTACTAACTGTAGCTATGAGAGTGAGTCTCAGAGGTTTTTTAATGTAGAGAATCAGATGGCACCTGCAGCTATTGATTTTGCTGTAATGGTGTTGTGGGCACTAGCGACATACGGAGTACCCGCCGACACCGCCATCGATGGCTCTGAACTGGTGGACATTGCAATAGGTATTCCACACACAGAACACCATATTTTACTCAAGCACAGGGATCAGTTAGACACATTGGAAAGAATACTCGACCATGGCGCAGCCAAACGGATAAGCATGGTTGTTTCTACACCAACTCATGGTGAGGTTTTCAGCCTTCATCTTGTAGCTAGTCCACTGTTCATGCCAGAGAACCTCAAAGTAACGTACTTTTCTGGTAGCGAATACAGCGGCACAGCTCAACACCGCTACATAGACTCGAGGAATTTCTCCTGCTTGTATACTAGTGAAGCTGTTGCCGGCAAGACAGCGTCACACATAGAGCTGTGCAATGGCCAACTGCGGGGAGACATCACTGCGCGGTTCAATCGTACATTCCATATTTCCATGCTTGAAAGCAAAGAAAAAGTGTTAAGTTTTGTTATGGTCGAAAGGAATATGTCTGTCGGACACGGCCAATGTGGAAATAAAGATCATTTTAAACGAATAGCTCGACCTTTACATCGAAAAGTTCGTAATGCAGTTTTGTCTCATTCGCCCGCTAACCATAATGATACAACACGCTATTTAGAGCTCTATGTGGTTGTGGACCACGAGCTATACCTACGCAGTAGTAGAAATTTAGTGAGCGTATCGCAGAGAGTTGTAAGTATTGTGAACTACGCCAGTAGTCTTTATCGACAGCTCAACATTTACCTAGCGCTGGTAGAAGTAGAAGTCTGGACGGAAGGCAACAAAATATCTGTGACCGGTGAAGCTAAAAATGTCCTGGAATCTTTTAAGGCTTACCGGCAAAATCAAATCAACCCTAACACCCCGAATGATATCGCGAATCTTTTTGCCGCTGAGAAGTTCTCGGGCTCCACGGTCGGTCAGAGCAGCGTATCAATATGCGTGGATTTAGGTGGAGTGGCCGTCACTGCTGACCAGCAGGAGTCGGACTGGATTCCAGCAGCTACAACGATGGCGCATGAGATCGGACATAACCTTGGAATAGTTCATGATGACGCCCTAAAGAACGCTGAAGAGTGTATTTGTCCGAGAGAAGATGTAGATGATAACAAGTGTATCATGTACTCCAAGTCATTGGGTAAGTTGTAGTGAGAGTGATTACCTTACCTCAGTCTGGGCCATCAACTTGTTTTTGAAACAGAGATATCTGAGAATGCTAGGCAACACCACTCATTAATCAAGAAAACTGCCCTGCATTAAGATTAAATGGTGCTTTATGTATTTTACTACTAGTACTGAGTCACTACTCGCTGTATGGTGCGTTAATAAAGATTAGGTATATGTGTAACTGCCGATTCCTAACACAAAGGAGCTCTCGACAGATTACAGCAATGGTTTTTAGTTCATCTAACTCTTAAAATGTTTACATAGCCCACAGGCATGCAGAGGGCCCAAAGGCTGTGTAGTCCATTACTTGCCCTTATTCTCCAGAGTCACTCAATAGCCTGACAGTCTTATGGTTTACAGTAGAAGCTTTATTTTCATCGCTTTGTATTTTTTAAACACGACACTTACAAACATTCTGTGACTGAAAATTTGCATCTGTTCAAAGTAGTGTTCTTTGCAGCTACTGATAGATGAAATCATATCGTTCATGTTCTCTTGCTGAGCGCCAGCTATGAGCTTCATCGCTGTCTTGAAGCAGCCAAACTTGTGACACGGTGTGTTCCAAGCTAGTCTATCAACAGAGGATGTTGTTTCAAGGATGATGGCTATCATCTCATGGTGTTCCTATTATTGCTTTACCATAAACGCTGTCCTATGAGGTATTTTGGTTTATTGGAATGCTTGGTTAGCCACATGACGATGTGATGACATGTACATGTAGGAAATTAACTACACAGGTTTTGCTACCAGGCTCAGTAGGCAGGTTCGGTAGGCAGGTTGCTTCTTTCTTCAAGGTCGATAAAATACAATTGATCATACTTTCATCAGTCGACCTTTCTACTGGAATGTTCTAGAAAATTCGACTTTGTCTCTCACACGCTCCTGTTGTTTTTCTATCTAGTTGAACATAAACAGTTGGTCTATAGATACCAGAACGAGTTTACTATTTAAAACTATTAAATATATATTGTTTTATGACTTTTAATATTCACGCATGAAGGCAACTGGCTGTCTTGAGAGAATATTTGTTGCTATTGGATAATCTATTGCAAAGTTTCTCAAGGGTCTTTCATAAGCATCTGATATCCTCTTACGCTGTGCCTACCTGATCAGCTACGGATGTCTTCCTTCCTATCTCTTGTTTCCTCCTGAATCAGACTGGAGCAGGTCAAGACACCCATAGACTCCCGAATATCTCATCTGGCATCACACAGTTGAGGGCATAGAATCGACCCTCTGAGATTAAGCAATCTTTCTCATTATGTTTCTAGCTGTGGTGAAAGAGTGATAGAAGCCAAATTAATGTGATTTGCTAAACACTAACGGGACAAACAAATTAATTTTATTTTAACTTGAAGTAACGTATTCATGTAATAACCTTTTCATGCAATAAATAACTATAAATAAACTTGCAATAAATAACTATAAATAAACTTGCAATAAATAACTATAAATAAACTTGCAATAAATAACTATAAATAAACTTGCAATAAATAACTATAAATAAACTTGCAATAAATAACTATAAATAAACTTGCAATAAATAACTATAAATAAACTTGCAATAAGTAACTATAAATAAACTTGCAATAAATAACTATAAATAAACTTGCAATAAATAACTATAAATAAACTTGCAATAAGTAACTATAAATAAACTTGCAATAAATAACTATAAATAAACTCGCAATAAATAACTATAAATAAACTCGCAATAAATAACTATAAATAAACTTGCAATAAATAACTATAAACAAACTTGCAATAAATAACTATAAACGTCTCAAACAAGTTTTTTTAGAACACATACCTTGTTAGCAGACTATAATATTCTGATGGTATTTATTCAAATAAAAACTAGTGACTTTTTCTGATAAAAACTTTATTAGACATGGTCAGTGTTAAACTTAGGATTTAGTTTTTTGTTCAAACAAGCTTTGGAACTTATCAGAGGAGTGTCACAAAGTTAGAGACGTATCACATCTTTCTCATGAGCTAAGATTATAGGTCCAAAGGCTCTCTTTACCAGTCTCTAGTAACCAGGAAAGAGAAAGTTATATTGATTGTTTGGTTTTGCAATCAGGGTGTGGTTATGTTTAAACAATTGATAAATTACTCATACTAAATTTGAATTACGATTTTGGTCACTGTTAAACATGAGAAATTCTCTCTTAATGGTATTATCATAAAAATGTACCAAGTTTGAGAGACATTTTCAATCAGATATGTGATATAATGTTAGACTTCCATAATAGTAAAGTTCAAATTATGAGATTTGTGAACATGCTATGAATGGCAGCAGGAGACGTCGGGTCACGTCTTTTTGAGGAGCAACTGAAAGTTCTCTAAATAATGTCGATTATCTTGTGAGAATTATCATTAATTATAGCATTAATCGAGGAACAATTAAATACTCCTAGCATTAATCCGCTGCTGCCAATGGCAGCAGCGGATTAATGCTAGGAGTATTAGTTTTCTTGGTAAACTAAGTTATTACCTTTCCAAAACACCAGCGTATGAAAACTGTGACAGGCAATAATAACAATAATAATAATGGCCAGCCGACCAGACTCGACAATCGAGAACAAGAACCAGAAGCTGTAGACACGGTGTGCTCTAGTGATGAAAACATAGAAGAGAAGATCAAGGAAAAGCAGCAGAAATACCAGCAACTGGCTTATGAAATCAGTGAGTCAAGGCCAGGCTTCAAAGTGCAAATCATACCAGTGGTAGTAGGATGCGTGCAAGCTGAAGAAACAGATAAAGAGTACGGAGTGCTGATGAGAAACTAGCACACATGACACGAGAGAAATGCTGACAACCGAGAGAAATGCTGACAACCGAGAGAAATGCTGACAACCGTATTAGCGAAGAGGAGAGTACAGCGAGGGAGGCGCTGTCAAACTTCATCACAGCCCACCAAGGAAATATGAAGATGTTGAAATTTTGGTGGCACTCCAAGAACAAGGCCTCAATAAGCTATATCCTCAACAACTATAATAATAATTACAATATTTGAGAAATAAGCTGCCTCTGTCCGGCGATTGTCTAATTAATTCCTGCAAATTGCTTCAGCGACTTCAAAGTTATTTTTATATGGAAAGTTATTGTATCTGGAAGTTCACAGCTGCAAAATACCCAATAAAGTCACTTCATTTAAAATGCTGAGCACAGTTCAAGTGGAATTAAGTACAACATCAGCTTAGAGAGCCGGCTTTGTAAAATCCAAACTTATACTAGACGGCTGATACCGAAGGCCTATCTATATACTTGGTATTACAGACACTTGTGTACTCATTAGTGGATAAATAGCTGTGTGCATGGCAATATAATCAGGCTGCAAATAGATCAAAGAATAATCTCATTTGCCTGCACTGCTATTGAGGTTCCCTGAGGAACAACAGTGTTGAAGGACAGTAGTTTTTGTTCTTATCTACTTGTTACTCTGAAAGTGTTGCTAAAACAGGCCGATCTCTGTAGATGTTCATCACAACTACCGAGATAAACATGTCATATTTATCTTATCACACCTCTCACCTCTTCTAGTCTCACTGAACCCCTGACGCCTCCTCAACTAACTCACCAGGTTAAGATATGAAACAGTTTTGTCTATGACTGCATTCCATTTCTCTATTCTTAGCTAAAGTCAAAAGCCTTGATTTCCGGCCAGAAGACAAAATGAAAATCCAATGTTAATGCGATGGAAAATTATTCAAACTGTGGTGTGTCGCCGTGTTTACGATTGACACGATTTCCTTTAAATACATATCTAGGAAGCTTAGTAGGGTTCTGCTAGAACTCTGATAGTTGAAGGCCTTATCCCCTTTATATTATCCTACGCTTGCAATATTCATACAGTTAGAATCTAAGCATATAAGTGCAACTTTAGTCAGCGAGAATGGCAGCGCAAGCAACAGAATGAGCTGATAAACAGATCAAAAAGGAAACGTTGCACATTAGGTTTCAGAAGGTTTAAAGTGAGAAATCTCTCCATAAACCTCAATGGCTCCTATACTCTGTATAGAAGCCACTACAGGTTCCTATGCTCTGTATAAAAACCTGTGGTGGTTCCTATACAGAGTATAGGAGCCACTACAGGTTCATATACTCCTATATTCCTATACATAATACTACAGCTACAGAGTGATATTATGTCTTGCTTAGCTAACATTAAGTACTGATATGCCATAGCATGCCAGATTGTTGACCATATGTGACCTCTCGCGTGAAAATCGACCAAAAGTCGGCATTCACTATCATTAGTAATGTAGCTTCGAAGTTTGCATTAGGCTTATTGGGGAGCACATGGCTACTTTGTTTATTATTTTACCCTAGACCAATCAGAGTGTGAGGAATTCATTTCTGAAGTCAAAAAGTGATTTCATTGGCTCCTTATGCCGAAATTTTGCGATCGAAGTCGTTGCTATGCGATCGTGACGTCATCAAAATGGCGACTCGTGAAGATTCTAAAACTTCGAATTTTTTTTTAATCTGATGAATCTGAAGAAATTGGCACATTGCTCGATGATATTGATGCTGAAAATGGAGAAGCAATGTCTAGAGATACAGATTTTCATGTTACTGATGACCTGTAAGCTCGGATGCCCGAATTTATTAACGATGAAGAAGACGATGTTGAACCTACCGAAGGATTAACTGTTATTCACTCGTATAGTACTCCGGTTAATGACTCAGAATCACCTGCTGCCAGCTTACCAACTCATCCTATGGTGCCTGATGAACCTATTAGCTTCAGTTGCAAGTGTGACTGCATCAACAAATTTGATAGAACTCTGATTTTCAGTCAGCTGACTTACAATAAAGGAATTTCAAAAACAGAGTTAGATTTGATTATCATGGGCCGATTTTCTACTTGTGTGGATGATGGAAACACCACAAAAACTTTCGAGCATAAGGAGAAGATCAGAAAAAAGCCTAGATGCAACTTTAAATATCATGGTGAGTCTTATTGAATTTTTTCTGATCAACCCTGTTCATTTTTGGTAGTAATAGTATAGGTGTAGTAGCCTACTAGTTGCTGGCCCAGTGTATGCCTCCCTGAGTCACATAAAATTACATCATACAATACATGACTCAGTGATCAGTCGTACTCACTGGCCTGAGGTGTGTTTTCATTCATAATTGATTGCCAGTTGCCACATGACTCATTCAATGGGTCAATGCTTGTGTGTTTATTTTTTTGCCTGCTGACATTAATCCTATGCCATGAGCAACCAATCCCTTCGTCACACGATCACTAGGCCACTAAGTCGATTACTCGTAAAAGTGTCTCAGAGTCAGTGTCATCCGTTGTCAATCACCTCATTAGCTCATTCTTTAGATTTTTTTCTAAATTAACTATGAATTAAAAAAAAATCTAAATTAAAGGAGTTTAATTTTAATTTAAAGGAATTTAAGGATTTAATTCTAAATTAAAAGAATTAAGAGCTTTCACAAGTTTTCTATCAGCCAAACTTACCCCGATACAATGACAGGTTATTCTCATAGATTGTTGTGTGTACTGTTTGCTAACCATGCTACCAGGGTCACTTTAATGCACAGCCATGTTTTTGTTTTGTTTAGGAAAAGTAAAAGTTCAGACGTATCTAGACTTCCCTGCCATGAAGTAAGACTCGAAGTTGTCAATGGACTGCCGAATGTGATAAAACCTGAAGGTTTAGACTATGACCGCCAAAAATACTTGCATACTAACATTCGAGAATTTTGCCGTCTTGGCACTGAGGGTTTAGTTTGCCTGAAGCCTTATGGTAAAAGACATAGAACGTGACCATAGCATGAATTTTAGCCTTTTTCTGATTCAGATGTGAGTAGGAATGTAATCGTGGTTTAGGGTCTGATACCCCTTGTGTTTTTTACACTCAGTGTTTTGGCAAAATAAACCTCAGTATGGATTTCAGATGTGATGTTAAATCCTGAAGCCTATCAGTTAGTGGTGAAATACCTAGGAGCTTCTCATCTTATTCCTATTGTGCGGTTAGTGTAAAGTATGGATGCGCAAAAATGACAAATCTTTTTCAATTTGAGAGCAGGGTTTACCAGTCTTCTGTTGTCCTGGCCTTAAAATGATGTGCACCAGCTGTTTCAGCATGCTTACTTACCCTATAGACCAAGTTTCACCTCAGTCAGTGAAATACAAATGGCCGTATCCAAGGAGAACCTAACGTAGACAACCTATTTATTTGTGTCGCGTCTTTATTCGCGATTTTCTCCATTTCGGATTTTGGGAGTTTTGGCTGACGTGCCTTCCAAAAATTCGCAATATCTCATGAACTACTTGAGCTAACTCAAAAATTCAAAATGCTTTAAATGCTCCACAAAATTCTGCATCTGGCTGTGTTACTAACTCAAAATCTGAAAATCCCTCATTTTGGTTGATTTTCACATGAGAGGTCACATATGTTGAACCATCTATGCTAGCTACATCAGTTTACCAGAGTGTCACTCTTCTCTCATATCTTATTGAGTTATTCCTGATCCTGTCTCTTGTTCACTTTCTCCTAGTAGATGACATTTACTGTCAACTCTAGAGGCAGGAATATAAAGCATTCATATAAGTGAGTGGTTTGTAAGAAGCAATACTTACTTAACAATATCTCAGAAAATAGATAAGAGAAAGACATGCTCTGTGTGGTTATGTATATGTAGCGTGTGCACAATTGGAAGCACACAGTTTCAGTCCATGGAGCGTTACCTTCAACACCCTATGTACCTGTGACATCTATAAAGTAAGCTAGAACAATGATAACAATAACTAGTGTTACAGTTGACAGCATACTTGGCAGCAAACATTAATTCTGTGTTATTCTACTCACCGCATATCACATTTATAATAATAACTACATAATTGTATTATAAACGCAGATAGAATAGTTCTATTTTCTTGGTCAATTCTAAGTGTTTTCTCAACATGACTACTGACTAGCCTCCTGAACTTGAGCCATGGCTTCAGTTTTCAAGTAGCAAATCAGATTCACAATCACTACTCTCTGTAGCAATCTATTTAAAAAAAGTTATTTCAGCCGAGTATTGCTGCAGCAAAAGCGTGTTTTCATCACAATGTCTTTTTTCTGTCTTTCTGAATCTGTTGCAATGTCTTACTGAAGAGTTTTTCAAGTTTCTGTCATCAAATAAAGGCAGCAACGGTGTGAATATAGTTAATTCTCGTTGCTGATTTACCGAAGCAAAAATGTCCTCCAACATATCAAAATATATTTTAATGTAAAACAAGACCACATAATTATTATAAGGTTGTAAAGAGGACAACTCCAAATAGGCTGTAAAGTGCCCAAGTAAATGTATTCGGTATGAGAGCAGAAGACTAAATTTATAGACAAATCAGGGGTGATAGTACACCTTGAAACCTTCCCTGGGATCTACTATCCAAAGTTAGTTACTAAATTAGTATCCTTGACCTCTACAAGCAAAAATGTATTCAGCTCATGGTATGTGCTTTGAGAGCAACCAGCATATACCTAGACACAAAGAAGCTTTCAAATGTAACATAAGAAAGGCATTGGAATAGCATTACAGCTCCTCTAGTTCGGTCTTTGTAACCTTATATCTAATGATGTGGTAAGGTTGACCTTAAGTTTGTCTATTGTGACCCATTTAAGTCACTATAGTGTTAGCCAGCAGGGCCTGAGGCTACCTCATTACAAGGCTTGATAGCTTGATTGCTTCTACGAGTTCTATAGAGCAACTTACTGTCACAAAAATCATTTATTGAGATGCGAGCCAGCTTTATAGATGTTTACAAATCTAATGTTACTAGAGTGACTCCATGTCGTGTCTCGGCGTGCATATGCTCAGCATAGTATGCATAAATGCAAACAATGGTAACTAAAGCTAAACAAACTAGAAACTTTTTAAGCTAAGATGATTAGCATTCCGTTGAATTTAAATTTCATGTGATATCAAAGAACAGTATCATGTAGAAAGTACCTGAATTTGGCAGCTACTCCCTTTTTATTTTATTTTTTCAACATGCTATTACTTGAGTATCTCGAAAGAAGCATAGATATAAAACATCTCTACATTCATAGAGTTGTCAAGGATTAGACTGTTGACAACTTCCATAGTTGGTGTCTACATTCATAGAGTTGTCAAGGATTAGACTGCTGATGACTTCCATAGTTGGTGTCTACACTCATAGAGTTGTCAAGGATTAGACAGTTGATAACTTCCATAGTTGGTGTCTACATTCATAGAGTTGTCAAGGATTAGACTGTTGATAACTGCCATAGTTGGTGTGGTGTATACATTCATAGAGTTGTCAAGGGTTAGACTGTTGATAACTTCCATGGTTGGTGTCTACATTCATAGAGTTGTCGAGGATTAGACTGTTGACAACTGCCATAGTTGGTGTATACATTCATAGAGTTGTCAAGGATTAGACTGTTGACAACTTCCATAGTTGGTGTCTACATTCAGAGTTGTCAAGGGTTAGACTGTTGACAACTTCCATGGTTGGTGTCTACATTCAGAGTTGTCAAGGGTTAGACTGTTGATAACTTCCATAGTTGGTGTCTACATTCAGAGTTGTCAAGGGTTAGACTGTTGATAACTTCCATAGTTGGTGTCTACATCCATAGAGTTGTCAAGGATTAGACTGTTGACAACTTCCATAGTTGGTGTCTACATTCAGAGTTGTCAAGGGTTAGACTGTTGATAACTTCCATGGTTGGTTCTAGGTTAATGATCAGATGAATGTGTTCAAGAAACTGTCAAGAAACTAGCTGAATGTTAGCAAGTGATGCCGGAGGAGGATATCCATGTTGGACTTATCAATTGCCTTCTGTCAGAAACATTGTAGCAAATACATTGCTCACTCTGTTATTGTGATGATCTTGTGCTATAATCAAAACAAGAAACTAGATTTACTTTTTACCATTGTTATATAAACTGCCAGAGGTGATCAGAATTGGTGGGCTCCAAGAAATATTTTGTCTTGAGCGGTCCACTAAAGAGCTGCCAGTGGTTCACCATAAACATGCGTTTCATGACTGGGTCGTTCAATGTGAAAAAAGAAGAATGGTTTGCCGTCGCTCTGTAATCGATAAGGCAGCTTTTTTGTGAGTAATGTACAGCAGGGCATCTCCTTTTTTGAATTGGTCATTTTACTCAGTTATAAATACACTGTGTTTCAAGTTATTGGTAATGCCATAGACTTAACATTGGTGAAGGCTCACTATGAATAGCTAGTGTAGTTGTAGTGAGTTGTACTGGAGATTGTGGAAGGAGTTGTCTGCTTATGAACCAGCTGATATATCTATTGCCCCTTTTAAGCTCTGTATAAGTTCTTATCAGTTGTAACAGGTACTAGATTATGTGCAGAGATCAACAACATTGAGATTAAGCCTAGAGTTCAGAACTTAAATAAAGTGAGAGATAGAGTTCAGAACTTAAATAAAGTGAGAGATAGAGTTCAGAACTTAAATAAAGTGAGAGATAGAGTTCAGAACTTAAATAAAGTGAGAGATAGAGTTCAGAACTTAAATAAAGTGAAAGATAGAGTTCAGAACTTAAATAAAGTGAGAGATAGAGTTCAGAACTTAAATAAAGTGAGAGATAGAGTTCAGAATGAGACCTTATATTTTTATGCGTAGCCGACACTGTTTGGAAACATTTATAAAGTAGTTTCATTTAGTATCTAATATCTTAGGAAAGTCATCAAGTTGGAGTCTCAAAACTGCTCTGACTTAGAATTTCAAAATTTATTTCAGTACTGAAGAAATATATGCTGGTAGCTAATATATGCATAGTTGACTACTACTAGTGGTTGTTGCTGGCAACCCAATAATACTTACTAGCAATTACTTTAGTCAGTGGGATTAAATCAGACCGTTTTGTGGTTAAAAACATTTTTGTATCTATAAATGTCAAAGTGTGCAAGAGCATGCCTACTTTGTTTTCTAAACTTCACTGTCAACTTCAGTAGAAGTAAATGGCTCACTAACTCATCTGCTTCGCTCCCTCTAATTGAATCACTCTAGTTCACTCATAATAACTCGCTTAGACCTACGCCAGAACTTTATTAGGTTGGTTCAGAAGGTGTTGGCGTTTATGTTACAGCCTTCACATTTTAATGTACTTTAGAGTCTAGGAAGTTATGCCAAACATGAAAGGGAGATCCTAAATTTATCAGTTTCTTAACATTTTTTGCAGCAATTCAGCCAATTGCTTGGTCCCAATGCACTATAGACTTTGTGAGGGATTCTTTTCAAAAGCACGGTGCAGACTATTGTCTCAAGAATCTTCCAGATTCTGTAAAATTACAGTCTTCCTGTGGTAACTACTTTGTAGAAGAAGGTAAGTCTACAAAAGTGGTAGTGTAGGTGGTAGTGGTCATACTATAATCATACCATGAGTATGCCATGGTCATACCATGGTCATACCATGTTCAGACCATGGTCATACCATGGTCATACCATGGTCATACCATGGTCATACCATGGTCATACCATGGTCATACCATGGCCATATCATTGTCATACCATGTTCATACCGTAATCATACCATTGTCATACCATAGTCATTTATATAGACATACCACACTCATGTTGTTGTCACATCATGGTCATACCATGGTCATACAGTGTAGTCCTACCCTGGTCATACTGTAGTCATGCCATGGTCATACTGTATTCCTACCATGGTCATGCTGTAGTCATACCGCAGCCATACCATTATTATTCATACAATTGCTTATGTCAAACTACCAGTGAATCAAACTCTCACTTGGTAATTCTTAACCTCGAGTTGTCCTCTCTCTGACTGAAGCAGTCCGTAAGTTGTTAGCTACTTGAAGCTTATCCTGTAAGTAAAGGATTTTGAAAGTTGGTGGATGATTTTCAGATGATTTTACGATTGTAAGTCTAATTTAAGCGTTTATAATGGTATGGCATTAGCCTGGCATTTACGTTAAACATTCAAACCTTTCTGCTATAATCTTGCTGCAACTCTATCTTATAGCACTGACATCTATAGTAGCATAGTATATACATGTATAATTTACGGCGGGTATATCTGTGCACTAAGGGCCCAGTTGCATAAATTATTCATATGACATCAGAGTTTCCAGACTACTAGGTTGTGTTTATCAAATTTTACGATAATATATAGTTTGTTTTGTTCTATATTTAATTAACTCTAATAAAAACTATCGTATTTTATATTACATTTGTGCACTAAGTAGTAGCTGTAGTCTATGGTTGCTATTGGCTAGGAGAAGAATGTGACTGCGGCCCATCAGAAGAGTGCAATAGCAAATGCTGTGAGCCCCTTACATGCAAGTTTACCAGCGGATCTCAATGTGCAACTGGTCAGTGTCCTTATCGTTACCTTTCCTTACACCTGAGAGATATCATTTCTGCCCATATTATTAACTCAAAACTTGTAAAAAACCTTGATGGCCTCTCAAACCTCTTGTTAGTGTAAAGAGTAAGTTATGGTATAAGTGAAGATTTCGTGCAAAGGGGATCTTTAGCACATCTCTGCTGTGTTTCCAAGCTTTCTTAGAATACATTGTTGCAAGTGGGTTTCCTACAATCAAAAAAAATTGGGTCTAATCAAAGTTTACCATTTTAATTGATTATCGCGTTGAAACTTAAACAAGTTTGTCAAGTATTCAGCTAAATGAAGTGCTTTTCAAGCTGCTCTCAAAATACAAAGTTTGTTTATTGCAGGTACTTACAATCCAGCGACTCTTGCTTAAAATTTTTATAGCAAAAAACTTAATAATAGTTACTAGTTTGTGCATCTTTTTTCTTAAATTTGAATTGCGTTGAGTTAAGTTTTATTTTAGCAAACTGACATGAGTATACATGACATGAATGTGTATGACATGAGTATATATGACACGAGTATAGATGACATGAGCATAGATGACATGAGTGTAGATGACATGAGTATGGATGACATGAGTATGGATGACACGAGTATGGATGACATGAGTATGGATGTCATGAGTGTGGATGACATGATTATGGGTGACATGAGTGTGGATGACACGAGTACAGATGACATGAGTATGGATGACACGAGAATGGCTGACATAAGTATGGATGACATGAGTATGGAGGACATAAGTACAGATGACATGAGTATGGATGACCACCATTAATCTCATACTGCTCTACAACTACTGTAAATCATTTCTATAGTTTGATAGAGAACATAACTCTCAAATGCAGTGTTATTTCAGGTAGCTGTTGTGATATGGATACATGCCAACTAAAGCCAGCAACTACCACCTGCCGAGAAGTGTCTAACAAATTATGTGATTTATCTGAATACTGTGATGGAGTGTCAGAATGGTGTCCAGCAAACACCTTCATTTCTAATGGTAACAATAGCATTTTTTTAGAATTCTGTAGAGTGTCGTCTTCTTTAAATGTTGGCTTGCAACACAATTCACATTACAGTGATTTAGTATCAAAAGGTTTACCATGTCTTACTTCGCTGGGTTGTAAGAACAAAATATGTGGAAATGCGATTACAAGCTCTTAAAAGCACAGAAACGAACAGTTAATCGCAGTCATCACGGAAATGCCGTAGGTTGGAATCCCTTTATTTTGATGACATACTCAACTCGACGTGGTTATTGTTTTGACATGTGATGTTATCATGTGAATTGAAAGGCTAATAAAATGCTCAATATAAAACGTCTCGTAGCACTATTTTATGACAAACACTTTGGGTTCTACCGGAAAGCCCATATAATATATATACGCTCGCTACTTTACAGTTTCGTTTCAGCTTGGTCTAATCTGATCATGCTACCCATGCTTCTTGCCAAGTGGCGTGAACAATTTCCGCAGCATTTTTCGACTATCACAGACGACCAACAGGCTCCTTGTGTTTATCAGAATATGATATGCACTCCTTCGAGCTAAGGTTAACAAATTAAATTAATTTTTAGGCTAGGTTTTGAGATATCAGTGCTCAAAGTGGCAGCATTAAAATGCTGATGAAATAGATGCATAAGGATAATAGACATGGTTTTATTGAATGCGTGAAGTGTATTTGTGACAAATTTTCGACGAATGAGATTGCATGAAAGTGCAAACAGAAGCCATCGTGTTCAGCTACGTCCCATTTGAGCGTGTTGGAAAGGGATTCGAACCTACTGCGTTTTTGTGATGGCTGCGATGAACTGTTCGTTTTTGAGCTTTTAAGAGCTTGTAATCACATTTCCACATATTTTGCACCTACAACACAGCAGAGTAAGACATGGTGAACCTTTGATACCAAGTAAATGTAATGTGAATTTTGTTGCAAGGCAACCTTTACGTTGCAAAGTAAAAGTTCACTAGCAGTGTACTTATGTGTAAGTATATATCTGTACTCGTGTGATTGACCACTATCAGTGTACATATCGATCTGTGTGAATGTACAAATTATGATGTATTCAAATACGGTAGACACTCCTACAACATAAATAATCTGTTCCAGGAACATTTACGTTGTAGAGATTTTTTGTTATACAAACAGCAAAATACATGTAAATTGCCTTACCCATTCCAAGATCTTTTCAAACTCACTCCTTTGGACATGCAAAAAGAAAAATCTAGACATAACTTTATTATTTATTGGTTGTACCGTAACTGTAATATTACTTGTTTGCATCGACAATTTGTCTTCTTTTTCCGATAAATTTCCCTGGTTTTATAGACTATGATTGCAGGAATGTTACTATAAGTTGTACACTTTTTCTAGACAGCAAAGTTTATTCTGCAAAGTAAGACTACTAACAAATATTTAATACGTCTATAATAAAGCAAAACAAAAATACATTTTACTAAAAAGTGAGCAGCGTCTACCTGTTCATAGTCTATCTTTATCCAGGGGTCAAAGTTAGGACTAAAGCTCACTTTCGGCGATACTCACAACTTGTTACATTCAGATTGGTAGACTGGCGCTGTAACAGCTGCACTAATCGATCGCTTTCAAGTAATTGTTAACAATTGAGCAGCTACCTATTCTCTGTTTTGTCGACACATCCGACAATCTATTACGATGAACGAAAATGTCTTGGAAGTAGTATATAATTGCTATAATGCTATACTTATTGTTTTTTCTCACAAGTGTGGTGAGATATGTTACCATTCAAATCAAATTTGAGAAGTTGTCCTTACTTGACACTATGATATATGAAATTTTTTATGTAGCACAAAGCAAAAACTTTGCATAAATTTTTTACGTTACCTAGAATTTACCTTATAGGAGGTATAGGAGGTATATGTATATGTTATAGCAGCGTCTACTGTACCATAATTATTACAAGATTTTGCTCCTCTGTATACCATACTGCACTGCTAGGTAAAACATCTTTCATGGCGGTGAACGAAGTTTACTGTCGATGTCTTTTCTTCATTTTTCATTTTCATATTGGTAATAACTTTTACCAACAGTTACTATATCTCATTGTTCTCAAATGAGTCATAAAATATAAGTTAGAAGTTGGGAGTTGTCTGTTGTTTGCAAAGATGGACAACTCAACAACTCTTCCGCAAGGCGTACACGCTCATCATTGCAGAAACATAATGTAAATCTTCATAAAGTTCTTTAGAAACTGAAACTTTTAAACTACAATTATTGTAATAATTATTTTTATCATATTATAAAGCTCGGAGTCCTTAAAAATTATAAAAAGGAGTATGTAAATGGATGAGTCTGGCCACATGATTAGCAGATCAAAACAAGCATGTTTTACATTCAGCAGCTTCACCATGTTTTTGTGTAGATATCGTTTATTCTAAAACATTATCATTATCGTTCTTAGATGTCATCAATTAAAGTATTTGAATGTTTGTTTTTTGAATGAGAGTAATTAAGTTTTGTATAGTACCATTTCAAAAATTAAGTTTTTCTGTGATAAATGCAGATTAGTGATGAGTCACAACTATGTTGTCTGCGTCTTCATTAAAAGGCTGCCATTTGCTTTTTAAGTGGTCATATTGACAGTTTTAGAACTTTTCATTTTTTCTTAACTTGGAGCAAGGTTTGGCTTCTTCAGAATCCCAAATGAGCATTACTTGATAGCTCTTGGCATGATATTGCAGGTATACAGTGTTCTACTCAGCCTATAGTATACTGCTATGAGGGAGAGTGCAAGTCAAGAGACGCTCAGTGCGAGTATGTGTGGGGCAGCGGCTCTATAAACAGCATAGACAAGTGCTATACTAGGTGGAATGTGTATGGTAAGAGTGTACAGACACTTCTGGCCATAGTAACTTAACAGTCCTCACCTACTTCCTCAGTTTCATCTAATCTTATACACTTTCAAGCATCCAGTGACCTTATTCAGGCGCTACAGACACTGTGCTTATGCGCATCGTGTGTACATTTCTGTTAGCACTAGGACTTGTTCTCTCTTTCTCTCTAATCTGTCTAATCTGTTTCTGTAATACCTAGCTGATTGAGAGTATCTTTTCTATGTGACTGCAACTCAAACTGCTGATTAGCTCTATGTACAACTCTATGATATGCATCACATAAGTTGTGTTATGTGACTGCAACTCAAACTGCCGATTAGCTCTAATGTACAGCTCTATGATATGCATCACATAAGTTGTGTTATGTGGCTGCAACTCAAACCGCTGATTAGCTCTAATCATAGATATAGTAAACCCTAGATATGCGAATAATCAAAACAAGTGAGGCCTATAATTAGCATGACGCAACGTCATGGTGATGTGCAACGCGAATCAGCTGATCTATTAACTGCTATTGACTTAGCACTAAAAACTGCTCAATTTTTCCAGTTTGTGCATCTGAGATTGTATATTTTATTGAAAATATGTAAAACTTATATACAGTAAAACTTCAACTTACGGGTGCCCTAACGTACGAGAAACTTGAGATACGAGCCAGCTTTTAAGCAAGTTTTAGCACTAACATACGGGCCATGTTTGAGATACAAGCACATGAGTCAGTTGCCAAGTATGTCGGAAATGTTTTATTAGAACAGCATCACTCTGTATTTTTCAACTGCTCAGATTATACTTTTGTACCATGTTATTTGTGCGCGATTTTCAGTACAGAATTATGCGAATTAAAAGTACCGTGCGTAGACCGAAAGTTTGCCAGTAAAAGGATAGATAATGCAAAGAAAAAGCGAATGATAATTGATATTAAACGGAAAATTATTGAAAAATATGCAAAATATGTATGTGTGATTGAGCTAGCTCAGCAATATGACAGAAACACATCCACAATTATTAAACACAAGGATTATATTCAAGGCATTTAGTTTGCAAAAGGACTAACCATAGTTTCTGAACGACGCAGTGATCTTCACGACCACTGATAGAGAGACTGCTCAGGCTTTGGATAAAAGACAAACAATTGGCCGGTGACTGCGTAACTGAAACGATGCTACGTAAAAAAGCTGGTGCTATCTATCAAGACTATAAAAATAGACATTCGGACAAGTTGGCTAGTGGTCGTGCATTAACTCTTGGTGATGACACCTGTGTTCGTCCTGATCGCAACATGTTGAAAGGGCGACAAAGGCAAACGTCCTTAGATAGCTTTCTCTTAAAACGGCCGGCTGGTCGTGCGTGCGAAACAAAAGAAAAATTAGCTAACCAGCGAGAAACTTAAAACTATGAACGCTGAAGAAATTTTAATTACGTTAAGTTAAAGATTAAAGTTTGCTTTCAAGTTTGCCTTTTAAGACTTGGATAACATCAAGTCTATAAAAGCAAATTTATCAAAGTCAACTGTTGTAATGAAGGATAACTTATCTCTCCCTCTCTGGCAAATGCTAGCGTTAGCTGCTATTGTATGTACAGTGAAACTCGGATAACTCAAACTTCAAGGGACCGAGCAAAAGTGTTCGAATTATCAGAGCGTTCAAGTTATCAGAGAACTGTCACAAGTCCATGTATTTACTTATTTATTAGTAGATACATGTACATATACAAACTATAATATAAATCAAAAGCACAAATGGCTTGTTTCAAATTAAATGTTTCTAATGTAAAGTTTAAAACGTTTTTATCAAAAAGTATAGAGATTTTTCTATCACTTGAGATTGTTTTGTTGTTTGAGGTGATGTTATTGCCAGGACGTTTTTTAGATTGACATTGGCAAAACTTGATCGTTGTTGAAATGCTAAAAAAAAGACATCTTTTTCTTTTGAGCGTTTTACCCACGATCAATTTTGCCGATTTTTCTTGAAGTTTATGCAAAGATTACCTTACTTTACCTGGGATTCGTTAAGAGCAACACTCCGAGGCAGTTCAATTAAAAGTTTTACGAGGTTTTACGGTACATTGTATATCACTCACGCTTTTTGAATGGATACTTATTGAATGTACACACGTATTCTGTGTTTAGGTCAAACGATGAATAGTTTTTTTAGCTAAGACAACGTATACGTTTAATTACAACAATTTTTAAGACGTTTTAAACATTCAACATTCCGATGTTGATTCAACACGGAATCAACGTCGGAAAACTATTCATCACGGGCTAGCCGGGCCACGCACTCAAGGATTTTCGCCCCGCAAATACAAAACAAAAACAACATGCTGTTTTTGTTTTTGTATGTGCGTGGCAAAAATCCTTGCGCGCGTGACCCGGCTAGCCCGTGCTATTCATCGTATAGCAGTATAAATCAAATTTCACCAAACCTTTAGAAAAGTCGTTGACAAAAATATTTTGCCGATGGAGGTAATAACGACGCTTATGAATTACGAAAAGTTGAGGTTTACCTTTATGGCTCGGAATAAAGTTATTTTCTAAAGCGATAGCAACCGTTTCGGTAGCCGTTGGGCAAAAAACAGTTTAAATTAACAGTGTTGAGTTCGAGTTATATAGAGCCATTTATCATTGCGTGGGAACGGACCAAGCAAATCCATTCGAGTTAACCATGTGTTCCCGATATCCGAGGGCGAGTTATCCATGTTTCACTGTATTTAATTTTACATTTCAATTAATCACATTTCCTTGCATTATTTTTTATTTGTTGCTTTTTGAAAGCCTGTGGTAAGTTAGGACAATAACAAACATGTTCTTTCTGTTACAATATATTGTTTTAAGTGTTTTCTTTGCATTTTTAGAGTATGGAAACCAATCAATATATATTTAATTGTTCTATATATAAATAAATTGCACCAACATGCGAGTAAATTGACATACGAGCTCAGTCTCTGAATGCATTAAGCTCGTAAGTCGAAGTATGACTGTAATGACTTTGGATGAGAAAGGCAAGAATCTTACACACATGGTAATGAATAATACCAATGATTTAGAAGCTTCTATATCATTGATAATACAAAGAGTGACCAAATAGAAATTAAACTAATAACAAACTGATGAATCAAACGAGATTTAGAAGCAGTTACGCTGGACCACTGTATTAAACACCCATTAGACATGACTGAAAATAACTAGACGAGATAGTTTTTGTCTAAGGTTGGTTGAACTAGATTCCTGCTTTGAAGCGGCATAGTGTATTCTGATTTTAGTATAGCGATTTACTATAGTTTTGAGTAGACTGTTGGCATGCACTGTACATGTAAAACCTTGATTGAGGTTATGTAATAAGACATATATGTTATTGTCTGTGATGTTACTTGTTTAAAAGCTCTTTGTGTGATACCATAGCTCTCCATGTGTGAACGTAGGCACTTTTCTGCAGCAATACATATTAGGCCTATCAATCTGGTCACCAATCCTCCTCTGTTTTTAACTGAGATTAGGGTTATGTCATCACTATTTTTACTTCCCACTACTTCTACATCGGTCAAGAACTTGATACAGTCATCACATTTGAGTTAGAAAAAAATCCTCATCACCGAACTCCTCATCTTCACCTTCCTCAGCTTTTGTCTCTTCTTTCTTTTTCTTTGTAGCCAGAGAATGTAGCAGGAGTTGACCAGTTTTTTCAGCCCTGCTCACATCAAGATCAGTACAGTTAGCATTAGGACAGTATGATATCTGCTTTTATGAGCAGCGCTCGAAGTGCAGATCTAAAGCACTGCACATCCGGGTTATGTTATAGCCACCCTTAGATCGTATTGTGGAAAACAGAATCTCTATGTGATCCTGGTTGATCTTAAAGGTTAGGAAGTAGTTGATGTAAGGGTAGTTGCTGAAAAGATATTGAGCAATGCCATGTACAGATTTGGCTGCTGACTCAAAACCAATGACAAAATTATGATGATTTTCCTATTATTTTCCACTAGCATCTTTCAGCTTGGTGTCTTTAATCGGCATAGATAGCTTATGATATTGTTGGGAGCTTCTTGTTTTGAGTTGAAGTTCTGTCTTGTTATGGGCAATTGAGGAAATACCTGAGGTGTTGCGGTCTCTTCTGATGACATTTCACTAAGAATTTGGTCTTATTGTTATGTTTATGACTTAAAAACTAGCATACCAAGCCTGCTTCCACTACTAAACTTATTGCTCAATTGAAGGCTTTGATGCTGTGATGCACATCACTACGACGTAACGTCGTGAAAACAACAGCCAATTATAGGTCTCACTTTTACTCCATTGTAATGATAGCTATTAGCCAATCTAGGGTTTACTATATCTATGGCTCTAATGTACAACTCTATGATATGCATCACATAAGTTGTGTTATGTGACTGCAACTCAAACTGCTGATTAGCTCTAATGTACAACTCTATGATATGCATCAGATAAGTTGTGTTATGTGACTGCAACTCAAACTGCTGATTAGCTCTAATGTACAACTCTATGATATGCATCAGATAAGTTGTGTTATGTGACTGCAACTCAAACTGCTGATTAGCTCTAATGTACAACTCTATGATATAAACATGTGGTGATAACTCTATGATATAAAGATGTGGTGACAACTCTATGATATAAACATGTGGTGATAACACAAAATAAACGCTATAGTATTATAAAACAGTGTGCTTGCCTGAGAACTATGGATACAGCAAACTCTTCCTGTGAGATATTCTCAATTTATTATTTAGGTTTATTGAATGCTCATACTGGAGTTGTCTCATTAATAGGCCAATAGGGTTGTCATATAGGGTACTTATCGAACACTACTGTAAATATGATAATAAAGGAACCGGCCTTGACATTTGTAGTAATATGAAGCAGTGCTTGTAAATGTGTGTTTATACACGACAATACATGGATAAGGATTTAGTGTACCAGACGAATACAAGAGACTACAATGATCAGCCCATTTAGTGTTTATTTGTATTTGGCCGGTCTCAGTTCTGGAGAGTATCACACTGTTACAGTATTAATAACTTCCAGATACAGTACCACAGTGTCTGGGAGTGTCTGGGAAAGTCACGGAGTGTCTAGGAGAGTCTCACTTTCACAGTATTATAAGTCCATGGTTTCAAATTCAATCAATTGCCACTCACCTATTTGCTCTCATAGAACCATATGTTTGTATTCAGCCTTAAATTTTATTTAATTCAAAACTCTGGCTTGGGATCAGTCTTAGCTGGCTCAGTGTTTGTATTGCTGATCACATTGTTCTCACTTCATCGTTTCTATCACACCTCCACCCTTCACTTGCGTCCCATTCTCCCTACTGTTCCTCTCTCTAACTTATCTCTGCTTCTCTTACTTACTTCATAGTTTGTTCAGTGTGCTCAACGCTTTTGTTAGAAATTATTGTTAGTTACACAACAAGGCAAGTAGATATACTACATGCAAATGCTCTAGCCAACTTTCATGGTTGCAGGCAATTACTTCGGCAACTGCGGTTATTCAGTAGGAGGAAGCAACTCTTCACTCATTTACAGGCCGTGTCTACCCGACGACTCTATGTGTGGTCTGTTGCAATGTAACAGTTCAAATAAAGATGCTGTACTAAAACTCCATTTCTACTACGACTATCATGGACGAGTCTCATTAGACGGCCAGGCTTATCCATGCTCGACTATCTTATATGATGTTGGTAGGCAGATAGTCAAGGTTATCTCTGTTCGAATATCGCCTATAGTTTTAGTAATAACCATACACTCCATAAGCAGCTCAGAGTATGAACTTTCTACGCACTAATGTCGCTTGCAGCACAAATTAGGCTATACGCTCAGTTACTACAATATGATGTTTCTGTTTTGTTCTCTTTTGTGGGCTTGAAGTGAGTTAGCTTACTCTCAGTTAAGGAGAAGTGTTCGTAGTTGAGAGAGCAGCATGACACATGAGCACTCACACACTTACAAGTTCACTTTTATTATTCAGTTTCTGTTTTATCACTTACTAGTTGAATGTTCGGCGTTGCACGGGTATTGAAAACAGCTTATAAATAGTGGCAGAAAATGTAGTTGCCTGCCAGTTGCCATTATCCTGGCACATTGCCAAAGACTAATTTGAGTAAGCTACTATCCGTATTGCTAGACTTACTAATAAGAGCCGTGAGAGCAAGCTTTAGTCACATTGCCTAATGCAGAATGCTATGCCTATTTTATCCGACATAACGGCTCACATCACCTCAGACTCATTGCATCTAGAGTAGCTTAATTGGTAAGTTATTTGCCTAGCGAATGGGAAGTTTCAAGATCAAATCTAGAATGAAGCGGATATTTCATTCCTAAATTTTAAAAGCTACAGCTGGACACACCAATTGACAGACGTCACACAAATTTGAGATTTATATACATGTAGATAAGCAGAGCTTTTGCTGATGTTTCAAATTTTCATTTTGGTCTAGTTTTTTTATCATTGTTTGTCACCAGGCAGCTAAAGCTTTGTTAATACAGCTCTACTCAACAGAGCACTGTTGGTTGCAAATGTTGTTCCTATATGATTAAAGAAAATGGTTGGTCTCAAGGGTTTAGCTACAGTTCCAGCTATAATTGATGACCTCCTCTGTGTGTTCACCGTTGATTCTGTTGTTCACATTTTCTATTGTTTTTGGAACACAGGATTGAACACCCGACAGCCGAGTCTGGTACCTGATGGAGCTGCCTGCGGAAATAACAGCTGGTGCATGGAACAGCAATGTGTAGAAAGACCCCAACTTCCTGAACATTGTCTGTGCTCAGGGGTGGGTATAGAATCATTTTCATCAAATACCTAACAACTAAAGCTGCATGGTTTGGTTGGTATTCATTTAAATTACGGAGGTGTGAGCTCGTATTAAGCCTCTTTATAATTTTATTAAGTACTTTCGTGCAATGAATTGACATTGGCAGGGGATACACAACTCTTTCTATGGAATGATTTGGTAAATTAGTCCATCTAGTTTTTCAGTAATGATATTTTTATCTTCAAGTTTGTGGGTGATAGCTTGTAAATACTATATTATGTTGGTTGTCCATAACATGATTAGTAATGTATCAATGCCATATAGTGTGTCTGATATGTGTGGCTGACATGCCTACCAAAAGTGTCTCTTAGCTGAAATCAGACCACCACTCATAGAATCATGTGACAGGTGCAAGCAGGTTAGTGAAGCGATCTGAACACGCGGTAAGCATAGTTTGGTGAAAAGCTGTTTAATTGTATCTTCATTCTATCTGTTCTACTTGCATATGTTTCTCCTTAAATCTTTGGAAGTAATCATGTAATGGAATAAAATAATATTATCTTATTTTTATGAGAGAGTACTTGTTATACTAAATGATATGTTATAATTTGTTTGTATTAATGCACCCATTCTAATTTTCAAACTACATATCATGAGAAAAGTGTTTTGTGTAATTGAAATAATTTAAGAAAGCAAATAAAACAACTGTAAAGGTTTTCAAATTTTGTCAAACAACTGTAACTTTTAAACTTCATATCATGAAGAAAATGTTTCGTGCAAGTCAAATAAATTAAAAAATTAAAACGATTATAAAAAGGTTTAGATGCAAATGTGCAATAACTAGCAAGTAACAGCTAAATTAAGTCGGTGTTGCTACAATTACAATAAAACGTGCTTCGGTAATTCGGTAATGATACAATTAATACGAACTGAAAAAACAAAACAAAAAATTCTATATATAGAATTAATAATATCAATTCTTGCATAGAAGTGTGTGTGTGCATGCGTGCGTATAAAAACGGTTACTGTTCCACGAAAAGCTATTCATCATAACTTTGAATACAGAGACATTCCTGCTCTACAAAGACTCTTCCCACCGAGACAATGTAATTGCCCACGCGAGAAGAATTGGCCTTGACCTCGGGTATAGCAATTGAACGTTACGAAAAATATTTCTTAACAGGGGCATTGTAACGCGTGGCTGCCTCGGTAAAATAATCAGCGTGCGCCATAGCTATATCCATAGATATAGTAAACCCTATATCTATGGCTATATCTATATCTATCATGGGTTTACTATATCTATGGCTATATCTATAGCCGGAATGCAGACAGACATACGACATACAACATACTTTGAGAAATATATATATAGATAGGGTATATGTAATTGATAGATTTATCTTGCCACAATACACATGCGTGTATTTCTGAGAAGTACCCAATCGACCTCTACCTATATCACTACATAAACCAGCCATATTCTATTTTGTTCAAAGGATTTGTATGATACTTACATGTAGAAATGTGACTGGATAAGAGTGTACATTGGTGACTAGTGTGTGTCTACAGCGCCGTGTTAGACTCAATCATAGCACTGCTATTGAGATAGTACAGCTGTTACGTCTTTTGAGCCTAAATGCCAAAATCTATGTATTCTCTTTGTCCAGTTATTGTCATTATGAATAATATTATGCATTGGCATTATATGCTACCATTTTATATTAACATTATCTACTGTTGTTGTTGGTCCATATAATATGTTAACATTACATATTGACATTTTATATTAGCATTAAGTATTAACATTTTATATTAACATCATCTGTTAACACAATATTGTGGGCTGAGCGCAAAATTGTTGTAACTTCCTTTATGTTCTATATGAAGTTACAACAATTTTTGCGCTCAGCCTACGGTATGTTAACATCTTTGGTGAACATGACATGTTAGCATTATATATGATTAACATGTAGTAATGTAAACGACTCCAGCTCATTCTGTAGCTGCACCAGGTGAATGAGCATATTTAGCATGGAACTGCGTTATAAACTATACGTCCATGTAATTATAATGATGATACTAATATTAATAATCTTTACTATAATAAGAGCTGTGTCTGTCCGTCTGTCTAAAGCCACAGTAACAGCGTTAGCAAAAACTCTTTCAAACAGGAGTTGAACTTGGGTCTTCCGTGTTACAGACCGACATGCTAACCACCACACTACTTGGCCAGCTTAGTACTTTGTGAGATAGTTATGTACAAATTGAGTACTTATGATGATCTCAGTCCGAGCGGTGCACAGGACTGCCAAGGGCATTAATAATAATTATTATATTAATAATAATATTAATAATAATTCATATTTGAGTTAGGATTTATTAAGCAAGAGCTGTTGGTGTAAGGCAAATCAATGTTGTCTTTCATTAACTTATTTCAATTATGTCTAAAATTATGTTATGAGTAATATTAAAACAATGTGCATTGACACCTCATGTCATTTAATGAGTAGCGCCTCTCCGCACAAAACTTTATCAGCCGTGTATATTGTCTATAGCAGTAGTCTCTGTATGTCTATAGCCGTATTAAATGTATGTGTATATCTATGACAGCACTGTGTGTATGTCTATAAAGTTAGCATATGCGTGTCTGTCACAATAGCATATGTATGTCTAGTAGTGTATGCATGTCTGCGACAGTACTGTGTGTATATGTATGACAGATCACGTATGCATATCTATGAGAACACTATGTGTGAATGTCATGTAGCGATACACCATGTCTCTACACATACTCTGGTGCATTCGATGTGCTTGCGAAAAGACCACATTTGTTTCTACTTAATTCTGTGACAGTTCTCTGCTGCTCTCTCATCATCTTCCTCACTTCAGGAGGGAACATGCAACCAGTACTATGAGTGCCACTGCAATGAAGGGTTTGACCCAAGAAGCGACTGCTTGGAACCTGGTCCAGGAGGTTCTGTAAGAAGTGGTCCGCAGAACATATACTTGCCTGTCGCTGCTACTACTTCGACTAAAAATTCAAACTGGGTCACACGTGAGCATCTACCTGGCTCTATGCATACTGTCTAATTTAGAAGTAAATTATGTGTATTGAAAGAAAAAACTCTTTTTGCATAATGCTGTTCTATCATGTAAATTTGCAAGGTTCTGGTGTCTGGTATACGGTGTGCTGATAGCTCGAGTTTGTTTTTAACTTGAGAGCTGGGTTTTGTATCAGTTAGTTAGAGGTTAATCATCAGTAGCCAGTAGTTAGTGATCACTACGCTCATATTCTAGTCTCTCACTATCAGTTAATTAGAGGTTAATCATCAGTAGCCAGTAGTTAGTGATCATCACACTCATATTCTAGTCTCTCACTATCAGTTAGTTAGAGGTTGATCATCAGTAGCCAGTAGTTAGTGATCATCACACTCATATTCTACAGTAGTCTCTCACTATCAGTTACTTAGAGGTTAATCATCAGTAGCCAGTAGTTAGTGATCAATAATCATCACACTCATATTCTAGTCTCTCACTATCTGTTAGTTAGAGGTTAATCACCAGTAGCCAGTAGTTAGTGATCATCATGCTCATATTCTAGTCTCTCACTATCTGTTAGTTAGAGGTTAATCATCAGTAGCCAGTAGTTAGTGATCATCATGCTCATACTCTAGTCTCTCACTATCTGTTTGGAAACAAGACAAATTGCCTCACCTTGAAAACTGAGAGCTCGTCTAATATTGTGTCTAATTTATGTTTGCAGCTGTTCTGGTAACTCTCCTTATTGTGGTGCTGGTTGCCATAGTTGTTGTTCTTGTGATCAAACGACAGCAAGTTCAATCACGCTGGAAGAGATGTTGGCCTCGCGCCAAACAAAGGTGGGACTCGCCTTTTAAAAGAGTTGTATCATGGTTTATCTAAGTTTCCAGTAGGAAAGCAGGGAGTAGATAACTTCCATTGCTACAGCTGTGTTCAGTAGTTCAATTTGCCGGCTGTTGCTTTTCACAGGGCAAATATATACCATATTTCTTGACAGTGAGTATTAGTCTAACAAACACTCGCTAGTTTGTCTATGGTTTGCAATTCAATAGTTGGAGTTATCCTTCCTTTATATATATATATACGTAGCTACTGCAGACATGTACAATATGATAAACACTTCCAGCTGTCACTGACAACAGACAAGGTCTAAAGATTGAAACGCTTAGACTGTAATCTTTAAACTGAAGTTTAGAACTCAATCTAAGTTATTGGTGGTATCTATAAGACATCTTTCTTTCCTCTTTGTGTGCTTTATTGTTTTTACACCATAAAATCTTATAGCTGCTGACAAGCCATGCAACTTACCCTACATTCAGAGTAAAACTAAAAGCTAAACAAACCTCAAACATTAAAGAAAATGCATTTTGTTGAGTAAATCACTAAAGCCAACAACTAACGCATTGAACTTGCGTTGTTGTAACAGATTCCTTCAATGCTGATAGTGGTAAGTTGTGCTCTCTTGCTCAGCAGTTGCCTTTATCACTCGTCAGCTTAGCAAATCTTGTTGTGTTTTATTGTTGATTTGGCAAAAAATTTCTGCATGATTTAATTTCAACATTTCATATCATACTCTTTATACGATACTCTCCATACCATATTGTCCATGTCATATTGTTTATATCATATCATATTGCTAGAACATATATCATATTGCTAACATATCATATGTTATTTGCCTAGAAGACCATTGCTAAGGCTTATAATTTTCTACAAAACAGCTAGGAGCTTTAAAAATTAGAATCCAAATTGTGATGCTCCCTGGTCAGCGCTGACCCAGCATCTAAAAACTGGTTTATAGACCTGTTTGCTTTCTGACCCATCCTCTCCTCTACGTGTATCGTACAGTATATGCTGCTTTCACAGTTTTCATAGTATGTTTAGTCATTATAGCGGACATTGGTTAGGGAGAGTTTGTGAGCCTGTGGGCTCAAGACTACATTTGAATTACTTGCAGATGTGCTCGAGACAAGTCAACCCAGAGCGAGACCCCTGCCGCAAAGCGAGAAGGTAAATTTTCGTCTCTGGTAGCAAATAGAGGAGGCAACTCCAGAAGAAGTGATTTCATATCTAATCCTATTTTAGAAAGTACAACTAACCAGTCTATGAAATTGAGAGACATTCCAAATGCGCCTCTTACTCTTGATCCAATTAGCAATCCAACATATTCCTCTGATGAGGTTAAAGACCCTGAGACTACTTGCATGTCTTCTGGAGAAGCTAATACACACACTTATAGTGTTTGCAATTTTGGTGATGACCCTGATAGTGAAGAAGACAATGCCTATGAGGATATGCCTCTGAATACAGAGTGCACGTAGCATTCTGTCATCAGTTATAAAATTATCTGTTTTTATAGGAACACATGCTAGTCAAGATTGTCAACCTATTTGTTGCCATCTGATTCACTCATCTAGTCTTTAATGTCCGCTGCTCAAAAATATTGCAGCTACTGACTTGTGACCAATTTTTGAAAGTATCAGAAATTATTTTATAAAGATTTTTTTTACCAAAATACATTTTATTAATACCAAAATGGTTTTAGTAGCAGGACTTATGCAAATGAGTTCAAAAAAGCATCCTCTATCTCTTGACATAACCCCTTTCTAATATTTGAGTCAAGTCTATCAAGTAAGTCTGATAAGTCTATCAAGAGACATTCAAAGTAAATTGATTTCTTGAATCAACAATAACTTTGGAGTTGTCTCATCATTGCTGACCAATCATGATTTACCATCACTTTTGCAAATTAGCCAGCCACATTTTTATTTGGTAATTGTATGATTTACATTTTCTGTGGTCAATTTTAATTATATGACATAATTTGAACACCTCTTCATCCAATGAAATGTTAGCCAACCAGAATTCAACCAATCAAAACATCTGTGAGATCTGCACTAGACTGAGAGACCAATTGAAAAGTCATCAGCATTTGCGTGCAGACAACACCAATTTCGACCCTCGGTCAGCTTTTATTTTTAATAACATTTGCTCCTTTTTCTGTCATACTGTGGACTGACGAGATTGCAGCAGCGAACAGGAATCTACGTGGCTAAGCAGAAGAGGAACAATGACAGTTGAGTATGCGTATAGAGTAGTTAATTGACTATACATCATAAAAACTAACAGGATGTACAGCAATTTACTAACGGAAATCAGAGGCTTCCGTAGGAGGAGCCCATATACATGTAGCAGAAGCACCAGGAAGCATTCCCTTCCTTATTCTATTATTACCTGAGACTTACCTCTTGCCTGGTCAAACTAGTTTGTACATAATTAGTATTGCTACAACTACGTGTACCTCGTTCTTCATTCCTCGGCTGCGCAATTATTCAGAGGTATGATGATCAGACGGACCCAAAGGTCTGATTAAAGCGGTTTCATTATCAGAGCCTGACTGGGTGCATTGTCATTGGCCCCAACGTGACATCATCAATTCTCCCCATCACCAAATTAATTTATAAAAACAAATCATGTCATATTTCTGCTAATCATGTCACAGAATGACTTGGGATGAGACCCTCGGGCATTGCCTCTTGGCGAATAGTGTAGTTTATAACATCTGATGACTATATGGTGCCACTGAGTGCACCGCCTATAATATAGCATCCTAAAATTAGTACATGTATAACACATTTGAAGACAAAGTGTTTTAGTAAAAATGTATAATTTAACACCAAAAAAATTAGAGTTCTATTTACAAATAGACAATCGGAGATATTCATGAGGAACATGAGAAAATGTTAGCACTAATATATAAAACACAGGTAAATACTGAATCAATGTCTAATAGTAAGACTAGGATTTCGAGCAATTTGGTAGATCCTCTTTGTTTACTTTTAATAAACTCTAGCATTTGCAGACCATAAATTGATTACTTACTTCTACATTGTGTCTGACTAACTGGTAATTTGACCAAAATAACAGTAAGCTTTATGCTTGATTCAAAAGCCAAGCAATAAATGATTAACTGAAAACTACTTTAAAAACCTATATTCAGGTTAATTCGCACTTCTGAATCTCTCAAACTTATAAATTTAATAAATTTGATGTCTCTATTGAGCATTCATTACATGACACTCTGGTCATTGCTGTAGGTCACTCTGTTTACTGCTGTAGGTCACTCTGGTCACTGATGTAGGTCACTCTGATCACTGCTGTAGGTCACTCTGGTCACTGCTGGAGGTCACTCTGATCACTGCTGTAGGTCACTCTGGTCACTGCTGTAGGTCACTCTGGTCACTGCTGTAGGTCACTCTGGTCACTGCTGTAGGTCACTCTGGTCACTGCTGTAGGTCACTCTGGTCACTGCTGTAGGTCACTCTGGTCACTGCTGTAGGTCACTCTGGTCATTGCTGTAGGTCACTCTGGTCACGGCTGTAGGTCACTCTGATCACTGCTGTAGGTCACTCTGGTCACTGCTGTATGTTACTTTGGTCACTGCTGTAGGTCACTTTGGTCACTGCTGTAGGTCACTCTGGTCACTGCTGTAGGTCATTCTGGTCACTGCTGTAGGTCACTCAGGTCACTGCTATATATTACTCTGGTCACTACTGTATGTTAATGTTGAGTATCAATAATCATAAATCATAATCATAACCATAAATACATATTAGTGAGTCAGTGACTAGTTATATACATGTACAATGCTATGCTTATAGGAAGACTTTGACTACTGCTAGCAATTGATAGATGTCTCCCATCATTGGGCAAGAACCATCAGCATTCATACGCTGACTAATTATTGGATTACCATAATTTTAATACCTCTTCATGGCATTATGATATTGACTTATTGATTTATTGACTTGTTACAACCTCTATAATAACGGCTTCAAAACTTTTAGCTGAAAAATGCTGGATATTGAAACAGAAATTAAAACTAAAAATTAGCTGAAATGCGTTAACTTGAACCAAACCTTTCAGAAGAACCTTCACTGAGGATGATTATCATTAGCTCTTCTTTAGAGCTAGAGTAAAAAACCTGGTGCAGCTTTTTGAAAAATGAGGAATAAAAACCAGTCAGCATGTAAAAGCACTCTTGAAAGGTGTCATTAGGTTCTGGTTAACACTTTTGTAGTATCACCAAATTCTGATTGACAAACTTTGCAAATAATAGAAGTTTTGACGTGTAGCGGCAGGTACTAGTAGTAGGTCAGTATTTTAACCAACTCTTCTGGCTAAAGTTGTGCTTTACTACATTTAGAAATAAGCGGACAAAGTGAAAAGTCTAATATGGAAGTCTCGACAAGATAAAACTGAGCTGAAAGAAGTTCACCAAAGAGGCCTGCCAAATATTTGGGGAGAGAGAAATAGAGAGAGAGATAGAGAGAGAGATACATGTAGATAGAGAGATAGAGAGATAGAGAGATAGAGAGATAGAGTGAGATAGAGTGAGATAGAGTTAGATAGAGTGAGATAGTGTGAGATAGAGTGAGATAGAGTTAGATAGAGTGAGATAGAGTTAGATAGAGTGAGATAGAGTTAGATAGAGTGAGATAGAGTGAGATAGAGAGATAGAGTGAGATAGAGTGAGATAGAGTTAGATAGAGTGAGATAGAGAGATAGAGTGAGATAGTGTGAGATAGAGTGAGATAGAGTTAGATAGAGTGAGATAGAGTTAGATAGAGTGAGATAAAGTTAGATAGAGTGAGATAGAGTGAGATAGAGTGAGATAGAGAGATAGAGAGGTAGAGTGAGATAGTGTGAGATAGAGTGAGATAGAGTTAGATAGAGTGAGATAGAGAGATAGAGTGAGATAGAGCGAGATAGAGCGAGATAGAGCGAGATAGAGCGAGATAGAGCGAGATAGAGCGAGATAGAGCGAGATAGAGCGAGATAGAGTGACAAAGGGAGGAAAACAATGAAAACTGGACTAAATAGGCCTCTACAATGATAACTTACATTGTTAAACTGTGTGTATAGTTAAACAGATATGGGAGCTTCTGTTCACCGGCCATTACTGAAAGATAATTCTGTGTCTTATGTTTAAAATAATAACATGGCAAAAAGTTATTTATATCAGACAATTGATAACTTGGCATACACAAAGGTCTCTGAATGACAACCACAAAAAAGAATAACGTGAATCAAGCTAGAAGGTTAAAATCAGCTCTTGGTTTACTCAAGGTGAGAGAGTAAATGACTCCAACGAATTAAACTAGTGACTTGATAGGGCCACCTACTGCCAGTAAAATATGGTTAGCCTGTGCAACGAGTATACATGAGTAATGAAAGTGAATGCTCAGCCAATAGGTAAATGTATCTTGTACATTGTGTATTGTGCATTGTATATTTCGTTTTGTTCATTGTACGCAGTATGTAGTATCCTGTATAATGTATATAGTTGACTGCGTGTAGACAGTGCTAAACCTAGCTACATGTATATATACAGGAAACCCTTGTCAAAACAAGCTAATAGGGTTCGTGGGTGGTCTAGTTTAGCCGATTGTCTAGTTTAACCGATGTGCCTATTTATAAGTATACATTTTAAAGAAAAACCATACTAATAAGGTCTATTATAGACCTTATTGTATATAATATACAATGCACTATGTACTGTATACTATGAATTATTGATATACTTTAAAATATTTAGTCTGTGAGAGACAAATTACAGTTTCATTTAAAAAAAGATAAATTTATGGATGACATATGAGCTTGAGGTGCTGGATATTATTCAGTGGTAAATGTGGTGGTATATTCTGAGTCAGAAGAAGCTGGTGGTAAATGTGGTGGTATATTCTGAGTCAGAAGAAGTTGGTGGTAAATGTGGTGGTATATTCTGAGTCAGAAGAAGTTGGTGGTAAATGTGGTGGTATATTCTGAGTCAGAAGAAGCTGGTGGCTGGTAAACACTTGAAGAAGGTTGAGCTGACTCAGGTTTTGGGTAGTCGATATTTTAATTTATTTCTACAATGTTGGGATGAGCAGGCTTGAAGAAGGAATCAGTTTTTATTCATTTCCTGGTTGAAATTGTCTAAAGATACCTAAGATTTTTGCTGAAGGCTCTAAAATTTTAACAATATTGTTAGATCTTACTTTCTAGTGACAAGTCGATGTAGGCAGTAATACCATAGAGCGTAATACCATAGAGCGTAATACCATAAAGCGTAATACCATAGAGCGTAATACCACAGAGCGTAATACCACAGAGCGTAATACTATAGAGCGTAATGCCATAGAGCGTAATACCATAGAGCGTAATACCGTAGAGCGTAATACCACAGAGTGTAATACTATAGAGCGTAATGCCATAGAGCGTAATACCATAGAGTGTAATATCATAGAGTTTAATACCATAGAGCGTAATACTATAGAGCGTAATACCATAAAGCGTAGTACCATAGAGTCTAATACCATAGAGCGTAGTACCATAAAGCGTAATACCAAAGAGTGATTGCCACGTGAGAGAGAAAGCCTGTGTTTTAGGGGTAATAGCTCATCTTCACCTTTCTCACTAAATCTTGTCTGTTGCCACTAGTGAAAACATTTTAAACTATTACTTCTTTTGTCAACAACTAAAAAAAATACTAACAGTGTCACCTTCCATGACCTTTAATCAAGTTCTATAGTCGACTTCAGTCATATTTACGGTGGCTCTTGTAAAGATACGTTGGAAGTCCTTCGCTTAGAAGTTTCTTTCAGGCATTAGCCAGTGTACAGACTTTTATTCCATGCATTGCAGCTGCAACGTATAGCTGATTTCATGTTGTACTTCTTTGTGCTATTGGGTATCCTTTTACCGATGTCCCTCTTATCGGATATCCGAACTAACGGAATCCATTTTAACGACGGTTGACGGTACATAAGTTTCATACCATAGTTAAATATGAAATGGAGATATAAAAGGAAAATAAAAAAATTATATAAATTTTATCAAGATTGTGTTTTAATTTTCATCACGTATCATTAAAGTTCTAATTGATCATTTCCGTTCAATAATGATCAATAATCTCGACTGTCACAGCTAAGTTTTCTCCATAACAAAACTGTGTTCATGTTTCACTCCAACTTAATTCCCTCAGACCTTCTCTCTATAGCAAAGTCTTAGAGGTCTCTCTAGCTTGGCTTTATTTCAATAAAAACTTAGCTATTTTGGTCAGCCAATCCAATGCTTTGAATTTGAATTATCCTGAACTGCATATGTTGGTTTAATTTATTTAATTAACATGTGTTATAAACATATCTACTACTACAAGTACCACTACCACTACTACTACCCCTACCACTACCACTACCATTACTGCTGCCACTACCACTACCACCACTACTACTACCACTACTACTACCACTACTACTACTGCTACTACTACTACTACTACTACTACTACTACTACCACTATCACTATCACTACCACTACTACTACCACTACTACTACCACTACTACCACTGCCATTACCATTACTACTACCACTACCACTACTACCACTACCTCTAATATAACCACTAACACCACTACTACCACCACTACTATCACCACTACCACCACTGCTACCACTACTACTACCATCAACATTACTACTACTGCTACTAGTGCTGCCTCCGCTATTACTACTGTTACCACTACTATCACTACTACAGAGATAAAAAGCAAGCTGGTATAAACCTCAGCAAATAGTTA
This sequence comes from Watersipora subatra, assembly GCF_963576615.1. Taxonomy (NCBI): domain Eukaryota; kingdom Metazoa; phylum Bryozoa; class Gymnolaemata; order Cheilostomatida; family Watersiporidae; genus Watersipora; species Watersipora subatra. Next base: position 2,092,197 of record NC_088709.1, on the reverse strand, counting down.
CTTTCTATAGCCCTGTCTACTGGAAGCAGTGGGATTTCATCTATCAAAATGCTTTAGCTCACAAAAAGACCAGCTCTGCACAAAAGGAAAGAGCACAAACATCAACTTTGTCAAAGAACAACAGGAAGAGAAATTGAAACATTAGCTGGCAGTCCTTTTAATTAAAGCCACTTGACTGTAAGATACTTTGGACTGGATTGAGAAGGAATACTGAGTTAGTGGAGCAAGCTAGGAGGGAAGTAGAACAAATCAAATTTTACCAGCGATGCTGGAAGAGTAAGCAACAGTTGATAGTCTTCCTCTATTGTGCTTTTGTCAACACCTTTGTGCCAAAATTATACACATGCATTTGTGTTGGGCACATGGTCTGTGAGAAAAGCCACCTCTCGCTAAACATAGCCTCTTCGGCATCCTTCGCACACGCTTCACGTTTCAGCCTACCAAAAGGCTTGACAACAATATTTTCAGGCAACATTTGCATGAAAGATTGAACACAAAATATGCTAATCATGCTACAGCACTCATAACAAAGACCATGGAAAAGTCTATTAGAAAGGCAGTACAATACCAATGAAAGTCACACAGCCTTTGCATAGAGAAAGGAAAAGCAGAAAAGGTCACGCAACTTCGGTGTTAAAAGAAAATAAAAAGAGTAGGAGAGGTCGTTGCATTCATATTGCAAAACCAATTGAGTATATTAGTATTAATAATACTGACAAAACCAGCATATTACTTTCTTTGAGCTTCTAGGTACTAGCAGCAAAGTGGGGAGTCGGCATCTCTTGAATGTACCAATTAGTGCATGGCAAGCCAAGGGAAGCAAATCCCAATTGAGTTTCTGAAAGCATATGAATAGATCATTGTTAAAAACTAAAACCTTCACTCATTATCTTCTCTATAATAATCATCTTGTAAGCAAATAGCTCAAACCTGACACGACAGTTTCAGTTGAATACCTAGAAAGCGCTATCTAGAACTTTTTATTTTATTACTATATTATTATATTATACAGGTTATACAGGTTATACAGGTTATACAGGTTATACAGGTTATACAGGTTATACAGGTTATACAGGTTATACAGGTTATACAGGTTATACAGGTTATACAGGTTATACAGGTTATACAGGTTATACAGGTTATACAGGTTATACAGGTTATACAGGTTATACAGGTTATACAGGTTATACAGGTTATACAGGTTATACAGGTTATACAGGTTATACAGGTTATATAGGTTATATAGGTTATACAGCTTATACAGGTTATATAGGTTATATAGGTTACTACTATACCGGTAGTTATAGCAAATATTTGAGTGTTATGCTAAATAAGGATAACACTTAAACAAAGAGAACAGCCAAATAAGGTCAACACCTAAATAAGGATAACACTTAATCAAAGAGAACAGCCAAATAAGGTCAACACCTAAATAAGGACATTTCCTAAATAAAGGCAACACCCTAAAAGGACCATACATAATGAGCATAGCTTCTAAATTTCACCAATTTTTCTCAAAGTTTTACAATTTAAATTTTTTTAAATATTTGTCTTGTGCTAAAACTTTGCTCAAATTTTCAACTGCTAATAATTATTGGACATTATTACAATTTAAAGAAGAGCAACTGTAACTGAGTTGTACTTAGATTTGAGCTGTGACACAATGCTATTTAAAAATAATGAAAATTAAGTGAACCCTTTTAGAGAGACTGTATTCGACTATACAAATATTTAGTTTCTCATTTCATACTCATACAGAGAGTTTATTGCTATTCCCATTGTAAAATTCTATCTTGACCAAATAAATATTTTCCATTTCTTTTTATTACGGCTTTGCAGTTATATATTTGTACAATAGTGTTGGGGATATTTAATTGACAACAACCTCCATTCTTGATTTAGTTAAGTTTCGAACATACGCACTAGTGAAATAAGTTGCCCGTATTGAAGTCAAACATAGACAGTACCCACAATTCTCTTTTACTTTGATCTAGTCATCAATGCCGTAGCCTTGCTGAATTTTAATCTCGTTCTTTTTTTCTCCCTTTTCTCTTTTTCTGTCTATAAAATACTTTCAATAATAATTCACTTTCTGTCTGATAGTGAGTCTGACCTGACAACTGTTCAGTTCTCAATAATCTTTGGTCCGCGGTTTTACCGACAACTTTTTGAAGACCTCATCATGGTAGTTGAAAGCATCTGCGTTTTCAAGGCAGTTGCTATAACGACAGCGAGCTATTACACTTTCTTGCATTGTGATCAAGGTTGTTGTCACAGCTTATCAACTCTCATTTAATTAACTGCACGCAAGTAACGCTAATAGTCCAGTTGTTTTTCACTTTATTTGTCTAGCCGATATTGATGTGAAGGCCTCATAAGGTTGTGGAGGCTTCGTAAGGATGTGAAGGTCTCACAAGGCTGCTAATACCAAAAAACGTAACCAGTGAACCAAATATTTGTTTGTTTTAAAGATCCAAATTATTAGTCAGTAAATCTGAATTTGAATCTTTTAAAAATACTCAGTTATCACCAAAAATAGCTGATTTTCAGAGTAAAAACACAATATTTATGAAGGGGACTTTCTCAAGCTCCCCAACAGATCACAATGAAACTGTTTGTCTCATCTAAAATTCTCTGGCCTAAAGTGCTATCTTATTGATTCAGGTTCGCTTGATGCCTCAGGGTTGGCCCATTTCATCTCGCAATTGTTTATACTGCTAATCAGACAGCAACAAGTATGTTTGATAATCCCATTCTTAGACAGTTAAAACAAAACTTACAGCGTCTGTGACCTGAGGAAGAGATGTAGGTGTAACCAGCTGCATTTCCTGTTACCGGACTAATCGATAGCATTCTCTGATATAGGTTTTAGTCACCGGCATCCCCTGATATAAATACAGTCGGCAGCATTGCTAACTGTATTTATATTCAAGGCTCATGGTTATAGTGTGCCTATCATTATAGTATTTTTATTTATGTTATTTAGTATGTTTGCATGAGACCCACTCAGACAGGTCAATGACATGCCTCTCATAGAGCCTCCCATGGAGCACCTGAACCATTCCCTGCCTGTCAGACTGCTACGTGGGAGCCACTCGCTATGACCAGTTTAATTCTTTTAGTATAGTACAGCTAAGACAATCAGTACTTGTGAATGACGTAGATAAAATTAATTACTATTTGAAATAATTATACTTTGGCTTGTGTTCATAGCTAGCTCTTGGTCACTACAAGTCATCAACTGGCTCATCTCTATTGTCCTAGAGGAATGAGGCTGCGAATCAGAGGGGGTCTCTCTCAACACCTTCAGAGAGGCATCTAGTGTGCTAACATCCACTATTGAATTTCTGTGAAGAGGTGAGCCTCACCTCATTTCCTTTGTAAGAATCAAGTATGTAATGATGTAATCCTTTTTGTTATCTTTTTGCCGTCCAAGCCTCAGCACATTTGCTTGTTTCAAACAAATGACCCTTAAAAATTACAAAACTGTATGCCAATGAACCTCTAATTGATTAACCAAGATAGCAAGGTCAGACTAGCATAGATTTGTGGAGGTTACATGTACATGTAGCAAGCATGGTGCAATAGTGATATAATAGATTTGTATGGGTCACATGTACATGTAGCAAACATGGGGCAATAGTAATAAAATAGATGTGTAGAGGTCACATGTGCATGTAGCAAACATGGTACAATAGTAATACAATAAATATGTAGAGGTCACATGTACATGTTGCAAACATGGTACAATAGTAATACAATAAATATGTAAAGGTCACATGTGCATGTGGCAAACATGGTACACTAGTAATACAATAGATGTGTAGAGGTCACATGTACATGTGGCAAACATGGTACAATAGTAATACAATAGATGTGTAGAGGTAACATGTACATGTAGCAAACATGGTACAATAGTAATACAATAGATGTGTAGAGATAACATGTACATGTAGCAAACATGGTACAATAGTAATACAATAGATGGTTTCTTTTGGTTGCAGTTAGCTTAAAATAATTTCACAATTGTGTAGAATACAAGAAAGAATTCTTGAAGGTGCTAGAGCAGTAGCATATTATGGAATTTAGATGGAAATCTGTTTTGCCAGCAGTAGCATCCGTAGCTTCTAAATAAAGTTTTATTTTCTCATTTCATGAGTTCATTCTGGCCTTTTTTATAAAACTAATCAAGCCGAGTGTAGGTCAAGTTGGCCAGGCACCTTTTTCTCTCACTCTTTTTTCTCTCTTTCCCTTTTCTCTTGGCCAGTTTCTAATTACACCATTGAAACTGTGAAATATTTGGAATTGTGTAACTGTGTCAAATTCTTTTATCATTATTAGTAATTAATGATATTTGAACAATCACTACCTGATGAAATAAATTTAATGGTGATCAAACCCTGTCGTTCACTGGCTCATAGCGTGCTAAGGTGCAACTGAACAGCCTCTTAAGCTAAATTAATTGCTGAACACGTCATCATTTATCAGTAAGTCAGCAACACTACTATTAGTCACTATGTATCCATGCCCACTCATGAAGCGCATCATGAGGATTTGGAGTTGTACTCAGGTTGTATTACTGTTTGAATTATGTGTTTCTATGGACATTCGCATGATGTGGATTGACTCCAGTGCCTTGTTGGAAAATAGTAAGTGTGAAAGCTGATTTTATAAGCTATCTGAGGATTGCGTCATTGCGCTTCCTTTCAAGTAAAACAAATCTCTAATTTCTTTCTGTTACAACCGGAGCACCTGTCATATGGTGTCTAGATTCTAAGAACGCTTTGTCTTGTTGAATGAGGCAAAGGCTTGTTTTTGATATGTACAATGAAAGAAACTGTGGGAGCCTATCTCTCTCAATGTATTGTGTGTAAACAAAACAGGTAGGGATAGGTGTTTATCACGATTATTTAGGAAGCCGTCTGCAAGGTTCCTTAACAAAGTTTGCAATATTTCCGTCACATTGCATTCTCTGATGAGTTCCTAGTCAGCATTCCTCAACCTATTTTATTGAGTTCACCATGCCTCTCGAGCAATTATAAAAGATGCAGGATAATAGCCGTATCCTCCTCGTTGAGTTGGGCCAACTTTATTCCTAGAACTAGGGCAATAACTCCTCAGTCAGCACTTATATATAGCAATCCTTTCCGATCTCACTCCATAAAAAAACTTGCTTACTATTTCATCATTGTAAAACTTTTATTGTTCAGAATAAATCCATGTTAACAAGCAGCATTCACGCAAGAGAGAGCGAGCGTGTCTCTTCGATGCCTCAGGGCTTGTGACCGTGAGGTTATTCAACTTTACGCACTTTATAACAACATCCTGCGGCGTGTCAGCTCTCCACGCTCTGAGCCTATTGGTCACTCGGAGACAGCACAAGTGCTTCTATTTAAGACCAGCATCTCGGCTATGCCTATCATAGTTTCTAGGGAGTTCTTATCAGGAGGAGACATACAATAGACTGAAGATGATGCTATATAACAGATGCGCTTCTGTATGTCTGATTCTCTCCCTGCTGCTACAGCAGAGCAAAGGTGAGCCTCACTCTCATCACTTTATATCGCTATTTCTTTCTGTATATAAATCGCTGACCTTGTGTGATCATCTCACATGATAATAATAACCAGCAGGACCCGTGAATAATTCATATCGGGGTATTCTTTGGAGTAGTCTCCACTCTTCAGTTCATGTTAGTCTTCTGTTGACCTTCAACAAAGTCAAGAGAAACCTGTGTTGAGTTTTTGCTTATTTTTAGTTTTCCATTCTCTTCCCCATAATGTTTACTTTTCTCTAGTTTTACTTTTTCCCATGTTTGCATCTCTGGCATATTTACTTTCCCTCATGCTTTTTACACTTCATCAAGATACATTGAAAATCAAGATAAATCAATTCCATCAGAATGATCTCATCTTATCTGAAGAGAGTGACACAAATCAAACACACACTACCGTATTAATATATACATAACGATAATAATAATAATAATAATAATAATAATAATAATAATAGTAATAATAGTAATAAAAGTGATAATAAAATGTGCAAACCTAATAGAGATAAAAAATTCTTACGTCTATTTCAAAAGTTACTTTATAACATTGTTGTTAGTGAAAATTAGTTCTTAACTTCTAATCTAACATTTACCAAAGCAGTGAATATTTTACTGCCTAAAAAATAGCCAGCTCGTATGTAAAAATAGGAATTTATTTTGACAATTCTAAGTCAATGGTAAAGCTTGTTATTGATGATAGAACCAACACAAACCTGCTCTCTCATTTTCTCTTCCCTCATTTATCTTCCTCTAGTTGTGGTCAGCCTGCTGTGAAAGGCATGAGGTGGTGAGGTGGTGAGGTGGTAAGGTGGCGAGGTGGCGAGGTGGTGAGGTGGTGAAGTGGAAAATCAAGAATGTCTGCGTTCATCATGACCTTTCATAAAGGCCATAATATTTTATGATTAAAATATAGAAACAAGATACATATTAAAATATTATATTATACTTACTGCTAACTGTGTGGCTTACAAAACACAAAGGTTAGCTGGTTTGTGCAACCATGAACAGGTCATTGCTGTTCCTCGGTCTCATAACAACTGCTCATAACTCGAGGGCCTGTAATCTGACTTATTACTATGTGAATTATTTTCGCATTTGTCAATATACCTTTCCGCTTAACAGGTTACATACTGGCGCAAAAAGGCCAAACTGTCGGCAGCATAGATGTCAGTAGAGCGACGGAGAGTTCGAATGTCATCAGCTCCAAGTTACAACATATACAAGAGGCAGCGAACTCTGACCAGTCCAGGACTTCAGTCAGCTCCGACCACAGTAGACCAAAGAGAGACTTTGAGTTGAGCCCAGAGCAATGGAACGCCTTGATAAAGATAGCCATTAACAACTCTGACAATACTCAGAGCCGGCACCGATTCAGGCCACTGCCAGCTGGACTAAAATAAACTTTACTCAATTAATTTTATTATATTTACTTTAGTCAAAGAAATTAACTTTTGTGCAGCATTTTGGTTTTTTATAATTTTATTTAATTAATTTTAGCTCGAGACAGCCCATGTACATTATCAATATACAGTGGCTATGTTCAAGTTGATTGAGATTTGTAGATTTAGTATGACCAGAGTTGGTCAGCACCGCTGCCCAAAATGTCAAAGGTGAAACTGACTAGAATAATATTTATCCTCAATATTTTACAACTCTAGAACTGTTTAAAGGCTGTTTCTTACGTAATATCCGCTGAGACGAGCTGCCACGAGCCTGTGTTTGCTTGTTTTCTTAGCAAATCCTCTGCAGGCATCAACACGCATGTGTATTCTCTAAACTCATAATAAAATAATAAACCACTGAAATTGTTGGCTGCATAGAAAAATAATTATTTACTCAATCAACTTGTCATTGACACTTAAAAACATTGTGCTTGAGTCAGCATGCCTCGTCATAGATGTCATAGATGTCAATGACCTAGTCAACTTTTCAGCAGTCAGAGAGAAAATGGTCTATTGTTGAAAGAAAGCGTTTGAGTATATGATGAAATAAATACTCAGAGCTAAAAAAGGGATGTTTAAAAAATTACAATTGCGCAACGTTCTGGAAGCCACCTCGTGTAAATTGGCACTTAGACAAGCGGTCATCACATAGGTGATAATCATACGGGTGGTCATCAGATAAGTGGTAGTCATACGGTGGGTCATCACATAAGTGGTAGTCATATGGGTGGTCAATACATAGGTGGTAGTCATACGGGTGGCCTTCACATGGGTGGTAGTCATACGGGTGGTCAACACATAGGTGGTAGTCATATGGGTAGTCATCACATAAGTGGTATTCATACGGGCGGTCAACACATGGTGCTATAAGACAGATGTGATGAAATAAATGAGGCTTAACTTGTGTAAAATGATGATTTAGTTTCACAATTACCATTTGCTTTTTTCCCATTTAATCAGATGAAAACAATTATAGATATGAATTTAGTAAAGGGTGGGTTAGTTTATTGTTCTATTGTTTCCATATGATGCACTATTAAGGAATCTTTAAAATAAAACTTTGAAAGACTATAAAGTACTAAAGTACTAAAGATGATCATACTAATTGAAATACACCAAACAGTAACTACTTTAAAGCAGGTGCAAGAACCTGTTACAGATGTTCAACTTGGCTTAATGAGCTCATAAATCGTCATCACTACATTAAATTTCTGTACAGAAAAAATACAAATATATATAAAATTGCGTACAAGCATCTAACACAAAGCAGTCTAATCATAGAGAGAAAAAGTTTTGGATTAGAAAGACAAGCTGGAAGTTTCTAACTATTACCTTAAAACGGCCGAGATATAGATTCAGAACAACAGAGGTTCTTTTTAAATGCGGGCCATAAACGTTGGCTGAAACAAGAACTGTACATTACATAGGAGTTCATGTTCCAAACATGATTCATGACTTACTTTAACTTAGCTTCTTTTTTTAAATTTAGAGGAAGAAGAATAGCAAATATCCAACTTGAACATTGAATGTAAGCCGATGGCAATTAAGTTACCTCCCAAAGCTGTCTGTGGTGTCCTTAAAGGAGGGCTTTGGGTACATCAGTTAGAGTTATTTAAACTGACCAAATGTGTGAGTCCATGGTTCCTACAGCAATCACAGGCTGCCAGAACCTACATGTAGGTATGAGTTTAAAACTAAATTTAAATATTAGTTACCAGAGTTACTGGTTTTTAAGCCAAATTGTCTTTACAATTATATTGATTGAATGTATTGCAGCTGTCTGCTGTCTTTGGTCTAACTACAGACAGAGCTGTAGGCCCACGTAGAGTAGGTGATACATTTGCCAGTAATTACTGTTAAAAAAGACATTATTTTGTTCAGTAATGCTTATCGGCGACTATGAGGTCAAGGACAAGATATATTGCGTCACTTCTGTTGAGTACTGACAGGAGGAAACAACACATTTTTTAAGAACTGATCTCACATAATTGAAGACAGTTTTTAATAAGTCTTCAGTGTTACAACAGCTGCAATGTTCTGTTCACTGACACTCTTCTGACACTCTTTGGCATCGTGTTGACGCTGTTGCAACATAACAAAGCTGTCCATCTTCTAATCTCAATTGTTACACAATCGTGACTTTCATCAATGATATATGGAAGCCGTCAGCAATGAATGTTTTGAATTATAACTTATCTGTGCTTGCTTGTGACTAGACACCAGATCTTTCAAAAAAGCCAATGAGTGCTTTTCGGATATAATCAGCTCACCTGATCAATTCTTCTTTCCTCCGTAAGAGACTTCATCAACACCGGCAAAAATTACAACTTTTATTTGTAGTTTTATTGGTCATTGAATTATCTTACAATACACAACTACAGACCTGAGCAAAACAAGTTAGAAATTCGGATAGCCATATTAATGAAGGAAGTTAGGTCAAGTGGGTGGGAGATAAACCAACAAGGTCACTCTGGTGTAGAAACAAAGAACTTTAACTTTCAAGAGTAGACAACTCTGGTTTTCCTTCTAAGCTGTTAAAAATAGGTACTCTGCATCTACTATGTATGTGTTCAGTACATAGACAAACCAGACTCTTTCTGTATTATATGGGAATAAAACATTGAGTCAGTCTGTCATTACTCGCCAGTAAATGTATCTAACCAATCAGGAAATCTAAAATCTAGGTTTAAGTTATCTGTAAGAAAAATTTTTGTGGTAAGAAAGCAACTGTATTATTGCCTGATGAGGTATACTATGCTAATAAAAAGGTAGCCATTTATGGTTGGTTCCTGTTTGTGTTGTAAACGTAAGTATGACAATAGCGATACAACAACAAAATTTCATAACTACACAGCACTTTTTTCTCAACTATATACAACTGTATAAATCTTTTTGCTGTTGCTTGTTACTATGGAAATTGGAAACACATAAAAACAGCAGTATGTGGTTTAGATTATTAACCTTTTGCTCCCATCTTTCCACCTTTAGACTAGAATCTTTGCGTTGTGGTATACAAAAACAAGGCATGTTACACTCTCTGTTCTAAGGTAGGATGACTCCGTGTAATCAAACACTAGGAGTCACAAGCTAATGTAGGTGATTGCCTGAGTTCTGCTGAACACACTAGAACATTACTATGGGCTGAGCTTACGTTACTCAAAGAGCAGCCTTGCTAGCATCTCTATTTTGAACTTGAGAACTCCGTGAGATTCTTAAGCTTATGGTCTTTCCAAATGCAGACAAGCACTTGCATACCCCAGTTGAAAGTTAACTTTATATCATATTGCAATAGCTCTAGAATACTGCATGTAGCTACAAACTATTAATAATATAGAGAAGACAATTTCAAGAAACTACTAGCGTACTAGCATTTGTATATGTAATTATGTATTTAGTTTTAAAATGTTTTGACATAATTTAGCATGCATACCCAATGGCTTGCTTACACCTTGTTATATAATAGCCATGTCGTTGTCTATGGCAGACGAAGTCTATGAACCTACTTTTGTTTTCATTTTGCAAAGACTTGGCTATAGAGAGCAAGATATGCTATCATTGGCAAGCTTGCTCGTCTAGAAAACAACCACTTACATTGCAATGTCTGCCAATGCATTCATGACATCATAATTATAAATGATTTATCTAGCATCTTAAGGATAACCTGGTATGGATATCACGTAAAGTAGGCAGCCTCTGATATCTGATATACATGGCCAGATACTCAGCACTGTCGCTCATAGACTGGAGAAGAAGGGAAAAAGACAGCGACAAGAAAAGCCTTGAAAAGTGGATGAATTTTTTTACTATTTATTCTAAAACTTGCTGCAATCAAATAAAACCATTCATCTTTTTGTGGAATGATTTGAAGCTTTATTATTAAGAGCTGTTAGTCAGCGGCAGCAAGCATTTACTATTGTTTATATGTAACGCTACAATAGTTTGGTATTATTTTGGTACATTTTGTGTTGAACAATTTTGAAAAGTGGCAATAAGTACTATTTCATCTTTCATTTGATATTGGTTAGTTTACTGTAATAAAGAACTGTGCAAGAGAGGACAATTTTGAAAGAATAAGATTATACGTTGAATATGTTGAATACAGAAAACTGGGTATGAACACAAAGAGACGAGCCAAGCTAATCCATCAGGAAATTATTCCCTCTCAAACATAGAATACTATTATGTAATGTGGCTAGGGATGCTAAACAACAGTTTCTAATTATACTTGCCTTGCATAGACATAGAAGTTACCTTGGTTAGTCTGTAATTAACTACCACAAACCAGCTTTTCATAGAATAAACAAAACCGAGCTACCAGTTGGTTACAGTAGACAATAGTTAAGTCTAAGTTGAGTTTAGGAGTTGCCAGTCTATTCTGGTACTGGACAGTGACTGGAATATTACATTGGTTATGAACCAGCACCAGTATGAAGGGTTGACCTTCGCCTCTCCCTAGTTTTAAGGATTTACTCGCATCGCTCTCATGAATACAGCTACTCACTACCTCATGGATGCCGACACTTTTAAACTCATCAAGTCTTTGGTGAGATTGTCTTGCTAGCTCATACGAAATATGCTGGTAGCTGATAGTCTGTACTGCCTATGAAAAACTGTAAGAATGTATAAAAGATGATATACCAGTTCTCTTTATAAATAATATTGATCTTATTTGTTTATTGCCATTAATCCATAAATATACGGATTAATGCCAATAATCCATAAATATACGGATGCTGATGAATGAGTTAGGATGGTTATAAGCTGTAGCAAGTTCAACAGTTGTGATGCTGGGTGGTTTGAGAAGCTATTGTAAGCAACAAGGAAATATGATGGTAGGTTATCGACTTTTTATATCTTTAGAAATAACTCAGTCATTTGTTGATAATTAAAAAATGAACAGCAATGTTAACATAAAGGAATCAATACTAGTTACGAATGATAATTATCTGTGAAAATCTCAGCTACACTTACACAAGTAAATTTGCCAGATTATTGAGTTTTACCTTCTAAATATATAAGTTACCCTGACATGGGCACACTTTGTATCAATGTTATCTTTTTAGTTCTGTCATTAGTTTTGTTTGTCTGTCAGTCAAGTCTGTCGTCATTCCTAGATGGCAGCACTGTCAGTTAGGTTTGACTTAGGACAGTATTTGAGATGCTGCCACTACCGGTTGACTTTCTAACTCATAAACGACAGCATAGCTATCAAGTACGCTATATTTGGTTTTCTAAGAAAAGGCAACTCTCAAAGGACTATGTATCGTGTATTCATAAGATTCCCTTCAGGAAGTGGCGGAGCGTGTAATCGCTTAATGTCTCGGTTGGTGGACCACCCGCTATTCTTGATTCATTGTCACTCAAGCTTGGACGAAATGCTGGCAAACCCAAAAAAAATTCCATTAGTGAAATCGAATGCTTGTGACATTTTGCGGTCAATGACCTCTAAATGACACACAAAGCAGGAACTGGGATCAAACAATCTATTTTTGTGTTTTTCAAAAACATTCGTGTAAACCTTGTTCTGAGTACAGCTGACCCATACCTTATCTTCATAAATTATTTGATTTCTGATTATATTTTTACATTAACATAATATAAATGCGGTATAATAAAACAAGAAATGCAATCAATATAAAACTGTACTTTACCGCGCAGACCCTTCAAGTCTTTTTAAATTGAAAAACATATTAGCTGTTGCGAATATACAATTATTTCTATTTAGGTAGTTTAGTTCATTCGGTACGTGTATGACAGTGGAATGGAAAAATGTTTTATAACTTTTAAGCACATACATCGAAGTTGAGTTGAAATATAAAATTTAATGTATTCAACTTGGGGTTGTTTGGGGGTTGTTTGTTGCTAGACGTTTACTAACAGACCTAGCTTTTTCAGAGCTCACCAGAATCTTTGGTCCAGTTGTTTTAAAATATTCAAACCAAGATTGACAAGATCATAAAGACTGACACGAAGACCAGAGCTGTCAGCAACTTCTAACAGCAGATACACGGAGAGGTGAAGACATATAAAAGTGATGCGGAAGGAGGATCCAACAGTGCACAAGTTATGCTAGTGTCGGCGGAAGCAGGCAGACATCAGCTCTTCAAGGCTTATCAATATTCAGGAAGTGACAAGACTTAACCTCTGACATAACATCATTTCCTACAATGTTGACAGTTGAAGACTGAAAGACTGGTGCATGCGGAAGTTGCTGGAAGACTGACTACAACTGTGCACCCACAACCAGCAATAGTTTGCTGGATAATTGGTTTTTACTAAGAGGCAGCATCATACATGAGAACATGAGGCTGCTCTAGCTAAAACAAAATACAGCTGATTGTGAGTCAGCTCTTTACTCAGAACAAGATTCACACGGACGGCTTTGGAGAACACAGCAGATGGTTTTAGCCGAGTAAACACTCGGTTTAAGCCTCAACTGGAGAAATATATTTTTACCTTTTCATACAAACATTTACTTGCACTGTAAAATTCTGCTAAACCTCCACTACCAGATGCTCAAGTGGCACTTGTTATCACGGTAGGTTGAAGTGTTATAACTGAAATGTAAACATGCCTTATCTATTAATATCATGAAAACACAACATATTTCATAATCCCACCATTTCTTTTTAATTCCACAAAAAACCGCGTGTTTCTCCTATCACTATGTATTTACTATAAGTACTACATGATCTATAGGTTGAGCACACTGGCTATCCCCTGAGTAAGAAACTAGGAGAAGGCGTTATAAAACAGAGCGCTTGTGATTCTGAATTTAGAATCTCTACTTTGGAGGCGGTTGTTAAGCTGCTGCCAGTTCTTAAAACTTTAGCTGTGTAGATGTTCTTACTCTCCGCTGACTTCTACATATCTTTGTTTTGTTCTAACTGATCCTTCTCGCATATTTACCTGTCTGACTGAAAATAAAATTTACGCAGATTGTTTACAAGTAATGTTGAAACTTTCTATTTAAGTTGGTGTATGTTTACCGTGTCTGAAGCAAGCAGCCATTTTGATAGCAGCGAAGCACGAAAGAAAAAGTTTCATCATAGAGTAGCTACGCCTTTAGCTTTTTAAGCTTTCTGTGTGGTCTTCTAATTTCATTTCAAATAACAAGAGCGCATAATTACGCAAAATTTATAACTATTATTTAAAATACCCCTTCCCTAAAATATTTAAAATTACAAAAACAAAAAATACACAGGAATGAAGAGAAACTGTTTTAAAAATATTGTGAATTTATCATATATCCATTGTAGCAAGTCTTGTAGGCAGTTTTTACCTCTAGTTAGCATTATTTTGTAAAAGAGTACAGCATCAATATTTGAGCTAGCATGCTGCTGTATATCTCTCAACATCTGATTTTCTGTTTTAGTGTGCAAGGCGCTCAGTAAGCCCTAAGGGCAGCTCAGGCTGTTGACTTCTCACAGCTATCAATAATTGATATTTCCCCTCTGCTGCTTTGAGCCCAGCATCTTTGGGTATCAACTTAGGCAAGACTAGCCGCTGCCTTACCAGGTCTTATGCGGTTGATGACTAAGTCTTCTTTTCTATTAAAAAACTAAACTTGACAGCTAGTCCTTTTTTGTATTTTAATCTTTGTAAAATACTTATTCCTTAGAGAAGTTGTTCCCTCTCGGGCCGAGTGTTATACTTCAGGCGGTGCCACATTGTAGTGTAGTTTACAATGTAAGTTAGAATGAAGTATTCTTCAAACTAATATAACATCGCTTTTCTTTTGCCATACTCTTCATCACTTACCAATTGGAATGATAGACTGTAATTTCTTTAAGTGCGAGCAACTTACGTCATATTACAAGCAATATCAAAATACTGTTGTTGTTTAACAATTTGATCTGAGGCCTCCAGCGTAAGCTTATTATTTTAATGAAAATGCATCTGTTTGATCAATGATTTTAATATGTGTCATCAAAGCTTTTCTCTTCCCATCAGCTATATTACCTCACTATTCTACTCTATAGCTGTTGTGGCTGCCTCTTAAAGAGCACTGATTGGCTGAAATTTGGGATGATGTTAGAACTTTCTGTTCAGCTTTTTTATAGAATGTAACTGATTATACTAAGTGTCTTCTCACTGAAGATCATAAACACGCCTGGCTTTTTCAGTACCAAAAGAAAAGGATTCCTTTTTTACTTCATAGATAAAATTGAGAATTGTTTTTCTGAGCTATAAGCTGACAGCAGTGAGACAGTCAATGCATATTTTTAAATAATTCTATTTTTCCGTAGCAAGTTGTTACAGCTTTTGATCTTTGAATGTTGAGCCTCCCCAAATTTAAAAGCAATTGTCATCAACATCACCTGTTAGCAGCAATCACAATGTGTTAATGAAGAAAGAAACATTAGCCCATGAGCTGTTAGCAACTCAGAGGCGTGTTCATCCGTCCGATCTGCCTCTAACAATAATAGCTATTGATATTTATGATCAGTCAAATGCATTCGCTAAATAAATCGTCTGCTGAAGGCTGAGCTTCACGCGACTCCGTCATGGCGATTCTGGCTAGGAGGATTTTGTTTGGAGCTGCCATTATAACTGCGGCATCAGTCAGCTTGGCGAAGTGCTGCTACCTAAAGCATTGCAACAGATCCCTCCTTGGCAAACGATTTCAAGGTTTTGCGGTAATATGATAGGTTTCATATTTTGTACAGTTCATAGCTTTGTTGTGGTATTTAGTTATATTTTGTTATGGTACATTACGTCATTATAGTCATTATGAGAGAGAGCTTATAAGTCCTGTTCTGGAACTGTTGAGCTGCCATGAGCTGCCATTGTGTATACAGAAGGCAGACCTCACATAAAATATGTATCTGTACACATTAAGGATACTGCTGGTCCAGAGTTGTCAGAATGAGAGTAAATACTTCTAGCAAAGATACACTTAGAGAGACCAGTCATTGTATTGAACTAATAAACAGTATTAGATGCAGTCACTGTGGGTTCCTAGCTCATATAGAGTACCTTGTGTTTCCTGTAATTATTACAAACGCGTTTTGTTAATGGGTGTAAATATTTGCAATAGAAGCAGAAATTAAATGCAGGAAAGCCCACACCCGGTGTGATCAACTCACCGTATTTGTTTATGGCAGGAAAAGTCTCTGAGTCTAAGCCTGTTGAAGTCTAAGTGGCTAAGTCTTTCCCGTGTTTACCATTATACACAAACGTTTGCTTCTGTTGTGAAGTTCTGTCGAAAGGCAATTGTCAGATACTTACATTGTTATTCTTGTTTTCAAAATAGTTTAACATATAATTAAAATACAAACATGTATTGTTTATCAATATTTTAAAAAACAACATATTTCACAATTACACCATTCCTTTTTAATTCCATAGTCTTACCGGGTATTCCTGCGAATCCTATATTATTGCTAAAGATATTATTACATTGTTTAGCGGTTGTCTGCAGTTAGGGTATATAAAGCATTTATTACATATATAATACCACATGTACCATAAAACCTCTACTTGAACACAATGGAGCGCTATTTTTTCACCCTTTCCCTACAGTGGCAATCTAATTGAGGAGGCGTTTAAATAGAGACTGGCGTTGTCTTTCTCAAATAGCTGGTCAAAATTTTGGGAAGATAAATTTAACCCTTTTATGGGCAAAGTGAATTTTGTCTATATATTGCACTCTTCTTAGGGTAGAGCGACATTAACCATTTTAACTGAAATAAATATGCTAGCTTATCTCCAACTTGTCAAAGATTTCTAAATAACTATGCATTGAGGAGCCAAGAAGTATCTCTACCAATTGATATCTATTGCTTGCAATTAATCTGCAATGCTACTATAGCCTGTGCCCTGGTTTGCGATTTGTTGAAGCTTTCAATTTTTTTATTTCATTTTAAATTTGAAAGAATACTTTTATATTGTAACGATACTTAACAATGTTGCATGAAAGCTCATTGCATTCATCGATATGTTTGTTACAGTTGGCGGCCAAAAATGACTTTTTATGTGCAATAGAAGAGGAGTTATGAGCGTCAATCCATTGTAAGCCGAGTTAACTGTTAACTGTAAGGATGCTATCAAATAATATGCTATTAATCTGCAAATTTGTAAGTTATATAATAATGTACCAAATGCTACAAATATATATTCAAGAACAAGTGACAACCAAACCATACTTATAATACATGCAGAGACAAAAATTAAAATTTTTGAAACAAAAATATTCGCATCGTTTGCTCGGCCAGCTGTATTTGGGCTATTGCTTTCGATCGAGCGAACATCTTCTGGTTTTCTAATACCTTCCACAATTTCTTCTGACCTAAACTCTTCTTCTGAACTGCTGAACTAGTCGATGTTAGAGCAAAACTGTTACGCGTTGCATTTCGCATAAATGACTGACTTTTACCCGGATAGGCGCTAAGCATAACTTTTAGCCTAAAACTAGTCATTAATATAATATAATATAATAATAATATAATATAAGTAAACCGTTTTTCACAAGTGTCGAAGTATGAAAACCTTGTTGAACAATGAACTACTATTAGCATGATACAGTTATTAATTATTTCTATAGTGTTGCTTTCAATGTTTTTACAAAAACCCGAAAAGCTTTTGAGTTGGAAAACGGACTTCGACACGAACAGAAACAACAAAAGAATTAATTGTTATTGATGTAACCGAGCGATTGTTAGTACGATTTTGTAGACACTTTTCTGCTGATCACTTTCTTTTATGGGTTCGTGAAGATCAAATAATGTCAAAGTGGTGATCAAATAGAGGTGGCATCCAATTAGAGGTTTTACGGTATATGCAGTATGGATATGACCTTATAAATGTAGTTTTCTGCTGACACTATATGTAGTACTCAAGGTATAACATGCATACCAAACCTCTTCTCTAAACTGAGTATGCGCATATTTATATCTATATTTATTACCTTTACGTAATATGATTCATTGGTTAGTGAGCTGTGTATAATGCTGCCTATTGTCTGTTGTACGCTGTGCTATTTGCATTGATACATCCGGCCTGTTTCCTCCCTCGGTGTCTTCACCTCTGATCAATCTCCTGTACAATGAATATAACATAACGTCAGTTGTCGATTTGTCAGCCACAGTGTAGAGCGTGTGGAGACAACTCATCCGGTAACTGCTATGGCCAACGGTACTGCTGCACTAAATTCAGCTGTGTAGAGTCTTTGATAGGATGTGGTAATGCCTCTCCAGTCAGCTTCGTGCCATGTAATGACGCTGCCACATACAGAAGCTGCTCAGAGCTAGAAAATGGTATCTGCACAAGTCATATTCGCTGCTGCAACTACAGTGAGTAAATGTCATCACCTTTTTGTTAGTTCTTGTTGTGTACAAATTAAGTCTGTTATTAGGGCACCTGACTAGCAAGGTCAATCTTGTACTTACTATTCCTAGGGTTTTCCCAGATGTATTGTTTACAAAACGTGACACATTTGCTCCCATGTGCGTTGTAAGTATTTCTCAGAATGTGATAACATAATTAAAAACTCAAAGATCAGGATGTGCTGAACAACAATGTTCATGGTGTCTAGATGTCAAAGTTTATGGTCTCTGGGCAGCCTAGTGTCTGGCGAGTGCCGTCTGAGTTCTTTCGCTTTGGACCTCGGGCAGTTGCTCTGATCTTGGTCCAGGTGATAAAGTTGCTATATGAAGCTATTGAGCGGGTTGCTTATATTACAGACCGTCACTTACCACTTGATCATCTGAAATAAATAATTTTTATATGACAAATAAAATATAATATAGTATAATATAGTGTGAGAATAATATAATTTATCCTATCAGCTCCGTACCTAAAGAACATTTAGAGACACGAGACCAAAGTAACTTTGCGACACACAAACTGACACCTTTCCTTGGAATGTAATTATTCCCTTGGCACATTTTTAACTTTTGAAAAAAGAAATGGCTGTTTTATGGCTTAGTATGGTAGCTTACAATCAAGGTAGTGTACGAAGAGTATGTTGTAGATATTTTTTTTATCAATACTATCAGCTTTTCCTATATTTCCCTGATGACAGATGTTAGCAAACTAGACTAGGAATATATGGTGTATTCTCCCAACCTATAGTTAACACAGTCAATGGTTATATACTGAAGCAGATGGTTGCTAAATTTAATCCTGTTGCTTTTACAAGTTGATATGATTTCGTACTCTGAAGAATACATTTTTTTTACGAGTGTCATAAGATTTAGAACGATGCTGCGGCGCACGTCAGTTCATCACTTCGGACTTCACGCTATACAAGGGCGGGCTCGACAGTTGCAAAGAGAGTCATAAACTGGCTACTTTGGGATGAAAAAGAAAAATGAGAGGAAGAAAAGAGCACTAAGAATAAAGTGATAAAATATGGCATTAAAACCATAAAGGTTTGGTGTATGAGGCTATCAGTCTCACACCCTCATAAGGCAGTTAGATCCTCTTTTTCCCTAGTTTACTAAACATCCTGGAGTCTATTAATTTTTCATGAACCTACCAGGACTTTGTCTTCAACTTACTAGACCCTCTTCTCAAGTCTACCAGACCTTCTTCAGTCTAACAGATCCTCTTCCCGAGTTTATCAGATCTCCTCCCGAGTTTACCCAACCTTCTTTTCAAGTCTACCAATTTTCCTTTTTATAAGTTTACCATACCATCCTCTTTGGCCCAAACAAAAAACGGTCTCGACAATAACTGGAATGCCTTCTTGTTTTTACAGAGTTGATCACATTTCAGAGATTCGGTTTGAAATGTTTTTTCCACATTGTTTAGACATACCTATATACTGATAGGCAGACAGGCCAGGAGAGCAGCATTATAGCTCTATTAATGCTGAACTGGCAAGAAGGTTTATGAGTGCTCAGATCACCTATTGAATAACAAACACAACAGCAACTATGGGAAAATGATGCTGGAGAAGCTGTGAAAAAACAGATGAGGTGCAAAAACTGACGAAAACTTGTGGACAATAAACTGAAGAGTTGAGTCAGGGCCAAATCCCAAAGCAAACATAGATGACAAGTCATATCAATGAAGTGTATAACGTTTTATACCGGCTGTTAATCGTTACATTTGTCTCTTAGTGGTTTGCGATAAGCAGAGCTCTTTGTTGAAACAAGGAAATTTACTACTTGCCCCTGAACACTAAAACTAACTGGTATTCTAAATTATAAATTCCATCACTTTCTCATAAGTTTGGCAAAAATCTACAAAACAATACTCTGAATATTAGCAAGTTGTTTGTTCCTTTTCTAATGCTAATGGAAATTAATGAGAAAACTGTTTTTATCTTCATGTTTTATAAATATATCCATACTTGTTAATCATTCATCAAGATGTTACATAAGTTTATCCAATAAGCATTTACCAATTGCTTGGAGAAAAGGCTGCATATTGCTAAACCGATAATGAGGTTGCGGGAACCAATATTATATAAGTGAGTGTTAAATGCATAATGACCTAGATTACCTGACCAATCAGAGTGAAAACTGTTAACTAAAAAAATTTGAACTCTTTCTCAGGAATCAACTTTTTAAAAAATAAAATAAACAGAAAAAACATTTGTCAATGAAGCTGCAGTGGAAAACTTAACTCTACCTTTAAATACATCTAGAGTGAGATCCTTAACTCTACATGTAAATACATCTAGAGTGAGATCCTTGGAACTACTTTATCCTTGATATCTGATCATGCAATGCGAATGTTTGGTCAACTATTTCTACTATTTTTCTTACCAGTTATTCCGCTTACAATGTAATTGTTTTAGCCTGGTTCTATCTGCTTGAACCAACCAAAGAGCTTCAATCTTCACCTGTCTAACTATTCAAATATGTATTAAAGTATCTAAGTTTATGTCTATAGCAATTGTTGTAACTACCAAAAGAATAAATATTTATATTATTATTGTTGTTTTCATTGCACTAAAATTCTTAGGAATAGCATCAGGCGTGCGACTCTATTCGCACGCATTCATGAGGGCCTTCCTTTTGTGTGCCGCAATGAGAGATGTGACATCTATGCAATTTGTGGTTCATTCATCGACAGCATGTGATTTGCCTACTGCCAATTTGTCTAAGCTACTCAAGAGACATTACCCCCAAAAGAAAACAATATTTGCTGCTCTAGTCTCACTGAATATGACTGGGTGTTTCTTTTAAGTTTCTCGATTCCCTTTTAGTGCCTTGTGGGATTTATACGGCGTCTTACTACATTCTCCTAAAACACGAGGGTAGAAGTATCACACAGTTTTTCAAATTTCATTGTGCTCTACTTGATCATCTAAGCAACCTTTGTACTCTTCCTAGATAATGACTCACTTTAGAACTCATGTTCCGTCTCATCCGCTTTAATACTACTTAGGACAACTCCTTTTTGTGAGGCTTACCAGGATCAATTGTTTACAGAGACTTTGTCACAGTCTGTTACTAGCAGCATTAAAGAGTGAACGCGTGGGCTACAAGTGAACAATGTCTATCACAGTGTTCATTGTTTTGGAGATTTGCTTATCATTAGCCTAAAATCTTTCCTTAATTAAGATGATTACTTTAAAATATTTTTAAAATCTCTCTAAAGCTTGTGTTATACCATAAGCTCTCTGTCTATCTGTTACCTAAATATTGAGCCAACTCGACTGGCTTCCTAGCAAGCAGCACAATATTTCTCACACTCCAAAAGTGGAGTAAGATTCTTTTATTATAAGGCGAGACAAAGTATGCAACCAATTTATTAACTGTTACAGTAGTAGTGTCTGCCCTCTGTAGTAGTGTTTGCCCTCTGTAGCAGTGTCTGCCCTCTGTAATAGTGTCTGCCCTCTGTAATAGTGTCTGCCCTCTGTAGTAGTGTTTGCCCTCTGTAGTAGTGTCTGCACTCTGTAGTAGTGCTTGCCCTCTGTAGTAGTGTCTACCCTCTGTAGTAGTGTTTGCACTCTGTAGTAGTGTCTGCCCTCTGTAGTAGTGTCTGCCCTCTGTAATAGTGTTTGCTCTCTGTAGTATTGTCTGCCATCTGTAGTAGTGTTTGCCCTCTGTAGTAGTGTCTGCCCTCTGTAGTAGTGCTTGCCCTTTGTAGTAGTGTCAGCCTTCTGTAATAGTGTCTGCCCTCTGTAGTAGTGTTTGCCCTCTGTAGTAGTGTTTGCCCTCTGTAATAGTGTTTGCTCTCTGTAGTATTGTCTGCCATCTGTAATAGTGCCTGTCCTCTGTAGTAGTGTTTGCCCTCTGTAATAGTGTCTGCCCTCTGTAGTAGTGTCTGCCCTCTGTAGCAGTGTCTGCCCTTTGTAGTAGTGTCTGCCCTCTGTAATAGTGTTTGCTCTCTGTAGTATTGTCTGCCATCTGTAGTAGTGTTTGCCCTCTGCAATAGTGTCTGCCCTCTGTAATAGTGTTTGCTCTCTGTAGTATTGTCTGCCATCTGTAATAGTGCCTGTCCTCTGTAGTAGTGTTTGCCCTCTGTAATAGTGTCTGCCCTCTGTAGTAGTGTCTGCCCTCTGTAGTAGTGTCTGCCCTCTGTAGTAGTGTCTGCCCTCTGTAGTAGTGTCTGCCCTCTGTAGTAGTGTCAGCCCTCTGTAGTAGTGTCTACCCTCTGCAGTAGTGTTTGCCCTCTGTAGTAGTGTTTGCCCTCTGTAGTAGTGTCTGCCCTCTGTAATAGTATCTGCCTTCTGTGGTAGTGTTTGCCCTCTGTAGTATTGTTTGCCCTCTGTATTATTGTCTGCCCTCTGTAGTAGTGCTTGCCCTCTGTAGTAGTGTCTGCCCTCTGTAATAGTGTTTGCTCTCTGTAGTATTGTCTGCCATCTGTAATAGTGCCTGTCCTCTGTGGTAGTGTTTGCCCTCTGTAATAGTGTCTGCCCTCTGTAGTAGTGTCTGCCCTCTGTAGCAGTGTCTGCCCTTTGTAGTAGTGTCTGCCCTCTGTAATAGTGTTTGCTCTCTGTAGTATTGTCTGCCATCTGTAGTAGTGTTTGCCCTCTGCAATAGTGTCTGCCCTCTGTAATAGTGTTTGCTCTCTGTAGTATTGTCTGCCATCTGTAATAGTGCCTGTCCTCTGTAGTAGTGTTTGCCCTCTGTAATAGTGTCTGCCCTCTGTAGTAGTGTCTGCCCTCTGTAGTAGTGTCTGCCCTCTGTAGTAGTGTCTGCCCTCTGTAGTAGTGTCTGCCCTCTGTAGTAGTGTCAGCCCTCTGTAGTAGTGTCTACCCTCTGCAGTAGTGTTTGCCCTCTGTAGTAGTGTTTGCCCTCTGTAGTAGTGTCTGCCCTCTGTAATAGTATCTGCCTTCTGTGGTAGTGTTTGCCCTCTGTAGTATTGTTTGCCCTCTGTATTATTGTCTGCCCTCTGTAGTAGTGCTTGCCCTCTGTAGTAGTGTCTGCCCTCTGTAATAGTGTTTGCTCTCTGTAGTATTGTCTGCCATCTGTAATAGTGCCTGTCCTCTGTAGTAGTGTTTGCCCTCTGTAATAGTGTCTGCCCTCTGTAGTAGTGTCTGCCCTCTGTAGCAGTGTCTGCCCTTTGTAGTAGTGTCTGCCCTCTGTAATAGTGTTTGCTCTCTGTAGTATTGTCTGCCATCTGTAGTAGTGTTTGCCCTCTGCAATAGTGTCTGCCCTCTGTAATAGTGTTTGCTCTCTGTAGTATTGTCTGCCATCTGTAATAGTGCCTGTCCTCTGTAGTAGTGTTTGCCCTCTGTAATAGTGTCTGCCCTCTGTAGTAGTGTCTGCCCTTTGTAGTAGTGTCTGCCCTCTGTAGTAGTGTCTGCCCTCTGTAGTAGTGTCTGCCCTCTGTAGTAGTGTCAGCCCTCTGTAGTAGTGTCTACCCTCTGCAGTAGTGTTTGCCCTCTGTAGTAGTGTTTGCCCTCTGTAGTAGTGTCTGCCCTCTGTAATAGTATCTGCCTTCTGTGGTAGTGTTTGCCCTCTGTAGTATTGTTTGCCCTCTGTATTAGTGTCTGCCCTCTGTAGTAGTGCTTGCCCTCTGTAGTAGTGTCTGCCCTCTGTAATAGTGCTTGCCCTCTGTAGCAGTGTCTGCCCTCTGCAATAGTGTTTGCCCTCTGTGGTAGTGTTTGCCCTCTGTAGCAGTGTCTGCCCTCTGTTGTAGTGTCTGCCCTCTGTAATTGTGACTGCCCTCTGTTGTAGTGTCTGCCCTTTGTAATTGTGACTGCCCTCTGTGGTAGTGTCTGCCCTCTGTAGCAGTGTCTGCCCTCTGTAGCAGTGTCTGCCCTCTGTAGCAGTGTCTGCCTTCTGTAGCAGTGTATGCCCTCTGTAGCAGTGTCTGCCCTCTGTTGTAGTCTTGCTTTCTGTATTACTGCCTGCCTTTTGTAGCAGCTATACTAACAAGTTCAGAAACTTTTAGGCTTTTCGGCAGGTATAGGATGAGGCAAACAAAACTACTGTTCTTGCCATAGTAAAGGTACCATCTGCTTTCCGTTGGGCACTTGTTTAAGTTTTCAACCTCAGCTCTCATTATGGTTGTCGTCTTTGTGGCTTTGCTCGACATTAGTAATAGTTTCACCTGAGGATCTGGTAAGACATTGCTAAAGACTCATATAGATTACCCATGTGGGTCAGGCATGATTTAGTATAGCTATGGTCAGACGATTTATGCATATTATAGTATTTGCTTCCCAAAGAATAATTGAAAAATAATAAAGAGTTGTTGTACGTGCATGCAAAAATTAAGAAGCTGGTAAAATTAGTAAAATATACATCTATACATTAGTACGCTATCGAGGAAAAATAAGACAATCTAATCAAGTGCAGGTGTTTTTATGATCTAGAATTAAGCCATCGTGCTTATAACTGTTTAACTTGGTGTCTGTTTCCTGTTGCCAGATCAGTGCGCTCTTTCCATGAGGTGCTACCAGTTTCGCATCTACGAATTGATGTATGTTGACCGCGCGCCCCAAACTTCCTCATGGAATAAACTCCTGAAAGGGCCTCAATCTATAAAGGGTAGAGTGACTCCTTAGTAATAGTGTGTAAGATGATAATAGCTACATCAGCAAGTTCTTTCACACCGTCGATTCATGTTCTTATGGTGTACCTAGTATCAGCCACCAGAAGCTATCATTGACCTTACATAATCCTCTAGTAAAGGTAGTGCATGTTTAACATTCTTGTTTTTGAGCCCTAGCAGAAAAAGACCTCCTAATACATCTCTACAACAGTATTTCCTGTATCAGTTTTGTACCCACTTGTTTCTTATGTTAGTAAGTCAGTGTTATGTTTCATGACTCATCAAGTAATACAAACACACAGAAGGGTGAAGAGTAACCTTGACCTAAATGCTAAGCTTTTTCTGTTTTACACTAAAACAAGAGTAGGTTACACTTTGTATGCAACACCATCTAAACAATTGCATTTACGTTGTGCGTATTGTTCAACCAGCTGCATACCAGCTTGAGGGAAAATAAAAAAGACTTTCTCCACTAGTAAAAGACAAATACTACTAGCCCAAGAAAAAGAAAAACACAAATTCTAAAAATAACATATTTTAGCAGCAGTGGGATCAGTAGAGTTCATAAGCAGAAGTCAAAAAGACAACTGATTGTGTTGATATTTCTGGATTATTACAAGATGGTAAAGTTAGAACATGCAGCACTTGGCTGGTCGGCTGACTTTTTGTCTAGTTGCATTACAAAAAAAGTGTCTGTGTGAGCATGTGAGTTTCAAACTCTCTCTCCATCTGTTTGAGTAATTTCTATCGAAAATAACTAAATTATTGCTTTAGAAGTAAAGCCTCTCACTCTCAAAGGTTTGGTTTTAACATTCTATAAAATTATCAACAACCAGCTAGCGTATGTACACCTCAGCGTATGTCTAACAAAGATACAGAACAATCAGCTAAAAATGCTGGACTCGTTAAACTTGTATCACAAATAAAAAACTTTTTCAAGTTACTTCCAATTATAAACGTACGATTGCAGTTTGACTAATAAGAAACCACGATGCAGGATTTACAGATTAGCTATATCAAATTGCAAATGTTTCTATGTACCAAAAAGAGTTTTGTGTATTATAATAACAATGACATCCTAGGGAATAAAATGATGACCAAAATAATGTTTATCTCGGCAGCAGCCCTCGTGTTACTCATCCATGTATTGATAGATCAAGTTCAAGGTCATATCTAGAATTGTTTCCTTTCTACAGTAAGTAACAGACTTCACTGTATATGCAACGCAGCAACAGCATAATGTAAGGACAGTTTTTTTAAATATTGGAAGCTTTGATTATCTTTTCTGAGCCTTTTATCATGAGTGCTTTTGAAAGGTGAGAGAAGGTATAGCTCCGCACAAATTTATGCCATGCCATTTATTACATTGTTTGTTCACATTCTCGCCTCTTGCTCACCTGCAACATTCAGTTTGGTTTCTATGCTACGGCTGGTCTCACTTAGCCTTGTACAGATTGTTAGTAGTTTTGTATTCCTAGAAATAAACTGAATTCAACCTCTTTTAATGATACACTTTGATATTCAAAGGTTTATTATATCTATGATGTCATTAAAATTTATCATATCTGCTAAACCAAATAGAAGCAAGGTAAAACTTGCTTGTAAATAGACATATATGTATATACAACTAGAACAGTAAAAGGATACTATTCTAAGGGGTGTTGGTACGCATGTCTGCCCAAACTTCCTTAAAACACAAGTTTCACATTAAAAATAAGGCTAAGCACGCGCCCGTGTGTTTATTGACTGGCAGCATGCATCTGATGAGTACATTATGTAAAAAGTATTTTAGATGGTAAAGTAAGAGATGACACAATTATGGGACAAAGGCTACATTTTTGGAACATTCTCGATGTCATAGGCCTGTGTCGGGTTCCAGGACTCTCCCAGTGGAGTACTAAAGGCTGCATTTTTCCTAAAGACTGTATCTCTAGTCTTGACTTGTGAAACTCCCTGAAATAAACAACATTATATATAACCTTGTTCACCAGTTCACCGTGGTAGGAATTTCCCAGAGGTTATACTTGACTAGGAATTAATACGGCAAGTGATCAAGGATCCATCAAACTACATGTACTTAAGCTCATGCTAAGTTATCAAAGATCATAGCTAAATAGCTAATTGGCAAGGACTATAAAAAGCATCAAGCATTGTGCTAACTTACTGAGGACTAGTTCAATATTAGAATAACAACCTTTCATCATTCACTAATTAAAAGAGTCGATGTTTAAATCGTCATTTCCTGATGTTGATCGTGGAACAGCTTCAAACCATTTCATGTTTGACTTGTTTTATTACAGTGAGGCAACTACAAGTCTTACCAACAGCTGTACAGAATCCTTGTCTAGAAAATTAGCAAATCAATGAAAAAGGGGTGAACTTACTGTAACTTTGTCTCTGTGCTCCGTCCAGAAAGTTACTGGTTGCTCTGAGACAACGTTGTGTGGCTGTAAAACAGAGCAGACTGCGTGACGGTTTTGGAAGGTTGGCAAATGAAATACTAGTGTTTACTTCTAGCCCACTAATTAAAGACTTCATACTGCTTTATAGTATTCAGTTTACAGCAAAAGGGCTTACAAATAATTGTCAGTATTGCAATGGCGGTTCATGAATATTGCGAAAAGTTTGACCGTGATTGTTAGTCACTGGTTGACAGTTACCCATCAGTAATTACTGGTTGATAATCTCTAATCAGTAGTCACTCATTGATAATCACCACCCAGTGATTACCTGTTGCTGGTTACTGGCTGCAAATAATTAGATAATGGATAAGTTATGCCTTTTAAACAAAATTATACTCTTTTCAAATACAAACATGTTTTTGTTGTCAAAAATTTGAAAATCTCAGGCATATTTTTAGTAAAGCCGCATCTTTGAGGCAACAGATATGACTCTCAGACCTAGACATAGAAACTAGGTCACAATCAAATTAATGTACATTCAATTCAGTTTGTCTTTGGAGATCAGAGGGTGCTGACTCTTTTAAATTTTAATTACATTCTGGTTTCTGTTTTTATTAGTTTTGGTAAAACGATTATATTTAAAGAATCTAAACTTAGAGTCTAGAATAAAAGGCTTGTACTAAGCTAGTCATATGATTGGTTCATGTGAGAAATGCTGCTCTTTATCTCTTTAGCATTAGACTTGCTCCAAACACTTACCCTTGTTGGTAAAGGTCGGCAGCACTCAAATTCTTTAGTATAATTGTCTCTGAACTCTGTCTTGTACTCAGCTGGCTCAGGATCAGGGTGAAATTTTTTTTCTATTTGTTCTCTAAAAAACAAAAACATTATTATACATGAGAAGACAACCCAAACATACACGAGAAGTGAAGGTGAGTGCATTGAATAATAGTATTATTTCATAATAATTCTAGAGCACAAACAATTACAAAATATTTCAATCACATATACTTTATGAACAATAGAAGGTTCGACCACCTTTGCTCTAGTTTGTGCTTGTGTGTTCTATGAACATATATAAGTGATGTGAATGCAAAGCTGTAGATTTGACAAGACTAGAAAAGAGGTGCAGCAAATAACATAATCATCTTAAATGCTCACAGAAAGCTTTACATATTGTCTGCAAGACAGCCCAAACTAGCATTGAGCACAGACCGACACTTTCTACACGTTCAAAGAACTGCTAAAAATTCTACTGACAATATTTAAAACTTTAAACTAATAGTTTTTTGTGTTTCAATAAGCTATGACATGCTTAGACATGACATGACATGCCATGACATGACATGCTTAGACATGACATGACATGCCATGACATGACATGCTTAGACATGACATGACATGCTTAGTTTACATGACATGGCTTTGTGCTATCAAATTGAAGGTTTTTAAGTCAATGGCTTTTAAAAAAATTGATGGGATGTCAGCTCTATAAGTGCTCGATCTAGGTTGACTAAGGCTTGCCCAGATACTCTTTAAAACATTTTGACCTACAAAATGTGCTGTGATTATGTAACAAAGCTTGAAGAAGCAAGTGCAGCATGTGAACAAAAAATATAACATAAAATGTGATACCTACCTTTTATATTCATCCCTTTGACAATGAGACAATGCATTTAGGTAAAGTATGCATATTAATGATGACAATGCTCTTATTGCAAGATCTATTTCTATCATTTTGTAAAATTTACATAATCGATCAGAACAAAAATTTTATGTTGATGCTTGAGAAATCATCTAAAAAACATCTAAAACTTTTGCATTAACTCTATAAAAGTTCATGTAAATTTGAAACGACAAAATTAAAAACCAACCTCGCTATTTCGGCGAATGCTTGCTCCATCATTGTTTGTCGAGTTCCTTTTATTGCCACACCAGGATATCGAGGCTCTGTGTATGCCTCTCTAACTGTTGTTAGACTGTCAGCTGGTGCATTAAAGTCTGTGTTTAGTATGCCTTTATGCCCATCCTTAAAAATCTGGGCTGCTCCTTTTGTGGGCTCTGTGTCTCGAGATGGGTCTATGTGTGACACAGATCTCTAATAAAAGTAAAATGGCTACAAGGTCATAATACATCAGTTTTGTCAAACACCGATAGTTAAATTATTTTTCTATTTTTTGTTCCACTTGTTATTAATTGTTGTAATAACTACTTATCTGTTGCTATTCAAACTACTGGGAGATCACTTGCCACTGTAGTTACCTATGATCACTGACAGTATTAATTTACAACCCAAAACACGTATAAAACAACCGATCACAAATATAAACAATTGCTGCTAATTGAAAGGTTAACAGGACGAAGCTACTAGCAGAAAAAGCATAGAAATATACGTGTTCATTTTGAACAATTTAAAACATCTATATCAAGTGCGTTTGTCTGGAGCTTCAAATCACTGCTGCTCTCACCTCTTCTACCCAGTTTTCAAGCAGACATTTTGCATCAGAATTGTTTACTCGAATTTCGTTTCTACCTTGATTAAGAATGGACATGCTGTAACTGCGACCGGTACAGATAAATTCTGAAAGCAAAATTGTGCTATGGTGTATATATGGTTGCCGTGCGACCAATAACTTTACTTCCGGTACTGAGATGCGCTATTCCTGACTCCTTGCAGGTTATCATCGGCGGTCTCGTTTCCGAGTTTACAATCGCGTCTCTTATAGGCAAACACAGCGACTAAATGCATATCATTTCTGTCGCCGACTGTTTGTAAGCTATAAGCTATAGCGAGCTACTACTCTACGAAGTAAGAATGTACATATATAATGAAATCATTGCCTGATTATTTACGTTTAAGGAACATGATATTGCTTGTTTGGTTTAAGGTTGCGAAAACACTCACGATGACACACTTTCCAAAGTGACGCATGGCATAAGTATAGCAGAGAAAAATTGAAACTTACATAAATTAATTAAAACGGTCCTTATCCCTAAGCATTTATATTACACGATAGGATCTGTAGTATTATATGTACATGTAAAATTACATTATACTGTAATGTGTCACATAGGTCATGTGCAATTTTACAAAAATGGCTGTGTATAGCACATAGGTCATGTGTACTCTTACTAACTGCATACGAGGCTGATGGCACCATACCATATTACACTGACCAATTAGATACTGCTTTACTGCCTGCATGAGTAGGAGGCCAGTTGTCTGCTAACAGTCTTTGGATGTAATTGATTTGTATTTTTGGCAGTCAGTGAGAACATACTTGTGCTGTGTTTGGTTACACATACAAAGTTTTACTGTGATTAAGAAACGAGGCTCTTATGTTATCACAAACACATGGAATATTACAGGATATCTTGATAGCAAGGAATACACATTGCTAAGCAGTGCCACAAATAGCATCACAATATAATATGCTTATGTTTCTAACCACCTTGGTCAGCGGTGTAGAATTGCATGTTTTATTAGATTATTCAAATGAGGACGATTCAAACAGCAATTATTCGCAGGTCTATTATTAAGCAGGCCACAGAGGTTACACATGGTGCAAAACTAGTATCGGTCCAAAGTGGTGAGCAAATCATTTGTGAAGGTATGTAATTTCTAGCGAAACGTGGAGATGCGCAATGCAATAGCGACGAATAAAACAAGATCACTATTACATGATCAATATTTCTGTAATCAATCTAACTGAACTAATGAGCTGCCTTCGGAAACGAGCTAGACATGGGTGAAAGATTAATTACGAGCAACAAAACTATTCAAGGACAGGCAAGAACATACTGGTAACAATTTATGATAATGGATGATAAAATGGACAGTCATGTATTGATAATAATTTAATATAATTGATGAAAAATGGGCGGCATCAATAAATAAGACTGCTTGCTTGCAATGTTTAGTCAATGTATATCTACAAATGTTCATACACAGAGATGGTGCTGAGCCAAAAGCACATTCACATCAATTCATCTCCAACATCTACCAATACTAGTTTGAATACATCATATTTGTCCAACAACGAGGCTGAGCAAAGCCAAGACCTCTCCACCCAAGCAATGTTCTTGCACAAATGGCCAGGTTAGATACCTAATCTCTCCAGTTATCCACCATACTTGCATATTACAAAAATATTTCATCAGGGGCATAGGGTCAGCAAGGCAAAAGCCACAATGACTTGACAAGGATCGAAAGGCTGAGGCAGTGACTGCCCTGGAGAGCATGAGGCTAGGCTCTCGACACTGATGATATCATTTTAGTGATCTTGTCATCATTGTCAATAATGGAGTGCTTAACAGCAGCGATGAGATCTAACTGATCAGCAACGGCTTGGTCAAGCTCTGCTAGCGTCACCTTGAGAGGCTCTATGGAGCCATCTGTCACACTGTAAACAATACTGACATGAGTGCATGGCAAGCACAGGTATGGTGGCTGAAAATGACATAAAACGTCATTCATAGAGCCTTGGCTCCAGAGCACACAACAAAAAAGATTATAAATTCCAGCAGAACATGGCTATAGCTAAAAACAAACACTTCATAAACTGTTTGACAGCATTTGCTTGTTCTGCATCGGTTTTTTATTCATGCAGAATTTGATATACAAAGTTGATCTGTTCAGTTAGCTTTGCATGCTACAGCCAGTGTAAACAAAAGCCATCATATGTCGAACACTGTAAAAAAAGCCATCATATGCCAAAGTGATCATATTTTACATGTGACAAAAGACACTATAGCACAAAAATTGATGCCGTTCACATGAATATAACTATGGCTTTAATAAGAATAGGATTGATATTAAGTTATTGATGAGAATAGAATTAATATTAATTTATTGATGAGAATAAGAATAGGATTGATATTAAATTAATGTAGTCTGAATTAGTGTTGAAAATAAATCTGTCTTACAGTTTATACATCATAAGAGAATGTTAAGTACAATGTTTAATTATGGTAACCCCAATTGTCAAGAAACCTTATAACAAGCTTTACAAAATTGGTGCCTGACAATGAGAAGGAGATAAAATAAGTAGAAGTGATTAAAAAAACTTATTTGTTTCGACTCAAGTTATTATTATAGGTAAACAAAAATGATTGTTTTGACCAATATAGTAAGAAATGCATATATTGGGTTTGAAGCAACAACAGTCCTATGTTTTAGCAACTTAGGATGAATCTACCTAACTGGATAACTATCTAAATCTGAGCCTTCATTTGGAAGAAATGCATCCAAAGTATTATTTGCAAACAATCATCTTTCATTAGCCGCTTTCTTGAATGAGCCAATGTGAATAACATTCACACTTTCAATTATATCTCAAGAAAAAAGTATTTCAATCCTGTTGCAACTGTGGCAATACGTCAGCAACACCCAATGGAGCTATCTGACAAAGTTTTATTGTCTTGGACAAACAAAGCTGACACCTGAAACTACTCACTAGATTCTCTCGGGCTAAGAATTAGGTGAGAAAACAACTCCCCGAGTTGAATCCGGCATAGGCTTTAAAGTTTTAATAAAATTATGCTGAAAAATATATTTGTTGTAATTTTGCTTTCATGTTAAAGATGGTTGAATAGACCTGTAGCCTTGACAAGATGAATGGTTGGTAGGAGGCTTGACAGGGATAGAGATAATCTAACCTAATATCCCTTAGTAACTCCACTTTAACCCAGCTTATCTTACTGTGTGTATACTTTTCTATTTTTAAATTTAACATTTTCCATATTTTGTTTTTGCCTATCACCTCCAGCTAGTCTGTTTGAAATTGTTTCAGGCTATTTTTTCTTTGATCGCTTTTACTTTTCGCTTTGTGATAATTACCAGATTGCTTCATAGAATTAACAAAAGAATTATCCCAATATTTCCCATAAATTCTTATTCTAAATCGCTTTCTTCCTTCTTTGAACATTACATGTAGTTTTAGATTTCAAATCTTTAAAAGGAAAGTATGGAACACTGTTAGATATTGTTGGTATACTGCAGAACCAGATTTCTTGAAGGAGAGCTGAATGCATATGTTCCCTATGCACCGATTCACAAAACAGCAATGCTTCGGGAAACTTGGAACTTCATGAGTTGGAAATTATTTGGGGCATGCGTAAAACATTCACTCAAATTTTGCATCATGTTTGAAAATTTGTATGCTAAGGTGATCATAAGTAGAGGCTTGACGGTGTGCAATCCATGCATTCGTACCCTGCGCTTACCAATATACCTAATTAGCCATTTATTAGCTGCTCTATTTATTCTGAACATGAATAATACTAAATAGTGTAAATATATTACTTGCTTCCTGCCCCCATCTAATGCATGCAGAAACAGCGATACTTATAAGATAAGAGAGCTAATTCATGCTGATGCATAAACACTGACACAAAGTAAAACTACCCACCCCATTTCCTCTTTTATCTGCATTGTAAGTTTGCTGTTTTCAGCTCGCCACATGTCCCTCTCTTTCTGCATAGAATGTAGATCTTCCTGTACATAGTCCATAATCTTCCCGAGTGGATTGGCACTTCTTGTGAGAGCTTGGATACTGTTCCTAAGTTTATCAACCTGTAAAGATGAGAGCACCAACTTTACTACCAAACAAAGACTTATAGGCTTAGAGCCAGGGTCATATGGGACACAAGATACAAACTGCATAACTGCTGTTGGCTTCAGTACAATCACATGAGTTTTATATATTGCTCAAGCATATGAAATACAAATAAATCATTTTTTGTTTTTCATCAACATAATTTACGGTATTACGCAAAATATCAACATGCATTTTTCCTAAAGATTGTAATTGCGACTTTGTGAAGACTATCCTAACAAATTTATAGACTGAAACAATCTATTGAACAGTCTACTGAACGGTTTATTGAACAGCACTGGTGTTGCTGTTTTTATGCATCTAAAAAACTAGGTTTGGCAAGAAAAGTCTTCAAGTAAACAAACAGAAATGCCACACAAGAACTACAACGTCCATCGATAGCTCTATTACTAATTCAGCCCAGCAGCTCTGATATCTCAATGAATAAGCGAATACCAACCTACCTCCTTCCTAACCATTTCCTTCTCTTTGTGTCTAGTGACATCATTCACCGATGATTTGTCTATTTTTGTTTTAGTCTGACTCGGTTGTTGCTCTGACTGAGCATATTCCTTTCTTGACTCTAGTATCTTTTTCACAAGACCACCTACAGAGTAGTGATAAGGAAAGTAGTTGACCAGGATCTTCAATGTTTACATGTAATTGCCCAGCTTCTACCGCACACCGAGTGACAACAAACAATCAGACCACCTACCATGCTGACCATCCTCTTCAGAAGGTGGTGCCATGGTTTCTTCTCTTTCAGGAACAAGAGTATCCTGCGTGCCCTCTTCTACCATAAAATTATCATCGTCTTCCTCCTCCGAATGGGCAGCATTATCTATAATCACGTTCTCGACTCTTTGGGTTCGCGCGCTGTCGACCCTGCAATGGAGAGCTTAAGTAGGCAGTTGTTCTGTCATGAATGGAATCAGAAACCAATATGAAACAGTATTTTGACTACAAAACAAGTGTAAGCTATTTAATAGAAACCTTTCTGTGAGAGAATCCTGCATCCCATCTTGGCGTTTCACTCTTGGAGGGGCAGGTCTGGCACTGTTCGGCCGTGCTAAGCGCCTCCTACAAGACAGCAGAGAATATTAATTGAAAATATGCAGATGCAAAGCTCGGCATACATCTAGTTGTTGAGTGGCTTCAGTTGCATGGGAGATCATAACATAAAAATATGGTGAAAATGCTACATACGATTGCTCGACTTGTGGAGGCACTATGGACTCCTCCTGATTGCCCGTTTGCATGGTCCGAGGCTCGGATGAACCAGCATCATCTGTAGCACAAGAACACAAACTAGACTGAAGCAGACATGAAACATTACGGCTCACAATAGCTCAGTGCAGCAAATCTCCTCTCGAATAAGTTAAATAATATAATAATAATATAGTAGGAATACAATTGGCTAAACAAGCCGAGTGAATAAAATCAAATGGCAGGTAATTGACGAAATCCCAAAGAATTTTAGACAAGCCTTAAGAAGCAAACATAGGAGTGGTTTGATAACAGTTCTATATACTCAAGCTAATACCAGCTGTTTGCTCTGACCCTGGGCTCCATTGTAAAATAACCAAAGGTATCAACATCGATCATCGCTAGCCACTGGATTAAGAAGGCAGTGCTGGGATGTAGCGCAGCGTTACAATGACTGAGCTAATGTGACTATCTATGAGTACTCTATTAATTGATACAAGCGAACTAATATGTGATTATCACTCTATGACACACACAGATACACTTCTTAGTTAGATTAGCGCAGTGAATAAATGCAGTAAGTTGTATATTGGTTTGAGCTCTTTAGTAGCGGATGTAGTTGGTATTTATCTATATGCCCGTTTAATGCTCGAAAAGTGTTTTATCATAACAATCAGCCTCATCAGTTATTCAAATATAAAGTTTTCACAAAGTTGATGTAACAGTGATGACAAACAACAAAAAAGCTTCACAAAAAGCTCCAATAGTAGATGTTTGTCTTTTTTTTAGTTCATAGCTATTAGCCTAAAATGTTTCTATTTATCTTACTGAGGTGATGCAAGATCGAGATGAATTTTTACACTGAATAACATGCACACGGTATCAAGTACGCCACTCAGCAATGTCTTTATGGACTGTTACTGCCATGTATACAGTATGAAGGCATAAATGTTTTTATGGACTGTTGCTGGGATGCATACAGTATCAAGTGTGCGAAAAGCTACAGGAGTGATATAAGCTTCATACGGGTAAAGTATGCAGATGAATTTAGTAATAATTTTGCTGTCTTTCAAATGTTACCAACTGGTCAAGTGATTCAATATGATTAAGAAAGCTTTATGAATTTTAGACTCAAATTAAAAGGCTACCAACCTACGTCAAGACTTCTAAGCACCGAAATGATGCTATGAGAAATAAGCAACTATGTAAAGAATTCATTTTACGGTCACTGATCAGTGAAAGAACCCGCGCTTTACATGTAAGTTGACTGATGCTAGCTGCTCCCGACTCTAAGGCTATAAAAATCATACGAAGTGGAGCAGGTGTGATGAAACTAGACAACCAAACTCCTTACCAGCGTCTGCCTCGGGGTCAGGTCGACGGCCTGCAATGAAGCAGAAGAGCAGAGGGAATAGGATGGCGTTAGTGCAATTAACGATCTTCACAGAATTGACAAACTACAGGTAGTTAGCATAGAAATCTAGCAAAGATTTACAGCTCTCCAAACTATCGGACGAATAAACATGATGCAACAAGTTTGTCAATCCTGCAGTGCATCACACGGAGCTAAAGGAGCTAAATCAATTAACACAGAAACAGCAGAACTATTGATTAGTTAAAATGAACAGAAATGGAATCGCCAAGTGCCAAGCGGGTAAAGGGCAAAAACAAATATTATCACTGAGCGCCGCATAAATACCATACAATGCGCTAGCCTAGAAAAGCTGTCTGTTCGATATTGCCAGACACAAAATACTAGCACATAGAATTTGTTCGTTCAATATTGCTACACGCAAAATATTTCAAAAACACCGATTTCAGACGCAAAATGCAGGTTTGCTGTAGCTATCAACATAATTTTGCTTGACACGAAATACCGATTGATGATGACAAGGCAATATTTTAATCAGTAAAACATTGAACTAAAAACAACCAAGTACCCTTCAGTGATTTGTAATCCAATTTGTGAATGAAAGGTTTGCCTGGCCACACAGTTGTTTGCCGCAGAGAAATAACCCGTCCAACTGAAATTGCCAACAGTACAATTACAATAGCTAATGTGGTCATAGATCCTAAAAAAGGCAAATCCAAACACACTCAAGTCATCTAAGAGCACAAACTGCAGGAACAGGAAGATAGAACAGCAAGTACAAACGTCTTGCATAGACATGGAAATGTTAGTGATAACAAATATTATTAGAGAGCCACTGCAGACAGATGCAATAGCACGAGCTCCAAGCGCAGTAAACATTGAGGGTGGTTTTACAAACCTTCTCTATGCCTTCTCCGACTCCCCTTGGCCGATGAAGGACGAGGTATCCTATTCGTATGAGTCTCCTATGAAGAACATAATTCATCGTAAAGACAAACATTGATACGTAGTTACGATAAACACAGGTGAACACAGACATCTATATCTAGTTACAATATACACACAGGTGAACTAGAGACATCGATATCTAGTTATGATACACACAGGTGAACTACAGACACCGATACCTAATTGTAATATACACAGGTGAACTGCAGACAGTGAAATCTAGTTACAATACACACGGGTGAACTACCGACATTGATATCTAGTTACAATACACACAGAGGTGAACTACATACATCGATATCTAGTTACAATATACATAGGTGAACTACAGTGAAACACCAACATGCTGAGTTAATGAACTCCAGTATTTACTTTGTACAATGAAACTGTCACAATTTGAAGCGAGTATCCTCATGAGAATGCATTCTATTTTGTTTATTTGCTCCAAAATTCGGAAAACATTAATAAATATTT
Organism: Watersipora subatra; assembly: GCF_963576615.1. Classification (NCBI taxonomy): domain Eukaryota; kingdom Metazoa; phylum Bryozoa; class Gymnolaemata; order Cheilostomatida; family Watersiporidae; genus Watersipora; species Watersipora subatra. The sequence goes on along the minus strand of NC_088709.1, from coordinate 2,054,299 downwards.
CATGGCCACATCTGGCACTAACACAAATGCCTTATATAAAACTTTGGAAAAATCTAATACTAAAAACCTAAAGCACATGTACAGTAGACACTCGCCATACAATTTCAATTCCTTCCAGTGTCGGCGTTGTGAGGCGAAAATGTCGTATAGAAGGGTATAGAAACACATAGTAAATATCTAATGCAAACACTCCCTGGTAAAAAATATCAAAATTTTAAATACCGTAAAACCTCTAATTGAACGCCACCTCTATTTGAACACCACCTCTATTTAAATGCTACGTCTACTTGAACGCCACCTCTATTTGTACGCCACCCTGGGAAATGGGTTGAAAAATAGACCGCCACTCTCCAAGTGAACGCCACCTCCATTTGACCGCCACTTTGACATTATTTGATATTTATGAGCCCATAGTATCAACTGATCAGTAAAAAAGTGTCAACAAAATCGTTTTAATAATGAATCGTATATATCAATAACAATTAATTCTCTTGTTGTCCAATTCCGAAGTTTTTCGTTTTTTCAAAGCAACACCATAGCAATAATCAATAACTGTCTCAGGCTATGGTAACTCTTTGTCTAACCCGGTCTTTCTACTACTAAGTAGCCTACTACTTCATATATAAAAGACGGTTTAAATTTATGATGATAGATGAACTTTCAGAGCAACGCTATAAAAATAACTAATAACTGTCTCAGGCTAATAGTAGTTCCTTGTTTAATGTGGTCCTTACACTTCGAAATAAAAATTATAAAAACGGTTTAAATTACAATGATAGATGGAACTTCGAAAGCAACTCCATAGAAATAACTACCAACTGTCCCAGACTAATAGTAGTTCCTTGTTTAACGCGGTCCTAATACTCCGAAGGACATGCGTATAAAAACCGGTTCGCAAGTTTTTGGACTAAAGGTTACGCAAGTAACTTTTAAGCGTTGCATTAGTGCTAAATGCAGCGAGTGAAAGTTTTGCTCGGCCAAAAGTGTTTGGACGCTAATATCGACTAGTTCGGCAGTGCAGAACAAGAGTTGAGGCTAGAAGATATTGTGGAAGATATTGGACAACTAGAAGATGTTCGCTCAATCGAAAGCTACAATAAGAACGCAGCTATTCGAGCAAACGATGGAAATATTTTTGTTTTAAAAATGTTTATTTTCATTTCTGCATGTAATATAAGTATGGATCACCTATGTCACTTGTTCATGAATATATAATTGTATCATTTGATAGATTATTGTCGTATAACTTTTAAATATGCAGATTTATAGCATGTTATTTAATATCATTTTGCGGCTATCTTAACAATTGCGGCTAGCTTACAATGGATCGATGCTCATAACTCCACTTCTATTGCACAAAAAAAGCTAGTTTTGGCTGCAAACTAGCAAACATATCAGTGAGTGCAATGATCTTTTATTCAACAATGTTAAATATAGATATAAAATAAAAATAAGCCGTCAAATTTAGAATGAAATAAATATTGAAAATGCCAACAAATTGCAAAGAAGGACACCAGCTATAATATCATCGCAGGTCAATTGCAACCAATAGATATCAACTGTTAGAGATATTTCTCGGCTTCTTGACGCACATTTATTAAGAAATCTTTGACATGTTAGAGGTAAGTTAGCAGATTTATTGCATTCAAAAGGTTTAATATCGCTCCATCGAAAAAAGAGCAAATTATAGGCAACATTCGCTTCGCACATATTAGGGCTAATTAATTTATCTTCCAAAAATTCTGACGGGCCAGTTTACACATAGACCGCCAGCCTCTAATTGAACGCCGCCTCCAATTGACCGCCACTATAAAGGAAAGGTTGAAAAATAGAGCGCCATGGCGTTCAATTAGTGGTGTTATGGTAAGTACCGTACATAATAAAATTTAGCTGAAGTAGTAAGTTAACCTTAGCAACGACAGTTACCTACAGTAACTTTAGCGTATTTAGTGGTTATGGTCGGCAATAAACTGTAACATTACAACGTATCATGTGCAGCGTGTACCATAGGAGTTCTTACCTTCGAGACAGACGTATAAAATAAATTTTGAATTTAACCTAAATGAATTTAGCTTATTAAACACATACTTGAAAGTAAGCAGAGATGTTTATAAGGCTTTAAAATATGACTAAATTAAATTCTCATCCAAAAACTAACAATTCAATTCCCAATTCTTTTGCATCATATGTGGTGTAAGAATCTATTCAATTCACTATTCATTACAAAACATCACAATTCAATTCCCAATTCTTTTGCATCATATGTGGTGTAAGAATCTATTCAATTCACTATTCATTGCAAAACATCACAATTCAATTATCAATTCTTTAGCTATTCTAACTTCAATGATTCAATTCTCCTAAATAAAAAAATCAATTCTTACAAAATATAGACGCAATATATCGGAATAACAATAAAACTCAAGTGCTAATTTAGCTATACGCATTGGCTCAGCCTATTGACTGTTTGTATAGCAAATATCAACAATTTCACTACGGATTTCATTGTTTTTCGGATGTAATGAAGTCATGCCTACCTATTTTTTCCTGGCATACACTCAGTATTTTTGTTCTAAAAACAGATTTTTTGTTATATAACTTCAACTTGAAGCTCCGTAGAATTAGCAAAACATTCTACCCAAGAATCAATGCATTTGAAAAACAAAAAGAATGTTTAATATTTTTTTAATTTAGTGAAATCGGCTGTAAAAAAAAACGCTATCGTTTTTGCAGTTTGACCAAAACGCAGACACACATTTCTAATATAAAATGTAGTCAAAATATCTTTGGTCCAGTGTTGAAGAATTTCACTAGCAGAAATGCTTTTTCTTTTTATTCATCTTAAACTGGAATTAAAATGAAACCACGATTTTATGCTGTTTTGTGAGTAAAGGAAAAGCTACTTAACATGTTTGATTTTGGCAAATGATATTCTAACTTCCTAAATTTATTATGGGAAAGTTTTAGGTGAATCTGTTAACACTGTTAATACTACGAATGTTTTTACATAGGTAGAAAGGTGAGTCATTATTAAGGTTTTCCCATCGAATTAATGATAATTGCGAGCAGTTATAACACTCATAAATAAGCTTATTATCGGTGCACAGACAAACCATAGAGCCATACTATATTAGTGCATACTGCGTTATTAGGATATCACTGTTTGCGATGGACTTTCTGTCAGCGCAGTAATAATAAAGGGAAAGATTGGTGACTTTTGACTCGAGTCATTTTGCTTATTGAAGATAGAAAATCGAGTCAATACCTCTATGGTGACAGTAAAGATTCAATTCTTACTGGTAGGATGCTTTGAGTCGATACAATTCTATAGTAAGTAAAATATACCAGAGAGTCGATTCAATTTAAATTATTTGTAAGATGGGCATTAAGTCTTGCGTAAGCAAGCATGTTAACTCGGGTGCTGATCTCTGCGGCTAAGTTTTAGTATGTATTTCACTAAACTTTAATTTTGTCATCATTCAAAATTTTATCACCTATCGTTTCTGGTTTTATTTTCACCATAACTATAACTACTTATAACAAATAATGCTGAGCTGAGAGAGCGAGCATTGCATCACTTTCAGGCGTTGCAGAGGGATTTCAGCGAACAGCGTATTCGCATCTTCGTTATTCTGACAGATTCAGCACACTGACCTGACTGCCAAATTTGAATTTCGAGAAAGATTTTTGTTAATAGTGAAAGGCGACAAAAATGTCGTATGGTGGGAACGAAAGATACATTGTGTTCCACATCTTGAGGCAAAAAAACTGTGTAATAGGGACATCGTAATTCAAAGGCACACTGTATATTTAGAAACTAAATTAATAAAGTAATAACCAGTAAGAAGAGATCGTTGTTGTTACTCTACGTGAGAGACACGTGAACAGAAGCGTAGACTCAGAAGTTTCGCTAATGGGTTATCAGAAAGGAGCAGCGTAACTTGCCCCATATATAGTTTCAACTATCGCAATGTACACATCTTATTAATGTTCTCCTCAATTTCCACCAGCTTTATTATCTTCACCTACAAAACTGTAACTATATTCTCTACAGCTGGCACATTTGGAGACAGAATGTAAAAGAAAACGAACCTCTTCCGCTGCGTGTGCATCGTCTCCCACATCGTCCCCCCTGGCTGGTTTAGAAGTTTTCTCTGATTCGTTTTCCTAGAAAGCAACAAGACAAGCATGTATCTACTGAGACAGCCTACAAGGGGTAAGTCAGAGCACGGAGACATAAACTGACAATTCAACATATAAAATGATACAATCGCCCGTATAAAAGTGACAGGTTTATAGGCATCAAGATACAAAGGAAAGACATAATAAAACAAGTTGAGGTTATCTGGTCAAGGACATAATCTAAATTGTGCTAAAGAAAGAGCTTGCAAACACCAATACTATACTTAGATGTAACGGTTAACAGATTACTAACAGCACCTACTGCTTCCACGGAGATGACGCATGCTTATATGCCCTTTATGTGCTCAATGTTACATCATGCATAGATATTTACTGCTTACAATTCATTGGAACATCTATTATCCATGTTCAAGGATTTTTTTGCAAAAAACGACATGAAGTATTTTTAATGTCAATTGGAAAGTAAAGATTATCAACGTAGTACGTAACTATATACATGTATATATATATATCTGCTCAATATTCAAAACTAAATTTAAAATGTTTGTTGTAATGTGTTGATTAACGGCTACATGAAAGACAAATTGAACAGCCATTTTTACTGCTTCACCACATGTCAGTTGTTGCCACTACATGTCAGTTGTTGTCACCATATGTCAGTTGTTGCTACCGCAAGTCAGTTGTTGCCACTACATGTCAGTTGTTGCCACTACATGTCAGTGGTTGTCAACACATGTCAGTTGTTGCCATCACATGTCAGTTGTTGTTACCACATGTCAGTTGTTGTCAGTTGGTCAAGGAGTGTAGAAAACCTTTTTCTTACTCTTTTATCCAACACGAAAATGAATAGAGACACTGAGAGGGACATGCAACATACGAAATTCTGTCCTACAGCTCACTACCTCATTCATATCTCTATTGACTTGAGCTGGCTCCTCTTCCTTTTTTCTCTGACCTTTTCCCGATCTCTCCCTCCGCTCCTCTCTTCTATCAGCCTTATCGGATGACTCCTTCTCTTTCCTATCTCTACTGGATTCTCGGTGACGACTTGACTCCCTCCGTCCATCCTTACTCGAATCACGATGCCTCCGACTGTCTTTATCCCTATCCTTCCTATCAGTACCCTCTTTATCCCGTTCTTTCCTATCAGCTCTATCTTTATCCCGTTCTTTCTTGTCCGAATTCTCCCGGTTTTCCTTATCCTGTAGAAGCCAATCACATGAGCAAACGGTTCGCTATAACTTCGCAAAAGCATAAGCTAATGACCAGAAAAGCTGAAAGGAATCAATCAGAAGTAAGATCACTAGAGATGAATATAGTTCAATAACCATCAATACATACAACCAACTCACTAACATTACAAACAGCGTCATAAAACTTATATGTACGACAAACAGCCTGGACCAACAAATAAATGATTGGAGAGAGTGAACAGAGACACTGACATGAACAGCAGACAGTCATAAACATAACAGAGGAAACAACACAGACGCCAAAGAAAGCAATACACAGCAGAGGCTGTAAAAGACAAGATACATGATTGGCAGCATGCCACCACAATAGGTTCACCGACTTACCTTTTTACTGGCTGACGATTTCGCAGACGTTTTCTATAGAAGACACACGCACACAACTGTCAAGGTATTAGAAACTGGGAATGCTGCTACTAATAACCCCAGTCCTACTAAATACTAAAAAGTTTCATTTTCACAACTCTATGAGAAAATAATTAGTGAAGTACAGATAACTATAGTGAACTACTTATAAACTAATGTGTTCAATGTACATGTAAATAAAGTGATTGCATTATCTAAAACTGCTGCCACACCTCAGTGCATAACCACAATTCTCTTGTAGCTGAGAATCTCAAACTCGCCATCAAAGTAAAACAGACAGCTGTTAGCCGTCGGCCGAGTTGCTTTTCTATTTTGTTTGTTTAGGCACATTTATAAAGCATTTTTATAATAGTTGTACTTGAAGCTAAATACCTTAATATATATATTATACATTCGTGATATTGTTTATGTATTAATAAGAAACATTTAAACGCCAACAGTACTTGTTAAGTCTTCTATGAAAATGTATACTGACATCCTATCGATTATGTATACGGACATCCTATCGATTATGTATACTGACATCCTATCGATTATGTATACTGACATCCTATCGATTATGTATACTGACATCCTATCGATTATACTGACATCCTATCGATTAAGCCAGAAAACTCCCTTGTGAAAAAAAGAATAACTTCTCCAGAGCCGAATCGGAGGTAGCTTAGATACAGGGTTGGCATAGTAATTCCCATGGTGGTTATTACCGCCGGTTTATACCGCCCCGGGAAAAACTCATTTTTGTCCGAAAGTGGGAAAAGCGGGAAAAACTGAGAAACCTCTTTTTTGACAAGTTGACTAATGCTTAAGCAAAGAATAACAATACACTTATACCATTAGCTGCCATAGAGCTTCTTTATGGCTCTTTAACAGTACACAGGCTAAAAAAGCGCATAACCTTATAATTGGTTTATTTACTAAATATAGAATGAAAAGACCAGATCACAAGATAATATTCATTTAGTTAAATATATTAAATAGTAATATTGAATGAAAAGCAAAATTGATATGTGTGAAACATGACAGTAAGCATTTTACAACAATTAGAAAATAATTGAAAAACGAAAACATATGAAGATAATGCCGAGTAGTCGAGACCAGTGAACTGAACCAACGGATTAGAGTATTGATAATTGATTGTCTAAGAAAGGTTCATCCTTGTATTCGGCTGAATCATACTCTAAAGAAATTGCTTTTAGGTTTTGGTATCAAGCTACCAGTTTGGGCGCTTTCTCCACTCCAAACCTGTTGCGCAGCATGGTCTGCACAAAGGCAAAAGTGCTAAACAATACACATCAAAACAGTTCTATTATTGGATTGTAAAAGGCTCATCGTTATTTAATGTTGGCCCGTACAATGGGTGTTGGTTTTTTCTAATTTTTTCCACTTTTAAACACTATTATATTTCTGTTGCTTGATATAAATATGAAGTCACACAACTAAGTGTTTAGTCCAATTTTCCATTTTTATTAAATTTCATTGTTTAGCAAAATATTTGGATAAAAAAATTCTGCTGTTATGATATTTCCCGGTTTTTACCAGTTGTTCCCGGTTTTTACCAGTTTGTCCCGGTTTTTAACAGTTTTTCCTGCTGCCCTGGAAAAAACAGATTTTCCCGGGAAAAATGTCAACCCTGCTTAGATATGAAAAAGCATATTAAAGGCAGAAAACATACCTCGGTCTTGTCCCTTTTCTTTCTTCTGTCAGCACTCTGTTCCCTGTCCTTCTCCTTGGAATCTTTAGATTTGGACTCACGACTTCGAGAACTATCAGCATCTCCTCCGCCCAGAATCTTCTTTACACAAGAATCGTTGTCAGGCTGCAGGATATAAGAAAGTCTTGTAAAACTGAGGCTAAAGGAAAGAAGTACTTTGTGGCCATTCTAGCGGTTTTCTTACGCATCTACACAGTCACCTGATATGAGAAGACAGTCAACACAAGATCAGCGTGTAAGCGCTGGAAAAGTAAAACAGCTGACCTTTTTCTCGATGGCAACCGCTAGCGTCTGTAGAAATTCATTAGTCTTTTCTGCCTCTAAACCAGCAACAACCTTTGATGGCCTCACTGACAACTTAGCACCCGTCACAAGCACTAAAATAATAAATGAACATTGCCAGGCCACAAGGCATGTGAGGGAGATGTTCATACGCAGCTGATAACTACAATCATTACTCACCAAGTGACAGCAAAGGGGGTGTAAATGAGGTATAATTATAGCGGCTAAAACCGATAAATAAAAGCAGTTTATTTAAAAGCTAATTTATTGGAGAGCACCAACACGCTCTATGGATTAGTAAGAACCTGAGCTATAGCAATTGGCTCGCCAAGAGCGCGAAATACAATGATTCGTATATCTACATTTCTATAACTTATACATGTGCGATAGATAACGAGCTGTAAGTGAACTGTACTTACCTGTTATGTCAATAGCCTTCTGCAGAAACGCAACCTTCTCTTCCTTAGTCTATAAAAAGAACCAACATAGTGTCATCTCCCTAAAGAAACTCACGGAAACTACGTTCACAGAAAATAATTTGAGTCAGCATTGTGCAGATTTTTGGAACTGGTGAAGAACTGACGAAGAACTGGTCAAGTGATTCAAGTCTGAATAATTATTAATTTATAGTTTCTACGACAGAATAATTAAGTTAGAGTTGAGTACTTACTGTTATGCTTTCCGATGATGACTCTTTCTCAGTAAACAATCCTTTCATGAATCCAGTTTGACGTATAACCTAAGGAAAATATAATATACACTTGAGGCAGCAACAAGTTTGCTCAGAGAAAGAGTACACCTGAGACAGTGCTGTATGTGTACACCTATGTATGGTCTATGTGTACACATATATATGTTCTATGTGTACACCTATGTATGCTCTATGTGTATACCTATGTATGCTCTATATGTACACCTATATATGCTCTATGTGTACACCTATGTATGTACTACGTGTACACCTATGTATATGATGTACTATGTGTACACTTATCTATGTTATGTACACCTATATATGCTCTATATTTGCACCAGTACCTAAAGCTGATAAAAAGAAACCTAAAGACCTACAGGTTCACCGAACCAATAAAATCCAGTGTGTATTTGTATGCGTCACACAAAATAAACTTAAGACATATTAAAGCTGCAGTTCCTAGTTGTAATGCGAAACGAACTAGAAAATCATTTGTATACAATGATATACATATTCTTCTGCACCGCTGAGAGTACTGCGGGTTTATGAATAGCTTAGGTTTCAAGCAGTTATGTTGGTACGCATTAGTAAGCGTCTCGTACTAGATTACTGTGACAAATCAAAGAACATTAAGTTTTGTTTTCGTAGTAAATAGCAATAACATTTTCAAGCTTTTAACGATTCAGAAAGATTTAGTCAAAAATCAAAGCACTAGTTTATATATATATATATATGTTTATATATGTTTGTATGTTTATATGTATAAAGTGATGATTATCATTATAGTGTGTAATATGGCCTATCTAAAAAACCATAACTCTGTGCAGCTTTTAAAATTATTTGAGAGATTAGAAGATCTATAAAAAATGGAAAAATTACATTGCAGATATTGTTCATCTCTTGAACGCATCTACTATAATTTTATTATAAGTTTAAATTAATTTTATTATAAATTTAAACATTTCTAAATACATAGATATATATTGTCCTAAAAAGTTCTCTTCAGGATATCTCTCATAACTGGGTAAAAGTATTAAAATTTATTAATTGATTTGTTTGATATACATGGAGTTACTGCAAAACAACATACCAACAGGGAATGCAGCCAGACCACATGGTAAGTATATAACATATACAAGCAGCAAGACGCCTAAAGACATCAAAAGATCCAATAATTAGAAAATGCCAAAAGCAAACTAGAAACTTCAAAATTGGAGGAATCAATCAGAGAAATTGCATCAGAACCGGATGGTGAACACCCCAAAAGGATGATGAAGCAATTAAACCTACCAACCATCATCACCAGAAAACCACCAGAGAAACATTAGAGACGAATCAAATGAGTGCATACATATAGATCTGCCACCCTTGTCAAACATGACCTAGATACCAGGAGTAAGTCACGAGCTCCACCCTACATGCCGACATCACGTGCACCAGCTGAAGACTTACACAAACAAGATATATCCACATCCCTAACATAGAGCATTGAACCTTAACCCTCAACCTACACTCACAGGCTAGCCATCCACATGCCAGACATCTATAAAAGAGAACATCTCCATCTATCGATCTTTCTCTCTTCCCGAGGGCCTCCTTGGACACTCTCCCCTTTGCCTGCTGAGGAGTCTCTGTCTCTCTCTTGCCTATGGAGCCTCATTCTCCTCCACCAGCTGAGCCTTTACTACACGACTATCTCAACTGCCAAAATCTCTACCTATGAACTGTCATGACTCTCATTTGACTGTCTAGAGTCTCTGGACAGACAGCCGTACGAGACTGAGCAAACAAGCATGGACATTAATATTTCTGTCATTAATAGTATTGTTTTAGAGTTTTGTTAGTTGTGCATTTTAATTGTTGACTTATACAATAAATAAGTAACTTTTGCTGGTAAATATCGGTATTGCACAAAATAGCTTAACACCTTCACTTGTACCTGAACGAGGAATAATCAAATTAGTTCCCACAAGCTAAGCAAAATTGTACAAACTAAACATTGTCAAAATAAAACGACAAAACAATTTTAACACTGATGTTGTGAGTAGATTTGGATTAGTTATGCATAACATAATTTCTCCACATACACCCATAACAATATATTTTGAGCACTGATGTGAGAGTTATGGCAAACTTGTATAAAACCATGGGAGACCTTATAACACGCAAATTGCATTGCACAATAAACTCATGCTAAGTTAAAATCTTAAAAAACTGAATTTACCAAGTCACATCTACCAGCAAAATAATAATGCAAACGAGTAACAAACTTACAGATGTAAGAATGTCATGAAGGAACCTGAATGGTGGACGGTTTAGCAACTTTTCGGTTAAGGGTGGTTTTTTTCCAATCAACTTTCCAAGAGAATCTTGAGTTCGTTTTACTATGTCTTCATTCATACTTGATACAAAGTAGAAAAAATCACAATCTCAAAACGTTCGTTATGCGAAGACACGGCGAGCCCGAAAACGCTGATGTTGAAAACGCTGGGCTTTTCCAAAATAAATTCAAGCAAGAATGTTATCCCACAATGCGCACCAAGCATGCGCTTCACATAATTTCCGGTTTATTGGCATTTAGTAACCATAGAGACTCCTTGTAGAGCGAATACTGTTTTAGCCTGTCTTGACAAGCCGTTGTTTTTGCGTAGTTGTCCCCCCGTCGAGCGGCGAGCAACAACAGCTTGTCACAAGACGTACTGCACCTGATGCATCAGCTGCACTTATAGGGAGTTGTTCTCTTCCGTCTACGCGGCTTGGCCGCGATGTTATGTCGGTCGCTCCATTAGTAATCATAACGAATTTCACGCAAAAATTTATGTAGAAAAAAAAACCAGATTACAACGTTTAGCCAAAGACCAGTTTCTGTGATAAACTTTAGTAAAACTTAAGAATAAAATAAGCTCAAAATAAAATCCATAAGAACAAATAAAACTGACTGATACAAAAATAGAAATAAAACTGACTGAGCGCACAAATAACGACAATTTTAGTCGCTGTTGTTGCCTAAGTTCTCAAATTCTAATAAGGTTTACTTCAGAGAGGGGTCACCAGTTAAACGTTCTTATCTTAATTTTTCTACATAAATGTTTGCGTGAAATCCGTTATGATTACCAATGGAGCGACCGGAATAACATCGCAGCCGAGCCGCGTAGACGGAAGAGAACAACTCCTTATAAGTGCAGCTGATGCATCAGGTGCAGTACGTCTTGTGACAAGCTGTTGTTGCTCGCCGCTCGACGGGGGGACAACTACGCAAAAACAACAGCTTGTCAAGACAGGCTAATACTGTTTGCGCGCACTCTTTCGCTTCACGCTATAAAAGTACCGTCTAGCAATCTACGCATGATATACCGCAAAATAAATTGTTAACTAAGTTGAAAAACCTGCACAGATTGTGTCGAAGAAATGCAGCTCTATTGTCAAGTATATGTACTTATGATTAAGCTAGATGCAAAATATTATTACGGCTCCTTCATTTAACCGTCTCACTAAGAATAGCCTGATCTAATACTAACTTTTCTATTCTGTATAAAACTGACCACCACGGGCTAGCCTAGTCACGCACTCAAGGATTTCCGCCACACACGCACAAAACAACAGTTGCTTCTTTTTTGTGTGTGGCGGAAATCCTTGAGTGCGTGACTAGGCTGGCCCGGGCAGACCATTTTGTAGGTCGTCACCAACTATCAAATCGTCAGCAGCTAACTGTTACACCAAGAAAAAACCTATACGGCCCCGATATTGGAGTTGCAATTGGTTAAAGCGAACAGCAGCTTACAAAATACATGATTTTACTAATAGGATACTGAGAAAATAGCGATATTCAGTAATAAGCTTCAGAAAAATCATCCTACTCAGAACGTTAGCCCCCCTAATGGGCCAATAGACCATTTTGAAAGAAACATATTTATTATCAAGTATAAATGGATGTGTACTACAAACAATATATGATACTAAATAAAACAATTACAAGAGATTGGAAAAACAAATAAGATTGCAAAAAACAAGATATGGAAGGATTCACGAAGAGATCAACTAAATTAGAGCACCTTGCAAGTGTCTTCATAAGAAATTCTAATAATAAAAAAGGTCAGTACAACTATTGAATGAATATCAAACAGCAACATTCACAAAAGAAAACCATCTACATAAATTTAGATGACCTATGCCTATCAAATCTTTGAAAGTTGATCTTAATTAGTTTTTTGCTGGTAAACCTGGATGAGGTCACATGTTTATCAAAAATAAAAAGAACATGTACCTAAATGCAACGATCATTTATGAAACTGGCAAAGGCTGTTACATTCATTTGTAAAATCTTAGACTACAATCATCTTTTACAACGCCTTGAAACTACGCAGGAGTTGCTTGTGTGGTTTAAAAATAAACCATAAATCTATGAAAAGTTACTGTACTGCTAAGTTACTGTATCGGCTGTACTGAGGGGTCTTCGATTAATCATCTTCATATACGACTGAAGAACTGAGATTTTGGGCTTGAGCAAGTTCATTGGCCATGATATCACAGGAAAGCTGTATGTATTCCAGACCCTGCATTAGAACAAGCTCTTGAAATATCTTTCACCACTTGGGTAGTCAAAAGCCAAAGACAATAGAAGAAATAGAAAAATAATAATAGAAAAAACATAACCACAGCACGAGAATGCAAAACTGATGCATTATCTACATAAATGTGAGTGTCTGTCGCTCGTTTGTCCAGTTATAGTAATAAAATACGCATGAACTAAACCTGCTTCGTACTGGATTTGAACCAGGAACCATTGGTTTTGCATACAGGCGGGCTAACCACTACACCAAGCAGCCACATTGCTATACAAAAAAATAATTGTACACACGCTTATTACATCTGCCAATGGCGATCGGCGTCTTTAATGGTGATTGGTTAAAATATCCACGCTTCATGCTTGGAGCAACTTATTAGAAGCAAAATTTTACTAGTATAAAAATACGGGCCCAGACTTCCCTAAAATGCTATAAATATATGTATGTATATACACTAGCCGAATGTTCGGCGTTGCATGGGTGTTAAAAAACTACATTACCTGCCACTTATAAACAGTGGCAGGTAATGTAGTTGCCTGCCATTTGCCATTATCCTGGCACATTGTCATTGGCTAACTTGAGTAAGCTAGTATATGTATTGTTAAACTTACTAATAAGAACCGTATTGTCATAAAGCAGCATCGCAATGCGAATTTTAACCAGATAACGACTCATATCGCCAAATGAATCCACTACATTACACGTCGCTCAATGGGTTAGTTTATTGCCTGGTGAACATGAGGTTCTCAGATAAAATCTTTTACGGTAGATACCAATCACTATAGTTGAACAGACTGAACAACAGACAGAACGACAGACGACAAACTATGAGATTCATAGATATAGCATAAACTTGACTAAACTTACAGCATACAAAAATAAACTAACTCCTTCATTTAAAAATTAAGAATGGTAAATGTTGTATATGCTGATTTAAAATAAATTTTCAGTGCAAAAATTACTCGTGCAATGCCGGGCATTCAGCCAGCACCAAATGATAATATAGTGTCAATGAGATTAGATATACATTACATTAATGATCATGCTGTTGACCATGCTAGGATAATATCATTGTGAGCAAACTTGAAAAAATCTTATACTCTTTCTATGTGAAACAGTCATGTCCGTGAGACACTTTCTGTCCAAAACAAGACCTTCATTTGCCACTGCCAAGTCAATGCTAAAGACCTTCTGACAGCTGGCACACCATACATCATAAAATAATTATGAACAACCGAGAATAGCCTGTTCCGTGTTGTTTCTAGCAATGTACAAACATATAATATTTTTCACGACTTGAATATTAGCCTTCATAGAAGGATGATAATGTATATATAATGTATCACCTAGTAACTCTCATCGGCACTAAAAAGTCCTACCTTCCAATGTAAAGGCCTTTCCGCAATCCGCGTGTCTCGTAGGTCAAACTTGGTGAGACTTGACATCTCTAGTATGACATCATCAGATACGAATGATATTGGATTATGACGGAGTTGTACGATTGCGAGAGACTTCACCTCGCCAAGGCAGCTTGGAAACTCCTCTAACAGGTTTTTATCGAGGTTGAGGTAAGATAGCTTGCTCAAAGAAGACATGGACTTGGGAAGTGCTCGCAAACGATTCTCGGCAAGGTTGAGCCACTGAAGGCTACACATGCCGCCAAGGCCAGACGGTAACTCTGTTAGCTTATTGTTTTTAACCGAGAGCTTCTGCAGGTTTTCAAGTAGGCATATCGAATCAGGGAGATAGGAGAGTGAACATTCATTGAGCCAAAGCTGTGAGAGTAAGGAGAGGCGACCTATTTCGTCAGGAAGGCATGTGAAAGAGTTATTACTAGCACTAATATAGCTGAGCTTCTTTAGTGTACAGAGGGAGCTGGGAAGAAGTGAAAGGGAGTTGTGGTCCAATGTAACTTGTTGTAAATTCTAAAAAAACAGGTTTATGTTAATGATTTTGTAACTTGCTGACACAGGTCAAAGGTTTAATCAGTTTATTGCTCAGCATATTATCAGCATCTAATGGTATTGGCTTTGGATATGAAACTTATCAATTGACAGCTCTTAGATGCAAACATGACAAGATTGTTAAGGACAGCAGCAAAGTAAGCTGCCATCACCAAGTGGTAAACGTTAAATGTAAAATATTAGATTCATTGTGATTCTATTCACGCGATTATCACTAGTCTAGTGATAATGCTAGTCTGACCTCGGCATGAAAAATGGCAAATGATATCATAAACACATGATTACCCTTGTTGGCAGCATTGCTTGGTAGCATTGGTGACATGAAAATATTTCCACATAAACATGGCAGCCAAACAATCGAAGAACAAAAAGCAAATCATATAGAAAACAAATATGATCCATGAGAACAGAATACATAGTAATGAAGAGCGTATAACGACTCTTGACCTACCGGCAGTGAAGCAAGCTCATCAGGGGGTAAAATGAGCTTATTGTTGTTAAGGTAGAGGTGGGTAACTTGTGACACCTTACTAATCCCTACTGGCAGGCTGACTAGGTCTCTGTTGCTCAGATTGAGCACCTAGAAATATGCATGTGGAATTGAGATCAAAGGCACTCATATCGCATCGAACCGGCATTGTAGCAGCACACTTAGACTGGGTCATATCAACATTATAGCAGCGCACTCACGTCATCTTACATTGGTAGTTTCACCGTGCATTCACATCAATCACATTGCTATTGTGCTGCATGCCATGTTTAAGCTAGGTGGTAAGATGTGCTATATTCGATAGCTGGCCCGATTTCTATGAGTTTCTTTAACGTACAGTGTACATTAAATAAAATAGTTTATTGTAATAAGAATCATGT